>NC_136071.1:733124902-734324902 GCF_964261635.1 Lissotriton helveticus | reverse complement strand
GTGATTGTCGAGACCCTGCACAAGCGACCGTTGTCTCGCCTCTTGTTGCCCTTGGTGCCAGGGCACGAGGAACCGGCGATGAGCTCTTCTTGACTCCGGCATCAAAGAAGTCTGCCCCTTCCCGGTTGCAGAAAAAATACAGGGCCCCAGACTCAGATCCGGCGTTCCTTAGATCGGACCCGGTGCCGGATTCGGGGATAGTCACTGCGGCTAGAAAACAGCATGCTACTGCCCCTTCTACGGTACCTCCGGATAAGGAGAGCAATTCGATGGATTCGGCGGGTAGGAAAGTCTGCGGTACAGCCGCTACGTCCATGAAGGCCACCAGCGCCGCTGCTCTGCTGGCCCGTTATGACCGGTCATTGTGGGAGTCCCTGCAGCAATTTCTGGAACATCTTCCTAGGGACAGGAGGGAGGACTTCCAGGAAATCATCAACGAGGGCATGATGGTATCCAACCAGGTGATCAGCTCGGCTGCAGATTCCTCTCTCCTGGCAGCTCATGGATACTGCCACGGAATGAATCTGAGACGTCATGCCTGGTTACGCCTGACTTCACTAAAACCGGAGGCGCAGCAGAGAGTCGCCAACCTGCCGTTCTCTGGTGCTACGCTCTTTGGAAAGCTTGCGGACTAGGAGATGGCCCGCATGAAGGCTGAGGCTGAAACCCTGACGGCCGTCGGGTTGGAAAAGCCGAAAGAACAGAAGAAGGTCTTTCGTCCCTTCCAGAGACGTTTCGGTGCACAGGGAAGAGGGAAAGGTCCGCCAAGCTGGGCAGCAGCAACAACAGCTGTAGCAGTACCAGCGGCGCCCATTCCAGAAGCGCCAGAGTGGTAGAGGTGGCCAGCAGTCCTCCTCAACGCCTAAAGGCCCGGCCGGGTCTAGGCCCTGAGGTGCTACTTCCCCCCTCTTCCGTTACCCGCTCCGGTGGGGGGGAAGCATACAAAATCACTTGGCAAAGTGGAGAAAAATTACTCCGGACAAGTGGGTGCTGAATATTGTTTGCAATGGATACAGTCTTCGTTTCGTCAGCCCGCCTCCAGCGATTCCACCGGTTTGCTCGCAGTTCCAACTGCCCGAGTTACAAGTGGAGGCCGATACCCTGTTAAGAAAAAGGGCGCTAGAAGACGTCCCTCTGTCTCAAAGGGGAAAGGGTCTTTACTCGCGGTTCTTTCTGGCTGGTGCCCAAGAAAGACCAGAACGAGTTGAGGCCCATTCTGGATTTGCGACAAGCAAACAAATGGATTCGCAGAGAAAAGTTTCGCATGCTGTCTGCACCAGATTTATCCTCAGCTGCAGAGGGGAGACTGGCTTTGCGCAATAGATCTGCAAGATGCGTACTTCCATGTGCCCATTGCACGGAAATACCGGAAGTTCCTGCGGTTCCTGGTCGGCATCAATCACTATCAATACTCCGTGCTACAGTTTGGACTGAAGTCTGCTCCAAGGACTTTCTCGAAGTGCATGGCGGTGGTGGCAGCGCACCTGAGAAAGAACAAGGTGTTTGTCTATCCGTACCTGGACGACTGGCTGATCAAAGCCTCCACCTTCCAGGAAGCGCAATTGCACTTCAACAGGACGGCCGTTCTGCTGAACCAACTGGGGTTGCGCATAAACATGTCCAAATCTGTTCCGACTCCTGTCCAGTGCCTACAGTACTTGGGAGCCTCCATCGATACTCTTTCAGCAAGCGTCTCTCCTTCGGAGGAGAGACGCTTATCGATCCTTCGGAAGGCTCAGGCTCTCATGGCTGTTCCATCTACAACAGTGAGGACGGTGTCTTCTCTACTGGGGTCGATGGCCTCTTTCATCTTCCTCACGCCACATGCACAGCTCCACATGAGGCAGCTGAAGGAATGTCTGGAAGACCAGTGGGACCAGAAGCGGGGGAGCTGGGACGACAGGATCAGGCTGTCCCTTCATGCCCTACCTGAAATGGTGGTGTTCAGCGGAAAATCTCCTCAAGTGGGTTCCATTTCACAAGGACATTCAGAGTCAGACTATCGTCACGGATGCTTCTCTCCTCGGCTGGGGAGCGCATTCGGACCAGCTACAGATTCAGGGAACGTAGTCCCCCGCGGAATCCACGTACCACATCAATTTCCTGGAACTCAGAGCGGTTCACTTGGCACTGAAGGCCTTTCATCCGTCTTTCCAGACCAACTCCTTGCTTGTGCAGACGGACAATACGACCACGATGTATTACCTCAACAATCAGGGGGGCTCGAGATTGCGCACCCTGTCATTGGAAGCGCAGGCGATCTGGCATTGGCTGCTAGCCAGAGGACTGACGATAACGGCCACCCATCTGCCAGGTGTGCAGAATGCTCAGGCGGACGCTCTCAGCAGGCTCGTGCAAGAAAACCACGAGTGGGTTCTGAACGATGAGGTTCTAGAAGGCATCTTCGAGAGGTGGGGCACTCCAGACGTAGATCTGTTTGCCACCCCCGAAAACATAAAATGCAGAGACTTCGCCTCCAGTTATTACCAACCGGGGACTCTGGGGAATGCGCTATGGATCAGCTGGTCGAACAGCTTTCTGCCTTCTGTACGCTTTTCCACCCATTCCCCTGATTCCGGCGGTGCTCATCAAGCTGTCCCGGTCCAGAGCACGGATGATCCTCATTGCTCCGGAGTGGCCCCGAAAGTGGTGGTTCACGGATCTGCTACACCGGTCTCTTCAACAATATGGACACCTGAATCTGCCTGAGGATTGCATGAACATTCTCAAGGAGGCTAAGCGACCTTCCACTAGGACATCTTATGCCTACAAGTGGAAGAGGTTCTGCATCTGGTGTACTTCCAAGAACTATGATCCGACGAAATGCAAGGAAGATGTGGTCCTTCCATATCTCCTGCATCTGTCTCAGTCTGGCCTTAATTTTCAATCTATTAAGGTTCACATCGCAGCGTTGACTGCGTATAGGAAATGCCCTTCACAGACTTCCTTCTTCCAGGTCCCTGTGATTAAGGATTTTTTGGAAGGGTTGAAGAAAGTGTTTCCTCCTGTTCGGAGTCCATCGCCTTCCTGGGAGTTGAATGTGGTGCTGTCCAGATTGATGAAGGAACCTTTTGAACCCATTCATAAGGCTTCACTGCAGCACTTATCGTGGAAGGCGCCTTTCCTTGTGGCCATTACATCGGCCCGAAGGGTGAGTGAGATTCAGGCATTACGTTGTCAAGAACCTTACACTGTTTTTCATGCTGCTAAGGTTGTGATGCGTACTCACCCGAAGTTCCATCCTAAGGTGATCTCTGATTTTCATGTTAATCAGACTATAACTTTACCTACGTTTTTCTAGAATCCTTCCACTCCAGCAGAAAGGTCTCTTCATTCCCTGGATGTGAGGAGGGTGTTGAAATTCTATCTGGATAAGACCAAGGATATTCGTAGGTCAGACCAACTGTTTGTCAACTATGGGTCGGTCAGGACTGGTCTTGCTACCTCTAAACAGTCCATATCTAGGTGGATTGTGTCCTGCATCCAGTTGTGTTACCAAAAGGCTAATAAGACCTTAGGAGGTAAGCCTAAGGCTCATTCCACCAGGGGCAAAGCGGCTACAACGGTTTTGCTACGTAATGTTCCCATTGCAGAGATCTGCAGGGCTGCCACGTGGAAGTTGGTCCATACCTTTGCCAAGCATTACTGTCTGGACTCTGATGCCAGAGCAGATGCTCAGGTTGGGCAGGCTTCGTTAAGAAATCTGTATGCACAGTAGTGGTGTGGTCTCTTTCTCCACCGCCGGTTAGTTTTTTGAGATGGGCTTGCCATTCCATTCACTAAATTATGACTATACACAGAGATCCCCTACTACAGAAGGAGTAGTTAATTACCTGTAACTCCAGTTCAATAGTAGGGGTATCTCTGTTATAGTCATAAGCGCCCTCCCTCCTCCCCGGTGGAGAAAATGGTACTGTAATGGCTGCTACAGGCCTTTCTTTATACACCTTCAAAAAGAACTGAAAGTAAAAGGAGTTTGCTGTGCATCATGGGATACCGAGGGTCTTTGGAGAGTTCCTTAAAGGCACGGTATCCCTTTTCCAGACATATAATGGCAGCCTATGGGGGCTTGTCTGTCCATACCTTCCTCTCTATCATTCCAAGGATTTTGTGAAGGGGAAGTTTCTCTATGGGTGAAACTTAGCAGACTGTGTTAAATGTGATATTGGTGGAATGTTCTTGGCATTTCTAGTTGAAGTACTGGACAGTGTAGGCTTGCAGGTATAGGCTGCATTATTGTCTTTAATTTTCTCTTAAGTGTCTATGCAGGATTGCACAGAAGACATCTTAATACTTTATTTTTGATTGCTCCGGGGACCACGCACATGGGTGGGACGATTCACTAGATTATGACTATATCAGAGATACCCCTACTACAGAACTGGAGTTACAGATAAGAAATTACTCCTTCTTTTTACAAAAGACTAAGATAGGCTAATGTAGTGACTTTGCTATACACTATAGATTATGGTATAATGTTATTGTGACTGTAATGTATGTTTTATTATACCGCGAGACTACCACCTCGTCGGCGGTGATGATTCTAAGCATGTGAATCTATGAAAGATACCAATACTGGATAACTGAAGTTACTATAAGTAACTCGTTTTCTTTTGAGATACTTCCTAAACTGAGTATAGGAAGTGGACAGACTCAATTCGGAGGGAAGAGAATTCCAAAATTGTGGTGCCAAAGACAAGAATCTTAGACCCCCGTGTTTTTTAAGTTTAAATGAACAAGGGGTCAAGAGATTCATGTTTGCAGAGCGTTCGACACGGGAGGGGACATAGCGTTGTACTTTAGGCGTGATGAAGGCCGGACCACGATCTGAAAGGGCTTTGTAGATTATGTAGCCTAATTTAAAGAGACAGCGTTGGGTCACGGGAAGCCAATGTAAGTTTTTCAACAAAGTCTTCACATGGTGAGATTTAGGTTGACTGTAAACAAGCCTAGCGGCTTGGTTCTGCACCAGTTGAAGCCGACTTAATTGGTAGGCTGGTATGCCGGTATACAGGGAGTTAGCTTAATCAATACGCAACATAAACAGGGCAGGTATAACTTGAATCCGGGCCTCGATGGTTAAATATCTGCTTATTTTGTGAATTCTCCGGAGGTGAAAGAAACAAGTTGAGACCACAGCTATATCTGTGCCTTCATCGTGAGGTCGTTGCTAATCACAATTCCCAGACTTTTGACCGAGCTGACAGGAGGTGGAAGGCATCCCAGTGAATATGGCCAAAAATTGGAGTTCCAGGTATTCACTGGGCCCCCAGTGAGGATCAGCTCTGTTTTGTCGGGATTTAGCTTGAGGTGGTTAGTATTCTTCTAGTTGCTGATGAATATCATGGTAGACTGAAAGTTTTCCGTGGATTAAGGGGTAGAGTCAATGTTAAACACTAACTGGAGATGGTCTGCGTAGTTGAATGTAACCACCTCTCTCTTTTGAAGGGACAAAATAAGGGGGAAATATATAAGTTAAAAAGGAGGAGAGATTGCGACCACTCCCCTCATCCCATAGCTCCAGACTCACCCTTTCCCTGAACAACATATTTCCCCTGCCTCCTCCCCCCCCACTGACCGCGTATAATCAAACAAATAAGTGAACACCATGATGCAAAACATAATTAACAAATATAAGTAAGAACTTTGAGATCAGCGACTCCCTATCTCAGAACAGAGCCACGTTCTGAGCATCTCCAGGGGCAATCCTGTTTCCGCTCCCAGCGCCCTTTAACGTAATCTTTCAAACGCTTGACTGTTTCCAAATGATTATCTCCTACCTCGAGCCGAGACTTCGCCCCTTCACAGCCCACCACCCTCGAGTCTTTCACCATCTGGTTATTCAACCTCTGAACTCCTAGGTGGGGCCGTTTTCATAATGACTTATATTATAGTTTCTCACTGACAGTTTGCCTGGCCCGGTTAGCTCGAAGTCTGGAGTTTGATGTCAACCTGTTGATTTCTTGCCTCCCCATCTTTTCATCTGCCAGAGTCCCTCGACGCATTGCTCTCCCTGTTGCTACTCTCTTTCGTCCCTTGTGGCTGCGGCTTGGCTCGGGGGGAGGGGGATCTTGATACCCAACAGGTCCGCTGCTTCTTCCAGGTCCGTACAGTGGAGGTGCTTGTTGTCCTTCGTGAATGCTAGGCCAAATGAGTTGGTCCAACAATAGTTTATTTGGCCCTCTCTTAGGGCCTAATATACACAAAAATCCGCGGGTCTATTCACAAGCATAAACCGTACAGGCAACAAAGAATCTCTTGCGTAAAAAAAGGCCTATTTAAGAGGACGGAATACTGGTGCAACCAAGGAGCTACAACTCCTTCACTGGGAGGGATCAGCTCGCGGATGTCTTGCTTGATTCAGTGAAGTAGATCTCCTAAGATCTATGGCGCATGATAGTGTAAGTGGATGTATTGCAGTGTGAAGAGTAGAAAACGTGAAGTGCAATCTAAAATTGCTAGGAAGAGAAACTTTTATTAAGTGTCTCTTAGAGTCAATTGTTAAAAACAGTGCAAGCGCGATCTGAACACATTATCGAGCGCGCTGGTCTAAATAGTGGGTCAACATGTTTCAGCCATTAGGATCATTATTAGATCGTGGCCTTCCTTAGGACCTAGATGGTACCACTACTACAGAAATCAAGTGAAAAAACAGTGAATATGGATAAAGGAAACAATACAACCCACAATCACCTGTGTTCCACTTTTTGAAGAAACTACATGATTGTTGTTCGCACCTATGAAGAGAAAAATACAATAACCATTTGTGTCATCGTAGAATGAATATATTGCTTGCTTGTACTGATATATCAAAGGACCATCACCAATTGGTGTGCCCATCAATGTAGTGCATTCTGCATAAGGTAATCTATTAAATACATATTTTTCTTATCTGTATGGATACGGGTGGACTCCTCACCACTCCTGGTAACAACTCAGGGCTTGAGGCACCGCTCTGTTAAAAGGAAATAGAAAGGAGAACTGTGGTCAAGGGCCCGAACCCTGGATCTAACAGTACTTCAATCAATTAAAAATTAGCCCTCATGGTTCATAGTGGACTACGTAGGCAGACATATACGACACTAGATTTTTACATCTCAATTTGGCATACCAAACAATTAAAATGTCTGCCAGAGATGTTGGTCACCAAGATTGTGGTGTCCCAATGGAGACTCGTAGACTATCATGTCAAGCACCTAAAGTGTACAAGGTGCATGCTCAAGTTTTATTACAACTGTAGAACTACCGACTGACTAAGAACGCATAACAAAGTGCTCTCCATATTATGATTGGTACTCGGTTACCCCATAGTTGTTAACATGGCTACAGTCCAAATATTACCAGCCTAAGTCTAACAAAGCTAAAATAGGATCAAACAGGAGCCCAAACCCAACCCTGCTGTAAGCGGATAGCAGCTGTAGTGCCAGAAGCCCGCTACATCACGCCCAGCAACATAGAAAACTCAGAACAAAAGACACATCCCGTGCTACTCACCTCTCCGCCGCTACCTCGGACTATCTTCTAGTTGTCCCGAGCGGTGAATGGCAGAGAGGGAGCATGGTTTACATATCGTGTTCAATTGCGAAAAACGTTAACTCCTGTGTCTCATTACCGTTGCACACTCTATGCATGACTCGTTGCTAAACAACTCCACCACGTTTCAATGTACGTCAAGCGAGTGAACTACCGGACCACCTTGGAATTGTGGGAATTGTAGTTAGAATAACAATAGCCCACATCTTACTCCAGTTGCGTCCTTAGTTTACCAATTAAAAGCGCTGCGCTTAACTGCACCTCTTGCGTCCCGGTGTATCGGGCACGATAAACTACCCGGCACTCTAAGAATACTGGGAATTGATAAAAAGCGGTACACCTATAAGTCGTACGTCTGAGAGTGAGCTACAGAACCAACTAGGAATGGTGGAAATTGTAGTCGAGCTAACGGTAAACAAAGTGTACATGAATCGCATTTTTTCTTTACCAATCACTGTTGTGCTTCTCTGCACATGCATTACTGCACAAAGCGTGTCTCGAAATAACTTTCGCAATCCCCCTCTCTTAGGGCCTCTGGGACCGGCCTAAACTGTTGCCAGCTGGCAAGCGTGGCTTGGGCTACATCTTGAAAAGTGAGCAGGTAGTGTTCTGAAATAAACAGTTAGTTATAGATTCCTTACCTTAGAATTCCCCCCAGGCGTCCAACTGGATCTGGAAAGTTTTTAGTCGGCAGTACCCCTGCGCGTCGAAAGGTGGTGTCTGTTGGCTCCACGTTCGTCGTGGTCGCTGGGATGACGTCGCGGTAGCTACTTAGACACCGCCTGCGCACGCTGTCAGTTCTTTCTTTTTCCGCACCAGCAAGCGCAGATCCGGAGAGAGCGGTACCCCAGTAACTTTTTGACTGACTTTGTAGCGACTTTGTCGACTTCGTATTTGAGTCGAACATCGACTCCTGGTGCACGAGGGGTGCCTGGATTCAAGTAAGGATGTTCCTGTACCCGACTGATGTCGCGGACGGATCAGCACTGCGTGTGCCTCTACTACCTGGAGCGTGACCATGACCCCAATTCGTGCTCAGACTGCCAAACCATGACCCCGAAGTCTTTGCGCGAGCGGTCTTGAAAGCTACTTTAGGCCCAGCAGTCGGCTCCGCGTCGTTAGAGTTCCCTGTCACGTGGGAGGTCGAGGGACTGATCGCAGAGCCATCATCACTCCTCGACTAAGTCTTCTTCGCACTCCGGGTCAGGTAAATTGAAGCATAAGAAGTCAAAGAAGCATCGTCGATCTTAGACTTCCACTCGCCCATCGGCTTACGTGGCAAAGGGGGCGGGTGGTGCCTGCTCCGCATCCGAAGCCTACAGGGTCGACTGTGGCCTTCCCCAGACCGGTATCGACCCCTGCCCAGCTCCTTCAGTTCTCAACCGTTGTGCCTTCGGACCCCGGGGACTCAGCTGGGGACCCTAGGCCTTTGACGCCGGCGGCTCCAGCATCGCAGGGCCCCCTTGGATCCAGGCCTGGATCCGGACCGGCGCCGGTTCACCTCGTTACACCTCCAATGGCGCCGATTCCAACGGCACCTCGTCCAAAGCCTGCGCCGGCTGGACCTCCAGTATGTGTCGACCCTAGCTTCCACCCTGATGTGGATACAGAGCCGGACTGGCGACTACAGACCCTGGCGCAGGTGTGTACTTTAGTGCCTGCATTTCACCCTGGCCATTTTCAGGCAGAGGAGGGTGAGGAAGACTAGGAGGGGTCTGGTGACCCTTTAACTGACCAGTTAGAGTACGACCAGGACTGGAGAGAGGAACTGGGGTGTAGGAGAGTAGGGTCTGCCTCCTATGGTTACCTCCACTTTTTGCTGTGTTTCACTGGTTTTTCGACTTTAGTCCGGCTGTGGCCCTTCTAATCAGGACCACAGCCTAGCTGTTCTCTCTCTAAATTGATACAATGTACTTTAGGCACATACCAGAGTGGTTACTGGGTCACCCTTATAAGTCCCTGTATATGGTACCTTAGGTACCCAGGGCATAGGTACCACAGAGGCCTACCAGGGACTGAAGCATGTATTATTCCACCCCTGGTTAGCCTTCCAAAATGACACCACAGGTCTGCACTTGAAGCCTGGGTAAGGTGGTGTAAGCACCCCTTACTTAGATATAGTATACCTATAGCTACCTTTACCTATGGACACATATTAACCTATAAGTCACTCCTGAGGCAGGCCTTGACAATCCTGAAGGCAGAGTGCTTGGATGTGTGTGAGAGGGTGCCCTAGCATGAGCGGAGCCCCTCTGCAGCTTTCGGAAATATCTTCTTATAGCTGTTCTATGATATAGCCATACCATATACTCTTAAGTGCATTATAATCCTCGCGGTTAATGCTAACTTTGGGTTGGCTTTATCAAAACATGTCGTGTTTGGTGTCAAACACTTTGGAATACTAACCCCCCCCCCCCCCCCCCCCCCCGCCAGTTCTAGAAGCGGGGGTAGCATTCCACCCTTCTAGAGGGAGAAGACATGTACACACTGGTATACCCGGTTAAAGTTAAACAGCGCCCCAGCATCACAAAACGGATGCTGCTGCCACAGACACAAGTCTGCCCTCCTGCTGCTGGACGAAACTCCGGCAGGGGAGGCCTGGACAATAGGTTTCCTTTCCAGGGAGGTGCCAGCATCTCCCCAGACAGGCTTTAGTGTATTGGGGCAGGGTGGGTTGGATTCAGTGAATGCTTTTCAGACACTGCCTGGGGCACACAAGGTGCTCCATGCATTTCCCAGTTCAAACCGGTTGCTGGGGCACTCGGCCCCAGCTCTGGCGCAAAACTCTACAAAGGGGAAGGGTTGTAACCACCCCCTTCCCAGGTCCACCCTTAGGTGGGACCCTAGAGTTAGTCCAACCCCTAAACTTAGTATAAGTATAGGAACCCAGTCCCTAGTACTTTAGATCACCCTGGACGAAACTCTGAAGAAGAAATCCTGGACCTTCGACATTTCAGTTCGACTGAAAGACTGAAGAATCTCCCTTGGGGTCAAGGAGTGACCCCCCTGTTCAAACAGGCATCCTTGCCGGTCTGCATTTTCGAGGCTCCCGCCAGATCCCGAAGAATCTGCGACACAGGACCCGGACTTCCAGACATCTCTGAAGCTGACACGAGTTCCCAGCAGAGCTGAGACCTGTAGCTGACACGAGAGACGTGGGACCGGAACTCCTGGACATCCTGCATTTTTACGACTGCACCTACTTCCTACTGGAGAAGTGAGGCTCAATGGTTAGAGCGGCAGACCCTGATGCAGAGGTCTAGCCCGGGACCAGGGTTCAATTCCCCGCCTCGGTGGGTCTTGGGCTCAAAATTCCACAGACCTGATAATTCTCGCCTCGGTGCCTATTCCAATCATGGAGTCCCACTCTGCAACTTTGGGCAATAGCTTGCTTAATCTCCACAATGGCCCCCACAACGCTAAGGATGCCTGGCCTCCAACTTCGGGGTGCCCATGAGTGGACACCTCACAGGGAAAGCCAGGATGGGTTCCACAGCGGTATTCGTACAAGCGCCTTGAGACCCTTGGGGGTGAGTAGTGCGCTATACAAGTATTAATTTACAATTTACTTCCAGAAGTTTCCCGAAGTTGTGCATTGGGTTATTTGAAGCCCCTACCCGAGCACCTTTTGCACCGAAGTACAGAAGCCAGCACTCCATGAGTGACCCGTGAGTCCCCTTTCTTCACCGCAGCTCGAGGCTCCTTCGCGGTTCCTAGTCTGTTGGCTAGTGGACCCCCACGAAGGAAAATACTTTGTTTCTTGAGCTTTCCTGGTTGCTCCAGACGTGCTCTGACTACCCTCCAAAGGGCGAGTCCCTCAGACCTTGCTGGTCTGCACCGAAGCTAATCTTGTCATCTTGCGTGGGTTGCTGTTGCCAAGGCTTGTTGGGTCCTATCCGGATTCTAACGCTGCAGCACTCCACATCCTTTGTGGGACAGCTCGAATCCAGCTCCTGGTAGTCGTCGATGCCTCATGGTCCTCGTGGCTGAAGAGTGAAGCTTCACCTCTTTCACCTGAAAACACCCGACATCGGCTGGCATCTTCCTGTCGCCATCCTGGTCTCTGGCTAGTGACCCAGACTCTGTCCCCTCTGCTTTCAGTTTCTTCAGATCTCCGATCCACCCTTGGATCCACCCGGACACTTTTCCTCTGGTCGCCTGCAGCATTTCTTCGCAGCCCTCCATTGGAATAGACAACGAAACCCGACACCAAAAGACACCTGTGCACCCGGCTTCCCTGGGAGGGGTAACACGAGTACTCCGGTGCTCCCGTGGGTCTTGACTCTCGAAGTGTCTTAGTCTAAAAGGGTTCCATCGTAGTTCACCTAGAAGTGCCCTTAATCTTTAAAATTGTAACTTGTTCGTTCTCCATAGAAAGTCAATGGTGAGTCGTGGCTGTGTTTAGACACTGCACGTGTCCCCCGTGGGTCTCCTGTGTCCCTACTTTGGGTGGTTCCTGGTTGCCCCAGAGGTTCTACAGGCCCTAGGCCTGATTTCTTTCCCTCACGTGGTTCTTATACCACTATTTTAGTAAATGGTGTGTGAGGCCCCTAGGGCATAACGTATACTGTGCAACTTATCATATGCTAATTAAGTTCCTTGTATTGTACTTTTACCTCTGACCTCATAAAGAGACCAGAGGGGTTGTGTTTAGAATAAATACATATATATTTTATATATACCTTGTGTGGTGTACTTTCATTTGATCATTCAAGAGATTATAGACCAGTAAAACAACTTGCTTAACCAGCCTCTAAGTCTTAACCTGAAGGCTGCTCTCCACAGCTACCACTAGGATAGCTTTCTATAAGGTTGACTTAAAACCTACCATCAATAAGGGTCGTTTGGACTGGTGCAAGGTGCCCGCTAGAATATTGGACATCATATGTCAGGCCAATTTCTCACCTGGGGGATGCCAGTGGTCTGGACACCTCACCAGACCTTGGCATGTTGTCTCCTCTAACCCTGGCTATGCAGGAGGGAGCGTGGTGTTGCGTAGGGCGTCTGAGGCCCTAAACCTCGAGCTACCTACTGTGGCAGTCAGGACTAACCTCCTGACGGAGGTCCTTAAGCCTGTAGTGAGCTGTTTAATGAGGCCCTAACAGACATCCGTTTGGGCACTTGGTCGAGGCCCAACACCGGGGCACCTGTGGGTAGGATGGTTGCCCGATGCCACCACCCGACACCGGGCGACCCCACTTTCCTTTCCCAACATCCCCCCGAGAGCTTGGTGGTCCAAGCTTGAACGTCCCAAAGCACATTCCCCAACGCACCACCGGACAGGGAATCCAAGAAGCTGGATTAGCTCGGCAAGAAGTTGTTTTCTTCCTCCAGCTTAGGGCTGCGGTCGGTAAACACCACATGCTTGTTGGACTGTTATTCCCACTCTGTGTGGGTTACGGTAACGCAAGTAACCCTGGGCAAAGCACTATGCTAGCGTAGTTTGCAAAGTTTGCGCTACTTTGCACTACGCGAATTGCACGTAGCACAGTGCAAACACGCGTAGCGTAGAGCAGTGGTCATTTTTTGCTTGCTCGCGGTCCTAGACTGCGAGCAAGCAGAATGACATCCTGGCGAAACTTTTTCCTCGTTCACGATCAGCAACTTCAAGTTGCCGATCAGGAGCGTGGAAAATAAACCTTCCGGCAAGATTCTCAACGTGGGGAGGTCAGGTTTCTCATTGCGAGTGGTCGCGTATGCTTGTGACCGCTCGCGATGAGAAACTACCAGTCCGTGTTGAGAAATCTGCCGCTCCAGTAGAAATCTATTAGAGCGGCAGAAAACGACTGTTTGCACTGTGCAAGATGCAGTTTGCACTGATTGCACAGTGCGGACAAGCATCCGGCACTGTGCAATCAGTGCGAACTGCATTTTGCACAGTGCACTACGCAGTTCGCGTAGTGCGAAGTGCACTTCGCGTAGCTCCACGTAGTGCTATTTCGCAAACTACGCCAGGGTTAAGCGCAAGTGCTGCCTCAGTGTCCGGAGGAGGCCCGGGCCGCATTCTCCTGTGCTATTGCCGAGGGGAGAGACGCAGCAAAGTTTACCATCCGCTGTTGACTGGACACTGCTGACTCACTGGGTAGGACCATTACAATGTCTGTGGCGCTTTGCCGTCTTGCCTGGTTGAGATCGACTGACATTTAATGGGGCTGCCTAGAACACTTTGATGGACATGCCCTTTGATGGCCGTCGCCTGTTTGGCGACAAGGCAGACAGTGCACTAGAGCGCTTCAAGGACTCTCTGGCTACGGCCAAGTCCTTGGGCCTCTTCACCACGCACCCTGCACGGTCTGCCTTTCGTGGTCACGGAAGGGGTACCCCAACATGTTCCTTTCAGTGCAACAGGCCAGCACAAGCTGTTCAACCTCAGCGCAGCCAGGAACGTGCGAACCACCGACGTGGTTCTGGGGGCCAGCGGGCGGGCCAGTCCACCACTACAGCAGCCTCCAAACCCTCCTAGTCTGAGCTTTCAGGCCCATCAAACGCCAGTGGGTGGCAGGATCCGCCATCACCTCTTCCACTGGTGCACCATCACGTCAGACATGTGGGTTTTGCAGATAGTCCGAAGGGGCTACTCCCTCCCCTTCGAGAGTACCCCTCCAGCCATGCCACCCCAGTACCATCGCGTGTTGGGGAATCACCTGGCCCTTTTCTAACAGGAAGTTATGGCTCTCCTGGCCAAGGGAGCCATTGAGCGCATTTCCTGCCCCAGAAGTAGGTTGTGGTTGCTATTCCCACTACTTAATGGTGCCCATGAAGGACAAGGGCCTGCGTCCTTTCTTGGATCTCAGGGAACGTCAAACGCTACCTCTCGAAGGAGAAGTTCAAAATGTTGACCAGGTCTGGTCTGCCCTCGACCCTGGAGACTGTATGGTAGCGTGGACTTACATGACTCTTATTTTCACATCCCCGTCCTGCCGGCCCACCGTTACCTGCGGTTCACAGTAGGCCACTGTGAGAAGTTGGCCTGGTATATGATGTCCACAGTTCTGTGGGAACCCTGTATCAGTCCAAACAATCCCTTATGGTGGTGGTTGTAAGTCAACCTTATAGACAAGCTATCCTAGGGGTAGCATGGACTAAGCAGCCTTAAAGGCTTAACTCCAAAGGACATGTGAAGCCAGCTGTTTTACCATATACAATCCTGTAATATCAAATGAAAGGACACCACACAAGTTATATATTATCAAAATATATGTATTTATTCTTAGAATAATCCCCACTACTCTTTATGAGCAATGAAGCACAAGCATTTAAATAAAAGCACAGTATAACATAGACAAGTTGCACGTTTTGGATGAGGCGGTGGCCACTCAAACCATATATCAAAAAAGTGGTATAACAATCACTAATCGATGGGGGGTAAGGCCTAGGGCCTTGTGAATCGCTGGGGCTACACTGGACTAACAGCAGACGGGAGTAGCCCGCGGGATTCGGATGCAGTGCGGGAAGCACGGCTTGCACCAATGTAAAGTCAATGGTGCGTAAAAGTTACAAAGTTATTGCAAAAGGAGTCTTCCGACTGGACTAGGACTACCAAACTTTAGACTTAGGCACTAGAGGTGTGTACCAGTGTGGGAACACCGGCGCTAGTAAGTTACCTCACCCACAGGACGTGGGTGCACAGGTGCCAACCTGTGTCGGGTTTCGTCACGCAGTTCGATGGTGCCTGAGGATGAAGATGCTGCAGGCGTCCAGAAGAGAAGTGTCCGGTGCGATCCAAGGGTGGATCGAAGTTGAAGGGTACCTGAAAGCAGAGGGGACAGAGTCTGGGTCACTAGCCAGTGACCAGGAAGGAACCAGGAAGGAACCAGGCAATGTCGGGGGGCAATCAGGTTGATGTCGGGTGCCTTGTCTCTGCTGCCACGTGGACTCTGGGTCACCGAGGATGTCCTGGACTGGATCACGAGCTGTCCCACGAAGGCTCTCGCTGTCGGCGGTGTCGGCTTCCGGATCGGAGTCAACAAGCCTTGGCAAAGGCAACCCACGCAGGATTCGAAGAAGGCTTAACACTCGGACCAGCAAGGTCTGAGCGGGTGCTCCTTTTCAGGGGAGCGAGTGCCAATCTGGAGCAACCAGACTGGCTGTGTAAATTCAAGGTTTCGTCGGTACTGGGGCCACTAGCCAACGGGCAAGTGGCCGGACCAACGCGCCGAGCAGAAAAATGCAAAAGGGCCCCACGCAGCACTCGTCGAGTGTGGAGGGGTGAGCTTTGGTGCACAAGCTGCTCGGGGCTGGAGCTTCTCAGACTCCAATGCACAGCTTCGAGGGAGCCTCCGGTGCTGCACGGTCAGCGCTTCGTGGTTTATTCAAGATGGCCGCTCCCACACTTCAGGTCGCCTCCACGGGTCTCAGCTCTGCATAGACTGTGGACTGTGGAAGGCAGGAAAGCTGGCTCTTGTCGATCTCTGTCGCTCGAGTTCCGACGGGAACTGCAACAAAGCAAACGTTGAGGTGCTGGATGGTGCCTGTTTGCACAGGGTGGTCACTCCTTGACCACAAGGGAGATTCTTCAGTCTTCCACGTCGAGTGGGATGTCGAAGGGTCCAGAGTTTCGTTTCATAAGTTTCAGTCAGGATAATCTGATGTGCATTGGCACTGCTCCCACCTATATTCCAAATCTGGGGGCTGGATTACCTGCTAGGGCCCTCCTATGGGTGGGACCCAGGAAGGGGGTGGTTACACCCCTTTCCTTTGTCCAGTTTGCCGCCAAGACTGGGGCTGGAGTGGCCCAGAACCGGTTTGACTGGAATCTGCCCAGTGACACCTTGTGTGCCCCAGGCAGTGTCTAGTTTCATTCAACCCTCCCTGCTACAATCCACTATCTCCTGTCTGGGGTGGTGTAACACCTCCCTGTGACAGGAGATCCTTTGATCAAGCCTCCTCTGTCGAGTTTCGGTCAGCAGCAGGAGGCCAGACTAGTGTCTGTGGCAGCAGCATCCATTTTGTGATGCTGGGGCTCTGGTTAGGATTAACCGCATTTGCAGTAAGTAACATGTCTTCTCCCTCTAGAAGGGTGGAATGCTACCCCCGTCGCCAGAATTGGCGAGGGGGTAGTATTCCAAAATGTATGACACCAAACACGACATGTTTTGATAATGCCAAACCTAAGTTAGCATTAACCGCGAGGATTATAATGCACTTAAGAGTATATGGTATGGCAGTATCACTAGAACAGCTATAAGGAAAGGTTCCGAAAGCTGCAGACAGGCTCAGCTCATGCTAGAGCACCATCTCACATAAAACCAAGCACTCTGCCTCCAGGATTGTTAAGGCCTGCCATAGGAGTGACTTATAGGTATATATGTGTCCAGATATAGGTTTAGACATAGGTATACCATATCTAAGCAAGGGGTGATTACACCACCTTGCCCCAGCTGTGTGAACTGCCAGTTGTGTCGATTTAAGTACCAGCCAGGGGTGGCAAAAGATATGCTGCAGCCCCTGGTAGGCCTTGGATGCACCTATGCCCATGGCACCTATAGTGCACTGTATAGGGGCTGACAAGGTGTCCAGCACCAAATTGGCTATGTACCTATAGTACATGTCTGTGAATTTAGAGAGAGAACAGCAGGCTGTGGGTCTGATTAGCAGGCCCACAGCCACATTAAGTCGAAAACCAGTGAAGCAAAAAGCAAATATTGGGGTGACCATAGGATAGCAGACCCTACTCTCCTACAGCCACAAGCACTTTCAGTTTACCGTGCTCCCCTTTGACCTTACCAGTGCCCCATGGGTGTTCACGAAAGTGATTGCGGTGGTCGCAGCTCATCTGCGCAGATCAGGGGTTCCAGTCTCCCCCTATCTCGACGACTGGTTGCTGAAGGCGGGCTCGCCCCAGGCAGTTGTCTTCCACCTCCAGACTACGGCCGACCTCCTGCATTCGCTGGGATTCTCCATCAACGTGCCGAAGTCACACCTGACACTCTTCATCGGAGCGGTTCTGGACACAACAGAGTTTTGGGTTTATCCTCCTGAACAGCGTGTCCGGGATATTTGGGCTATGATTCCGATCTTTCAGCCGCTATCCCGGGTTTCGGTCAGGATGTCCCTGAGGCTGCTGGGCCTCATGGCCTCTTGCATCCTGCTGGTCGATCATGCCAGGTGACATATGCGGGCTCTGCAGTGGGACCTGAAGTTCCAGTGGGCGCAGCATCAGGGGAATCTGTCCGATTGTGTCCAGATCTCGGAGGGCATTGCACAACAATTGCAGTGGTGGCTCATGAACCATGATTGGGTCAACAGCAGATCCCTCTCCCTTTCCCAACCAGAACACACAGTGGTGACAGACGCATCCCTTCTGGGATGGGGCGGCCACATGGGAGAGGGGGAGATCAGAGGCCTCTAGTCTCCGGCGGAGTCTGAGCTCCACATCAACTACCTGGAGCTTCGGGCGATGCGTCTTGCACTAAAAGCATTCCTTCCCTCTATCTAGGGAAGAGTAGTGCAGGTGTTCACGGACAACACCACGTCATGTGATACTGCAACAAACTAGACGGAGTGGGGTCTTGGACCCTATCTCAAGAGGCCCTCCGTCTCTGGACATGGCTGGAACATCAGGACATATCCCTGGTGGTTCAACACCTGGCAGCTTCACTGAATGCCAGGGCGGACGAACTATGCCGCAGGTGCATGATGGATCACGAATGGCGTCTTCACTCGGAGGTGGTGCATGGTCTCTTTCAGCAATGGGGAGAGCCTTGGATAGATCTATTCGCCACCGAAGAGAACGAGCAATGTCAGTAGTTCTGCGCATTGGGATTTCCAAGGCAGCACTCGCTAGGCGACACTTTTCGTCGTGAGTGGAGTTGCAGTCTTCTATATGCCTTGAGCGCCTATACCACTTCTACCGAGAGTGCTGAAGAAGATCAAGCGCGACCGGGCCCAAGTCCTTCTTGTGGCTCCGGATTGGGCACGAAGAGTCTGGTATCCCGAGCTGCTCAACATGGCCATCGATCCTCCAATCGGACTGCCTGTTCGGGAGGATCTTCTGTCACAGCAGCAGGGGACGGCCCTCCACCCAAACCTGTCCAGCCTCCACCTCCTTGCGTGGAGATTGAGCGGCAGCAGTTGACGTCATTTTATTTGCCTCCCGAAGTCTGCGATGTAATCTTGGCAGCTAGGCGTCCCTCCACTAAGACGATATACGCCTGCAGATGGAATACATTTGTGGCATGGTGCACAGCAAAGGCTGTGGATCCCCTTTCTGAGGTTCTCTTGTTCCTCCAGCAGGTCTTTGCTGTGGGCACTCTTAAGGGCTACCTCTCGGCCATTTCAGCCTTCCTCAGGCTTCCTGATCAGCCTTCTCTTTTTAAGTCCCCTTTTGTAAATAGATTTCTTAAAGGCATTACTCATCTTTTTCCTCCCGTTTCTTTCGTAATGCCTCAGTGGAACTTGAACTTGGTTCTTACTTATCTGATGTGCGCTCCCTTTGAGCCGCTACATAATTGTCCTCTCAGACTACTCCCTCTGAGAACTGCTTTTCTGGTGGCCATCACCTCTGCGCGCAGGGTGAGTGAGCTACAAGCTCTGTCTTCAAAGCCTCCCTTTCTGGCTGTTCATCCGGACAAGGTCATCCTCAGAACTCGTCCTTCCTTTCTTCCAAAGGTGGTCACTTCTTTTCGTATTGGCCTAACCATCACGTTGCCTACCTTCTTTTCGCCTCCGCATCCTTCAAAAGAGGAAGAGAGGCTCCACCGTCTGGATCCAAAACGTACGCTCTCCTTCTGCTTGGATCGCATCAAACAATTCTGGGTGGACGACCAGCTCTTTGTTGGTTGCGCAAGCGCTAAGAAAGGTCGGGCCGTGCACAAACGGATTATCTCCAGGTGGGTCGTTCTGTGCATCAAGGCCTGCTATTCTTTGGCAAAGAAAGAGCCTCCAGTGGGGCTGCGCGCCCATTCCACCAGGGTGACTGCAGCTACTACTGCTTTGGGCCGGGGAGTCCCCCTACATGACAACTGTCAGGCAGTTACGTGGGCCTCACTGCACACGTTCACCAAGCACTACTGCTTGGACAGCCAAGTCTGGAGAGATGGCTTCTTTGGCCCTTCTGTTCTCCAGGACTTTCTGGTGTGAACTTACTTTGCAGACCCTCCTCCACGGTTGGTATTGCTGAGGTATCTATTCTAAGGTAAAGAATCTATAACTAACTGTGTTTCTTTCAGATGAATAAGTTACTTACCTTCGGTAACTATATATCTGTAAGAAATATAGCTAAGTTATAGATTCCTTACCGCCCCACCCAGCCTCCCCGTTCTGCGAACTGACTTCTAGGGTTTAGGACATCCTTTCAGGGCCCTAGTTTTGTGCACCAGTGATCAGTGTCTTGTATGGCTCTGCGCTTCTGGCGTGGAAAGTCTTATATAGAACTGACGTCTGCGCACGAGTGCGGCATCTAAGTAGCTACTGCGACCTCATCCCGGCAACCACAACGCCAACGACTAACGCGGAGCTAACCGATGCCACCTTTCAACGCGCAGGTGTACTGCTGATGAAAAACTTTCCAGATCTAGTCTGATGCCTGGGGGTAATTCTAAGGTAAGGAATCTATAACTAATCTATGTTTCATACAGATATATCGTTACTGAAGGTAAGTATCTTGTTATTTTTTCGCAGCTTCTTGCTTTCTGTAGGACTTGCTCTTTTACTTTGAAGGAGCTGAATTTTGCTAAAATGTCTCTGAGCCTCCTGTGATCTCATGGAAGCTGGGGTCCCACTCTGTGGACCCTTTCCAGTTGCACCTCCGGACTTCCTTCTCCCAGGAGCGTGGAGAAGAGCCCCACCATGAACGCCTCCAGGTCAGGGCCTCCGCAGCCCTCCTCTAGACCTGTAACCCTTATATTGCCCCTCCGAGAGCGATATTGAAGATCCTCGCACTTGAGTATCGTGGCTCGTAACTGGGTGTGTAGGTCTGCAGATTTCCCCTCAAGGGGTTGTACGCGGTCAGCCAATTCCCGACATGAGGCCTTAAGGTCTAACGTACGAGCCCCAACCGAGTCCAAGTCTGTCTGAAGGGCCATCATCTTGCCTCCCATTTCCGCTTTAAATGCGTCGGAAGGAGGCCCCAATGTCTGCCTTGATATCTTCCCGGAGCTCCTTCCTAAAATCTCGCAACAAATCCATCAGGTCCTCCCTTGGTAGTGCCATGTCTTCTTTAGGCTGTGTCTTGTCCCCCCCCCCTGCCCCCGTTGGGGTGAAGTAGCCAGAGACTCTGGATGATTGGGTCTTTTTAGGTGGCGTATGGAACAGGGCACGCGGTCCGATCCGGGTCCCCTGAATGAGCAGCCCCATGATTCGGTCACTACCCTTCTTTAAGGTGTCCAAAATGCTGTGGCTGTGGCCACTAAACTGACCGGGGGTAGGGCTCTCACTCAGTGCCCTTCAGTAGACATCAAAGCACCCTCCTGAGGCTGGACATTAGCTGCCACCCCCACTCAGCAAATTTGGCCCATACACGAGGCCTCCATGTATTGAAAGGATTGCCTGGCCTACGCCATCTTAAAGTTAGGCATTTGTCAATGGAGGTCCAGCAGGAAGAGTGGCCAGCCCCAGGCTTCTCTATAAATAAATGTCCTCACCTCACTATGTAGCTGCCGAATCCCCGCACTTATCAGCTCCTCCCCATCTCCTCACCGGGTGCATCGTGTGATTGTCTGTTTCCGGTTCACACCGTCTGGGGGGGGGGGGGAGGCTCTCTATCGGTTCCGCGCACTCGAGTTGTGGCCAGATAATGTAGTCTCCGCTCTCCTCGTAATGGAACTTGGAAGCCTCCTGGATCGTGAGCTGCAGGCACTCTTGGTACAGTCCTTCGGCCCGATCACGAGCCCCACCTCCAGCCTCCGACTCGCTTCTCCGTGACTGCTGCCATCTTACTGCCTTCACCGCGCTGCTAGGAATCTTCGTTATGAGACTCCATCAGCGGTCTCAGGGTTGTGAAAACAAGCTGCAGATGTCCCTCTCAGACGCTCATTAGTTCCTCTTCAACTGGGCTCGAGTTCACGGCAGTACAAAACCCTGTATTTCGTCCATTTCCCCGGGGCCTGGAGCGGAGCCGGATGGATTCAGATGTGTTCAGCTATGATGGTTGGCTATTCCCACAGTCCTCTGTGTTTAAACAGTGTATAGTCAATGTTACCGGAGACAGACGAGTAGCAGGTGTAGGAGTGACAAGCCATCGATACTGATTGGCAGTCTAGTTTAGAATGTCTAGAGAAGCATTAACTCTGGATTTAAACGTAGCTCTGTGGTTGGAGCTTTTCTTTGTCAAAGAATTGTATTGCTTTCTAACACAATAAATCCTTTTTTCGACTTTAGTATCATGCAGAACTGGGAAATTCTTAACATGCCAATCTATACCTTGCAGTTGCATGCAGCTCTGTTAACAGGTAAGAGCTCACTGTTCCAGCTCAGCTTTAATCTATAACTGCAAGTAACACCATAATCTCCTTGACAAATCAGTGGCACCCTGACTTATCTACTGCAAAACACTTTGTGATCTGCTTGGCAACACAGCCTTTGCTGTTGGCGACTTAACCTTCTGCCCTTCTCCTCGATCTGTCAACAATTGTTTTCCAGACAAAGTTCCCAGGCCGCTCTCCTGGCATAGCATTCACTGAAGCCATCTCATCTTTTATTGTTGCCTGAAATGCAGCGGCTGCATTATGCAAGGTTCTAAAGAACCACAACTAGAAGCAGGTTATGGCTGCGGTATTATCTTTGTGAGGCCTGTATTCCTTACTGTGCTCAAACTAATTACTTTTCCAACTCACTTGCTGTTAGGGAAGTCCTGAGCACCAACGACTTCCCCAATCGCTTGTTAAGCCATATCTGCTAGGAGTATCATCTGTTGAATCCTCGGTCTTAATGCCGGTCTGTGAACCGTGGACATCCCGCAGAGCTTCATCCCCCAACTTCACTTATTTGGTGTGAACTTAAGCATAGCTGTGCACTTGCTTATTCGACGTGTGCCTGTGCTAGAGCTGGAAAAGCCTACCATATCCTAGACATTTAATTGTGCACCGACCCATTACACTCCTTCAGAATTCGAGTCCCAGACCTTCACCCTTGGGCCACAGCGACTCACAAGTCTCTCACAGCCACTCTCACCTTATTTTTGCTGTTTTCTCGAACCAGCAGTTCGCAGACTTCCATCGTGCACTCAGCTGCTGTACATCGATTCTGCTTGCTATCTGTCCAGGCTGCGAGGCCCCTCGGTCTGTGACACTGTATCTCGTATGGTGGTGACATCATCAATCTCTGGCGACAAAGCTAGGAACTGCTTGACCTAGTCGCCATTTAAGCCATGCTCGCGACCATGCCTCTCCTTCCGGATTGGGCCCTTTGAACCTAAACTCTCTGGTCACTCGCTGGCCTAAACCTTGGCCCTCTCTCGCGCTCAGCTACTGTCATACTCTTTTGTCTGCCCACACAGTAGGGGTTAGCCGCCCACCCTGTAGGGTCATCTGCTCCTCCCGGTCAGCGGTAAAGCTTGCATGCTTGATCAATATCTGAATCCTGATCTTCTGCAGCAGGTCAAACTTTTGATGCAGGGAGAGCAGATGGATTTAAAGGGTGTATGGTGATAGATAAACAATTGAGTACCCAATAATAGGAGATTAACTCAGACTAAAAATAAAAGTAGGAGGGATAAAAAAACTAATTACCACCACCATAGAATAGAAGAAATATACCAAGGGATATAAACACAGTTGGATAAAGAAACCTCAGTGAGGAAAAAGAACCCTCAGGCACCAACTAAATAGTTGGTTGCCAGTTGTCCTCATTGGGTCCTGATTGTGAGTACGTGAAACACTACGTAGCAGGAAAAAGTGCACAGTTAAAAAGAGTGTGGACTACTCCCCAAACTAGAAAATTCTTTTAATATACGGGTAGCTCTAACTCTATTAAACAAGCATTGAAAATGCAATAGGTCTCGCAATAGAAGAGTTTAACTGTTTTCGTTTTGCAAATGGATGAGTGGCGTTGCGTGGATGAGTGGCGTTGCGTGGATGAGTGGCGTTGCGTGGATGAGTGGCGTGTGAGAACACTAAGGCTATTGGCATTGTAAATGACAATGCCTTTTAATTTATCTGTTTTGAAAACCAATATATAAATAAATAAATAGCATTGTCATTTATAATGGCAATGGCTCAAACTTTCACAAATGCGAGACCTCACTCCAAGCACACTGAAAGGGAGGGGTGGAGGAGGGGAATGCTGCAGAGGCCGAGGCCTATGTGTTTAAGGGAGGTGCTCAGCTGTGCAAGCAGCGCCGACAAAGTGAATCCGATGAGCTGCGACTAAAGGGAGGGGCACGGATGCCATTGAAGTGCAAGCACGGCATGGGGTGATTTCACAAAAAAAGCATTTGTTTAAAGAGCAGTTATGGAGACAGCCACAACGTGCGCTATACACTGCGCTGGGAAGCATATAAATTATATACACACAGATATGGATGAACGAAAGAGATCGAAAGAGAGATAATACATAATGTGTAACGGTATATATGGTTCAATATTGCCATTCCGTGGTTCTCACTGGGTGTTTTGTTCACATTTCATATTGTGTTGCAGGTCCCTCAGTCTGTGCACACAATTGCAACTAATGCCCCTGCTTGTGCATAGATGCGGGGGTGCAAAGAGACAGGCTTGGGACGGTCACGATACAAATTAGAAAGTGTTCCTTTCAACTTTATAGGCATCATTGATGTTTACCATAACTCCAATACTAAAGGCCACACTCCATCGTTCTAATACGGTTGCAATGGAAATAAAAAGGGGGGACCCATGGGGAGCAGGGCACAAGCCGGTCTCCCCCAGGCTGTTTTGCGCGGAGGGAGCAGCGCACAGGTGGGGGCAGGGGTCAATTAGGGCAGCTGGCGTGCGGCGGCTAAATTTATTTAGCAGGGCGGGCGGGGCGGGAAAACTACTGTGCCCTCGGGAGGCGGGAGGAGCGGAGGAGTTTATGTTCGGCGTCGGGATAATTTTACGACGTCACTCACCCTGCTCGGAGTTCCTTTCACATGGCGGGGCTTAAGGACATCAGGGAGGCCGTCTGGATTCTGCAGGAGGCCGGGAGGAGTGACGTTCTAATACGGTTGCAATGGAAATAAAAAGGGGGGACCCATGGGGAGCAGGGCACAAGCCGGTCTCCCCCAGGCTGTTTTGCGCGGAGGGAGCAGCGCACAGGTGGGGGCAGGGGTCAATTAGGGCAGCTGGCGTGCGGCGGCTAAATTTATTTAGCAGGGCGGGCGGGGCGGGAAAACTACTGTGCCCTCGGGAGGCGGGAGGAGCGGAGGAGTTTATGTTCGGCGTCGGGATAATTTTACGACGTCACTCACCCTGCTCGGAGTTCCTTTCACATGGCGGGGCTTAAGGACATCAGGGAGGCCGTCTGGATTCTGCAGGAGGCCGGGAGGAGTGATTTATTGGTGCCTGGGGTCCCAGGTGCGGCATGGCTGGGAGCAGCTCGCCGGAAACAAGACGGAGGGAAGAGAGGGGAGGGGGAGGAGAAGTGCGACAGGGGAAATGCGAGACGGCGGGAAGGGGAGGGGGCGGAGCGGGTAAACAAAGACGGACATGCACGCGCCCGTGACTTTTAAGGTCAATGCGCATGCGCATAAGCTTAATGCGCATGCGCATTGACCTTAAAAGTCACGGGCACTGCAAGGAATCGCCACGATTCCTTGCAGTGTGGATAAAGAGTGGATAACTCGCAATACTCTCGCCTTGCTCGATGCGCATGCGCATCGACAGGCGAGACCTAAACAATAGTGCAAAGTCGGATATATAAGAGGTTGAGTTAATTCGAACCAAATGTCCTAAAAGGTCGACATGTTTCTTGCAAGAGCCTAACATCAGCTTAGCATTCCTCAGGACCACATAAACCCTAACCTCATAGGAAGCGCTCACTAAGGCGCCATATCCATGAGAGGTGGGGTGAGAAAAAGGGAAGAATTAAAATTACAAACTTATCTGTAATTTCATGCACGCAAACTTCCGCGCAAAACCCCCTTCACAGTTTGAGGATGATAAATCCGAAAAAAATAATATTTTACATATAAATCATTTAACAGTCATCTGTGACTGCTAGTGGGATAGCTTCAAAAAGGTAACCGAAGCTACATGCACATAGCGGGACCCACCAACCCAGTGTATAAGTTCTTCCAGACACTCTTTTAATTCAATATATATAGTTACAATACATATCTAAATAAACACAAATCATTGAAATAAAATCAGTCCCAATTAAATCTAAAGGAACTGCTACACCATTTGTGGCAATGACAGCAAGAGCACTTAATCAATATTTTTAGAGCTCCGCTAGGTATGCATTGACCATATTGCGATTAACTTTCATGAGCCTAACATTAGTTACATTATATAAAGGCCCCGAAGTGTTTCTTTTCTTTGAGAATGCCCGTTAAAAATACCAAATGGTCGCACGACAAAATCTATCCCTATGCTAGCGCGGAATTTACGCCATCTAATCGTACTAACTATAATTATGACACCTCGGATGACTCCAATTCTAGCCGGTCTAGTGCTGGGAGTTTGGGAAATAAGCAACGTGGTAGGGGTCGAGGTGGAAAGATTCAAAATACCCCACAATGGTTGTCCTACCAACAACAAGGAGGTGGGGGTTTCCCTCCCAACCCATACAACCAACCGTTTTTTTCCCCCCCAAATGGCCTGGAACCCACATTTTGCACCTCCTCCTCCACATTTTCAACCAAACATGTATCCACAACATTTTTTAGGGTTTGGTCGGAGGGGACGGGGCAAGAGGAGAGGTACGAACCAAGTCCATTGGGAAGCACCAGAGTCCGTGGGCGACAACACACGGAGCAAGACCCAGGAGCAGAGGGCAGGTCCCAGCAACTCGAGAGCCTAATTACGAATTTGTCATCCGTAAACTTAAATCCTGATGAAACAGCAGTTTTGGGAAAGGGGTTGGGCTTTATCCCAACACCCCGTTTGGACTGCTTCAAATTGCTCTGTGAACTTAGTGATTTCTTTAGAAAACTCAGACTAAAGATCTTTTTTGAACACCATAATCAAGATGCAAGTCAGACTACAACTTGCGACACGACTTTCAGAAAAAAGTCTACTTTCACATCAGGTTCCGGCGGAACTAATTGCCTTTGAACAGGCGGTGTTTCATGAAGTAGATACCATGAAAGAACCTATACCGTATAAAAATCTGACAGCAAACCAATACAAAGCCATTGAATCCCTTGCTAAGAACTCCAACATTGTGATCAAAAGCGCTGACAAAGGCGGTGGTATTGTTATTCAAGACACCATTGCATACGACCAGGAGTGCAGACGCCTTCTGGATGACACCAGAAATTACCTGGTCCTGGATCAAGACCCCGCCCCTTTTTTGAAAGATGAAATATTTGAACTTGTAATGACAGCGGAGCGCGATGGTTTTATAAGTAAGCATGAAGCTGACTTTTTAACGATCTCTGAAGGTAGGATCCCGTACTTTTACTGTTTACCCAAAACTCACAAAAATCGTCTTCCTCCACCTGGAAGACCAATTGTTTCGGGTATAGGTTCCTTATTGGAACCTCTTTCCAAGTACTGTGACTTCTTCTTTAAACCACTTATTCAGGCCACAAGTACCTATATCAAGGACACCAAAAGTCTACTAGCCATGCTTTTAAACGTCAAGATGCCAGAGGAGCCGTGCTTTCTTGTCTCTCTAGATATAGAGAGTTTATATACCTGTATCCCACAGGATGCGACTCTTAAAGTTTTGGCTGATGTCTTAGACCAGGGAACGTGGGATTACACCACTTCCCGTACTTTTGTCATCGATTTTGCCACACTGGCCCTCAAAAGGAATTTTTTCCAATATCAAGATAAGATTTACCTTCAGAAGACAGGGACGTCTATGGGCAGTACATTTGCTCCAAGTATAGCAGGGTTGTATGTGCATAATTTTGAGAAAACCCATATCTTGGCATCAACGAACCCCTACGCTCTCAATGTGATCCTGTGGCAGAGGTACATTGATGATGTGCTTTTAATTTGGCAAGGGTCCGAGGAAAGTCTCTTGGCCTTCTTTGATTGGGTCAATACCTGTGACCCCAATTTGAAATTTACTCATCAGTACCACCCGGAAGCCATTGTGTTTCTTGATGTCATTATTACCAGAGTAGGTGATCATTTGACCACAAAAACCTACTATAAGCCTACTAGCAAAAACAATTTGCTCCATTTTTCGAGCTTTCATCCTCGTCCCTTACAGACTAATCTTCCATTTGGCCAATACTTACGTATTCGTAGGAACTGTACTGATGTGACAGATTTTAAGAAACAGGCCCAAGATCTAACTAACAAGTTGTGCACTAGAGGTTATCCTACCAAAATCTTAAAACAAAGTTGTAAGAGGGCCCGTAATCAAAACCGGGAGGCCTTATTGGAGGACTATCCTAGGGACTCTGAAACTGAAACTCCATTGACCTGTGTGACGACCTATAGCAATATTTCAAATGCGGTTAGTCGTTGCATCGGTAAACTTGGAAAAATCCTGAACAGTAATGGGCGGGAGTGGCAGAAACCCCTGTTCTCTTATAAACGAGAGAGAAGTCTACAGGATGCACTCGTGCATACTCGTCCCAAAAATACAGATCAAGTACATGACAACAGCGTCTTAAACACCTGGAGCTTGCCCCCTGTTGTTGGCCATTATCCATGTGGTGGATGCAGCGTCTGTCACCGGACGACTGCTACTAAGACATTGAGTTTGGAAGCAGGAAAGGTCTGGCACCTTAGGGGACACACAAATTGTAACTCTACAAATGTTATCTATTTAATCACGTGCCCCTGTAACCTTAGGTACGTGGGAATGACCACACGGAAAATAAAGTTACGCATCTGCAAACATCACTGTAATGTACGGTGTCGCAAAGGAACAACAAAACTAACCACCCACTTCTTGGAACGCGGACACTGTCCTAATGAGGTCAGATGGACAGTTATAGAACAAATACAACAGGACAGCGAAAGTACCATTTTTGAAAAAGAACAAAGATGGATCTATCGTTTGTCCACGCATTCACAAGGGTTAAATGATGATCTACCGTGTGGCTCTGTGATGCGACGATAGATCAGCTTGTTCTTTAACTGAGCTTAGTGACAGAGCCAAGGTGAGACTGTCCCTTTAGGATTTTTGAGCTATTTACGATGGGGCAATTTTTCACGATTTATTGTTCCACCTTTAATGGCTAATCACATCAAGAAGTGATATATTTTAAAGTGTTCCATATCAGTTGAGGCTTCCACATGCAGATTCCATATTTTTGTTATTAGGGTCCGTAAAAAAACGAGAGGATTATTGACAGTTAAATCCCAATGAAGACATTTTGTTCTTGAACACGTCATTTTTTCATCTAAAGACGTGGGATTTAATTTTATGTTGTGGACTTGTTTGAGGCAGAAATACAATTTTCTGCTAATTGAATTCGTAACACAAAGGGGAAGCCATGTATGATTAAACATCTACCCCTTTAAGATACGGGCACTCCAGAACGGCGGTCACGTGGTCGCGAGTAACGTAGTGAACGCTGTTTACGTGTTTATTTAAAGGAGACGCCTCCATGGGTCCAGTGATTACAGGCCGTGGACGTGCGCAGAATAGGTGCTTCTGTGGGGAGTCGTTTAGATGAAAGTAAGTGACTTTTAAATACGAGTGCGGGAGAAATTGTCAGCGTGGCATTCACTGTAAACCTTGGTTCTGAGTTAATACTGACGAAAACAAGGAGGGTGATATACTTTTCTCTCCTGGTTGTGTTTTTGCAGTTTTCTGAACGTGAAGGTTTCCCCTGCCACGTGCCTAAGGGGCAATTCTCCTGCGATCGTGAAGTGAGTGGTCTCTTTCTCTTTTTTATGGCCCCTCTCCTTTTTTATGGCGTTTCGTAGTCTTTCCAGATTGAAGGTGTATTAAATCATTTGGTATTTTTAACGGGCATTCTCAAAGAAAAGAAACACTTCGGGGCCTTTATACGATGCACCTAATGTTAGGCTCATGAAAGTTAATTGCAATTTGGTCAATGCATACCTAGCGGAGCTCTAAAAATATTGATTAAGTGCTCTTGCTGTCATTGCCACAAATGGTGTAGCAGTTCCTTTAGATTTAATTGGGACTGATTTTATTTCAATGATTTGTGTCTATTTAGATATGTATTGTAACTATATATGTTGAATTAAAAGAGTGTCTGGAAGAACTTGTACACTGGGTTGGTGGGTCCCGCTATGTGCATGTAGCTTCGGTTACCTTTTTGAAGCTATCCCACTAGCAGTCACAGATGATTCTGTTGAATGATTTATATGTAAAATATTATTTTTTTCAGATTGATCATCCCTCAAACTGTGAAGGGGGTTTTGCGCGGAAGTTTGCGTGCATGAAATTACAGATAAGTTTATAATTTTAATTATTCCCTTTCTCTCACCCCGCCTCTCATGGATATGGCGCCTTAGTGAGCGCTTCCTATGAGGTTAGGGTTTATGTGGTCCTGAGGAATGCTGAGCTGATGTTAGGCTCTTGCAAGAAACATGTCGACCTTTTAGGACATTTGGTTCGAATTAATTCAACCTCTTATATGTCCGACTTTGCACTTTTGTTTTTAATAGAGTTAGAGCTACCCCTATATTAAAAGAATGTTCTAGTTTGGGGAGTAGTCCACACTCTTTTTAACTGTGCACTTCTTTTTCCTGCTACGTAGTGTTTCACGTACTCACAATGAGGACCCAATGATAACTGGCAACCAACTTTAGTTGGTGCCTGAGGGTTCTTTTTCCTCACTGAGGTTTCTTTATCCCACTGTGTTTATATCCCTTGGTATATTTCATCTATTCTATGGTGGTGGTAATTCGTTTTTTATCCCTCCAACTTTTATTTATAGTCTGAGTTAATCTCCTATTATTGGGTACTCTTATGTTGTTTTGATTTATTGGCTCCAAGGGGTATAAGAGTGGCCTATTGACCCTTTCTCTCTTGTTGTTGGTTTATGATAAACAATAAACCATAATATTAGTGTAACAATTAATAGTAGGTTACAAGAGGGCATTAAAATGGTAATTTTGATTAAATTAACTAATGCTTCTGTTGCTTGGCATGATAGGTATTACTTCCCTTCCCTTAATCACTGAAGAGATATAATTGAGATTGTTATCCCCTGCCAAGCACCCTCATGTGTTGCCAAATGTTTTCTGGTGCAATTGTAATTTACCTAATTTCTTATTCAGTTTACACACTATTTCTGTTTTCGGATGGCATCCCAGGAGAGAAAACGTCTCCTGTTAAGCCAGACTGCCTCGTAGGGAATGCAGTCTTTAGTGACTTATCCATCTTCCATCCATACCCGCCTCACCTCACCAAGTACACAAAGCTAGGTTTATAGTGAATTAACAGCAAGACTGATTACACTAGTTTGCCAATAGTTAATTAGTATACCTGTTAATGTGTAACTAGAGAAGAGTGGAACATTGGCTAGTAAATACCTTGGTGTTGGAGCAACGTTAAATGCATGAATCAAGCTGGACAGCCCATGGCAGCCTCCTGCCTCTTCTGACCGGTATGGGGAGGGTCTTCGGCACTGTAGCTCGACTGCCAGAAAGCCCTTTAAGTAAGTGGTCACTCTTCGTCTAGTTCTGGCAGTCTTGTGGCTGTCTGGTGTTGGTGGAGCGGTTGTTGTAACAGTCCCATGCTATCATGAGTCTTCTTTTATTCTTTACTGGTGCTAGAGTCACACGACCCACTGAGTCAGTTATCCTAGGTATCCTGGTTTACATTTGACGTTTTCGGTACTTTTAATTTGGGTGGAATATGTTTACTCCTGCAGAAGGAATTTTAGTTTAGTTCCTCTGGGACTTGTGAAAGTCTGTCAATCAAAAATATATTTCAAAGTAATTTAAATCCACAAAACTGTTTTTAAAACATGCTTTTGCGTATATGCCTTTGTATCTTTATACAGACAGTCAGGATACATCCAAGTTTCCACCTTGGGCAGGTGCCATCAGCTTCAGCCCTGCAAGCAGCCTTCAGGCAAACAGATGAGTATCCCAACCTCACACTCTAGACAATATCAAGCACACTTTCCCTCTTGCCAGCACCCTCCACTCTGGTTGTTGAAGGTAAATTCTCACACTTTGCATCAGAATGGAGAAGAACCATGACTCACAGATTGTGAGGATCTGGACACAGGATGATGATCCTCTAAAAACATAGTCCTTTCTCTATCAAAGGAACATCTCTTCCATCATCAAGCGATACAGCAAAAGACCCTCCCCCTTCTCAAAGGGGCACAATTGAAAAAGATCCCAAGCCCCAAAGAAATGTGGGTTTGTACTCCAGATTCTTCCTGGTGAGAGACACAGGGAAATGTGCACTAGTCCTGGACCTCTAAAAAATCAACAAGTTCCTTTTGGAAGGTAACTCTTTTATAAGCCCTTTTGTTACTACAGAAATTAGTGCATCTCCTTGGATCTACAGGAAGCTTACTATCATTTTCCCCACAGACCCTAATCTCAAGCAGTAATTGAGATTGTCTGAGGCAGTTTGCACCATCAGTTCAGAGCACTTCCTTTCGACCTGAAATCTGGCCCCTGGCAATATACCAAGTGGATGTGCTCTGTAGTTGCCTTTATTTTGAAAGGGGGCCACTAGCCGGTCAATTGGATAGTTAAAGGACACTTAGTGGAGGAAGCCTGTGCCTCCCCAATGGCTGGAGTCTACCTGTGCCATCAGCTGGCCCTGACTCTTACTGTGCAAATTCTTTTATACCTAGTCTATCTGAATTCCACCTATGCCAAGCCACTACCTGGCTTCAGTTTCAGAGGGCAATAATGTATACACAATTTTAAAAAGCTACTCAGTCAGCAGAGTGGGGCTTATTGCATAACTACAGACGATTGCTCCAAAAATCTACAGACCAAACAACCGCAGTTAGAATGTACATGAGACTAATCCAGCAGGAACTGGGACTCTAGTGGCAACAGGGTTGAGGAACAATACCATGAGTGACTTGCTATCTCAAACCGGCTCTGCTATGGTGGAGATCTTCAAGGAACCTCCATGCAAGCCTTCCTTCTCATCATACAACAAACTGAATCCTCATAACTGATGCCTTCATGAAAGGTTGGGGAGTTTACTGCAAGTGGTTTGTGATCAGTGGAAGAAAAATCCCTTCACATCAACATTTTTGGAAACTACAAGTCTTCTTGCTAGGTCTGCAGTTATTTACACCTCACTGTGCCACTGGAGAGGCAACTAATATTGAACTGGTCAGTAGTGGAGTATATATTTTGTGGAATTTCTATCAAGGATTCAAAACAAACATGTGGATGTAATGAGGTGTTCCCTGTTCCCTGTTAGACTGCCACCAATAAAAACGTCAACAGATTCTCATGAAGTGAAGAGGTGTTGGTCACAGTACAGAACAAAAAATGCCCCTTCCACACATGTTGGCACTGACAATAAGGCTACAGAGGTAATGCCATGACAATAACGAGGTCTAACATTTTTGCCTAGGACTTTGCTCCATTTCTCCTTGTTTCCAGGGCACAGGAGAAGGTCAAGACTGTCAGGTTTGCTGATAATTATTAATAGTACCTGTATAGCCACGCCAATTTTGGTATGCCATTTGGATCCATTTATCCGGATACCTGCCAATTCCACTTACGATCCCTTTAGAACCCCTCCATAGACACAACAGAATTCCTACATCATGACCTGAAGTCACTGATCTGACAGCTTAGTCCCAAACCACCTAGAATGTGGTCATTTGAACAGCTCTGCAGATTGCAGGCTCACAGACCACATTGTAGAAATTCCCCTGCACTGTGACTTAAGATCCCACTGCAGAGCCTGCATATGCCAACCTGCATGCTTCACCACCAGAATGCAGGAGGCCATCAGACCCGGTAGCCTCAGAGTCACACTCACTGAAAAACATGATTGAGTCTGAAACATTAAGATATCCTGACTCTTTGCTCCAGAGAATAGACACGGAACGTCACTGCAACCAGAATGGCTCATATGAAAGGGAGCGTCTGAGAAGGATTCAGGTGCGACTTTGGCATGTTGAATGTGAACCCTAGCGAAGTGCAAAAGGTTCGCCGTAGCCTAGCGTTGTGACGAGTGACTTAAGCGAGCACGCCTTCAGCAGCCAGTTCTCGAGGTAGAAGAAGACTGGAACCCTCAAACTCCGAAGATGAGCTGCAACCACTGCCTTCACTTTAGTGGACAACTGGGGGGCCATGGTATGGCATAATTGGAGCACAGCAAACTGAAAATGCTTGTGGTCCACGTGAGCTTCAGGTTATGCCTGTGGACTTGAAGGGTGGGGATATTGAAATAAGCATACCTCCAGTTCAACTCTACCATCCAGTCTCTAGGGCCGACAAGATCTGGGCAAAAGTAAGCATCCTGAAATTCTCCTTCTAATATTGAGAGGGCACAGAAAGTAGCAGGAATAGCAACCACATCCTACTTCTGGTGCAGGCACTCTCCTTTAGCCCGAAGAGCCTGCACTTCATGACAGAGCAAGACGAGGTGGTTCTCCATGAGCCGTTTTTAGGTCGAGCCTATCCCATTCCGCAGGAATTGATAGGGGAGAATTTTAGTGTGCAAAATAAGTTCTCAAACCATCGGGCGGATTTCAAACTGTTCACGTGAACACAAGCACGCGCTTTTCCCCCACAGGCTTTTTATTACCATTTGCTCCTGCCTCCGAGAACTTCAAAGGGATCCTCGCATCGCTGGCCTAATTACTTTCACTTTCGCAGTAATGTTCTCAGAGACTGCCTCTGAGAGCTTCAAAGGGATCCTCGCATCGCTGGCCTAATTACTTTCACTTTCGCAGTGATGGTCTCAGTTAGCCACCTCTGTGCTTTTCGTCCATTGACACAGACATTTGTCCGTTCTTAAAAGCACTCCAGAGGCTGCGTGCCAAGCGGAGCTGAATTTTTTTTTTTTCGGGAACTGTATAAATACCGCCAGAATGTTCCCGTTTGCATCTCGGCAGGGCGCCTCCACTGGCGCTCCAGAGACGGGAACCGTTTGGTTTCTGTCCCTTCCCAGGCTTACTTGTATATTTGTGCATTGCCATTTGAGTTGACAATTCAGGGCTCGCTAAATCAATCCCTTAATCATGGCCTCTTAACCCGACGTGCCAAAGGACCACTGCGTGGGTAAAAAGCCACCACATACTGATACAATAATTATTTATTTTTTTAGTTAAATAAAGCGTTTGTGTAAAGCTCCGTATCACTTCGTCAGCTTTCTTTAAATCTCGTTCATATTATGATTACGTCACGTCTGTTTCCATTTTTGTCATTTGTACGTCCTCATAGTGTTGTCGACAGTCGTACGGGTGCCTTTTCCTAGGGTTCTGTTCTTTACCTACTCTCAGTAATATGGTCTATTTTTGAATCACCCCTCCCCCTAAGTCCTCGATACTCAAACCACTGGAAATATATTTTCATTCTAAAAACAAGTTTTGCTGTGGAATTTGGGAGTGTTTTGTAGCTCTTAAACACTCACACAGACGCAACAGTCACAGATGCACACGTGCGCGCCCCCTCCCTCGCCCCATACATATACATCACAAGGTCAAGGCTTTCAACCGATTGGTTATAATATGTCCCTTCATCGAGGGATTAAAGACAAAAGTGGTTCTGTTGGGTGGCAGAATGCATTGCTTTAAGGGAAGGCAATATTAGCTCATAACACAATAGAAAAATTCGGTTAAATTAAATTCAATTAAACCTCTCTGAAAACAAATGAAGTTCAAAGCTTTTATATAGTAAAAAGTCACAATTACAAAACACCGGAATTACTTCATTCCGTTTTAGTTTCAATAAATGCTAAAACAAGTGAGGAGTGACTGTACAAATTTATACAGTATTGTACAAGGGGGAAAGGGGGAGGAAAGGTTTTTTGGTTTGGCGGTCAGAGTTCTGAGTTAATGCTTCAAGGAAACAGATGGTTACTGTGCCCTTTCCTGGAGGTTACTTGACCAAAGTTGTGCGTCGACGTTTCGACCCTGATGCGCCCCAATTGGTGGTCACGGCGGGTCTTTATCAAGACAATGGTGGGGGGGAGGGGGAGGGGTGGGGGGGAGGGGGAGGGGTGGGGGGAACAAGGGGGTCTGGACTTGCAGGAGGAAAAGATCACACCCTGGAGGGAAGCCGGAAGGTCAATCCCGAATCAAAGAAAATATTGCCTTTCCTTAAAGCAATGCATTCTGCCACCCAACAGAACCACTTTTGTCTTTAATCATACTTACCCAGGTTCTGAGGGACACAGGGTTACCCCTTTTTTGTTAAACCTTCATCGAGGAAGGCAACTTGTGGGCGTGAGGATGACAGAATGAGTCAAGGTTTCGCCCTCGTCAGGACACATAGGGTTTGTTTGAGCAGTTAGTCAGTCAGCGGCAGAACACCCGTATTCATACTGGGTGAAGCCAGGGCACTTTACTAAGCTAATTCACAAAGCCTCATCACCTCAAGCTTCAGTTAGCACCAGTAATTAACCACATTTCTAAACACACCTTTGTAGAGACGCTCAGACCTCCATACAGGACATGCTTTTGCTAAACATAATACACTCATGGTTTGTAAATCCATTTTAATGCTCTGTTTATAGTATATTAAATACTCATAAAGAAATCCCGCTGTCCAGAGGGTTTTTTCCTAGTCACTCGCCATGCCATACTGTGTAAGTGATACTATGGCACTATTTATGAAGGCCTGATTCATCTTGCAGAAGGTTGCACACTTTCCAAGAGCGCGAAATCCGTGTGAGATGGAAGCCTCACTTGCCCCGTGTGGGTCGTTCTTCTGATCTGCAGTCCCTGATTCTCTCCCACTAGACAGGGCTTTTATGTTTTCGATAGTACTGGCGCCGCATTACTGCTCGGTTGTGTAATAGGATTTACAAACACGGCTATTGATCTTGCGAAACGTTTCTAATTTTTTCAGAAATGCAGGTATATTGAAATGTGGTGCACAGGCTTTTGGATGCATCGTTTACATCCAAGGAAACAAATCGTGCACAGGTGCAGCTGTGTCTGTGTGATCCATACAGGAGAGGTTGGAAATTATGAACATGGACACTTATCCAGTATCCAAGCAGCTACCTGCATTTCTCTCTTTTTAGATTTTCTTTTTTTATGTCAGTTATGCTTTACAATACAAACATATTATTATTGCAAACATGTTGGCCACACAGCGACCAACAGAAAACATAGGGCATAGGTTTGAAGGCATAGTTTGTAGAGGGTGTGGCGTTATGGCTAGAGCTGCCAATTTTGCAATTGGGTAACCACACTTGAGTCTGCTATCAGTTCAATACCCTGTGATTCTGGACAAATCACTTAACTCTCCCTGCGCCTAAAAACAGAATGAATCTGGCGTTTTGCAATGTAACTGGTGCTCATGTAATACATTCCATCGTCCATGGATAGTTCTCTTTCCTATGAATGTGAGAATAGTGATCATTATATCTTCAATCAATTCCTAAAACCACTTCTAAGTAAACAAGCATTGGCATAGCCAATGGGTCTCGCTTTTGGCACCTTAAAAGTATATAGTTATGCAGCACAATATCCTTGGTACAGCAACATCAACTGTTGCATGGCTAAACACTTATAAGGTCCCAAAGGCGAGACCTATTGGCTATGCCAATGCTTGATTTCTTAATAACTACATAGTCTATATAGTCTATTAAAGGTGCATGGCTAACGAGAACCTGTGTGTTAGCGGCTAAATTGCTGACTTTCAAACAGGAGAGCAGAATTTAAATGTCTTTTTCAAAACTTTCTAAAAAATCATGTGGTTAGTGACATACACTGAAGGGGGTCATGTAGAGATTGCTGAACGTTCATCATCTGCTGAAAAGCAGCAGATGCCCCATCTGGCAAATATGTGCTCCACATATCCCAATCATCGGTCAGAAATCTTCGATCAGTGGCTCATCTGCCACAGGCCAATTGGCCAATGTGCTTATGAAAGTCCACCTTATTTATGACATTTTTCCCCTTCAAGTCCAAGAGGAACAAGCATTTGCAATGCACTAGATCTCGCATTACTGAAAGTTTATTTTTTAGATTTGTGTTTTGGACACTTTTGTATTCGTTATGTATGCTTTCTGCATCTCCACTTTGTATATTCTTGAGAGATTCAGTTACCCCTACCTCATTTTTATTAGGTCTCGCCTAAGGCATTGCTTTAGCAATGCTTGTTGGCGAGATATAAAGTAAAGGTTTTGAAAAATGCTCCTAAAGTGCGGATTGGGCTATCGGCCGCACTCTATCTATCGCCCCTCACTCTAACAATCTATCGCCCTCTATCTATCTATCGCCCTCCCTCTATCTATCTATCGCCCTCCCTCTATCTATCGCACTCACTCTATCAATCTATTGCATCACTACAGCATCACTCAGCACCACCACAGCACCACCACAGCACCACCACAGCATCACCACAGCATCACCACAGCATCACCACAGCACCACCACAGCATCACTCAGCACCACCACAGCATCACTCAGCACCACCCAGCATCACTCAGCACCACCCAGCATCACTCAGCACCACCCAGCATCACTCAGCACCACCCAGCATCACTCCGCACCACCCAGCATCACTCAGCACCACCACAGCACCACTCAGCACCACCACAGCACCACCACAGCATCACTCAGCACCACCACAGCATCACTCAGCACCACCACAGCACCACTCAGCACCACCACAGCATCACTCAGCACCACCACAGCACCACTCAGCACCACCACAGCACCACTCAGCACCACCACAGCACCACTCAGCACCACCACAGCATCACTCAGCACCACCACAGCATCACTCAGCACCACCACAGCATCACTCAGCACCACCACAGCATCACTCAGCACCACCACAGCATCACTCAGCACCACCACAGCACCACCACAGCATCACTCAGCACCACCACAGCATCACTCAGCACCACCACAGCATCACTCAGCACCACCACAGCATCACTCAGCACCACCACAGCATCACTCAGCACCACCACAGCATCACTCAGCACCACCACAGCATCACTCAGCACCACCACAGCATCACTCAGCACCACCACAGCATCACTCAGCACCACCACAGCATCACTCAGCGCCACCACAGCATCACTCAGCGCCACCACAGCATCACTCAGCGCCACCACAGCATCACTCAGCGCCACCACAGCATCACTCAGCGCCACCACAGCATCACTCAGCGCCACCACAGCATCACTCAGCGCCACCACAGCATCACTCAGCGCCACCACAGCATCACTCAGCGCCACCACATCACTACTCAGCGCCACCACAGCATCACTCAGCGCCACCACAGCATCACTCAGCGCCACCACAGCACCACTCAGCGCCACCACAGCACCACTCAGCGCCACCACAGCACCACTCAGCGCCACCACAGCACCACTCAGCGCCACCACAGCACCACTCAGCGCCACCACAGTACCACTCAGCGCCACCACAGCACCACTCAGCGCCACCACAGCACCACTCAGCGCCACCACAGCACCACTCAGCGCCACCACAGCACCACTCAGTGCCACCACAGCACCACTCAGCGCCACCACAGCACCACTCAGCGCCACCACAGCACCACTCAGCGCCACCACAGCACCACTCAGCGCCACCACAGCACCACTCAGCGCCACCACAGCACCACTCAGCGCCACCACAGCATCACTCAGCGCCACCACAGCACCACTCAGCGCCACCACAGCATCACTCAGCGCCACCACAGCATCACTCAGCGCCACCACAGCATCACTCAGCGCCACCACAGCATCACTCAGCGCCACCACAGCATCACTCTGCGCCGCATCACTCAGCGCCACCACAGCATCACTCAGCGCCACCACAGCATCACTCAGCGCCACCACAGCATCACTCAGCGCCACCACAACATCACTCAGCGCCACCACAACATCAATCTGTGCAACCATTCAACAACTGGTTCAAATATGTTCTCTCAATGTTTCAAGCTTTATTACAAATGTCACAAAAAGATATTAATATTTCACTCTGTTCTTGGATTTTCATCACAATAAAGTACACTGAACATAATCTTCACAAAAGTTATTTACAAAAGTTTAAGCTATTGCCATTATAAATTACAATCACTTTTATTTAGGTATTAATTATTTAAAAAAATTAAGCCATTGTTATTTGTAATATCAATACATCTAAGTCACGTAAATACAAAACATGTTGCATTACAAATGCTATAGGTGTCACATTTGCGAAAGTTATAACTATTGGCATTGTAAATGACAAAGCTAATTAGCTATTTTCAAAACCAACACATAAATAAAAAAAAATTCATTTACAAGACCAATAGCTCAAACTTTCATAATGCGAGACCTATTGCATTGCAAATGCTTGTTGAAATGGTGGCAAAGGTGAAGTTACCACGAAGAGAAGGGCGTACCCCTGCTGCACAAGTTGAAACACTCACTTGTCAGGGGTAATTGCACAACACTGGGACAGTTGATGCCTGATCCTGCTGCCAAAGGGAAGGCTGTGCTGGATAGGAGGTACACTAAAGAGGCTTAGGAGTTGCTGGAGGGGTGGGGAATGGAGCATCATAGTGAGGAGACGTTGAACTGTAAGCGGTTCCCTACCAAACAGACCGATTTTTGATATATAAAAAAATTGTCTTTGAATATGCACACCGTGTTTCTTGCAATTGTTTTTTGTAATATTTTTTCCTGACCAATTGTTTGTTGTTTATTTGAAGTTTTATTTATTGAATCTTTGTAAATTTAATGTAGACCAGCAGACACACCTCGGGTGTGTAATACAATTCTACTCTAGCACCTTCATGACAGACGTTAAAAACCTTGACCTAGAACTCTGCTATAGTAGGGCATTGCCATGCTAGATGTATGAACGTGGCTCGTGGTATAAGACATCTCTTGCCATTTTGCCTAAGACCTATCCAGTGAATTTGCAGGTTGGGGGTATGGGAGATACAGCGAAGAAATGTAAAGTGGATGAGCTGCAGTTAGTAAATTGGAGTGCCAGCTTTCGCGTGCCTTTGATACTGCCACGGGAAAGTGTGTTGTGTAGTATTGTAAAGGAGCATGCTAAGTTTATGCGGGGAAGGGTCGGTTTGCATGTGCTCAAGTGCTGGAAGCGTGGGGGGGGATAGCCTGGAAGGTGTTGTATAGCTGACGACTTACAGCCCAAAGTTGGTAGTATAAAAGTGGATCTGAAATGGTAGGGTAGAATCGCCTACTGTTGGCAGGGGGGTGGGGGGGTGGGCTAGAAGGTTATCTGCAGGGTATAGGTCTGCAAAAGTGGTGAGGTCTAGCCGACGCACCAGCGTTAGCTCCGCTGTCTAATAGTGGGAGGAGTTGTGGATTGTGAGCCAGTGGGATAGACATAGCATATAGTATTGATATGCCTGCTCTTTTACACAGTCCCTCCCAAGCCCATCTCAGAGTCTCCACTATGTTGATTACAAGCCCTGGGTTCCTGTTAGCCTGATATGCAGCGACCTGAAAGGGGTTGGGAGCAGCCCTGTCCTTTTATACTGAGAGTTGAAGCTGAAATGGGGTCGGGGAGAGCCAGTGGTGTAGGAACTGGGCCTGTGCGGACTAAGTAGGCATATAAAGTGAGATCGGGTGCTCCTAAGCCCCCTCGATTCAGTGGAGCGTAAGTAATTCCCAGGATATTCAGGCTTGTTTACAGCCCAGACTAGGTCCACCGTGAGGAAGCACGGCCGTTTGAACAATGATTGATTTAGTGGCAGGGGTAGATGGACTAAAAGAAACCCTACATGGTAAAACTGTTATGAGCTAGTTCACGTATCACTTACGCCCTCGACACGAGAGAGTAAAATGCTATTTTACATGATTTACTCAAGATTAATCTATTATGCACAACAGAGGTATGTATGAACCGTCTCTTTGTATATGACATGAGAACATAGATGAAGTGGTCTTTTATTAGTTTTACTAAAACCAAATGTAACGTGGATAATTGTAATTAGTATTCATGAAATTAATCTTAATGTTTTTTTTAAAAAAGCTAAAAGGGAACTGCAAACTGACTTGGCTTTAAAAAGTGTTCTTTTGTACTTTTATTATATATATTTTAAAATGGATCAAATAAAGTTTCTTTGGATTGGACTAAGAGATACAGTAATTTGGGCAGAACAATCATTTGTGCTGTAGCTAACCAGCGACATGGGCAGTTTGGACAAGGCCGCCATCCTCCTCTCCAGCCAAGTCACTTCCCCTCCATAGTTCATGCTCCAGAGCTCAAGTATATCCCGGCTGAGCCAGATTCCTTGGTATTTGACCCGACCAACCAGCCCATGCTAAGGGATATTCCAGTGTGAAGGGGTGCAGCACTTCAGTTAGGGGAGATAGTATTAATTTAGGTCAATTAATCTGTATTAAGGACGGACCCCCAAATTTAGTAATTTTGTATATCACAGGGTTGAGGTTTTCCCTGGCATTGTGTATGTAAAGTGTGATGACGTCCGCATATAGCGAGACAATTAGCCCTCTAGATGTGAATCCCAGTCCTGTAGTGGCATGGTGTTGCCGAATTCGTGCTGCAAGAGGTTCCATTGCTATAGCGCAGAGGAGAGGAGTTAGGGGGGCACCCTTGACACGTGTCACGGGGAATATGTCAGAGGAGGAGGAGGTTCACGCGCAGTGAGAGCAGTGTATAAAAGGTGAATTTGTTGTATGTACGTAGAGCTGAAGCCCAACCTGGTCAGGATTGTAAATAGGTATGTCCACTCCAACGAATCAAATGTCTTAGTAGTGTCAAAAGGGCTGCCAGTGCAGGTACCTGAGGGTTGAGGTGTAAAAACTTGCACAAATGATGTGCTGTTGAACGTCCGGGTATAAATCGCGATTGATCTGATTTGGCCATAAGGGGGAGGAGTGGCTGTAATCTGTTAGCTAGCAGTTTTGCATACATTTTATTAACAAAGGGCAATATGAATCTCCGAGGTTCCAGGGTTTCCCCGGTTTAAGAAGTGTCTGTATTACTGCATCTGAAAGAGAATGTAGTTATAGATTCCTTACCTTTAGAATTACCACAAGGCGTCAGAATGGATCTGGAGATTTTCTCTTTAGCAGTGCTTCCACTTCGCTGGCATCGTGACGTTAACGCCAGTTCTTTCTTTTTCCACACCAGCCTAGCGCAGATCCGGAGAGAGAGAGTCATTTTTTGACAAACTTATTTGTCGACTTCTTTTTTGAGTGTTGACTCCTGGTGTACGAGGGATGTCCCATCATCGGACCGGGTTTAAACCGTGCGAGGCCTGTAACCGCCTGATGTCGGATACAGACCCCCACCTCGTGTGCCTTCAGTGTCTGGTGAGTGACCACGACATATAGTCGTGCTCCGACTGCCAGGCCATGAATCCGAAGTCTTTTCGTGAGCGGTCCGGAAAGCTCTTGGAGGCCCGGCAGTCGGCAGAGCCAACATCGCTATTAGTCATCCAAGTCTTTGCACTCCCCTGGTAAGTTGAAGCACAAGAAGAAGGTGAAGAATCACCGTCGCTCTTCGCCTTCGCCTTGTCCGTCTTTGACGCAGTACCTGGAGCGTCTTTACTCTCCAGCTCCGTCTTCGGAGCCTGCTCCTGGGATGGCTCTGTGCTTCCCCCCCCTTTTCCTGGAGTGGGATCGTCCCCTGCCCAGCTTCGAGCTTTCGACAAAGCCCCTCTCAGCATCTTTGGGCAGCCCGACTCCGCCTGCCTGACTTTGAGCACCGCGGACTCGGCAGGGGGACTTGGGTCTTCCAGACAGCTACTCCAGCACCAGAAGGTCCCGAGGTTCCGGATCTGGATTGACGCCGGTTGACCTCACGGCACCTTCCCCAGCACAGATTATAGTGTCGACGCCCCTGGTGCCGGTTGTGCTCCAGACCAATGCCGATCCTAGCCTCACCCTCGACTTGGACAGGGCACCGGATCGTCATTTGTACCTTTCAGGCCTGAGTGGCAACCAGAGGAGGACTAGGAGGGGTCTGTGGACCATTTGGCTGACCAGCTTGAAGAGCCAGACTGGCGAGGGGAACTGGGTGATGCCAGTGGTTTGGATACCTCCCTAGACTTTGGTATGCTCCCCGCCCCCAGAGCCCGGAAAAGGCCCGGCCGTTCTCACTCGTGCAGTGGCAGAGGGCAGAGATGCAGCTAAGTTCACCATCCGATGTGGACTGGATACCGCCGACTCTCTGGGACGAACTGTTTTCCACATCAGTAAACCGAGGAACTGCACCTGGTTGAAGGACGTCTTGTTTCTCTGGGGATGTCCAATCCACCTTACTGGACATACCCTTTGATGGCTGTCACCTTTTCGGTGGCAATGCAGACTCGGCGCTCATACGCTTTAAGGATTCTAGGGCTACTGCCAGATCCTTGGGTCTCGCGGCACCTCTCACCCCACGCAGTCTGCTTTTCATCCCTTTCGTGGCTACGGAAGGGTTGCTCCACCACGTTCGACTCAGTCTACCCACTGGGTCATTCAAGCTGCCTAGCCTGTGCATGGCCGCGGACGTGGGACCCAGCGATGCGGGTCTGGGGGCCAGCGGACAGGCCAGTCCACTCCACTCAAACCCGCCCCTGCAGCAACCTCCAATCCCTCCTAGGCCAGTGGTTGGCAGGATTTGCCATCACTTACCCCACTGGCAAAACATCACGTCAGACAGGTGGATTTTGCAGGTAGTCCAAAGGGACTACTCCATCCCCTTCGAGACTACCTCTCCCTCCATGCCACCATCCTTCCATCGCATGTCGGAGGATCACTTGGCCCGTCTCCGCCAGGAAGTTGCAGATCTTTTGGCCTAGGGAGCTATCGAAAGGGTCCCTGTGCCAGAAGTTGTTTGTGGTTGCTACTCCCACTACTTTCTGATACCCAAAGGACAAACGCCTGTCTCCTAACTTAGACCTCAGGGCCCTCAACCGCATCCTCCGGAAGGAAAATTCAAGATGCTCACTGTGGCTCAGGTCCTATCTTCCCTCGACCCTTGAGACTGGATGGTAGTGTTGGACTTGCAGGACGCATACTTCCATATCCCAGTCCTGCCCGCCCACAGGCGTTACCTAGGTTTGCGGTAGGCCACGAGCATTTTCAGTTTCCGTACTCCACTTTGGCCTTATCAGCACCCCTCGGGTGTTCACGAAAGTGATGGTGGTGGTCGCAGCTCATCTGCGCAGATCAGTGGCTCCAGTCTTCCCCTATCTCGACGACTGGCTGTTGAAGCAGGATCTACTGAGGCTCTCTGCTCCCACTTCCAGACTACGGCAGATCGCCTGCACTCGCTGGGGTTCACTATCAATGTGCCGAAGTCACACCGGACTCCCGCCCAGAAGCTCCTTTTCATCGGAGCAGTTCTGGATACAGTGGAGTTTCGGGCTTATCCTTCCGAGCAGCAAGTCCGGGATATTCAGGCTATGATAACGATGTTTCAGCCTCTAACCAGGATTTTGGTGAGAATGACCCTGAGGCTGCTGGCCCTTATGGCCTCCTGCATCCTGCTGGTGGATCATGCCAGGTAGTATATGCGGGCTCTGCAGTGTGACCTGAAGTTCTGGTGGGTGCAACATTAGGGGAATCTTTCCGACTTCGTCCAGATGTCGGAGGAGACTGCACGACAAATGCAGTGGTGGCTAACAAACCAAGCTTGGTTCAGAGACAGATCCCTCTCCCTTCCCCAACCAGACCTCTCGGTGGTGACAGATGCGTCACTCCTGGGATGGGACAGCCATCTTGGCGAGGCGGAGATCAGAGGTGTCTGGTCTCCGGCGGAGTCCGGGCTCCATATCAACGTGCTGGAGCTCCGGGCGCTTCATCTGACACTGAAGGCATTCCTTCCCTCTCTCAAAGGGAAGGGGGTGCAGTTGTTCATAGACAACACCACCGCCATGTGGTACTGCAATAAGCAGGGTGGGGTGGGGTCGTGGACCCTCTGTCAAGATGCTCTTCGTCTCTGGACATGGCTGGAACATCAGGGCATGTCCCTGGTGGTTCAACACCTGGCAGGTTCTCTGAAAGCTAGGGCTTACAAACTCAGCTGCCGGTGCCTGATGGATCACGAATGGAGTCTACACTCTGAGGTGGTGCATCTCTCTTTCAGCGGTGGGGAGAGCCTTGGTTAGTGACCACTGTGCCTTTCCTAGGCCCGGTCGCCCCCTCCTGCTCCCGCTGACGCCGACTGCCATTTTTTTAGCAACCCAGCCACCGCTGAGCCAGCCGCTCGATCCTGCTTCCCGCCGCTGCCTCCCTGCGGCCCCGCCCATTCGCCGCCCCGCTCCCGCCACCCAGCTGACCCGCCCTCCCGGCTCCTTACTTAAGGAGACCGCGGACTGCCTTCTGGAGTGACCACTGCGCCTTTCCTAGGCCTGGTCGCCCCCTCCTGCTCCCGCTGACGCCGACTGCCATTTTTTGATTGACCCAGCCACCGCTGAGCCGGTCGCTCGATCCTGCTTCCCGCCGCTGCCTCCCTGCGGCCCCGCCCCCCGCCGCCCATTCGCCGCCCCGCTCCCGCCACCCAGCTGACCCGCCCTCCCGGCTCCTTACTTATGATGCCCACTCCCACGCGCAGCGTTGACGCGCAGCGTTGACGCGCAGCGGGCGCGCCGATTGTGCGCCGAAGGCAAGCCCGTCTGCGCCCGTCCGCGCCTGGCCCGTGCCCAGCGCCAGGACCCCTGGCCCCCGACGGACCTACGCCGCCGCCACCCTCATCGCACTCAAACCCGACCGACCAAGAGCCTGCCACCGAGCCACCCCGAGACGCACCCACGGACCCTTCACCTGTCAAGCCTGCAAGTTCACCTGCCTCCGGACCAGCACCACAGCTACCAAGCCGAGCACCAACAGCCACCTCAAGTGCATCCTGCTCAACACCCGCTCCATCCACAGACACGCCATCGAACTTTGGAACCTGCTCGACACAACCTCACCAGACGTCGCCTTCCTCACAGAAACCTGGATGAACGCCTCCTCAGCACCCGACATTGCCATCGCCATCCCAGATGGTTACAAGATCACCCGGAGGGACCGCGTCAACCAGACTGGAGGAAGCATCGCCATCGTACACAAGAACACCACCCACATCACGACCGACTCCAAGGACACCTTCGCCGCCGCCGAGTATCTCCACTTCCAGATACACACCGACCCAAAGACGACCCTCAGAGGCACCCTCGTCTACAGACCCCCGGGACCACGCACACAATTCAGCGAAGACATCACAGACTTCATCAGCCCGCACGCCCTCCGCTCCGCTGACTACATCCTCCTAGGGGACCTCAACTTCCACCTGGAGAACAACAAGGACCGCAACACCGCCGCCCTGCTGGACAACCTCGCCAACCTCGGACTCAAGCAACTGGTCAACACCCCCACCCACTACGCCGGCCACACGCTTGACCCCGTCTTCTCATCCAGCAAGCACATCACCTTCAGCCATTCCACCGGACTTCACTGGACCGACCACAGCTGCGTCCACTTCAGCTTCAGAAGAACCACGACCCACCGCCACCCGCAACAGGTTCCCCGCAGGAGCTGGAGCAAGATCACCGCCGAGCAGCTCACCACCTCCCTCAGCCAGAACCCACCCGCCAGCACAACGAACCCCAACGAAGCAGCACGCAACCTCACGCAGTGGCTGACCGCCTATGCCGACGACCTCGCGCCACTAAAGAACCCTCCCAGCAGACCCAGAAGCAAGAAAGCCTCCTGGTTCACCGACGAACTCAAAGACTCCAAGAAGAACTGCCGCACCCTCGAAAAAGCCTGGCTCCTCGACCAGACCACAGACAACATGACCGCCCTCTAAGACGCCACCCGCAAGCACCACCAGCTCATCCGCACCACCAAGAAGAAATCACTGAAGGAACGACTGGACAACAACGCCCACGACAGCAAGGAACTCTTCAGCATCGTCAAGGAGTTCTCCAACCCCAGCACCGGCAACAACGACATCACTCCTTCACAAGATCTCTGCGACTCTCTCGCCACGTACTTCCACCGCAAGATCGCCGACATCCACAACAGCTTCGGCGCACCATCCACGCACCCAACCGTCGACCCAACGCCCCCCACTGCCACCCTCCGCACCTGGACCTCGGTGACCACCAAAGACACAGCCCGCACGATGAACACCATCCACTCCGGATCTCCAACCGACCCCTGCCCCCACCACGTCTTCAACAAGGCCGACTCCATCATCGCACCCCAACTCCGGGACGTCATCAACTCCTCCTTCAACACCGCCACCTTCCCGGAGAGCTGGAAGCATGCCGAGCTCAATGCCCTACTGAAGAAACCAACAGCGGACCCCACCGACCTCAAGAACTTCCGCCCCATCTCGCTCCTCCCTTTTCCTGCCAAAGTCATCGAGAAGACCGTCAACAGACAGCTTGCAGCCTTCCTCGAGACGAACGGATCCCTCGACCCCCTCGCAGTCCGGCTTCCGAGCCAACCACAGCACCGAGACCGCCCTCATCGCAGCCACCGACAACATCCGAGCCCTGCTTGACAACGGGGAAACAGCGGCCCTCATCCTCCTGGACCTCTCTGCAGCGTTCGACACCGTCTGCCACCGCACCCTAGATCAACGCCTCAGCAACATCGGTATCCAAGAAAAGGCACTGGAGTGGATCATCTCGTTCCTCGCCGGAAGAACACAGGGTCCGCCTCCCCCCGTTCCGATCCGAGGCCACCGAAGTCATCTGCGGCGTACCGCAAGGATCATCACTCAGCCCCACCCTCTTCAACGTCTACATGAGACCTCTTGCAGCCATCGCACGCCAACACAACCTCAACACCATCTCCTACGCCGACGACACCCAACTGATCCTCTCCCTCACCAGAGACCCCGCCACCACCAGAACGAGCCTACACGAAGGGATGAAAGACGTCGCAGAGTGGATGAATAACAGCCGCCTGAAACTGAACTCGGACAAGACGGAAGTCCTCCTCCTGGGACCATCGCCCTCCGCCTGGGACGACTCCTGGTGGCCTCCTGCCCTGGGCACCGCTCCCAAGCCAACAGACCACGCACGCAACCTGGGCTTCATCCTGGACTCTTCCCTCTCGATGACCAGACAAGTCAACGCCGTCTCCTCATCGTGCTTCAACACCCTGCGTATGCTCCGAAAGATCTTCCGATGGATCCCGACCGAAACCAGGAAGACGGTCACCCAGGCACACGTCACCAGCCGACTGGACTACGGGAACACCCTCTACGCGGGAACCACAGCCAAACTACAGAAAAGACTCCAGCGCATACAGAACGCCTCCGCCCGACTCATCTTGGACATCCCCCGACGCAGCCACATCTCCGGCCATCTGAGGGACCTGCACTGGCTCCCCGTCAGCAAAAGGATCACGTTCAGGCTCCTTACCCACGCACACAAGTCTCTCCATGACCTGGGCCCCAAGTACCTCAACGACCGCCTAACCTTCTACACGCCCACCCGCCAGCTACGTTCTACGAGCCTCGTCCTCGCTGCCGTACCACGCATCCGAAGAGCCACCGCCGGAGTAAGATCCTTCTCCTACCTGGCAGCCAAGACATGGAACTCCCTCCCCATCTCGCCTTCAGGAAACAACTCAAGACCTGGCTGTTCGAGCAGTAGCGGAACCCTCCCCCAAGCGCCTTGAGACCCTTCCAGGTGAGTAGCGCGCTATACAAATGCTATGATTGATTGATTGATTGATTGATCTGTTCACCACCAAAGAGAACGCGCAATGTCAGAAATTCTGCGCATTGGAATTTCAAAGGCAGCACTCTCTCGGCGACGCTTTTCGTCACGATTAGAACTGCGGCCTCCTGTACGCCTTTCCGCCTGTACCACTTCTACCCAGAGTCCTGAAGAAGATCAAGCTCGACCGGGCAGTCATTCTTGTGGCTCCAGACTGGGTGGGAACAGTCTGATACCCAGAGCTCTTGAGCATGGCCATCAATAAGATTAGACTGCCTCTTTGGGAGGATCCTCTTTTGCAGCAGCAGGGGAGGATCCTCCACCCGAACCTGTCCAGCCTCCACCTCCTTGCATGTACATTGAGCGGCGACAGTTGACAGCTTTGGACCTTCCTCCTGAAGTCTGTAATGTCATCTTGGCAGCCAGGCGTTCCTCCACTAAGACAATATGCGCCTGCAGATGGGACAAGTTTGTGGCATGGTGCACAGCAAAGGCTGTGGATCCCCTTTCTGCCCATCTTTCAGAGGTTCTCCTCTTCATTCTATGTTTGGCCCAGCAGGGCTCTGCCCTTAGCACTATTAAAGGCTACCTTTCGGCCATATTTGCCTTTCTTCTCCTTCCTGATCAGCCTTCTCTTTTCAATAGGGGTAATGTAAATAGATTTCTAAAGGGTGTTACTCACCTCTGTCCTCCTTCTCCGTTCATAATGCCCCAGTGGAACTTGAGCCATGTTTTAACCTGTCTTAAGTGCGGTCCCTTCGAGCCTCTTCACAACTGTCCTCTCTGGCTCCTCACTCTGAAGACCGCTTTCCTTGTTGCCATCACTTCTGCTCGCAGAGTGCGTGAGCTTCAGGCTTGGTCTTCCAAACCTCCTTTTCTTGCTTTTCATCTGGACAAAGTAGTCCGTCGCACAAGGCCTTCTTTTCTTCCCAAAGTGGTTACCTCTTTCCATATAGGACAGACCATCCCTTTGCCCACCTTCTTCCCACCTCTGCGCCCTTCCAAGGAGGAGGAGAGACTTTACCGTCTGGACCCAAAACATGCGCTGTCTTTCTATCTCGATAGCACAAAAGATTTCCGGGTGGACGATCAACTCTTGGTTGGATATGTGGGGGCCAAGAAAGGCCGGGCTGTGCAAAAAGGCACCATCTCTCGATGGGTTGTCCTATGCATTCAAATCTGCTACTCCTTGGCAAAGAAGGAAGCCCCAGTGGGACTGCCTGCCCACTCCACTGGAGCAGCGGAAGCTACTGCTGCCTTGGGGCGTGCGGTCCCACTCCTTGACATCTGTCGGGCGGCCACGTGGCCATCTCTGCACACGTTCACCAAACATTATTGCCTGGATAGCCAAGTCCGGAGAGACTGCTACTTTGGCCGTTCTGTTCTCCAGGACTTTCTGGTGTGAACTTAGTTCACAGACCCACCCCTGGGGTTGGCATTGCTGGGGTATCTATTCTACAGGTAATTAATCTATAACTATAGTCTCTTTCACATGAACAAGTTACTTACCTTCAGTAACGATGTATCTGTAAGAGACATATGTAGTTATAGATTCCTTACCGCCCAACCCATCCTCCTCATTCTGCTAACTGACTTCTAGGGATCGGGACTCCCTTCTAGGGCCCTCGTTATGTGCACCAGTAGTCAGTGTCTTGCATGACTCTGCGCTACTGGCCTGGAGGTGTCAGAACTGATGTTAGCGTGCAGGGGGGGCATCTAAGTAGACACCGAAACGTCATTCCTGCATTCACGACGCCAACGACTGACGCGCAGTCGACTGGCTGCACCTACAGACGCGCAGTGTTACTGCTAAATAAAAAATCGCTGGATCCAGTCTGACGCCTGAGGGTAACTCTTTATCGCTCTCTTTATATGGCCCTGCTCCGGTCTGTCAGCTTATCCTCTTTGATGTAGGGTTCTAACATCCGCCGAACTCTAGTGTGTTTCGTGGACTTTTAGAGATTTGGTGGGTGAGAGCAGATGTTGCACAGGCCATGGGCGAGGCAAGGCATCGTGAAATGAGCACACAGGTGCGAAGGGATGTGTGGGAGATAAGCTTCAAGTGGTAGAAAGTGTATGTGTTATTTCGAGAGCAGCACATTACCAATGCATTTTTGCTGTGCTGATTGCAGAGAGAAAAACAAAGACCCGCATGGCATCATCAATGAAAGTTAGACTGAGTTTGATCGCTTCCCTCGCACACACGCTGTCCCACCGTTTGTTCCTCATTTGCTTTGCTCACAGCAACAATGAGTTGCTTTTTTTTTTTTATTATACAAAAGCTGCATACATATTGAACCAGGGCAGTTTGCTTTTCTTTTTATTGGCTTCAAACTTCTCTGTTTTGATGAATGGAATGATTTGAACTTTGCTTTTGCTTTAACAAAACAGTCATCGGTGATGTTGCTGTAAGTGGTGATATATATGGAAGAAACACACCTAGACATCAACCAGCACGCAGGGCTATTAAGATTATATAAGATACATTATTAAAAAAATAAAATAAAATGTCGATGTTGCAACAAGGTCAGATCTATGTGGTTCCTGCACATGATTGTCTGTTATTTTGAGATTTCAAAGCCATGCTAGCCTTAAGCCTTGAGAAAGTCCTGGGCCTGCATTCCATGATAGGGCAAAACGCATGCTGACTGGCAAAAAGGCACATGATGAACCCCTATGGAAGCAAGCATTGGCATAGCCAACAGGTCTCGCCTTTGGGACCTTTTAAGTGTTTAGCCATGCAACAGTTGGTGTTGTTGCACCAAGGATATTGTGCTGCATAACTAAATACTTATAAGACCCCAAAGACGAGACCTATTGGCTATGCCAATGCTTGTTTTAAAGGGGGCTGTTGTGAGAAGTTGGCCTGATATATGGTGCTCACTAATTCTAGTGATCGCCTTGTATCAGTCCAAACAACCCCTTATGGTGATTGGTTGCAAGTCAACCTTATAGACCAGCTATCCTAGTAGCGTGGACAAAAGCAGTCGTTAGGCTAAACTCTTGGCATGTGAAGCCAGCTGTTTTACCACAATATAACCCCTTGAATACCAGATGAAAGGACACCACACAGGTTGTTATGAAAATAAAAGGATATTTATTAACTAACATACACCTCTGAACTCTTTATGAGGTCAGAGGGCTAAGCACATGACAATACTACAAAAGAAATACTAGTTCGCACAATATTTACACGAGTGCCTTAGGGGCACGACAAACCATATACTCAAAACAATGGAATGCGAGGAAGGAAAGTACTGTAAGGAGATCCAGAGGCTGGAGGATCGGTGGGACTACACTACGAACTAGGTAAGTACGGAGCAGGAGGCCTACGGGACTCACGTGCAGAGTGGGAACTCTCACGCGGGATGCGTACCAACGTCTATGGATCTTACAATTTAGAAAGTTACGGATTCCGGACGAACCCGGCTGGATGGAGGGAAAACAACAGTGGACCTGGACACTAGGATAGTGAACACTGACTTCAGCACCCAGAAGCTTTAGTTACCTAACCCACAGGCTGCGGGTGCATAGGGCTGAAGTGGTGTCTGGTTTGCTGCGTTGATCCCGGTGATGCCTGAAACAAAGAGTTGCTGGCAGGCAGCCAGATGGAGGAGTCCGGTGGTTCCAAGGATGGAACTGGGAAGAAGTAAGTCCTGAAAGGGAAGGGGACAGAGTCTTGGTCACTAGCCAGTGACGGTGCTGGAACCAGGAGGGAACCAGATGCTGTCGCCGCGTTCAGGTGGAGGAAGGGTCGCTTCTCTCTGTAGCTGCGCGGACCAGGAGCTGTTCTTCACGACCAGGCTGGAGGCACGAGCTGTCCCACGTAGTCTGCTGCTGTTGGCGGTGTCGGATCGTCGATCTGGACAACAGGCCTTGGCTAATGCAAGCCACGCGGTGGAACAAAGATGGCGTCTGATGTGGACCAGGAGGGTCCGGGGTGCTTCTCTTTTGCAAGGAAGCAAGGGCCAGTCTGGGGGACCAGACTGGCAGTGTTGAAATCTTCGGGTCGTCGTCTCAGAGGTCACGAGCCAGCCGGCAAGTGACCAGACAACTGGAAAGCAGCAACCAAGTAAAAGAGGCCCCACGCAGATCACGGGGATGCTGGAGGGGCTGGTCTTTGGAGCAGGAGCTGCGTCGGTGTGGGGCTTCTCAGTCCCCAATGCACTCACTCGAGGAACTCTCGGGGGTCGTGCTGGAAGCGCTGTGCAGGTTTCTTCAAGATGGCCGTCTCCACGTTGCTCGTCGCACCCACGGGTCCCAGCTGTGCAGTGGATGTGGGTAGAGGTCAGAGGGGTCTGGAGGTCCGGGTCTTGTCGAGCTGGATGGTAGGATTCCGGGCTGGAAGGACTTTACAGCAAACCGCACAGGAGCTTGATGGTGCCTGCGAAGCAGGATGGTCACTCCCTGACCATAGGGGAGATTCTTCAGTCTTCTGATGTTCAGGAGGTCGAAGGTCAAGAGTTTCTTCGTGGAAGTTGTCAAGATTAATCTAACTAGGAATGGGACCAGCTCCTACCTTTATTCAGCTAAAGGGGGCTGCACTACGACTAGGTCCCTCCCCTGGGTGGGACCAGGAAGGGGGGTGGTTACACCCCCTATCCTTTGTCCGGTTTCCCGCCAGAGCTGGGGCTGGAGTGCCCCAGCAACTGGTTGGAACCGGTGTATGCACAGGGCACCTTGTGTGCCCCAGGCATGTCTCATTCCTTTCAGCCTTGGCCTACCTAATACACAAAATCCTGTCTGGGGTGGTGCTAGCACCTCCCAAGGCAGGAAACCCTTTGTCTGAGTCTCCCTTGCTGGAAGGACTCCCAACAGCAGGAGGTCAGACTTGTGTCTGTGGTGGCAGCATCCATTTTGTGATGCTGAGGCTCGAGTTAACTTTAACCGGGGTTCACAGTTACAGACATGTCGTGTCCCTCTGAAGGTTGGAATGCTAACCCCGTCGCCAGAATTGGCGAGGGGTTAGTATTCCAATTCGTATGACCCCTTACTCGACATGTTTTGATAATGCTATGCCAAAGTTAGCATTTGACCGCGAGGTTCATAATGCACTTAAGAGTATATGGTATAGCGTTATCATGGAACAGCTATAAGGACTTGTTTCCGCAAGCTGCAAACGGGCTCAGCTCATGCCAGAGCACCATCTCACATAATTCCAAGCACTCTGCCTTCAGGATTGATAAGGCCTGCCATAGGAGTGACTGATAGGAATATATGTGTCCATTTTAGGGTTTGATATAGGAATACTATATCTAAAGCAAAGGGTGATTACACCACCTTGCCCCAGCTGTCGTGCAGCCAGTTGTGTCAGATTTGGGTGGCCAGCCAGGGGTGGCATAATACATGCTGCAGCCCCTGGTAGGCCCTGGGTACACCTATGCCATGGATACCTAAGGTATACTGTACAGGGACTGATAAGGTGGCCCAGTACCAATTGGTAAATGCACCTAAGGTACATGCTTGTAATTTAGAGAGAGAACAGCTAGGCTGTGGGTCTGATTAGCAGGCCCACAGCCAGGGAAAGTCGTAAATCAGTGAAGCAAAAAGCAAAAATCTGGGGTGGCCATGGGATTGCAGACCCCACTCTCCTACAGCTGTCAGCCCGTCCAATCCCGGGGCCTTGTCTCCTGCAGACTATGTATCACTAGGATGGTATCTATGGTGGTGAACGGGCTCATCAAGGTAGGCCCGATGTGCCTTACCCAGCCACAGCAGCTTGATCGAATCTAAATAGTCGATAATCCTGCGGTCGAGTCGCTAGTGGTGGAGGAATATAATGTAGCATAGAAGTCTGTTAGGAGATCCAGTAGTGTGCTCGGGCCCCTCACTAGGCTGGAGGCACCATTCAGGAGCTCTGTGATATAATGAAGTGCGCAGAGTTCTGCGGATAGCGGCCAGGGCTTTGCCTGGGTGGTCCCCTTCCTCATAACCTCAAGCCGTGGCAAATTTCCATTAGAAATGTGTTTCCAAACTCTGAAATGTTCTCCCTCATTTACCAGATGTTCAGGCCCACAGGTTCTACTATATTCCAGCAGTATCCCGGATGGCATTTTCCAACTGCGAAAGGGTCTGTCTAATAGCCTTCAATACGCCAGCCTGCTAAGCGATGCATGCCCCTCTCTTTACTATTTTAAAGGCTTCCCAGAGAAGGGAGGGAGAGGATACTGACTTTTCGTTAATTGAGCAGCATTCTACTTTTATCTCTGTGAAATTCTTCCTTAAGACCACATCCATTAGGGCATAAAGGGGTAGTCGCCATTTGAATGCCCGGGGGACCAACAGGGGTAGTGTTAATTTTAGCAAGACTGGGGCATGGTCGGATAAAGTCTGCGACATGTGTCTAGTTACAGTTGCCCATGTTGCTACATCCCCGGATACAAGCTAAAAATCTAGTCTGGACCATGCATTATGGTGTCCAAATACATGTGCCCTCTCTCGCTTCTGGGTACCATTGTCTCCAAATGTCTACCAAACCATCTTCCTGTGTGAGGGATTTTAACATCAATACTGCCCTAGGATGGATCCTATGGGAAGAGCCCGATCTGTCAAGATCATCGTTTAATAGGGCGTTGAAATCGCCGCCCCAAATTAGTGTTGCAGCCCAGTAAGGCAATCTTTGACCAAATGGTGTAAAAGAAATCAGGATCATCTATATTAGGTCCATATTGCTGCCATAATGATAAGAGTTGCTGCCCCCTATTATATGTCTGCCATTGGGGTCAATCAACGAGCGTAATGTGACCCAACCTAACCCACTACGTATCAATATACATCCCAGGTTGTGGCCTCTGGAGCTACAGAGAAGCTGCCACGGTATCTCAAGGCCTAGATGGAGAGTGAGCTGCTCCAGCTTACCTGCTGCTGTGCGTGGCCTGCTGCTGGTGGAGTGGTCACTTATGAAGTTGGGTACAACTGAAGTATGGCTCTATACTGTGCCCAGCCAGTTCGCTGCCACCACAAATCTCTACCCATGCAGGGGCTGGCAAAGGCAGTTTACACACTTCTCGAACTGAATATTCCACTGTGGCTCATTGTAATCCACCAATGAGAAGCATGTAAACATGCCTATACTCTATATCCACGAAGGAGAGCACAATTAAGAGCTGCCATCTGATTGGCTGATTACAACTGAGCCTCAGCAGTCCGAGCCTACTTTGCAGTCAGGCAATCAACTCCTTTGCTTTGCCACATTTGTTTTCTTTTTATAACATTTTACCCTGCTGCCCCCTAGAGCCTCGCACTGCACTCGCTGCAGTAAACTCTGATTGGCACAGTGGCAGAGATCGCTTACTCGCCAGGTCGGTCAAGTAGGCCTGAAAACTGGTTCACCCTGAGAACCTGTTGACTCACCATAGCGAGTATGTTTTTCTAGGTCTGCTGTCATTGCTGGATCAACCCTCCTTGTTGAAGTCACCATTTGTGACTCATTTTCTGAATGTCTTGCAATACTTGTTCCCTTGTAACCCTTTTAATGATGTCCCAATGGGACCTCAATCCGGTCCTCAAGTTTCTGGTGTATTCCTCCTTTGAGTCCCCTACACAGCTGTTTTCTGTGGCTCTTGACTATCAAAATTCACCCTCCCTGAACCATCTTTTAACCTGACAAACTGGTTCTTCAGACACATCTCCTTCCTGCCGAAGGTTGTCACTCCATTTCTTGTTGGTCAGCTGATCACTCTGCCTACTTTTTTCGCTCCCAGTCATCCTTCAAGGAGGAGGAGAGACTCCATTGCTTGGATCCAAAGAGAGCTCTCTCGTTCCACATTGATTTCACCAAAGACCATTTCAATCCTCTAGGTTTTTCTGATTTGAGCTACTTCGCAGACCAACCTCCGGGGAGGTATTGCTTGGGTATCTATTCTAAGGTGAGGTGTCTGTGGTTAGGAGTCTATCAGAAGTTATTTACTTTCGGTAACGCCTTTTCTAGTAGAGAGACTATCTAACCGCAGATTCTTCATCAGCCCTCCCATTCTTCTCTCTTTGTGACCCGGACTCCCGAAGATATCCCTTTAGACACTGCACATTGGTTAAACATTGGTTTTGTCTGCATTTTTGGTGTAGAAATAGTCACAAAACAAACTGTCAACTTGCCGGTGGAGCTTACATTGGCATCATGATGGCCTTTACGAAGTGAACGATGCCTTCTTGGAGCCAATCAACTCTACCTACCACCATGCAGAGGTACTACACAAGATTTTCTGGAACCAGTCTCATACATGGGGATTATAAGGTGAGGAATTTGATTAGAGTCTCTACTAGAAAAAGTGTTACTGAAAGTAACTTACTTGTTAGTTTCCACCAGATAGAAATCTTGGGGCACATATAAAGGTCCTCAGACACCCAAACTGAATAGACAAAGCATGGAAAACATTTTTGAGTTGCATCCCGCCTTCAAGAGTGGTTATGTTCAAAGAAAAGTTTAGCCTTTTTCTTTTACAGCTGGCATCATTGTGGGTTGTTAAGCATGTTCTTGTGTTTAAACTGAACACTAGGAAGAAAATAAAGACTGGGATACTTTCTCTTTGGGAAAAAAAAGTCCTTAAACACATTTTTTCTGTATGACCAAAGGATATTTTGGATATTTGTTCTCACCTCACAAATAGTTGCCAGACGTTTTCCATGGAGCCGAATGACCAGCCTTATCACCTCAGAAGGTCATGATTTTTTGCTGCTGTTTGATTGAGAGAATTTGTTAAGCAACAGGAAAAAAAATATGTAATTCCTAATGGCATTTTATTAAAATCTTTTGATTTGAAATGTTATAACGTTACAGAGTCTGCAGTGAGACCATTGACTCTTAAAACCCGAGTCATAGACCTCACTGACTGCACGTGACTAAGAATACTACCAGGAGCTACTAACATGCTTTATTAAGAGCATTAATCTACAGTATTCATAAAAATGTAATTAAGGTTCTTATGTGTTTGTATAAACCAAAATGTAATGGAGTAGTATTTTGATCTACAGGTGATTTTCAGAATGTTATTTAGCATTCGATTTAGGCTTATTATTTTGCTTTCTTATCACAACTAATTCCAAGCAGGTGTACACTTATACCTGGTGTTTATGCTGGCATCATAGCCTCAGCTTTGTGTCTGGTTACTGGGTGGATCGAGGTAGATTGTTGTGGGAAGGGTTTTCAAAATCCAATTATGTGTGCTATATAAGCGTTGGAAACTAACTTTAATCATCGTTGTTATAAATGCACTTTATTATGTCATTGATGTTCACATGGTTGTGCACTTTGTGTTAAGATGGTGGGAAACTTTGTGTATCAGTTTTTTTAATGCATTTAATCTAATGCAAAGTTACTTTTCTTTCTCAGGAAAAATTCCTACGGGTATAGGAAGAAGCGAGATGACAAGTTTGTGGTACGTTTATAATGCTTTTGCCCCGGCATTAATAGAGGTGTTATGTTCTGGTTAGCTGTGGTATGCTTGTTTGTTGAACTTAAACATAAACATAGTATAAAATGTCTATGTAAGTGCAATTGCAGAAGGCATTCTTTTTTGCAGTTGTACATAGTTTGCCCATAGAATTTTTTAAAAGTGATAAACTCAAACTGGAGTTGTGCGGTTGTTTTTGCATAGCAGTTGCTAAAACAAGCATTTACAATGCAAAGGTTTCGCCTTTGGATAAGTTAGAGCTATTGGCATTGTAAATGACAAAATTTGTATTTATGTGTTGGTTTTGTCATTTACATTGCCATTAGCTTAATCTCTCGCAATGTGAGACCTATTGTACCCTACGGACGAGCTCAGCAGACAGCAATTACTACCACACACACACACCTAGAGCCACCCACACACACACACACACACACACACCTAGCCACACACACACCCAGAGCCCCACACACACCCAGAGCCCCCCCCACACACACACACAGAGCCCCACACACACACACCCACCCAGAGCCCCACACACACACACACACCCAGAGCCCCACACACACACACACACCCAGAGCCCCCCACACACACACACCCAGAGCCCCCCACACACACCCACCCAGAGCCCCCCCACACACACACCCACCCAGAGCCCCCCACACACACACACACACCCAGAGCCACACACACCCACACCCACCCAGAGCCCCACACACACCCACCCAGAGCCCCACACACACCCACCCAGAGCCCCACACACACCCACCCAGAGCCCCACACACACCCACCCAGAGCCCCACACACACCCACCCAGAGCCCCACACACCCACCCACCCAGAGCCCCACACACCCACCCACCCAGAGCCCCACACACACACCCACCCAGAGCCCCACACACACACCCACCCAGAGCCCCACACACACACCCACCCAGAACCCCACACACACACCCACCCAGAACCCCACACACACACCCACCCAGAACCCCACACACACACCCACCCAGAACCCCACACACACACCCAGAGCCCCACACACACACCCAGAGCCCCACACACACACCCACCCAGAGCCCCACACACACCCATCCAGAGCCCCACACACACACCCACCCAGAGCCCCACACACACACCCACCCAGACACCCACACGCACACCCACCCAGAGCCCCACACGCACACCCACCCAGAGCCCCACACACACCCACCCAGAGCCCCACACACACCCACCCAGAGCCCCACACACACCCACCCAGAGCCCCACACACACACACCCAGAGCCCCACACACACACACACCCAGAGCCCCACACACACACACACACACACCCAGAGCCCCACACACACACACACACCCAGAGCCCCACACACACACCCAGAGCCCCACACACACACCCAGAGCCCCACACACACACCCACCCAGAGCCACACACACACACACCCACCCAGAGCCCCCCACACACACACACACCAAGAGCCCCCCACACACACACACCCACCCAGAGCCACACACACACCCACACCCACCCACACACCCACACCCACCCAGAGCCCCACACACACCCACCCAGAGCCCAACACACACCCACCCAGAGCCCCACACACCCACCCAGAGCCCCACACACACACCCACCCAGAGCCCCACACACACACCCACCCAGAGCCCCACACACACACCCACCCAGACACCCACACACACACCCACCCAGACACCCACACACACACCCACCCAGAGCCCCACACGCACACCCACCCAGAGCCCCACACGCACACCCACCCAGAGCCCCACACACACCCACCCAGAGCCCCACACACCCAGAGCCCCACACACACACACACCCAGAGCCCCACACACACACACACCCAGAGCCCCACACACACACACACACCCAGAGCCCCACACACACACACACACCCAGAGCCCCACACACACACCCAGAGCCCCACACACACACCCAGAGCCCCACACACACACCCAGAGCCACACACACACACACCCAGAGCCACACACACACACCCCCACCCAGAGCCACACACACACACCCACCCAGAGACACACACACACCCACACACCCACCCAGAGCCACACACACACACACACACACCCAGAGCCCCCCCCCACACACACCACACCAGGCGAAACCTAAAAAGTATAACAAATGAAAATGCAGAAGGAATAGGCAATATACAGCTCTTCGCCATCCACCGGAGTGTGCTGGTATCGCAAGGCCTCTGCACTCCAAGCCTAGCACGCCCAACGCTGCCTCGTGTCACGTGACGCCATCAGCGTTTGTACTTCTGGGTTTTTGAGCTCACCTGTACAGTGTTAAAAGTGAAAGTACAATCCCCAGAAGCTACAAGAAGCCATCGTTCGGTTGTCTAGAAGGCCATGACATTAACCTACTAGCTTACCTATTGTTCTCAGCTACCTACCCTCCTCCGGGTTCTCTAGGCCCTTGCCAATCCAAACTCGAGCGAGGTACTTCAAAACTGGAAATGTCACCCCTCGTTATTAATGCCAACACTACCCCCAATCTCCCAAGGAAATGATCGTGGGACTCCAGTAATCTACTGCAAACGTCAGCAAATGCCCTTCTTGTTAGGTTGACCAGATCTTAAGAACCCAAAACCGGGTCATTTTGCAAAAATAGAAAAAAGGACTACAATTTCACATCATCGGCGTTGTGCAGAATGACAGCTCTAACCAACATAGGAACAGAGGACACAGAAGAGGCACTTAAAAAAAAAAAGTCGTTTTTGAAGCAAACATCCTAACTGTTAATTAAATAGCTTACTTATAACAGCTCCTAACTAGCACAGCTTTAGAACACCGTGAAAATAAAGTGCCTCACTGTTTTCAGTCAACCCCCTTAAAAAGAGGGCATGAGTCAAATATCCCGAAATCTGCCGGAGCAGCTGGTGAAAACCGGGACTGTCCCTACAAATCCTGGTCACCCCGCCTCATGTTAAAAATGCACTCTTCCTATCTAGCGGTCAGAACACCAGTCAAAAATAGGTGCCCGCCAATTCCCACGCTTAAACTTCTCCAATAGCTCATTCTGCATTTTTCCCGACGCTAATCTGTCCTACATCCCGTATTTACAACTCACTCTCTTAAAGAGACCCCATCAAATTATTTCGCCCTCCTCTCCTACAGGATGAGAAACCCATGCGCCAGAGCGCTGAATACCAAGCTAGCTACAACCCCTGCTCCCCAGAGCCCACCCCAGGGCCGCATACCTTGGGCATTAGTGAGTCCGACCTCCATGTGTGAGGACCCTTCGGCCTGGGACACCCCCCCACTCCCCACCCGTGCCCTCCTCTGCTGCAGCCACACTGTCCTCAGCCAGAACCCAGAGCTCCGGGTCAACGGGACACCCGTTCCTGGCCTGGGCTTCCTTTTCACTCGTCATTGCCGTCAGGTGTGCCGCCGCGGTAGAAAGACCCGGGACTATAAATCCCAGAATGCACGCGTGTGCTGGGCAAAACCAGGTCTCCCTACACCAGTAAGTAGCCACGTGCTGCATCGTCAAAGACACCAACAGGAGGGGGTAGAACCCGTCATGTCACTGGTGCTGGCACTAGTTTCAAAGAAGGGGTGGGTTACTGCACCCCGGAGTTCCATGCCCATGAGTCAGTAGCCAACACACCGGGCCCACCCAGGAGCACAGTGCCCGGCCTGGACACTGCCAATTAGTCCTTAGACAAATGGCGCCTACTCACCCCAGAACAACTACCAGCATTCGCTCTGGAGCTATCCATGCCTCTTATCATACAGAACTCTACAGACCCCCAAATCCCGCCCACCCAGGTTCCATAGAGATGCCGCCTCTGGACTAGTGCCGGCCCGCCCGAATCCACGACTGCTTCCTTACTTTTCAGTGACCCCCTCCCCCCTTTATCAAGAGTTGGTCTGACCCAGGACACTCCAATACCCCTGGATAGGCACCCTAACCCACTCCAGGGAACATTCACGAGCCCCTACATCACAGCCATGATGGCCACACTGACCCCTTTTCACTTCAAGCTGCTTTTATTCCCCCCTGCCTCAAGCAAATATAAGAAGACCCTGTAATTAGGACTGCCCATGTACTGTCTCACCCCCTCCCCCATAACACGTAAAGAGACAGCTGGACTTCACCGTGTTCGAGACACTCCATGTCCATCCCAGTCCATGTAGGAAACGCTTAGGCAGTGCCCGGGACAGGAAGCACGCACCCTTTTCCCAGGACGTATGCGCATACATTTAGGACTTAATATCAATTCTCACTACAATAACCAACATGCCCTCCCATTGGATAAATACCAGCCCCCCAACCCCTAAATAGAGATTGTCCCACCCATGTACCCCCAAAGAAGTCGGAGACCCTCACCTGTGCGTTGGTTGGAGACCGAGCCCATCCTGGCCCTCTGCAGCCCGGGCCTTTCCCAGCTCTCCCCCTCCACAGCCTACGGGCTCTCCCAGCGCCCCACCCCACACCACTGAAAACCTCAGGCCAGACCTGATCACATCTCCACCGGCACAATGGAGGGGGAGGGCCCGACTCTGAAAGGATCCCAAATTCAGCAATACAAAGGCAGGCCCCAGCTTCCTCCTCCCGCCCCTTCCTGGACCAAGCAGACCCCCCCCTTCATAAAGCCGCCACTAGAGCCCCGGACAACCCAAAATTACTCCTCCGGCCTCGCCACACCCAGAAGTAGTTGACACCCCAAACAGTCAAGATTGCAAATAGTCCCTTTCACATTGAGAAGACCCCCAACGAGACAGGACCCCCTCCCTGGTGGATGCACACGGTTTATCTAATATTTACATGCTCTCCAAACCTCCTCTCGCAGACGACGTACACCCAGTACATGCGTACCCCCATCAACCAACTGCAATACATGCAGAGCGCCCACCTTCTGCCGTGCGGCTTTATATGAAAGCACCCAGACCTATTGGGAATGCCGTCTCCCCCCCTCTAAACAAGCATTAAGCACGGACAGTGGGAGAGGGGGGGGGGGAGACAAAATAAGCAGATGTTCCAGCCTGTAGAAAGAAAAAACAAGTGTGGCCGGAGACACGGACAGCGGGAGGGGGGGGGGGGGGGGGGACATGCATAAGGACAGCGGGAGGGGGGCGGGAAAGCACGGACAGCGGGAGGGGGGGCGGAAACGGCAACAAAAAGCACTCACCTGGACTTCTTCCGGCGGCGGTCGGCCTGGAATGAAGAAAACAAACCCAAAAAAAACCCCGCCCACGGCCGAGATGACGCGCACAGAGGGGCGGAGAGGGAAGAAATTGCGGGAACGCCCACGAATCTGGTCCGGCCATGACGGACAGATCTCTGTTCCAATGGCTAGCCTCCATTTATGGAGCTAGCCAATGGAACAGAGGGGCGGATTCCCAAGCCACTATCATTCTCATTAGGTTTTCACCTGCGTGAAAAGCCTGCGCAGTGCGCAGGCTTTCACTTAGGCGAAACCTAAACAAAAGAAAATTAGAAACTATAATAGGTACACTCCTATGTATACGGGAATCAGTGTCCTTTGGAAGTAGTTTTTTTTTGTATTGCTAACACCTTTGGTTCCGTTTGACGAATCTTCATGCAAATTTCCAGAAAAATAATTCATTCACCTTGGATCCTTCCTGGAAAGATTTGGGGTGACCCGTCAAGCTGGAGCTGACAAAACGGAGAGTCCCAAAACACTGTTTTCTCCATAAATTTGCCATAGGAAACATTTAACAGCAGTACTTAAAAAATGGCTAAACAGAATTACACCAAATTGGGCAGAAAGCTAGATATTTATCCAGAAAGTGTGCTTTGGTGTAATTCAGTTCAGCCCTTTTCGAGACTTTTAGTTTCAAAATGTATAGATATCTGTTGCTGCTGGAATCTTGTGGGGGAAATAAACTTCCAAGTATGCAATGTGATTGGTCGGTCCTGCAGGACCACGCAACGTGATTCACATCCGCAACATGTAGAAAAATGCTGTGGCCGGCATTTTAGGACTGTATCCCAGAGTTCTGAATTTCTTACCCCCCCCCCCCCCCTCCCTTTTTTTTTTTTAACAGTTGGGGCAAGGGTAGGGATACTCGGACCCCCAACTCTTGTGGGGTGATCACAAAACAACCCTCTAGGGCCAAATAACAAACAGAAAAAAGTCTTCACGTTTGCCGCAGACTGACAGGACTCCCATAGGAATCAGTATGGTCTCAGTGTGATGCTGTGGGACCAAAACAAAAAAACAAGCATTGGAAATGCAATAGGTCTCGCCTTTTATTAAGTTAAAGCCATTTGCTTTGCTCTACAATACCATTAGCAAAGCAAATGGCTTTAACTTAATCAAAGGCGAGACCTATTGTAATTTTGAATGCTTGTTCTGTGGTGTTCTAAGAATTGCTGAATGCAACTGTGTACATGACCATGAAAAATGCAACCATATCCATCCGGGAGAAACCACTGACAACCTATAAAAAAGTTGCCACATTATAACCCTCATTCAATATCTCATTTTGAAGTTAAACCACATAAGGAGGGGTGACAAAAAAAACTTCAGTGATAATCACAACATTCACCGCAATCAAAATGAACAATCAGGGGTCCAGACGACCCTCACCTCACCCAGGTGTACAGATTCTGTTTTGGCTCTATATAAGGACCTCTTGTCATAGATGATGCAGTTTCATAGATGATGCAGACCAGGCGTTAGTGGTAATCCTGCTTGGATAGGTGAAAAGTATGATACAACAAAACACAGGATCAGTCTAGTGAACTGACCATGGTCTAGCCCCTACTCTTAACTAGGTGTAGCAGCGTAGAATTAACACTACGACCATCTACACCATACTTGTAACTGTGGTGTCCTCTTAAGCTCTTTTCTCTCACTGCTACCATTCAGGTTATCCCTGTGGCAATCTGACTACAGTACAACTCCAAGCATCACGATAAGAGTAAATACTTCTGCAGAAACATCTACCTCTCATTCAGAGAGACCTAGATGGGTGAGCATTCGATAACAAGGCCCATAGCGAATGCTGCACTGCCATTCAACTGGTGGTCAGAACTAGGAGCAATTCCAACATGTCTCGCAGCCACTCAGCACAAAACTCACACAGACTATGATTTCAAACAATTAGTATAGAGAAATTCAAGATAATTCCAAATACTTTTTTGCCACACCTCTCTCAATAATGAGCTCGGAGTCACTGTACATACCTGTTATGCCACTTACATATTTAACATATTTATAAAAACAAAGCTTTTATAGGATTCATCACAGGAAATTTAGCCTAGGATAAAATCATTACAGGCATTCTATTTAATGATTATTTAGATTCAAAGAGTTTGTATTTCAAAAAGATCTAATCCGTGGGAGACAGCATTATCAATCAACTTTAAATGGGAATAATAATAAGGAATCCATAATTATAACAACTGCACATTGGCAACAAATATTGAGACATTGCTTTGTTTGTACCAGTGTTTTCCGTGCTCAGCACCTATTTGTCAACTCTTAATGCAAATCTACCACATAGCGGTGTTTTGTGTGTACATTTTCAGCGAAGTTAATTAGTAGAGCATTTAACTTTTTTATATGTCTTTAAAAAGTATAAAACTCGGACTAATGTAAACAGAAGTTTAAAATAACACGTGTTGCGCCAAATACAGCAAATTAAGCACTGCATTGAGATAAGACAAATAAAGGATTTATTAAAGGTTCACGTAGTTTTAAAAAAAACTATCTCTTAAAACCAGTCAAATTTGTCAATTAATCAATGCTCATTTGGGAACGAATGCATGTTGAGCAATCAATGATAGTCTTTTACTACACATTAGATATGGGGAAGATCGTAGCAATATAACGAAGGTAAGTTTCATAGAGACATAACATAACGTGTATTTGTAAAGAACACATTCACCCGAAGGGTATCTTGGTACTGAATAACAGATATTTATTGCTACCCAACGCAATGGTACTCATTTTATCAACCTCAGAAGGATGAAAGGCTAAGTGGATGCACTGGAATTCGAACCCGTACCATGAGGTCAAACACAGGCCCCTACAGTGGACGCATTAGTCCACTAAACCACTAGACCTGGCCTTTGAGAGACGGCGCTGATGGCATTAAAATCATTTGCCTTGTGGTATTCCCCATACAATTGGTAAAGTTAACAGCCTCTAAAGAAACTGTAGTACATTGTCAGACTGCATACTTCATGGAGGTTGAACACAATCACCAACATTGAAACAAATCAAAATCTGCTCTTTGCTCACATGGTGCTACTGGACACAAAGGCAAGGAAAGTTTGTGTCATACCAGAGTTTATTGGGCTCCCATATGGTTTTGTCCCCTCCAAGGAGCATCTACAGTGAATGCAATTTGCGTGACATAGGAGTATTGTTGGTGATAAAATTAGCTCTGTTGTCTACTTTATTACGGAACCTGGTGGGAAGTAGTTCATTTCTGCGATCCCTCTTTGTTGGAGCATAAAATGTCAACAGTAGTTAACATTGTGCTGCATTTGTCAAACAGTATTTTCTGTACTAAGATCGTGGAATGGGATTGTGAGAATCTGACTGGTTACTAGAATTTGCAAAACATGACTAGGTAAGGCTGCAAGAATTCAAAAATATGAGTGTAGGGAATCCACCTTTTCTGTGTGGTCACCCCAGATTGTTTGCCTTTTGCTGGACCATATATTTTTGCTGAATTTAGAACTCTGTACACAACCTTGCTACCCAACAGTGCAGTGTCCGTGCTTCCCCTTTAAACAAGGTTGAATTGGCATTCTCCTAATTGGTATAGTTACCATGCATATAAGTCACTTGTATATGGGACAAAATTTATTCAGGCCCTGGAAGTTAAATGCCACTTGTGGACTGCAGCATCTATTGGCACATCCACTACAGTGGCAGTGCAACCATGGCTTCAAGCCTCCCATTATAGCTTGATTGTAGCAGTGCGAACCTGCAATTCGCCCTATCAAATAAATCTTAATAGGTCAAATCTTCTGGTTCAATAATAATAAGTCACCCTATGTGCGCCTCGTATCCAACAAAGCAGGAAGAATCGTAGTTAAAAGTAGATCGTGTAGTATTTTAATGTTAAAATGTTAACATATTCTTACAGTGACTAGTACCCAAAAGCTATTTTCACTGTGGCAGGCCAAATTGTTCTATGTAGAAATCCACAGTACAGATTAAAATACTATTACGATATATCGTGAGTGGGTCCTGCTAGAAAAAAATCAAACACATATTTGTAATAATTATTAAAAGGCCAATTCAGTGGTGAAGTTGTATTTTTATTAAATATTAAGGAAAAATATACTTTTAGAAAGGTACCTTTTCACTAACTGAAGTTCTTGGGGGCTAATTTATATTGACTCTCCAGTCTTTCCCAGCCAGTACACCCTAATAGCGGAAAATGAGACGATTTCTCAGATTGATGGGAGCGTTGACGATTGTAATAATGCGCTTCCAGCTGATGAGTTCAGAAGGTACAACTGAATAAACATTTCAACTAATGAGTGATCAGTTCTGTTATTTGCTGAGAATCCTTACTTAAATCTCAGATGATAAGTCTTTCTCATGACAAGTTATTCTGCCAGGCAACTATGCTCCTAGACAGAGATGTCTGCACACACACGTGATGCACATTTTTTATTTGGATGCTGAAACTTGTTGCGCAAGCGTTTAATAATATACACACGACGGAAAGATTTGAAAACATGCTAAAATGTCATTAAATCCAACATTTATCTGAAAGAAACAGGTTAGTATTAGATTCCTTACCTTAGAATATCCCGAGGCGTCAGTCTGGATCCGGAAACTTTTGCGTAGCAGTACCCCTGCGCGTCGGTTGGCGTCGTCTGCAGGCGTCTCCTGCGGCTCCGCGTCCGTCGTCGGCGTCGTGCGCCGTGATGACGTCGCTGGAGTATATAGACGCCGCCTCCGCGCGCTGACGTCAGTTCTTCTTTTTTCCGCGCCAGTTAGCGCAGATCCGAAGAGCAGTACTCCGGTCTTTGACCAAAGTTTTTGAATCTTTCCTGTTACTCTTAAGGTGCCGGTAGGATGCCCGGTTTCAAGAATTGTGACGGCTGTGACCGCACGATGTCGGTCACGGACCATCACCGCCTCTGCCTCCGGTGCCTGGGCCCGGACCACGACGTGGACGCCTGCGTCGATTGCCGGGCCTTGACGAATAAAGCTAGACGGGAGCGGTCCCGCAAGCTACTCGAGCTCCGGGTGTCGGCCCCACGTCGAGAGTGGTCCCGGTCCGGGCGGAGGTCTAGGGAGCGATCGAGGGAGCTCCCCTTATCCCCCCCCCGTCCCCCCTCCCCCGCGATGCGGCCGGGGGTTCGCGTGAGTCGCCGACGCAGCCTGCTCCATACCCGGCGGTCCCTGGGCAGGGCGCGTCGCCCGAGGAGATAGAGGCGTGAGGCCATGAGGGCACTGTCTCCTCCGACGGGGCCTACGGCGCCTGCGGGCCCGGTGGTCCCGTCCGGGGGCCCTAGCGGTTCGGGTGCTCCTGCCTCGACGCCGTCGAGTACTCCGGCCCCGACGTCGCCGATGGCTCCGGCCCCGGCGCCGCAGGGACCTTCAGGGTCGACGCCGGCTGGTCAACTGGCCTCTCCGGCGCCGATTCCATCGGGGCAACCCACTGCGCCACCCCCGCGCAGCGCCGGGTCTCCGGCGCCGCCCCCATTACCTCTCCGACTCCGGCCGCGGAGTCGAACCGGCGTCGCCCAACGCCGAGTCCGACGCCGATGGGAACTGTTGACCCCGGGGAGCCGGTCTACATTGTTGACTCCGAATATGGTGAGGATGTAGATTGCGGAGAGGAGTGGGAGGGGTCTGAGGACCCTCTGACCCGCGAGTGTCAGTACGATGTGGACTGGACAGGTGACTTGGGTGACGCCAGTGGTCTGGATGACTCCCCCAACCCTGGCTTTGTCTCGCCTCCTACCGTGGCTACGGAGGAGGGGGCAGCTTATTCAGTGGTGTTGATGAGGGCTGCCAAGGCCTTACACCTTGAGCTCCCCGTCGCGGCCGTGAGGACTAACATCCTCACTGAGGTACTCAAACCGCAGTCATGCCCACAGGAGCCCCTGCTGCCGTTCAATGAGGCCTTAACTGACGTTCTTTTGGGCACGTGGTCCAGGCCCGCTTCAGGTTCGCCTGTTGATAGGAACGTGGCCAGACGCCACCATCCGTGTACGGATGACCCAAAGTTCTTGTCCACCCATCCCACCCCTGAGAGCCTGGTGATCCAGGCCTCGACTTCCCAGACCGCATTCCCGTCGGCCCCGCCCGACCGGTAATCTAAGAGGTACGACCAGTATGGTAAGAAGGTCTTTTCGTCCCTGAGTCTGGGACTGCGGTCTTGCAACACCGCGTGCCTCTTAGGCCGCTACACCCACTCTCTGTGGGATACGGTCGCGGAACTGCTGCCTGAATGCCCGCAGGAGGTACGGGCTAAGCTCGGCAAGGCTATGATTGAAGGCCGAGACGCAGCAAGATACTCCATAAGGTGTGGTCTTGATACGACCGACTCACTGGGCAGGGCGATGTCCACGACAGTGGCGATTCGTCGCCACGCCTGGCTGAGATCCGCCAATTTCTCGGCAGATGTCCAGAATGCATTGATGGACATGCCGTTTGATGGCAGTCGCCTGTTTGGCGACAAAGCGGACCACGCGCTGGAACGCTTCAAGGACTCCAGGGTCACGGCCAAGTCCTTGGGTCTCTCGATCCAGCGCCAGCAAACGGGTTCGTTTCGCTCCTTTCGTGGCCACGGAAGGGGCGGTCCCACACGTGCTGCCAGCCACGCGCCGCAACAGACTTCTCAACGCGGCGGCGGCCGTGGGAACCGCCGTGGTGGCAGTCGGGGACAGCGGCGAGGTCAGACCACACCTCCCCCCGCAGCATCCACCTCTAAATCCTCCTAGTCCGTGCTTTCAGGCCCATGTGACGCCGGTGGGCGGCAGGGTTCGCCATCACCTCTCCCACTGGCGCACAATAACATCGGACAGGTGGGTGCTGCAGCTCGTCCGAAGGGGCTACTCCCTCCCCTTCGAGACCACTCCTCCAGCCATGCCACCGCAGAACCACCATGTGTCGGGGGACCACTTGACACTTCTGCAGGAGGAAGTTACGGCCCTCTTGGCCAAGGGGGCCATCGAGCGCGTTCCTGGGCCAGAAGTAGGATGTGGTTGCTATTCCCACTACTTTCTGGTACCCAAGAAGGACAAAGGGGTCCTACGTCCTATCTTGGACCTAAGGAACGTCAACGGCTTCCTCCGGAAGGAGAAGTTCAAGATGTTGACATTGGCTCAGGTCTTGGCTGCTCTAGACCCGCAAGACTGGATGGTAGCGTTGGACTTGCAGGATGCGTATTTTCACATCCCCGTCCTGCCGGCCCACCGGCGTTACCTGCGGTTCACGGTAGGCCAGGAGCATTTTCAGTTTATCGTGCTCCCCTTCGGCCTTACCAGCGCCCCACGGGTGTTCACAAAGGTGATGGCGGTGGTCGCAGCCCATCTGCGCAGATCAGGGGTTTCAGTATTCCCCTATCTAGACGACTGGTTGTTGAAGGCGGGCTCGCCCCAGACAGTCGTCCACCACCTTCAGATGACGGCAGACCTCCTGCACGAGCTGGGGTTTTCCATCAATGTGCCGAAATCACACTTGTGTCCCTCCCAAAAGCTCCTTTTCATCGGAGCGGTTCTCGACTCGGCGCAGTTTCGGGTCTATCCACCGGAACGGCGGGTCCAGGATATACAGGCTTTGATTCCCATCTTCCAGCCGTTGTCCCGGGTTTCGGTCAGGTTGACGCTGCGGCTACTGGGGCTGATGGCTTCCTGCATCCTTCTGGTGCATCACGCCCAGTGGCGGATGCGGGCTCTGCAGTGGGACCTGAAGTTTCAGTGGGCCCAGCATCAGGGCAACAAAAAAAAAAAAGTAAATTGATACTTGTATAGCGCACTACTCACCCGCAAGGGTCTCAAGGCGCTTGTACGAATACCGCTGTGGAACCCATCCTGGCTTTCCCTGTGAGGTGTCCACTCCTGAGCACCCCCAAGGTGGAGGCCAGGCATCCTTAGCGTTGTGGGGGCCGTTGTGGAGATTAAGCAAGCTATTGCCCAGAGTTGCAGAGTGGGACTCCATGATTGGAATAGGCACCGAGGCGAGAATTATCAGGTCCGTGGAATTTTTGAGCTCAAAACCCGCCGAGGCAGGGAATTGAACCCTGGTCCCGGGTTAGACCTCTGCATCAGGGTCTGCCGCTCTAACCATTGAGCCACACTTCTCCACAACTTGGGCAACTTGTCCGACCATGTCTTGATCTCGGAGGGCACTGCGAGACAACTGCAGTGGTGGCTTACGGACCGCGATTGGGTCAGAGGCAGACCCCTCTCCCTTCCCCAGCCGGAGCACGTTGTTGTGACGGACGCGTCCCTCCAGGGCTGGGGAGGCCACTTGGGAGAGGCAGAGATCAGAGGCATCTGGTCTCCGGCGGAGTCCCGGCTCCATATAAACCTGTTGGAGCTACGGGCGATTCGTCTAGCACTGAAGGCATTCCTCCCCTTTGTCAACGGGAGTGTAGTGCAGGTGTTCACGGACAACACCACCGCCATGTGGTACTGCAACAAACAAGGCGGGGTGGGGTCGTGGACCCTTTGCCAGGAGGCCCTGCGTCTCTGGCAATGGCTGGAACGTCAGGGCGTGACTGTGACGGTTCAACACCTGGCCGGTTCTCTGAACGCCAGGGCGGACGAACTCAGCCGTCGGTGCTCGATGGATCACGAATGGCGTCTGAACTCTGACGTGGCGCAAGGCCTCTTTCTGCGATGGGGAGAGCCTTGGTTAGATCTATTCGCCACAGAAGAGAACGCGCAATGTCATCAGTTCTGCGCGTTGGAGTTTCCAAGACGGCACTCGCACGGCGACGCCTTTCGGCGCAAGTGGAGTTGCGGTCTGTTATACGCCTTTCCGCCTATACCACTTCTGCCCAGAGTGCTGAAGAAGATCAGGCACGACCCGGCCCAAGTCGTCCTTGTGGCTCCGGACTGGGCTCGAAGGTACTGGTATCCCGAGCTACTCAGCATGTCGGTCGGTCCCCCAATCCGCCTGCCCCTTCAGGAGGACCTTCTGTCGCAACAGGAGGGGATGGTCCTCCACCCGAACCTGTCCAGTCTCCACCTCCATGCGTGGAGATTGAGCGGCGACAGTTGAGGCCATTCGACTTGCCTCCTGAAGTCTGTGATGTGATTCTGGCAGCCAGGCGTCCCTCCACGAAGTCGGTATACGCCTGCCGGTGGAACAGATTTGTGGCATGGTGCACAGCAAAGGCTGTGGATCCTCTTTCTGCCCCTCTTTCCGAGGTTCTCCTCTTCCTTCTCTCTCTTGCCCAGCAGGGCTCTGCTCTGGGCACTATCAAGGGCTACCTTTCTGCCCTTTCGGCCTTTCTGAGGCTGCCTGATCAACCTTCTTTGTTCAAGTCCCCTATTGTAACAAGATTCTTGAAGGGCATCACACACATGTATCCACCTGTCCCGTTTGTGATGCCTCAGTAGGACTTGAACCTGGTTCTGACCTTCTTGATGTGTGCTCCCTTTGAGCCACTTCATTCCTGTCCTCTCCGTCTCCTGACTTTAAAGACGGCCTTCCTGGTTGCCATCACCTCTGCCAGGAGAGTGAGTGAGCTCCAGGCTCTTTCTGTCAAACCTCCCTTCCTGTCCGTTCATCCAGACAAGGTGGTTTTGAGAACTAGACCTTCTTTCCTGCCCAAAGTTGTCTCTGCTTTTCACATCGGGCAGTCCATCACCCTCCCCTCCTTCTTCCCGCCTCCGCATCCTTCAAAGGATTAGGAGCGGCTCCATCGTCTGGACCCAAAACGTGCGCTTTCATTTTATATGGATCGCACACGCCAGTTCCGGGTGGATGACCAACTGTTTGTTGGCTACGTGGGTGCGAAGAAGGGACGGGCGGTACATAAACGGACCATCTCTCGGTGGGTCGTTCTGTGCATCAAAGCGTGCTACTCTTTGGCTCGGAAGGAGCCTCCTGTTGGGCTGCGGGCCCATTCCACTCGGGCCACGGCGGCTACTACTGCCCTGGGCCGGGGAGTCCCTTTGCAGGACATTTGCCAGGCGGCTACGTGGGCCTCGCTGCACACTTTTGCGAGGCACTACTGCCTGGACAGTCAAGTCCGGAGGGATGGCTTCTTTGGCCGTTCGGTCCTCCAGGACTTCCTGGTGTAGGATTGTATCGGTTCGCAGACCCACCACCGGGGTTGGTATTGCTGGGGTATCTATTCTAAGGTAAGGAATCTAATACTAACCTGTTTCTTTCAGATGAACAAGTTACTTACCTTCGGTAACGATATATCTGTAAGAAACAGTAGTTAGTATTAGATTCCTTACCGCCCCGCCCATCCTCCCCGTTCTGCGAACTGATACCTAGGGTTAAGGACATCCCTTTCAGGGCCCTAGTTTCAAATGGCACCAGTGTTGGTTCTCACATGGCTCTGCGTGTTCTGGCGCGGAAAAGCTATGTACAAAGAACTGACGTCAGCGCGCGGAGGCGGCGTCTATATACTCCAGCGACGTCATCACGGTGCACGACGCCGACGACGGACGCGGAGCCGCAGGAGACGCCTGCAGACGACGCCTACCGACGCGCAGGGGTACTGCTACGCAAAAGTTTCCGGATCCAGACTGACGCCTGGGGATATTCTAAGGTAAGGAATCTAATACTAACTACTGTTTCTTACAGATATATCGTTACCGAAGGTAAGTAACTTGTTCATTCGGCCTAACATGGAGGACACTTAAGATCAATACTACCAGGTGCCCAAGCCACTTTCTGATACCGGGGCCCTTTAACAAAGGGGCAACAGATCGGTTTGAAGCAGGCAATCTGCAGACTGAAGTGGACTGTCATGCAGATCACAGATTCTAAAATATTAATTTATTCAAGCTTCTTGATTAATGCAGTTAGGGCAATCAGAGAAAATGTTCAAAAAAACAAAACTATATTTAAGAGCTATCTACTTTTTTACAAACTACAGATTTCATTGATGGAACAAAGTGAACGACACACATACTTACATTCCATCCTGTCGTGTGATTGTATAACCGTTGTCTGGATAGTGAAAAAATGAGACATTCATGCCAATGAATGGCGTCTCGTCGGCAGTAAGTACTTGGCCCCTTATAGCTGATGCCAGACTGTAAAACAAGTGGGTGGAGAGGACGGAGACTACATATTAGACTAGGGATATGCTGTGAAATCCATTATGTATGTGATTTACAGAAAAGATTACAACAAAACAGGCAATCATTATCCAGCAAACTAGACTCGGTAGACTCCCACGCCACCGCTCGTTTGTAACAGAGAATTATCTGCATTTTAAATGCTGTCTGGTATAACTTCAAACTTAATACCATGCAGTCTGTGTGCAACTGGAGCTTTGAAATAACAAAATCTTCTAAGTTTCCATCACATCACACAGAAAAGTATGCTCCTAAGCAGATTCGAGACGAGTAGATCCACAAAGATCATTAGGTCAACATTTGAATGACCTTCAAGAAAAAACTGAACAGAGCTTCTTTTTAAAATAATTGGATTTATGTAATTCACAGCAGGTGCAACAGTTCAAGCGCACATCAGTGTTCTTTGCACAGCATCCACAGAGATTTGGAAATGCTGTTTTATTGAGCCATTTCCACCATCCATGTGGCTTCCTCATTATGAAACTTAATAATATGCATTATGAGACAGCCTTAGCTTGGGAAGCTCACTCGAAAATGTCCATTCAGTATCCATTAAATTGATGCTCCTCTAACTTTGAGGACTTGAACCCAGTATTTACAGAAGTGATTTGATCCAGTCTGCGTTCTGTTATTAAATAAACTTTGCCAGGTCAAATGAATATATTGTTCCTTACTGTTTGTTGTTCGGATGTGCAGAATGGAGTATCTGATTAAAGGTTTAGCAGTGATTCGAAAATGCTTGCTGACCACCAGCAAAACCTAGCAATTACAACCCTAGTGATGTCATGGTACAATCACCTCTTATTGAAAGGGTTGTCACCGGGGGTGGTGTGGGAGCTGTCTGATCCCGTCAGGAAGCTGATGCGGTCATAAAATGACCTGGCTGCCTGCAGGGAGGGCGATTGCTGGCTTTGGCTGATGTCGTCTTGTGGGTTGAGGAGGCCGCGGCAAAGGGGTTGGTTCTGGCAGGATCTCTGCAAGTAGCAATGTGGATCCATGCAGTCGATTAATCCATCTGTGAGAAAAGGTAAGTGCAATCAAGTGTGTGGGTTCACATTAGACAAAAAAGTCCCTAGCCCTTAAAACAAGTGACTGTTAGTGGGTACTCGCTTTTTGGTAAACTAAATGATCAACTCCCAGTCTTGATCTCCCAAATATCCGTTCATTCATTCACTCTAATGTATTTCAGCAGAAAGTTTAAGCGGGCCAAACATTTGAACAGCAGAGAATTTTCTTTGTAAAAATAACAGATTGAGACTTCTGCTTTAGAACATAATTGACGCTGAGATGTAAACTGATTCTCACAATGTAAACATACCCTGTACGTTTGTAGGCATGGCTGAGAGGTACCCAAGGTGTAAGCATGTACTTTTCTCAGGAATATAAAATGTGCACAAAAATGGATGAAGGTGCCATCTGTCCAACTGCACCTCTTGTTATCACTAATCTGGATAGTGCTGGCCTGGTGGCAGGGTGGACAGATGCACCCATTGCAGAGACCTGAGTTTGATCACATGGTCAAGAGACCACAAAGTATTGCTTTGGGTCACGTTTTCGTAGCGTCAAGAAACCCACTGAGGTGAAAGTCCGCTTTACACGCCAGTAACGTAGCACGGATGCCAGGGGCCCTGGTGTAAGCAATTCAAAACAGCGCCTTTGACTGCTGTGGGGGTAATAAAATACAGCATTTATCTGGGTCCAATGGCCCGTCGCGGTTCTGTGCGATGGTGCCACTGCACCTGCAGCACCAACCGTAGCTATGCCCGTTACAAATACAGGTTATATTAGGCGACTCCATACGCAGCCTTTTAAATACATTTAGAACCCGTCCTGTGCCTCCTGCGATTTCTATTGAACTGTAGTTTCACTTTCTGCAGTTCATTCTGGATGCTTGGTTCACAGTGAACTCTAGAGTTAGCAGAGGCTATTACGTTATGTACACTAACACACACAGCCTGTTGACATACCCTAATACAAAGCACGAGCACAGAAACGCCCACACGATCAGCCAGTCCACAACCTACACCCATACACAAGTTACAGCCTGGATTTATTTAGACAATGCCATGTGCTGTGTATGTCATTTCCAGAGCATCCTCCCACTTATAAAAAAGATCGTACCGCCGCATGCAAGTTCCGTGAATCACAATGGAGCTTGCCAACCCGCACGCCGCTCCCAAGCAAGTCCCTTCCCTGGTTGGCATTTCCAAACTATTTACAGCTGACCGGCCTCATTCTATTCGGTCTTCAGTGGGCGCCTGCGCCTGGCACGCCAAGAGCCGAAAGAAGGGTCTGCAATTGCAGGTGTGTTTTTAAACCATTAAAGTCCCCCTGGGCAAATGCTCATACTTGGCCATCCATCTTTGTTAGTTTATAAAAAGAAAAAGCACATCTGGCATGCAGTCTTCTGGCCATAAAGCGGAATGAGACGCGCACCTGCTGAACTCCTCAGCGGGAAACGCATTGGTTCGAGGCATGTAGGGCTGCTGACATTCATATCTGTGCATAGATCACCGCCTAGTGTTGTATCCGGATGATTGCACATTGTTGTCCTGGAAGAGTCTTCGAAGTATCACGAGATAGGTGGCTCCTCCTTCGGACTACAGTGCGCATGGGAATCCTCTCCATCCCCAGATTGTTTTTTTACGCCATTGGGTTCGGATGTACTTTCCAGCACTCGGAATCATCAAAAACTTTTCTAAAGGCCAAAAGGCCTTCGGATCCGTCGGTATTGTTAAGCGCTCGGTACCGATACACTTCTTCTTTAACATCTGTTGCACTCCGGTCGTCGAATCAGGCCGTTAGGCCTTCTCGACGCCACGTGACCAGCCGTCGATGGAACGAAGTCCATTTAAAGACTGCCCGCAGTGCAACTCGAAGTTTCCGCACACAGATAAGCATCCAGTGTGCAACAAATGTCTATCTCCAGATCACAATGAAGATAGTTGCCTAGCTTGTGCCCAGTTCCGGTCCAAAAAGACGACCCGGAATCGACGGGCGGCGAGGCAAGAAATGCAGAGGTCGGCACCAGACCCCGAGAATATCTTCGACGATGATGCGGACCTAGGTAGCGCCGAAGACTCGGATCAAGAACAACAAGACTCTGAGCACGACTCCAAATATTACCTTGACGAGGAAGAACAGATTGTCGATCTCGAGGAATACGATCAAGACATCGTAGCTGTTGAAGACGACTCCGACGCGGGGCGAACCGTGAGTACACCGCCCCATATAGACACTACACCGATATCAGAGACTCAGGTCGAGGCATCGCCAGCAGGCCTTAGCCAAGATCGACACACTGGTTCTATAGCCCCGCCATATCGCCCAGATAAGAACATACAAAAAGAGCCTTCTGAGACACGACAGACAACACCGGTTCCATCGAAACCGAAAGTCATCGACAATACAGTCTTCGGACCGAACTATGTCGAACCGAAGGTGACAAAGCCGAAGGTCGCCGACCTGAAGGCCACAGTTCCAATAAAACCTTTGAAGCCAAAGGCTGTCGAGTCGAGCCAAAAGCCGTCGAGCTCGAAGCCAAAAGCCGGCGAGTCGACCTCAAAGCTAAAAGCCGTCGAGTCGAGCTCGAAGCCAAAGCCCGTCGAATCGACTCCCAAACAAAGGAATGTCGAGCCGACTTCCAAACCAAGGCACGTCGAATCGAACAAATCAGGCTCAACTATCAACAAGGGGAAAAAACGGTCGACGACAGCAAAAGGCCTACGCCCAAGACAAGCGTCGAACCGAAAGTGAAACCTAAGGTGGACCAAAGCAAATCGGGCGACCCGAAGGCCATCGATCCGAAAAGGGGCATCGAGCCAAAGCTGCAGGCTCCGAAGACACCCCTACCACCTAAAAAACACTGCCGAACCGACGAAAACGCTTAGCCCGAAGAAGGTGGTGAAGCCTGTAAAAGACGTCGGACTGACAAAACCGGTCGAAAAACATCAAAAACCAATCCAACCACCAAAATCGGTCGAACCCAATAAAGACATCAAACCGAAAAAGGTCAAACCAAAACCTACGACGCCAAAGACTGTGGAAGAGGAGATTATCCATCCAGACCCCTCCACAGAAGACAAGTCAAAACTATATATTGACCCTAACACTGGGAAAGTGACTGTTGGCACAAAAAAGAAAAGACCTCTACCTACTGAAGACTTTTCTACAATCCCACTCAAGAAAAAGAGAGACTGTGATACCTCTCCTGTTCTTTTCCAACCTATCTCTCCAGCTATGCCTACTACTCCATATGCCCCATGCACGCTCTGACTACAACCCAGATGAAGATCAGGATGCAGATATCGGGTTTGGATATCCACAAAACCCATATGAAGACCCCAACTCACAGCCATGGGGTGGAGGAGGCGAACCAGACACTGAGGGAGCTCTACCCATTACAGACCCTACAGTATACCCAGCTAAACCATCACCCACTGAAGACACAGTGGGTTTTAACTCTCTAATAGATAGAGCAGCAAGCTACCATAATGTAGATATGCACTCTGATACAATAGAAGAGGACTTTCTATTTGATACCCTGACAACATCGGACAGAAGTGTTAAAACACTCCCCATGTTGAAAGGCGTCTTAAAACACGCAAATTACATTTTCAAGGACTCTGCTAGGGCATGTGTCATAAACCCTAGAATAGAGAAAAAATATAGGGCTGCACCAATAGACCCTACATACATAAAACGCCAACTCCCTCTAGACTCCTTAGTGGTATCCAACGCACGGAAGCGTGCTAATTCACAAACTACTGGAGAGGCTGCTCCTCCCGATAAGGAGTCAAAGATCTTAGAGGCGTCAGGCAAGAGAGTAGCGGCTCAAGCAGCCAACTCCTGGAGAATAGCCAATACACAGGCCTTGTTGGCCAGGTATGACAGGGCCCACTATGACAGCCTGGAGGGACTTCTCCAACACTTACCCGAGCCTTGCAAAGACCAGGCAGATGAACTTATACAAGAGGGGAAGCTCATCACCAATGCCTCAATTAAGTGTGCTCTAGGCGTGGCAGATACATCTGCCAGATCTATAAACACAAGCGTACTACTTAGGAGGCACGCATGGCTTGGCATATCTGGCTTTAAGAATGAAGTACAAACAACAATTCTTAACCAGCCCATAAATCCAGATTTTTTGTTTGGTCCAGCAGTTGACACAATTCTGGACAAAATGAAAAAGGACACTGAAACTGCGAAGTCCATGGGAGCTCTGCAGTCACAACAACACAGAAGCTCCTTTCGTCGCTCCAATTATATAGGAGGAGCGCGAGGCCACACATCGCAGCAATCCTCCACCTACAAAACAAATACGCTAAACACATACAATAAAAACGCAAATAGGGGTGGATACAGAGGAAATAATACCAAGGGCAGAGGTCGTGGAGGCAATGCCAACAGATCCTCCACTAACACCAAACAGTGACTTCTTGGCACTACCCCCAGACCATATAACACCGGTCGGGGGAAGACTTCAAGATTTTCTGCCAGTCTGGTTAAACATCACTACAGACAAATGGGTCATGCAAATTATCCAACATGGCTATTGCCTAGAACTCACGTCAACACCTCCCAACATACCACCCGTGCACCGTCCAATGTCGCAGGAACATATAACATTACTCCAGCAGGAGGTCATCAGTATGCTACAAAAGGGGGGCCATAGAACCAGTCCCACTACAACATCAAGGAACAGGAGTATACTCCCTATACTTCCTTATTCCAAAAAAGGACGGGTCTCTCAGACTAATACTGGACCTCAGGCCCCTCAACCTGTACATTTTATCAGAGCATTTTCACATGATTACTCTCCAACAAGTCCTACCACTGCTTCGCCAGGGAGACTTCTTAGCATCTCTAGACCTCAAAGACGCATACTTTCATATACCAATACATCCTGCTCACAGAAAGTATCTCAGGTTTACTATTCAAGGACAACACTACCAGTTCAAAGTCCTACCATTCGGTGTAACAACAGCTCCACTGGTGTTCACCAAATGCCTAGCGACAGTGGTGGCGCATCTCAGGAGACAACACATTAATGTGTATCCATATCTGGACGATTGGCTAATACAAGCGCCATCGGCCCAGCAATGTGCCAGCCACACTTCACAAACCATTCATCTCCTGCACAGCCTCGGTTTTTCGATAAATTACCCAAAGTCACACCTGCAACCCTCCCACGTCCAGCAATACCTGGGAGCGACAGTAGATACACTGGCAGCAAAAGCATATCCGAATGCAGCACGAGTTAACGGAATGGAAACACTAATACAAAGGTTCAAACCACAACACTCATTACCAGCTCGAGTGTTTATGCAACTGATAGGCATGATGGCCTCGTGCATCTTCATAGTCCCTCATGCCAGGCTATACATGCGTCCGCTCCGAGAATGCCTAGCAAAGCAGTGGAACCAGGGTCAAGGACAATTAAAAGACCTAGTGTTGGTAACCAGTCGTGCATACAACTCACTGCATTGGTGGAATCCACAAAACCTTTGCAAAGGACGACTGTTCCAGGAGCCTGTCCCACAAATAGTGTTAACAGCGGACGCATCCCTGTTAGGCTGGGGAGCCCACGTCCTACATTACACAGTCCAGGGACAACAAAAGAAGATGCATATCAACCTTCTGGAGTTGATGGCAATTTTTCTAGCCCTAAAAGCATTCAAGACACACTTATGCAACAAAGCGGTGTTGATCCGGACGGACAACATGACAGCTATGTATTATATTAAAAAACAGAGAGGAACACACTCCCCACAGCTGTCACACCTAGCTCAGACAGTGTGGAAGTGGGCCATTCAGAGGAACATGTTTCTCATGGCAGAACACCTCCCAGGCAAGGACAATCAAGTAGCCGACCTGCTCAGCAGGCACAGTCAACAGATGCACGAATGGGAGATCCACCCCAAAGTGCTCCAACCATTCTTCCGGAAGTGGGGACAACCGGAGATAGATCTGTTTGCCACAAGCGAAAACGCAAAATGCCAGTACTTTGCCGCCAGGTTCCCACATCCGCAGTCGCAGGGCAATGCGATATGGATGAACTGGTCAGGCAAATTTGCGTACGCTTTTCCCCCAGCTCCACTAATACCGCTGGTGGCACGCAAAATGCTCCAACATTCGCTGACGCTAATCCTAGTTGCTCCCACATGGGCGAGGCAACCATAGTACACAACGTTCCTAGAACTGTCAGTGGTGCCTCATCAAAGGCTGCAACTCACACCCAGTCTTATAACTCAGAGCCATGGCGAAATCCAACACCCAGACCCGCAACAGCTGAACCTGGCGATCTGGCTCCTGAAATCCTAGAGTTTGGATATCTCAACTTGCCTCCAAACTGCATGAATATTATCAAAGAGGCAAGGAAACCCACTACCAGGGCATGTTATGCAGCAAAGTGGAAACGTTTCGTCATTTACTGCAGTAACAATGACATAAACCCACTAGATGCTTCTACACAAAACATCATTTGCTATCTCTTGCACCTACAACGTTGCAATTTAGCCTACTCATCCATCAGAATACATCTAGCTGCGTTAGCAGCATATCTTCAAAACAGGCAACACCTTTCTCTATTAGAGTTCCAGCAATTAAAGCATTCATGGAGGGACTTAAACGTGTAATTCCACCACAACACCCACCTTCACCAGTCTGGAATCTAAACATAGTTTTAACCAGACTTATGGGACCATGCAAACTACAATTTCTTACTTGGAAGGTGGCTTTCCTTATTACCATTACTTCACTTCGAAGAGTTAGTGAGCTGCAAGCCCTAACTATTCAAGAGCCATTCATACAAGTACATGCAAATAGAGTAGTTCTCAGAACAAACCCTAAATTCATGCCAAAGGTGGTATCCCATTTCCATATAAATCAAACAATAGAACTGCCTGTGCTCTTTCAAAACCCACAGACAGTGACTGAAAGGGCCTTGCATAATCTAGACGTCAAAAGAGCTCTGCTATATTATATAGATAGAACTAAGGCGTTTCGAAAGACAAAACAGTTGTTTGTAGCTTTCTCACCACAACACAAAGGCAACCCTATTTCAAAATCAGGTATAGCCAGATGGATTAAGTGCATTCAGATATGTTATTTAAAAGCAAAACGCACCTTAACAGTTCCCCCTAGGGCGCATTCCACATGCAAACTAGGGGCATCCATGGCTTTCCTGGGAAACATTCCTTTACACGAAATTTGTAGAGCAGCCACATGGTCAACTACACATACATTTACAAAACACTACTGTGTAGATGTACACTCAAAACAGCAAGCTGCTGTAGGACAGGCTGTTCTCAAAACTCTTTTTCAGACTGCTGCAGCTGACACAGGCAGCCACCGCTGAGGAGGATACTGCTATACATTCTATGCACAGATATGAATTCAGCAGCCCACATGCCTCGAACGGAATATGCTACTTACCAGTATGCATCTGTTCTTGGCATGTAGGGCTGCTGACATTCATATCGCCCGCCCGCCTCCCCGGTGCCTGTCGCAGCTGCAGCATTCACTCTTTTCATGGTCATCTCTTACTGTACTATACTCCATCTCTGCCACAATGGCGAAAAACAATCTGGGGATGGAGAGGATGCCCATGCGCACTGTAGTCCAAAGGAGGAGCCACCTATCTCGTGATACTTCGAAGACTCTTCCAGGACAACAATGTGCAATCATCCGGACCCAACACTAGGCGGTGATCTATGCACAGATATGAATGTCAGCAGCCCTACATGCCAAGAACAGATGCATACTGGTAAGTAGCATATTCCTTACAATCCTCTCGCGCCCATCAATCTGAGAGCGCACTTTTTAAAAGCATTAAAAACAGCCTGAATACTGCCGCCGGTAAATGATCCAATCCCGGTGGGCTGGGCCAAAAGGAGACAAGGAGGGACTAAGAAGCCTGCTTTACAGTCAGAAGCCAGCGTTTTGCATGGAAGATGACGCTACCCCATTAAAAAGATGGGCGGGGCTTCAACTTCGCCTCCGAGAGCTTCGGAATCTGTATTGATTCCAAGAAGCTCTCGAATGCCGAGAGCTGCACATGCTCTGATTTCGACAGCAGAGACCTAAAAAGAAAATGGAAAAAAGAAAAGGTTGCTGGGTCTGTGGCCAGCTGGCCACTTGTGAGGGTGTTGACAGCCAGTAGGGTGGTGGGGCTCAGGGCCTGGCTTGGCTTCCAGCCCCTGTAGCAAACACCCTGCTTCTCACCACTAAAGGCTGTGCACTGTGGGGTTGTGGCGCAGGGCCTGGCTGCTTGACTTTTGGCTCTGTGCACCGAGGGTTTGGCTGCAAGCATATCGTAAGTGGTCAGAGACTTAGCATGTTTAGCCTACTTTTGGTTTTCACAATGTAATGAAAGCCCATGCTGGCCCATCAAGAGATGGGGATATTTCAGAGGGGAGTACCAAAGTGTTCATCTGCTTATAGATTTACCACTATTTGATGAATCCACAATATTTGACAGACAAGCGGGTTTAGGCTACTGTTAGTCATTGAGGTTTTGAGCAGATCTGTTGGGGTGTGGTTCACAAAGCTAAATTAGTTTCATTTATTAGTAACTTTGGTGTCCCATTAATCTGCATGATATTTGGTAGCTATCGAATGAGGTCCATCCATCCAATCTTTGCTGCACTCTGCCGAAGTTGGAGGGGCACCGGGCCTGGCCGAAGGCTGTACACAACACAGAATGGGTACATACTGGCTTTGTGTAGTAAATTTTACGATCTCTTATTGTGAGAGCTGAACTCAAGCAAGCTGTAACAAATGCAGGGGTTCATTGCTGTGACTCTAAAAGGTGCATCACGTGTGAATACCTTTTACAAACATCATCAGTTACTAGTTATGTTACCAGAAGGACCTATGTAATAAGGCAGCATCTTACATGTTGCTCAACATGCATTATTTATGTGATTCAGTGCCAACGGCAAAGCTGTAAAAAACAATATGTAGGCCAAACAGTGAGTGACCGCCGCCCACGATTCAGGAACCACAAATCAGCAATAATTAATAAGAAAATGGACCAGCCTGTAGCCAATCATTTTAACCTTGTGGATCATTCACTATCAGATTTGAAGATTTTCCCCTTGGAACATGTCTCAAAGGAAGAACTACTGGACTATATATATTCTGCTCAATGGTTACCCATCCGGAGAGAAGCACTCAAACAGCAGTGAGAAAGCATCAAGCCTTTATTAGGTACGGTCACAGTTCAGCCTGCTGATCAATTTGAAGACAGCCACTCCGTCGTTGCCTTACGCGTTTCGTTACCTCACTTCTTCAGAGACTGGTGGAAATGGTGCGTGCATAATCCGACATGCACTCATTTAATATCCAATTGCCCGCCCTCAAATGGGCGGCTCGTATGAGACAAGACATTATGGGAGATGCAGTCTTTGATAATTCATAGTCCGCTGAATGGAAGCACTGGTTTACTGTCAAGTCATTTAAAAGCCCATGGATGGGCCTCAGCACGCTGTCTGTGTCTTAAATCCTTCACTGTTGCTCCACAACAAAGGCTCCGTAATTACCGAGCCCCGTGGCTCCTGCTTGTTTGTAGGGAGGTTTATACCCATACATATACATAGATCGATATGCTGGTGGTGCAAGGAAGGGCGCTAAAGTCATTAACATTAACCAAAGATCCTCTCAAAAAAGAGTGTACAGGCAGGAGTATTCAACCCAGGACGGGTTTTGGCTGTATACACAGCCTTCGTCACACTCCAGATGTGCTGTATTTAAAACAATAAATATGCTCTGCACATGAGTTAAATAAAACCAATAAAACAAACATGGCAGTAATACTTTCACATTCCTGTATCCAGCTTCTTGAACACTATTCAGTGCAGCTGTGCCACGCCCCAAAAAATGGACTAAAGTCTTTTCACTTTCTTCAGGGACCATAATGTGGCTCCTTGCAGTTATTTACATATTATCCTGGAACTGGCGGGATTTACAATCACTATGCATATATTATATTATAAATAACCAAAACCGGCATTTCACAGCGATTTGAGCAACCCTTGACTACTGGTCAATAAATCATAGTGAGCACCCACAGTCCTAGACCATCATTCTATGAAGGCTCCATAGAGCTTAACCAGCGTGTTTGTAAATTGATGCAAGTCCGTTCAGTAGTTGCGGAGATTTTTTTCAAACTCTCCCAATCTCATGCTGAGCTCTGATTGGCAGCCATCTTGGGACCCCCCCCCCCCCCAAAAAAAAAATCTGAAAAAAAGAAAAGGGTGCAGAGTATGAATACCCAAACCATGTAGCCTTGCTCCCAGCAGGGCAAAAAAGCATTTTTTTTTAAATTCATTGTATACATTTTACCAAAAATCACAGCGAATCTGTGATTCCGGTGAACTATCTATATATATATATATATATATATATATATATATATATATATATATATATATATATATATATATATATATATATATATATATATATATATATATATACATATACATATACATATACATATACATATACATATATAATTTTTTTTTTTTTTTTTTTAAAGCAAGGGCTCCTGCTCTTGTTTTGGAAAAAAGCCCCGGGTGGGCCAGGTCCTGGGGGCATTATTTGGATAAAGGAGGTGAGCGTAACACCTCCCAGGGTCTTCATATTTAAAAATGGAGGGGGCCTTGCAGACCCCCTCCTTGTCTTCCGGCAAGCCTCGGGGACCACCACCTCCCTTGGGCTGGCCCTAACAAGTAAAGGAGGGGGGCTGCGCGGCCACGCTTCTGGAGCCATATATGGCCCTGGGGACTGCTACGCTCCAGGGCCAGCACCTGCTATGCCCCAGGGTGACTAGACCCTGAGCATAGCGGCTTGCTTTCGCTTGGCGAGAGCAAAAGCAAACACTCTGCTTCCAGCAAGCGGGAGCTGTCAAAGTGCTCCTGCTTGTGCTGGATGTAGAGTTTTCCTCTCTTTCTCAGCCCACAGATCTGCGGGCAGGGAAAGAGATGAAACGATTGCACTTGCACACCGGGAGCTGCATTTCCAGCAGCTTCCTGTGTGCAATACCAGTAAAGGCTCTCGCAGGAGCCGGGAGTTGGCTGGTACAGTGGACGCCTTGAGGCTCCTCCCCCCCCCCCCCCCCCCCCCATGGTTCCCATCCTGCTCACTGGTTGCGCTCCAGACCACCCAGGAGACATGGCGCGGCCTTGGGGGATGGGTCCCCGGTGCTGAAATCAGCCAGTGGAGCGGGCCACACAGCCTTCCCTCCACACGCCCTCTCAAAGACCCCCTTAAAGACTCATGCAGCTACTTACAGACCCAGTCAGACACTCACGCACCCACTCAGACATGCATATGCCCCCAATCACACATGCATGCACCCACTCACACCCACCCAGTGAGACACTTATGCAGCCACTCCCCTGCTGATTTTGGACCCAGGGACCCTAACCCGGAACCCAGCCATAAACAAATAGGGGAGGGGTGCACAATGCCCCTCCGCCCTATTTCGGCCCCAAAGACCCCATACCCAGGGCCCGGCCTCTTGATTTTGGGTGCCCTGGAGCCCACCGGGGCACCCAGTCACCACTGTTGGTGACTGCGTGGGGAGCCTCAAGGCCCCCGCGTTCCCTGTTGGCTCCCTGCCTCCAGCGGGAGCCTGCATTGCTCTCATAGACTGGAAGCTGCTATACAGGCAGCTCCCTGTCTGTGAGAGCAATCCTTTTATCTGTTTCCCTGCACGCTTGACAGGGAAACAGGCGAAAACTCCACTCTCAGCAAGCGGGAGCGATTTCACAGCTCTCACTTGCTGACAGCTATGTCTGGGGGGTGGCGGTCCCCAGGGCCAATAAAAGCTCCAGGAGGGGGCCATGTGGAAGGTGGTGGTCCTCTGGGGGAGAAGTCTGCACCCCCCAACAATATTTGTTTAGCCCTGTGAAGGTGGTGGTCCCCAGGGCTTAGAGTCCCACGCGTCCTCCTCCTTTAAAGAAAATAAAATAAAAATGCCCCGGAACCTGGCCTACCCGGGGCTGTATTCAAACAAGTGCATGAGCCAACTCTTGTGGGGTTTTTGGTATCTTTTTTGCTGGGTATTTACGCCACCATTGCATATCCGTGGTAATATATTTTTATTTATTTAAATGCTTTTTTTCCTGGTGTGGTCCCTCTGGGATCCCATGGCCAGAGCTAAGGGGTCAGCGTATTCCTACCCTGCCCCTTTTTCTTTTTTCAGAATCTTTTCTGTGAGACTCGGCTGTAGAAAAGTCCCAAGATGACTGCCAACACTTCCTGGTTGTAGTATTTGTAGGCAATCACAGCACGTGATCGGTCAGATCCTCTGAGGCTCATCATCCCTATACAAAAATGTGGATTTTTTTTAAATAAGTCAAAAACTACTGAACAGATTTACACCAAATAGCAGTAAGTGTTCTTCCTGGACCAAGAGCTACCTTTCTGCCAAATTTGGTGTAATTCCGTCCTGCAGTTCGGACTGTACTCATGTCTAAAATCTCTATGGAAGTTAACATGGGAAATACACATCACCCTGAAACTTTCCATGTGCAAATGGAATATCCAGCAGACTTTTTTTTGTGAAAATTTCATGAAGATTCGGCAAACGGCACCAAAGATGTAGACAAGTCAAAAAGGCTTTTCCTATGGAGACATGATCTTCGCTATAACTACCTACTGGCGCCCGCTTACATACATTTTACCTACTGGTGGTTGCCAGTTGTTGGTTATAGTTAGGACCTAGTTTCCACAGGAAAAGCATTTTTGACTTAATTATAACTTTGGCGTTGTTTGACCAATCTTCATGAATCTTCCCCCCAAAATTGTTAAAGTAGATTGTGTCCCATAGAAAGTTTGGGGGTGGTCCGTGCAGTGGGGACCAAGAAATAAGGGTGCGTTTGTAATGTTAATTTCCATAGGAATGCTGTGTCGAGCCTACAGCCCAAACAGTTGGACGGAATGACACCAAATTTGGCAGAAAGGTAGATGTTGTTACGCAGATTGTGCTTTTTGTTAATTGGTGCAAATCTGTTCATTTTGTGAAATTAAATCTGAACAATGTGGTGATATCTCTTGTTGCGGATATTTTGTGCCGGTTTTGTGACGATTGCTTTTAAATCGCAACGCTTTTGAGGTCAATCATGAAAGCACGCACCAGCAGGAATGCTTTGATTGGCTCGACGCAACCTGAACAGAAAGTTGTGGCGATTGCATGGTGATCGCTTGGACATCGCAACATGTTCAAGGTAAATGCCGAAAGCGCATGCCAGCAGGCATGCTCTGATTGACTGGAGGCAGTCTCAACAGAAAGTTGTGGCTGCCTTTATTATCACCAGAGAGTGGTTCCTGCGGCTGATAATTTGTGTCAAAGCTAAGATAAGGGGTCAGGGTGGAGAGATACTCTGACTCCATGTTTGAGAAATGGGGGTATTAGTGACACTAGTTGTGTCCAAAATAATTTTTTTTAATTGTGCGCGAGACTCGCGACGCAACTGCCAGTGCTGCCCCTCATATACCATCGTGGGGACTTAGTGAATATCGCAACGACATCGCGAATATTAGTGGAAATATAAAAAAATATATATTTGTACACACTCGCTGGTAAGAGTCAGGCTCACTTACGCACTCTCAAACTCACTCAGACATTCGCATACCCACTTATACATTGAGTCACATGCCCACTCGGATACTCATGCACCCACTTACAGACTCACTTGGAGAGTGACTTACTTATGTACAGACCCACTCATAGTCATTCACCTACTTAGAAACCCACTCAGACATATGGGCTCAGTCTCATACCCACTTAGAGACTCTTACACCCACTCACAGACCCACCTGGGCACTCATGCTCTCAGTCAAAGAACCACTCAGATACTCATAGACCCACTTACAGATTCAATCGGAGAGCCACGCTCCAATATACAGTTCCAGTCAGAGATGTACGCACCTACTTACAGACCTACTCATGTATGTACTCACAGACCTACAGAGACACATCCACCCACCCACCCACTGCGGACTCACTGAGACACTCATAAACCCACTCACAGATCCACTCAGATACTCTTACATCCACTCACATACCCATACAGTCACTCATACACTTAGTCACCGATCCTGTCGGAGAATTAGGCACTCAGTCACTCACCCATACACCCAGACTCGCACACCCACTCACTCAGATTTACACGCACCCACTCTGACACACCCAGACACTTGCGATACAAACCTACTCATGCATTCCCCCTTTCACTCACCCACTCAGAGACTTAAGCTCTCACTAACCGACCCATTAAGACATTCGCACAACCACTCACAGATTCACTCATACACCCACTCACAGACCCACTCAGAGACTTATGCACCCAGTCAATCATACACTCAGACTCACACACTCAGTCACAGTTGTTCTGAGACCCACAGAACCACTCATGCTCACAGTCATAGACCCACTGAGAGACTTATGCACTCAGTCAAAGAGCCACTGAGACATGCACTTAGACACTCATGTATCAACTCACAGATCCAGTTAGACATTTATATACTTACTTACAAATGCACGAAGGCACTCATAGATTGACTGAGAAACTCATGCAACAAATCACTGAACCATTGAGACGCTAATGCACCCACTCATAGATGCACTGAGACGTCACGTAGTTCATTACAGAACTATTGATAGACTGATGCACCATCTCATAGGTCCACTGAAATACTTGTACAGTGAATGAGAGACTTACGGATACATTGATGCATGCAGTCACAGATTCCAGTGAAAGAGTTATATACTGTGTTAAGGGAAATATACATGCTGTGATAGATTCTTTTAGATGGTAATATGTTTAGTGTGTTGGTAATGATCTATTTTGCAGTTATATGTTTTGTATGTGGTGGTTATAATTGAATGTATGCTTTTCTTTTATCATTTTGCAGTATATTAGCGGTGATCATGGCTACTGATATCTTCGCAGTGCCTGGCATCATCGCGAATAGGGAAAATAAGTTTTAAAGATGGTTCCTATACAAACCCATTAGAAAATTATGATTTTAAACAATGCACTAATAAAACCCTAGTGTCTGTAAAATGTGTGCATATATTTGTTTTACACTTTGTAAAAAGAGGCGCGATCGTCTCGATTACCAAAGTCATTGTGACTCGCAGTAATCAGGAAAATGCAAAGTAGGGGTCAAACAGTTTTTTTAAAAACTTGTTAGAAATATATGTGTACAAACATACTTTTTAAACAGTGATGTAGTTAGTAATGTGTGTCTTATAATACTTAGAATACATTTTTTAAGTTAACATTTTTGAATGTGGTAGTGGTCGTTGAATATCTGCTTTTGTTTTGCGATGTGATCATCACTGCAAATATAAAAAAAATCCCAACAAAATCTTTTAACAAGAAAATAAACAATAATTTGGGTTCTTGGGTGCCTCTGACAAGAGCCTTTGTGTTGAGAGTGTGTATAAGACAGTTACAGATAAGACTGTATGCAGAGTTTCTGGTTGCTTAGAAACACCCTGTTCTCTTTGTCTGTAAAGTGAACCCCATCACTTCTATAGATTCCATGCATGTTAAAACACAGGTTGTTGCTGCAAATAGAACCCATGTTATGATCTCTGGGAAAAGCAGAAACCGTTTGATTAACATTTTCCTGGCTTCGTCAATCAGTGGACAAAATTGATTAGATCAATCCCATTTCTGGCATACGTTAAGGTACACCAAGACAGTGTGAGAGACCATCATAATTCAGCAATGGTCTCCTTCATTCAGGTTTGCAGTCTGCTCCAGTTAATGTGCCTAGGTCATTGCCACCACAGTGCAATCACATGGTCGTCCTTTGATACTTACACAGAAGAAACTATAGGCAAGATTCTCAGTACCCTTTTTTTTAAATTTATTTATTTAAGCTTATAAAGCGCACAGCTACCCGCAGTGGGTTTCCCGGCGCTAAGGGACAGACTAAAGAAGAAGAAACCAGAATGCTGAAAATGCTAAAAGGAATTTACAATTTACTGTTGAAAGAGCCATGTTTTAAGTCCTTTACGGAAGCACAAAAGATTGGTTTCTCTCTTTAGGGTCATCGGAAGAAAGTTCCAAAATTTAGGACCCAGATAGGCAAAAGAGCGGCCTCCCATTTTTGCTAACCTAAATCTGGGAACGGAAAAGTCACCATTCCCAGAGGATCTCAAGATTCGATTTGGCTTATAGGCCTGGATGAGGCCCTGGAGATATTTAGGAGCTGAGCCTTGTTTAATTTTGAAGACATGACAAAGGGCTTTGAATTTGATTCTATTAAGGATTCTGAGCCAATGCAGGTCATGGAGTGCTGGAGAGGCAGATATTCTCCTGGGGACCTTGCGAAGCAGCCGGGCAGCTGCGTTCTGAACAACCTGAAGTTTTTTTATGGTTACCAGATCAGCTCCAAGGTAAAGAACGTTACCATAGTCCAGGCGGGAAACAACCAACGCCTGGACTACAGTTCTTTGTGTGGAGGGGGGCAGCATCCACAGGATTTTTTGCAGCCATCTCAAGGTGGCAAAACAGAAAGAGGCTACCTTTACAGCCTGCTGTCTCATTGTAAGTTTCTCATCGATGAGGAACCCGAGGTTGCGTACTACTGTTGCAGGCTGAAGGGTAGGTCCCATAACATTGGGCCAATGGTGGGGCCCCAGAGATCCTTACCCCTGCCTAGTATCACAACCTCGGTCTTGTCACCGTTAAGTTTCAAGAAATTGTTCCTTATCCACTTGGAGACACGAATCAGACCCTCTCTCAGAACAGAGGCATCAGTGTCCTCTGTATTAGAGAGAGAGAAAATGATGTGTGTGTCGTCGGCGTTGGAGTATAAGGTGAGACCGGCTTCCTCCACAATAGTGGCCAGGGGTCTTACGTAGATATTGAATAGTAGGGGACTAAGTATAGACCCCTGGGGCACGCCATGCGCCGATGGACAAATTGTTGAGGAGGCAGAGGCAGAAAAAACCTGAAAGGTACGATCTCTTAGGAAAGAAGATATCCAGGCTAGAGCAGCACCCTCTACACCCAGGGACCGGAGAGTCGTAAGAAAGATGGAGTGAGACACAGTGTCGAACGCCGCGCTTAAATCCAGAAGAATAAGAGCAGATGTTTCTCCGCGATCGACACTGTGTCTTAGACTCTCGGTAACTCCTAGGAGTGTGGTTTCGGTTGAATGATGCGCTCTAAAGCCTGACTGGGATGGATGTAAGAATCCCGTGCTTTCCACAGGAAGAGTTAGCTGCGTGTTAATATGCCTTTCCAGAATTTTTGACAGAATAGGAAGAAATGAGATTGGTCTGAAATTTGACAAGTTGGCAACATCAGCTCCAGCCTTTTTTAGTAAAGGAACAATCATTGCATGCTTCCACTCCTGTGGAACAAGAGACTCAGATAATGAAGAGTTGAGAAGTCGGATTAACACACGGCGTGGGTCAGGTTCAAGTAGTTTTAAAATTTTGGCCGGTACAGGGTCCCGTGGGGAGCCAGATTTAATGCTATTCAAGCAGGAAGAGAAGGACTCATCATCAAAGGGTAGCCAATTTGCGAGTTTATTTAATCAATCACCTCACTGACCCTCTACCTGCTAACGCTGTAAAGGACTTCATCCAATTGCTTCTCCCGCTTTGGACCAAAATTATTAACCGCTCAATTCAACAAGGATGCATCCCGGACTCCCTCAAAGTGGGACAAGTATCACCCATACTAAAGAAACCCACAGCAGACCCTACCGACATAAACAACTATCGCCCTATCTCCAATATCCCTACCCTGGCCAAATTGTTAGAAAAATGTGTACACCTCCAACTGACAAAACACATCGAGCACTTTGACCTCATCAACTCACACCAATCAGGCTTCCGAGCAGGCCACAGCACGGAATCAGCCATGACACACATAATTGATGACGCGCTTCAAATTCTTGATCAGAACGGTACCTGCCTCCTCATCCTACTCGACCTCTCATCAGCCTTTGACCCGGTCAAACACGAGAACTTAATCGATCTGCTGAATATCAGAATGGGTCTATCAGGAACAGTACTCAAGTGGTTTACCTCCTTTCTTCATAACCGGACTCAATTCAAGATTAACAACATTATGTCCACACCCATTCCAGTAACACTAGGTGTCCCACAAGGATCCTCCCTATCGCCAACATTGTTCAATCTAGTCATGGAACCACTCACTGCACTGCTTCAAGCATCTAATGTGCAATTTCACATGTACGCAGATGACACCCAACTCTACCTTAAAATACAACCCCCCGAAGACAACAAACTACTCAACACAACGCTTAGGAACACACAGACTTGGCAGGCCGAGAATCATCTCAAACTTAACGCTCTGAAAACGGAAGTTCGAGGCATGTGGGCTGCTGAATTCATATCTATCAAAAATCACCACTGGGTCTGGGCCCCCAACAGTAAGGCTGAGCCACGAGATACCAATTAACAACAAAGTGCCAGTACTGTCAAAAATTATACTTCCTAAAATAACAAAACATAGGATTTAAACACCATGGCGAATTGACACCCAAATGTCTGATTGAATCTGTTTTTTTATTATTAAATTTTTTAACAAGGATTATTGGTTATTTCACCAATTCATCTTACATAAACAAGACCTCATAAACATGTATGTATTTACACAATATTCACAAAATATATACAATATCAACAATGTCAACAATTTTGAAGATATCAAAATTATCAAAACAATCATACCCATTCACAAACATTCACATCTTCATTCACACCACCTGGAATAAAAATATTCACAGTAAGCCATATACACTTAATTTTTTATCAATGAAAGATATTTGGTAAACTGCTCCTTTATTTTAGATGGCGTATATTGACAATATACGCCATCTAAAATAAAGGAGCAGTTTACCAAATATCTTTCATTGATAAAAAATGTTTATGAGGTCTTGTTTATGTAAGATGAATTGGTGAAATAATAACCAATAATCCTTGTTAAAAAATTTAATAATAAAAAAACAGATTCAATCAGACATTTGGGTGTCAATTCGCCATGGTGTTTAAATCCTATGTTTTGTTAATTTAGGAAGTATAATTTTTGACAGTACTGGCACTTTGTTGTTAATTGAATTCATATCTATAGCATAGATCGCCGCCTAGTGTTGGGTCCGGATGATTGCACATTGTTGTCCTGGAAGAGTCTTCGAAGTATCACGAGATATGTGGCTCCTCCCCTGGACTACAGTACGCATGGGCATCGACTCCATCCCCAGATAGTTTTTTTCCGCCATTGGGTTCGGATGCATATTTGATCACTCCATATCGGAATCGATCTAACTTTTCTTTAGGCCCAAAGGCCTTTTCCTTTTCGTCGGTATTGTTTGCGTTCGGTGCCCAGCTCTGTTCCGGCCCAGTTCCTGAGTCGGACATCCGGAGAACCCGCGCGGATCTTCGGTGCTTGAGGCCTAGTCAACGCAGCCAGACTTCGACGAATCATCATGGAACGGAGCCCGTTCAAGAGATGCCCCGTGTGCAACTCGAAGTATCCCCACATCGATGTCCACCTGGTGTGCAACAAGTGCCTGTCGCCGGATCACGATGAAGCCAACTGTATGGCTTGTTCCCGTTTTCGATCAAAGAAGACTATTCGACTTCGGTGCGTGGCGCGCCAGGAGGCCCAGCTGACGGCCCCTGCCCCGGTGAACATTTTCCAGGGGGAAGAAGCAGACGAGCAGGAAGATCAGGAGCCGATTTCAACTCCAGCTGCGGAGATCGACTCCAACTACGACGCAGACATAGAAATGCTCGATACAGAAGACGTCGTCGACGAGGTAGGAGACGACAATGAGGCCTATGGGGCCAAGGAAGATAGCTCAGGGGAAGAGCTATGCCCTGTTCGAACAATCACTAAGGCTCAGGTCGAGGGATCGCCACATGGCCTTACCCAAGATCTTACACCTGGATCCCCGGTCTCGACTACGGACACTCCTACGGAGCCACCATTGGTAAAATCGAAAGTGAAAGCATCGGTCTCGACAAAACCGAAAGTGATGGAGACGCCGTCGACACCGAATACGCCTGTCGCTTTGGTCGCCTCCACGTCTTCAGACACGTCGGGCCAGCCGAAGAAGGTGGTAGATACGGTGAAGTCGCTTAAAAGCGTTGAGCGGAAGTCGCTCAAAGACATCGAGCCGAGGTCGCTCAAGGGCGTCGAGCCGAAGACTGGGGCACCGAAGAAGGTTGTCAAGGCCGCCGACCCGAAACCGTCGGCGCCAAAGGCCATCGACACCAACAAAGGACTTGAAGCTCCGAAAGCTGACGATCCTGCACGTCGGCCGGAAAAGGCCAAAAGTACTGTCGCCCTCGAGTCTGCACAGGCTGGTGGATCGAGAACACCTGTAGGGTCGACGAAACCGTCCGCATCCTTCACAAAGCAAGTGTCGGACTCGTTGCCACACATCAGGAACAAGGCTTCCGCGGTCGATCCGAAAGACACTTACGCGGTCGGTCCGAAGGACACTTCCACCCCGAAGCCCGCGACAAAGTCGACGGCGCCGATCCAGTTCTCGCTGCCGCCGAAAGTGGCGCCGAAGGCGTTCGCACCCAAGTCGGTCGACATCGCGCCCAAGAAAGTGTCCACGTGGCCGAAGCCAACACCTGTAGTTGTGGGCACTAAACCTCGACAACCCCTAATGGAGGAGCAGTTGGAGCAATTTATCGACGCCGACACCGGTAAACTTTCCATCTACAAGCGAAAGATCACGCCGGCTCAGCCTATGGAGTCCTACACAATTCCTTTGAAGAGGAAAAAGGCTTCTACGGATTCCACAGTTCTAATTGAACCTATTTATCCACGGCCTCAGGACACTGCTCCCACATCACCCACTTACTCTGATGTGGAGGCTGGAGAAGGGGAAGATGAAGAGTACAACTTCCCTGCTGACACTGATCCTGAAGATCACCATGACTCATGGGCAGATGCTGGAGACCCAGGGGATCCGCAAACTGCCCCATACACTCAAATATATACTGTAAAGACCTCGCCTACTGAGGATTCTGCGGCATTTAATGCTCTCATTGAGAGGGTAGCTAAAAATCACGACGTCCAGCTGCATGCTGACCCTGTTGAAGTGGATTTTCTGTTTGATACCTTTTCCACATCTGAAAAGACTGTCAAGACTCTGCCAATGTTGAAAGGTGTTCTGAAACATGCTGCAGACATTTTTAAAGAACCCACACGTGCCAGGGTTATAAACACCAGAATTGAAAAAAAGTATCGGCCGGCACCTGGCGACCCTACCTACATCAAGGGCCAGTTGCCGTTGGACTCTCTAGTTGTTTCTAATGCCCGGAAGAGGGCGAATTCACAAACTACTGGTGATGCTCCTCCCCCTGACAAGGAATCTAAAGTGTTAGAAGCGTCAGGGAAGAGGGTGGCGGCCTAAGCGGCCAATATCTGGTGTATTTCAAACACTCAGGCCCTCTTGGCCAGATATGACAGGGCACACTATGATACACTTGAGACCCTGTTACAACACTTACCAGATGAGTATAAAGATGCAGCAGAGATGCTCATTCAAGAAGGGAAGCTCATCTCCAATGCTTCTATTAAATGTGCACTGGACGCATTGGACACCGCGGCCAGGGCCATTAACACAAGTGTGATGTTGAGACGACAGGCCTGGCTCAGAATCTCCGGGTTCAAACCAGAGATACAGACCACCATCCTCAATCAGCCTGTAAACCCTGATCACTTATTTGGACCCGAGGTGGATACCACCCTGGAAAAAATAAAAAAAGACACCAAGACTGCGAAGTCCATGGGGGCTCTCCAGTCCCAGCAGTTCAGGGGTAGCACTTTTGTCGCTCAAGCAATAGAGGTGTTTCCCGGGGCAAGATGTCCCTGCAAACACAGTACACGAAAAGTGGTGCACAAACCTCTTACACCAAGCAGAGTAGAGGCGGCTATTGCGGCAACCGCACCAAAGGCAGAGGTCGTGGAAACAACAACTCCCGATCCTCTGCCACCAACAAACAGTGACGCCTTGTCACTGCCCCCCGACCATACAACACCTGTCGGGGGAGACTCCAACGGTTCCTGCCAGTCTGGAAACCCATCACCACAGACAGGTGGGTCAGAAAACTTATACAGTACGGTATTGTCTGGAGTTAACATCCACTCCACCCAACATCCCACCAAGGCACCGGCCTATGTCAACAGAGCATTTGCACTTATTGCAGCAAGAGGTGCTCGTCATGCTGCAAAAAGGGGCAATCAAGCTTGTGCTCGGGGGTATACTCCCTGTACTTCTTGATCCCAAAGAAAGACGGGTCCCTGCGACCCATTCTGGACCTCAGGCCCCTGAACCAGTACATTCTCTCCGAACACTTTCATATGCTCACGCTGCAGCAAGTTCTTCCGTTGCTCAATCAAGGGGATTTCCTCGCAACATTAGATCTAAAAGATGCATATTTTCACATTCCACTAAATCAGTCACACAGAAAATACCTCACATTCACCCTTCAGAATCAGCATTACCAATTCAAGGTCCTCCCTTTCGGAGTAACCACAGCGCCCAGGGTGTTCACAAAGTGCCTGGCGACAGTGGCAGCGCACCTCAGGAGACAAAACGTTCACGTCTACCCTTATCTGGACGACTGGCTTGTCCAAGCAAAGTCAGCCCAGCAGTGCGCTGCCAGCATGTCCCACACCATTCACCTTCTTCACGATCTGGGTTTCTCGCTAAATTATCCAAAGTCGCACCTTCAGCCAGCCCATGTGCGGCAGTATCTGGGAGCGACAATAGATACTCGGGCAGCCACAGCTCAGCCGAATTCTGTGAGGATCAACAGCATTCAATCGCTGATCCAGAAATTCAGACCGCAACACTCGCCTCCAGCACGAGTGTTCATGCAGTTGATAGGCATGATGGCCTCCTGCATCTTCATAGTCCCGCATGCGAGACTGCATATGCGTCCGCTTTAAGAGTGCTTGGCACGTCAGTGGAATCAGGCTCACGGACAGTTGAAAGACCTAGTGTTGGTGACCGGTCGGGCGTACACCTCTCTGCATTGGTGGAATCCACACAACCTTTGCAAGGGCCGACCGTTCCAAGAGCCTGTTCCACAGATCATCCTAACAACGGACACTTCTCTACAGGGTTGGGGAGCTCAGGTGCTCCACTACACAGTGCAGGGACTATGGACAACACAGCAAAGGAGGATGCACATCAACCACTTAGAGCTGATGGCAATCTTCCTGGCGATAAAGGTATTCAAGGTACATCTGTGCAACAAAGTCGTGTTGATCCGGACGGACAACATGACAGCCATGTACTACATTCAAAAGCAGGGAGGTACACACTCTTCACAGTTGTCTCATCTGGCTCAGAGCATGTGGAAGTGGGCCATTCAGAGGAACATCTTCCTCATGGCGGAACACCTCCCAGGCAAGGACAATCAGATGGCAGATCTGCTCAGCAGGTACAGCCACCAAATGCACGAGTGGGAGATACATCCATCAGTACTCCGCCCGTACTTCCAGCAGTGGGGTCATCCAGAGATAGACCTGTTCGCCACAAGGGAAAACGCCAAATGCCAAAGCTTTGCCGCCAGGTTCCCGCACCCACAGTCGCAGGGCAATGCGATATGGATGAACTGGTCAGACAAATTTGCGTACGCTTTTCCCCCAGCACCTCTAATCCTGCTGGTGGCACGAAAGCTAAAGCAACACTCGATGACGCTCATCCTGGTTGCTTCAAGGTGGGCCCGCCAACCATGGTACACCACGTTTCTAGAACTTTCCGTGGTACCGCATCAAAGGCTGCACCTCACACCCAGACTTTTGACGCAGAGCCATGGAGACATTCAGCACCGAGATACGCAACAGCTCAACCTGGCGATCTGGCTCCTGAGGTCTTAGAGTTTGGCTACCTCAACTTACCTCCTGATTGCATGGATATCATACGGGAGGCAAGAAAGCCCACCACCAGAGCATGCTACGCAGCCAAATGGAAGCAGTTTGTCATTTATTGCATGGACCACAACATTGACCCGCTTGACGCGTCCACGCACAACATCATTTGTTATCTGTTGCATCTTTACAAATGCAATCTGGCATATGCTTCCATTCGCATACATTTATCCGCCATTGTGGCTTATCTCCAAAACAGGTAGCATCTCTCTCTTTTCCGAGTGCCTGCCATTAAAGCTTTTCTAGAGGGGCTCAAACGAGTCATTCCTCCCAGGACCCCGCCTGCTCCGGAATGGAATCTTAATGTGGTACTCACCCGACTGATGGGTCCACCTTTTGAGCCTCTCCATTCATGCGAGATTCAGTTCTTAACATGGAAAGTGGCTTTCCTGATAGCCATTACGTCACTGCGGCGTGTTAGTGAGCTCCAGGCGCTCACTGTACAAGAGCCATTCATACAAATTCACTCCAACCGGATGGTGCTGCGCACTAACCCTAAATTTCTTCCAAAGGTGGTTTCACAGTTCCATGTCAATCAGACTATTGAACTGCCTGTATTCTTCCAAAATCCAGAGACAGTGGCTGAAAGAATGCTCCACACTCTTGACGTCAAACGAGCTTTGATGTACTACATTTATAGGACCAAAGATTTTAGGAAGACGAAACAACTCTTGATTGCCTTTTCTGCACAACACAAGGGCAACCCCATTTCCAAGGCAGGTATAGCCAGGTGGATCGTTAAGTGTATTCAAATTTGCTATCAAAAAGCTAAGCGCACTTTAACAATCCCCCCCAGAGCCCACTCCACCCGTAAGTTGGGGGCCTCCATGGCTTTCCTTGGGAATATACCTTTAGAAGACATTTGTAGAGCAGCCACGTGGTCTACCCCACACACATTTACAAAACACTACTGTGTAGATGTGCACTCCAAGCAGCTGTAGGGCAGGCTGTTCTAAGGACACTTTTTCAAACGTCTGCAGCTGGCACAGGCGGCCGCCGCTAATGGAGCGACTGCTATATATTCTATGCTATAGATATGAATTCAGCTTCCCACATGCCTCGAACTGAATATGCTACTTACCAGTATGCATCTGTTCTTGGCATGTAGGGCTGCTGACATTCATATCGCCCACCCTCCTCCCCGGCGCCTGTAGCGGCTGCAGACTTTACACTTACTCTTAGCATGGTCATCGCTCACACTGTTACACTCCATCTTCGCCACAATGGCTAAAAAACAATCTGGGGATGGAGTCGATGCTCATGTGCACTGTAGTCCAGGGGAGAAGCCACCTATCTCGTGATACTTCGAAGACTCTTCCAGGACAACAATGTGCAATCATCCGGACCCAACACTAGGCGGCGATCTATGCTATAGATATGAATGTCAGCAGCCCTACATGCCAAGAACAGATGCATACTGGTAAGTAGCATATTCATTCCTCCTAATAGCACCTCCCGCCAAAGTCCCCATTACTCAGGCTTGGCTTAAACATCTCACTGCATTCAACGTCCAACCTATATTCGTGGATTCAGCTAAATCTTTAGGCATAACCCTCGACTGCAATCTCAATATGCAACATCATATCAGCAATGCAACGAAGGTAGCTAATTTCCAAATCAATACTTTGAGGAAGCTGAAACCCTTCCTCCCAGCCAATGACTTCAGGAACGCAGTCCAAGCCCTAGTTATCCCTCGGGTAGATTATGGAAATGTCGCCCTCTGTGGCCTCCCCATATCGACAACCGCACCCCTAAGAGCCTCTATTAATGCTGCAGCGAGACTTATCACTGGATCAAAAAAATGCTCACACATCTCTCCTAACTTAAAATCCCTGAATTGGCTGCCATACGAAGCTAGAATACACCTGAAAAGCGCATGCATGACACAATGCTATACACTACAACTCGCCCAGTTACCTCGCTCAGAAATTGACAATTTCGGGTGGCTCAAGAGCCGCAAGAAGCGCAGAAAATCTTTTTTTGAAACCACAAAGATTCCACAAGAAAAAAACTTATAAACGCTCCTACTCAGGGATGGCACCCAGGATCTGGAATGCCCTCCCTCCAGAAACCAGACTTATCTCTTCCACAGCATCCTTAAAAAAATAAGTAAAATCGATCCTCTTGGCTAAATTCACATGAATATAGGCTGAGGAAATCTCAAGACTTGTTATTTTTCCTACTACAATGCCTGACCACCTATGCACCTTTGTTACCTTGCATTGTTCTCTATTGATAACCTTCTGCTCTTCTTTGCACAAAACGCCTTGTTAATTATTCTTTGTCTTTATATCCCATATGTGTGTAAAGCGCTCTGATATCTGTGAGTATCTTGTTCGCGCTCTATAAAACTTTCAAAATAAAAAATAAAATAAAAATTGATGAAACGTTAATCCTCCCTGCCCAATCCAAGTAATTTCCACATTAGCCAAACACAAGTCCCTGGTAGTATTTCTCTTTCTTGCAGCCTCAGCAGCCAAATAGACATTGCGGTGGTCCACAATCCACACACAAATCATTCTGTAGGAAGGAGGAGTAGCACACAGGACAAGTCTGCAGTTGAATATCACAGCTGGTATTGTGAAAGAAAGTGAAAATGCATTTGTGCTAGTGGTTTTAAAAAAAACGTAATAATTTGATTGGGTGGAGGGAGTATGCAGGTGAAAAAAGTAGGTAGCATTTGGAAATGATTAGTAAATAGATGTTTGATTGGGTCTGGTATATTGAAAAAAATGTAATAAAGAGCTGGATATGCTACTAAACAGCTAGACTCAAACTTTGTGAAAAATATGTCTATATGTGTTTTACACGTTGTCAAAAACACGCAGTATTCGATTTATCTCCTCGACAATCGTGACGTCGTCTCGAAACCAAAAATATCATGAAATGAGATGATTTACTTTTTAAATAAATAGATGACAAATGCAACAATAAGTGGTGCACCATGCATATGTAATGTTCAATATCTAATAATAGAAAAAAAATACAAAGACGTTATAGTTATGAAATAGAATTAAATTTTTTTTTAAAAATTCCCTGAAAAAGCAAAGGCTATAGGAACGTTATAGTTAGGAAATAGATTTTGAAAAACCATAGAAGTTCACTAAAAAAATCAAAGGTTACAAGGATGTTATAGTTGGGAAATAGAATTTAAAAGCGTAGAAATTCACAGAAAACCCCAAGGGTTGCAGGGACGTTATAGTTAGGCTGACATTTCACTTCGTACAAAACCAGAGAAATTCGGCAGTTTTAGTTAATTGAGCTAACTAACTTGCGCCCCCGAAATGCACTGCTTATGACCTCCGATATTACATAATTTATGACTTGGCCAGTCACATCTGAGATGACACCTCAAATGACATCACTGATGACATCATCGCAGAATCTGGCACACCCACTTGCACCCCCATATAACCTTTCATACACCCACTCCAACTTCCACACTACCATTCTCAAAACCATTGACACATACATACCAGTACTTCACAACCACTTGTTGATTTATAGGTCTATACACACATCCACTCAGTCACCCATTCAACCACTCATAATCTAACTCACTCACTCACTAATACAGCCACTTATCTATCTACTCTTATACCCACATACAGCTACTCACATACTGTCACAGACCCATAGAGCTACTCATACACCTACTCACTCACCCACACAGTTAGACACTCGCCCACTTACTTACTCATACATATACTAACACATACTTACCTGTACAGTTTTGACACAAGCACACACACATACAACCACTCTCACATTCACTCAGTCACTCATATACTCCAACACTCACCTATACTGCTTTTCACACATACAGTTACCCATATCCACCTAACAACGTGCAGAACGTGAATGATCTAACGGACCTCTACACTACTTCAATAACGGATGTAGTCAACACCACAATGCCTCTGAAACGGAAAAGAGTTACAGAGAAGGATAAAAATCCAAGGTTTAACGGGACGCTGAATGAGGAAAGTAGGAAACTGAGACTGGCAGAGAGAAAATGGAGACAACACACATCATCTCCTGAACTGAAATCCCTCAGAAAAAACAGAAAAGAATACAAGAAGAAGATCCTCAACTCCAAAAAGGAATTTATTAGATCAGAACTGGATCTCGCCAAAAACAGACCACGGAAACTATTCAAAATATTAAAAAACAACAATCCAACAAGGTGGCCAAATCGGCCCAAGAAATCACAAAAACACAACTAAATTGCTAAGAACTCTCAACTGTCTTCACCAACAAAGCCAACACGTTGGAAAGTGAGCTCAGGAGTACAGCGGATAACCTAGACATCCAAAGACCCACAACGAGCAATACCAACTCTACCAACTCAATAATTAAGGAGGATAGGGCAAAAAATAAGGCACATTGGGATACTTTCAAGTTGTTGGACCTGAATAACCGCCAAAATGCTACTAGATATCAAACCTAATAACCACTATAACGACCCTCTCCCATCAAAATGCATGAAAGAAATCAGCCATATTGTGATTCCAATATGGACAAAAATTATTAACGCCTCTTTCACAAGAGATACTTCCAGAATGCCTCAAATCTGGGCAAGTCGTTCCCATTATCAAAAACCGACAGCGGACCCGGCTGATCCGAATAACTTTTGCCCGGTAACCAACATTCCTGTACTTGCCAAACTGATCGAGAAATGTGTACAAAAACAACTTTGCGAACACATAGACAATTTCTCCCTACTGGATGACTGTCAGTCGGGTTTCCGAACAGGACACAGCACGGAAACAGCGATTCTACATATAGTCGATGATGCTCTACAGACCCTAGACCAAAATAGAACATGTCTACTCATCCTCCTAGACCTGTCATCTGCATTTGACACTGTAAATCATGCAAAATTACTGAACACGTTCCAGGACAGGATGGGAATATCGGGTAATGTGCTGAAATGGTTTGAATCCTTCCTCAAAAATAGAACGCAAAGATTCCTGGTCAACCAAGCTCTGTCACCTTCATGCCCTAACACGATTGGAGTCCCCCAAGGATCTACATTATCGCCATCATTGTTTAACCTGTATGTCGAACCGCTTACGGAAATTCTTCGAAATTCCAAAATATCCTTTCATATGTACGTGGACGACACACAGATATACAGCAAGATCGCGTCTCTGGAAGACATCAGGTTAATGAACGAGGCTTTAAAAACGACATTACAATGGTTAACAATCACTCATCTGAAGCTAAACACTCAGAAAACAGAATTCCTACTAATTTCACCACCAAAGAACCACACAGAGGTCAAAGAATGGTCTAAAATGATCACGCCACTTAACTGCACCCCCACTTTAGTTGACTCTGCTAAATCACTAGGAATCACACTTGACGAGAACCTTGATATGAAAGCCCACATCAAAGCAATGGCTAAAAGTGCCCGTTTTCATTTGAACTACATTAGAACAGTGAAACCCTTCATTTCTCAGGCAGACCTCAAACTAGCAGTCCAATCATTGGTCATCTCGAGGATTGAACATGGTTGCACTACTTTAGCAGGTCTACCTACAATCTCCACAGCACCACTAAAAGCATGCCTAAAAGCAGCTGCAAGAATTATCACCGGTTCGAGGAAGTTTGACCATATCTCTCCACACCTGAAAGTATTAAACTGGCTACCATACGAAGCCAGAATTCAGCTAAAAATGGCATGTAACGCACACAAAGCGCTTCACTACAATACACCAAGATACCTTGCCCAGAAAATTGAAGTATCTGGAGGAAATAGACCAGCTAGGAGTGCCAAGGAGCTGGTTCTGAGACCACTCATTTTCCGGAAGAAGAGAACCTATGATAGAGCTTTCTCAGGTGTAGCACCCAGAATCTGGAACTCTCTTCCGCCAAACATTAGGAAAATAACAAACACAGCAACATGTAAGAGGGAAACGAAAATATTTCTAATGAGCAAGTTCCTCCCATAGACCAGATGGCTCATCTTTAGCACCATGTCATAGTCCTGACCAAAACATTTACTTCAGGGAAGTGAAAAGAAATTCGCCGGCTGAGTTGGTCATACTCAAGGGCGGTACTACACGTATCAAGACCCAGAGTTGGAGAAGATGGTATATATATATATAGGATAAGTTAACTAAAATTCATTTGCACGGAGGTGTATACCAAATCTACCTCTGGTCACTGTACATACTGTACTAACCCGTTACTTATAGGCCACAACTATTTGGGAGATAGCCTTGACCGGTACTATACTAATTCCTGGACACAGAATTTGTTGAATAAACAATGATTAGGAGAGGTCATTTAAATCTTGTTGCAATCAGGAAGTCACAACTTCCAACATAATGAGCCATATCCCAAATCTAACTCATGCACTGCATGTAATGTGTTAACCCTGTAATTTGTTTTTATCGTTTTGGATGTATACTTAACTACGTCATTTACCTGGGTATAGTTGTACTATACAAGACATGTCTCTATTCTACCTCATGCAATGTAAAGCGCTCTGATACCCAAGGGTCTTGTTCGCGCTATACAAAACTCTTTAAATAAATAAAATATAAATATTCCAGTGACATATCCAACACAGCCATACACATACTCAGTCACCAATACAGCCTCTCACCGATGCACTCAATAACCCATACAGCCACTGACTCACCCACCTACTCACTCATCTATGCAGACAGTCCACATACCCTCACCTACCCACACACACACACTCATACACCCTTACAGGTACTCCGACAACCAATCAGTCACCCATATAACCACTCACATACCCACTCACACACCCATACAGCCACTTAGACAGCAACGGACAGACTGATACAAACATTCACTCAACCAGTCACTCACCCATACATTCACTGAGACACCCACTCACTTATACAGTCAGTCACACCCCCACTGAATCATCCAAACAGGCACTCATACACCCACTGATTCACTAATGCACCTTGGTGTGTATGTTTAACACTCATAGACTTTTTAAAAAAACATTCATTCACAGAACGATGTAATCAGTGATTTCATTCCAGATGTTATTAATGTCACTGACCATGTTATAGATGGTTTAATATGTGAGGTCATAAGCAATGCATTGCGGGGGCACATGTTATAGTTTTTTTTGTATATATAAACATTTATTACGATCTTCACAGGTGACACAGCTGTTTGCCTAAAACCCTGGGGCCGGCAGCACATTATTAAACAATTCAATCAAATGGAACACAGCTTTTACACCGACATCGAGTTAGAAGTTATAGCATATGCTCTAGCCGATATTTTCACTTTGTGAAGTCTAAAAGGGTACACATTCAGATATTAGAAGGTCCACTTTAAAGAACAATTAACCCCCCCAAATCCCCCCGCCATGTCATCAAAATTATGAACCTGGCACATATCTGCACCCAATGATCTAGAGATTACTTTCTTACAGTCACCCACTTCCCGCCACTAGGGGCTATATCTCTATGGCATCCAGGGATCAACAACCGATCCACAGCAACATTACTGGGTGTATTCAATTTACCATATATCATTAGACTGGAGGGTTTCAAGAGGTACGAACAGCCCGGAGGTCAGAACCCCCCTGTTCCAACCAAGTTACGAATGGTGCCCATATATCCAAGGGTCTAGAACTGCTAGGCAGCAAATCCCAATAGGTTGATAATTGATCTTTACAGTATGCTACTGTGTTTATCCATTCCGCAATTGTAGGTGGATGCGATTTTTTTTTTCCAGTGCATTGCCACCTGACGTTTAGCGAGTAGGAGTAGCATGGATGTCAGTTTACAGGGACCCTTAGGAACTTCCAGTACAAAGCCCAGCAATGCTACAAGGGGCGTGATCTGCAGTGTGACGTTGACAACGTTACCTATGTCTAACGCTTTCAGAAGCGGTCGCTCCCTTCAGCCCACAGCCATCACCTGGTATCGTAGCTACGCTCGAAACTGAATTGCTGATTTTCATTTGCTGGCTCCCATATTGCTTAACGCTATAGCGCTTTAACCATTGTAGCACTTTGAATTACTTATAGCGCTTTTAGGGGTTTGTAGCACTGTGATCCAAATCGCGCATTCGCAGCTGTAGCGCTATTTGTGCAGCGTAATTTAAATGCACATTGCCTGTATTTTCTGACGATTATAATCACACTTGCAAGACAGATTGTCCCAGACATAATTTAACCCTGTGCCCCAGCCTATCTCCACTTTCGTTTTCGCGGCCATTTTACCTGTTGTTGTGCCGCAGAGCCCGTCCTCCACAGCCCGCCCCGCCTCCCAGCTGACCCTCTCTCCCAAGAACTGTATTGCCTGCTCCAACTCCCCTTGCGCTGTGACCGTCCTGACGCTTTCAGAAGCGGTCGCTCCCTTCAGCCCACAGCCATCACCTGGTATCGTAGCTACGCTCGAAACTGAATTGCTGATTTTCATTTGCTGGCTCCCATATTGCTTAACGCTATAGCGCTTTAACCATTGTAGCACTTTGAATTACTTATAGCGCTTTTAGGGGTTTGTAGCACTGTGATCCAAATCGCGCATTCACAGCTGTAGAGCTATTTGTGCAGCGTAATTTAAATGCACATTGCCTGTATTTTCTGACGATTATAATCACACTTGCAAGACAGATTGTCCCAGACATAATTTAACCCTGTGCCCCAGCCTATCTCCACTTTCGTTTTCGCGGCCGTTGTGCCGCAGAGCCCGTCCTCCACAGCCCGCCCCGCCTCCCAGCTGACCCTCCCTCGCCCCTCCCCCTTTCCACATATGACTGATGCACTCGCACGCAGCGGTCACGCGCAGCGGGCGCGCCGAAGGTGCGCCAAAGGTAAGCCCGTCTACGCCCGTCCGCGCCTGGACCGTGCCCAGCGCTAGACCCCCTGGTCCACGCAAACCCCACTCCACCCGCATAACGTATGCCGCCGCCACCATTCTAGCCCTTAACCCCGTACGCACATCGCAATGCTACGAAGCTGGCTCTGGACGTACCCACGGTCCCTTCACCTGCCACTCCTGCAAATACACCAGCATCAAGACCCATACCACACCCACTAACCCCAAAAACAGCTCCGACTCTTATCACCTGAAGTGCATCCTGCTAAACACCCGCTCGATACACAGACACGCCACTGAACTCTGGGATCCACTGGACACTTCATCACCGGACATCGCCTTCCTTACTGAAACATGGATGAACGCGTCATCAACACCGACATCGCCATAGCCATCCCGGACAACTACAAAATCATCCGGAAAGACCGCACCATCCAAACAGGAGGAGGCATCGCCATCGCCCACAAAAACACCATCAAAATCACGACCAACTCCGACGACAACCTCACAACCGCTGAACACCTCCACTTCCAGATCCACACCGACCCTAGGACCACACTTAGAGGCACCCTCATCTACAGACCTCCAGGAACCCGTAAACAATTCAGCGAAGACATCACTGACTTCATCAGTCCACATGCCCTCGCATCCGAGAATTACATTCTACTAGGAGACCTCAACTTCCACCTGGAAAAGAATAACGACAGCAACACCACCACCCTTCTTGACAACCTGGCCAATCTCGGCCTCAAACAACTTGTTGACACCCCCACCCATGTAGCCGGACATACGCTCGACCCAATCTTCACCTCCAGCAAACATATCTCCTTTGATCACACCACAACCCTCCATTGGACGGACCACAATTGTGTTCACTTCAGCTACAAAACCACCTCGACCCACAACCCCCCACAACCTATTCCCCGAAGAAAATGGAACAAAATCACCACCGACCAACTCCTCACATCGCTCAACCAAAACCCACCCGCCCTCTCATTGGACCCAAACGAAGCGGCCATCAAACTCAAACAATGGATCACTCACAGCGCTGACGAATTAGCACCCTTGAAAAACCACCGCACCAAACAAGACAACAAAAAGGCCCCCTGGTTCAACGATAACCGTAAGAAATCCAAGAAGCTATGCCATACTCTCGAGAAAACATGGAGAAAAAACCCAACCACCACCAACATGTCCACCCTTAAGGCAGCCACCCGCAAGCACCACCAGCTGATTCGATCCACCAAGAAATCTGCATTCAAGAATCGACTCGACAACAACGCCCATAACAGCAAGGAACTATTCAACATCGTCAAAGAATTCACCAACCCCACCACAGCCTCAAACGACATCACTCCCTCCCAAAACCTCTGCGACTCGCTATCCTCCTTCTACAACAAAATTGCAGACATACATAAAAGTTTCGGAAACAGCTCCAACGAACAATACTCTCCACCCCCCTCAGAACCTAAACAGCCCTCTAACAACCTCAGCACCTGGAACCCAATTTCCACTGAAGATACCATCCGCCTGATGAACTCCATCCATTCTGGCTCGCCAACCGACCCATGCCCCCACCACATCTTCAACAAAGCTGACTCCATCATCGCACCCCATCTCCGTGATGTCATCAACTGCTCCTTCAACTCTGCTACCTTCCCAGAAAGCTGGAAACATGCCGAAGTCAGCGCCCTCCGAAGAAACCAACTGCAGATCCCTCCGAACTTAAAAACTACCGCCCCATATCCCTCCTCCCATTCCCGGCCAAAGTCATTGAGAAAGCCGTCAATAACCAACTCGCCGCCTTCCTCGAATCCAACAACTCCCTCGATCCCTCACAGTCCGGCTTTCGAGCCAAACACAGCACTGAAACCGCCCTCATTGCTGCAACAGACGACATCCGAACACTACTGGACAACGGAGAAACAGTGGCCCTCATTCTACTCGACCTCTCCGCTGCCTTCGACACGGTATGCCACAGCACCCTCATACAACGCCTCAACAACATCGGCATACAAGGAAAAGCCTTGGACTGGATCACCTCGTTCCTAGCTGGGAGAACTCAGAAAGTCCAACTTCCCCCGTTCAGATCAGTGGCAACAGAAGTCATCTGCGGTGTACCACAAGGATCATCACTCAGTCCCACCCTATTCAACTTTTACATGAGTCCACTCGCTTCCATCGCGCGTCAACACAACCTTAACATCATCTCCTACGCTGACGACACCCAGCTGATCCTTTCCCTCACCAAAGACCCCAACACCGCCAAAACCAATCTTCACGAAGGCTTGAAAGAAGTAGCCGTCTGGATGAAAAACAGCCGCCTAAAACTCAACTCAGACAAAACGGAAGTGCTCCTCCTAGGATCATCCCCCTCTGCCTGGGACGACTCATGGTGGCCTGCGGATCTGGGCTCAGCACCCATACCGACAGACCACGCACATAACCTTGGTTTCATCCTAGACTCCTCACTCTCGATGACCAAACAAGTCAACGCCGTCTCATCCTCCTGCTTCAACGTACTCCGTATGCTGAAAAAAATCTTCCACTGGATCCCCACCGAAACTAGAAAGACTGTCACCCACGCACTGGTTACAAGTCGACTAGACTACGGAAACACCCTCTACGCCGGAATTACAGCCAAATTACAGAAAAAACTCCAACGCATCCAAAACACATCAGCGAGACTCATTCTGGACATCCCTCGCCAAGATCACATCACCGGCCACCTGAAAGACCTCCACTGGCTTCCCGTCAACAAGAGAATAACATTCCGTCTCCTCACCCACGCTCACAAGGCCCTCTACAAACTAGGACCCGAATGCCTCAACACTCGACTATCCTTCTACACACCCACCCGCCAACTAAGATCCTCCAATCAAGGCCTCGCCGCAGTTCCGCGTATTCAAAGATCCACCATGGGAGGTAGATCCTTCTCCTACTTGGCGGCCAAAACCTGGAACTCACTCCCCACTCACCTCCGCCTTACACAGAACCACATCCCCTTCAGAAAAGAACTCAAAACCTGGTTATTCGATAAATAATAATCCCCCTCCCCAAGCGCCTTGAGACCCTCTGGGTGAGTAGTGCGCTATATAAATCCTTGAACTTGAACTAAATACATCCAACCAAAATTGCGCTATTGGGCTACAGAGCTACGCTTAATGGATAAACGTTGCATCATGTACCCCACATCTCCAACATCTTGCATCCGGTGCAACTGTATTGGTGTACGGTAAACTCTATGCAAATAATTAAAATGTATAAGTCGTAACCTATAGTTTGGCGAAAGATGTTCTAGTTGAGAACAGCAGAACTGCCACTGTTTGTCTGTAATGGTAATATCCGCTTCCCTCTCCCATTCTGCTTTTGATGTAGTTAAGATAGTAGGGGATGACTCTTGCGTTACGCTATAAATTCTCGTTATCAACTTCCGAGGGGAATGATTGGCTAGTATATTTTCTAGGGCTGGTAAAGGAGTCTGAGATTTTGGAAATTCGACATACCTCGCCGTACATGCCGCCCTGAGTTGATAATATAGCAACATATCAGAGGCAGAGGGTGGATCAGGCTCACACATCTGTTGGAGAGTTAAGAATACGCCCTCTGGGTACAAATTCCACCCCACCATTAATCCACTACATCCTGCACGCTCTGCAATAGCCTTGTTCGATAGTGGGCCAATCAGCGGATTGCCCCCCAATGGCATAGATGGAGCATATAGTTCTTTATGCCATGCCCTCTTCGCTAAATTCCTCCATGCCCATCTCATTGTTTCCACAGAGTTTATGTCTGAGTGAGAACGCGTATATGGATGATATACAGCTGTATTGAGAGGGGTGGGCCCGACCATATCGAACTCAATCGCTACATGAGGCTGATATGGAGTAGGATGTTGCCAGAAATGTAAATACTGTGCCTGTGCACTATAGGCATAGAGCTCAAAGTCGGGGGGGCTCCCAGACCTCCCTGGGAGAGCAGGAGTTAAGAGCTTCCAAGGCACTCGAGGTTGTTTACCCGCCCATACCCTGTGCGTAGCCGTTTAAAGAAGTGCGTGTTCAATGGCATAGGTATGTTTACAAACAGATATAACAACCTAGGAAGTATAACCATAGCTCACCCACAGCATCACAGGATTAAGATAAAGAAAATCATGCCATGTACACTGCATTTCAGTCTGTAAATGGAGGTAGTGGACATTAAATAAACCGTGGGTAGATAAATATTAAGCGTAATTTATGAAATATTTCTTTAACAGTGCAGCAAATGGTGGTTTCTTAATAATGGAGGGAGGGATCTGCGCCCCCATTGAACATTCAGAAAATTGGTCCATATAAGCACCCTGCAAGTGGATTTACTGTTCACTAAATGTTCCTGCATTCCTAAGCTTTGACTGGAGCTGGATGCAGAGCACATCATCTCAAATTTGTGGGGAGAGGCTAAAGTACAGTCTTATGTCTTCTGATCCCCACTTGAGTCCTGCCATTGCAGTGGGTGGGGATCAGTGAATTTATATTACCTCACCAATCCCACCCCGGCCTTTAAAAAGGTGTAGAAAGTGGAATCTCCATCACCAACTTCCTTTGATCCACTGGCTTCTCTACGGAGCAGATGAACGTTTTTGAACCCATTCTTCAGCTTGAATTAAATTTAATGGTTCCACAGCTTGTAAAGCATTGAGCAGTGGTGCTTGTTTCTGTGTTGTGCTGTCTTTTAAATCCTACAATAACTCACTGGAATTCCAGGTTAGAAGTATGATTTTCGGAAGTGCATCTGCATAAAAAAGGCTCTCAGCTATGCTCTGAGCCAACATACTTGTTTATGACATGGCCTACTTTCTGCCTTCATCAACAGGTCCCTCAAAAAACTGCAAAATCACACATCCTTTTATGCAGTAACTGATGAACCTGTAAATCCTAAATACCCTTAAAACAGCTGACCTCACATTAACTATTGTTGGACTACCGTGAATTTCAAAGTTCTAGAAAATATTGTACCTGTCCAAATTATGCCCAGGTGGGAAATAGCAGCCTCCTAGACACTCCACAATCCTGTTTGTCACATAGCATTCTAAATCAGACCATAAGTCCCAATCTGCTTATTCCGTTTGGCACAATGGCTGTATTTGACACCGTAAATTACAAAAGTCTCCACTACAGCTAACAAACCATGTCTAAATTCCTCTAAGGAGGCTCTCAAATGGTTGGCCTCCTTCCAGGAAGGAAGACATGGAAATCTCTCCTTCCAACCTAGCTCAGTCAATTGCTTGTTCAATATCTCCATCGACCCCCACTGCAATGAAAATGACATACAATTATACCTGGTATTTGGTATATACGTCCATTTTCAGAAGCATCTAAAGTTTACTGGAGGCTTTCAAAATGTAAACAGCCTCAGATGTGACAAACGAAAGGCTAAAATTCTTGCCTAAACCCACAACTCCTCCTCAAGCAAATGAACTGATTAATCCCCGTCCACTTTCTGTGGTAAACAGAACACATCAAATGCAAAAAAAGCTGAATAATCTACAAACTTGTTTGTAAGGATGTATGTGATATTTGACGGCACAAACATAGTACAAATGCATTGACATGCCCCAAATACCTGCACGATGAGATGACCTCCACTTTGCCAAGAGACAACATAATACCCACATCAAGAAGCAGAACCAAAAGCAGCGGTGACAGTAGTTTTGTAGTAGTGGAACTCCCACCTTCTAATAGTCTTCTCTCAATTATCTGCAGTGCTCCGTCTCACAATCTCTTCTCCACAAGCTAAATACATACTTATTCCAGTGTGAGAACAGTCCGCCATTCCAACCCTCATCATCTTCCCATGATTCAACATAAAACTGAAAACATTAAACTGACTATGACTAAAAACTGCTCCATTCTTGTAACCTTCCCAGTAGGCACTCGCCATCTGCAACTGCTGCATAAGTATTATGCATTAGTAAATGCGCTTTGGACAGTACCATTTCATCTATGCAAATGTAACATCTGTCAACTCTCGACTCCAGTCATTTTCCATTTATTGTAACTTTGACCACAAGCACTGGAAGGCAGCTTTCATAACTTTAATAAGAGTCTGGGGGGTTAGCCAGTGTGCCAGTTTATATTACAGTAGTTACTGTATTCTCATGTTCTCCTTGAACCAGTCCCTCTTACCTCACATGTAGCTCCCTGACAGAAGCCAGACCATTCTGAATTATAAATGTTTATTTCACAAGCCTCCATTGAGGATAGGCTTGAATACAGTGCATGTGCTTAAGGCTGTCTTATCTTGTAGGGGAGAGGGATCATTATCTGAGTTGGATGGGGTCTGCCCTTCTGTATGTTTGACACCATTGTGAATTTAGCAAATGTGTGAACTATCCCAAAATATCTTCCATTTATTGTGCAGTTTCTTACATCAAATATTTATGGGGTGACGCAATGTATTCTTGGAATATTGCAAAGAGATGACTCTCTCGTGAAGAATTGTACCTAGAGATAAAACACATTGACTGGACATGGGATCTTAACTATCAATATGTTTTAGTAGTGTTTTGCTTACAGACCACATAGCCAGTATATGTGTGACCCAAGTTATGGAGGGCAGTTGCTGTTCTTAATTATACCTCATGTATAGATTAACTGATATTTGTTAGGTGTGCTCTGTAGAAAAATTCAAGAAACCATGACCGTGTCTACCCGATTTTTTTATTTTGAATACTTGTTTTTCTGTTGGTTTTAAAGCTGATTTCTATTTCGCATGATGCTGGGCCAGATATGTCTTGAATGCTTATTCTGAGAATATTCTGTAGGGGCTACATTACCCACAATATGGAGAACCAACACACGCACACACACACGTGTCACCCTGACCCTCAAACATTTTTTTTAACTGTATTTATATATTCAAGCATAAACCATGATACAGATGCCATGGAGAAAAATAAAAAAGGGCCATGCACCAAACAGTGAGAGCTGTCATTGATATTGCACCATGATACAAATCATTCAACCACAACACCACTACTTCGCTGGCTCCCTTCCCCGTTCCCCCATATTTTATGAGATTACATTTGTGTTCATCTCATCTAGAAGAGCAAAATTGTATGCACAGATCTGTTACCTGTCATGCAGGTTTACTTGAAACAAGTGGATCTGTAGCTTTTTTATTCTTTACTAGCTGCCCGCCCCGACGTTGTCCAGGGATGAAATAGAATGTCTGCAATGGTTGTAATAGGCAAGGCAAATTTATTTCAAAACTTGCCTGTGCGTCTGCTCAGAAGCCCTCGTTCGGTACCTCTGAAGGTGAGCGTGTGCTTTTCTGTTTGTTGTCCCTGCCGCAATATGCGAACGTGTGTGTCCGCTCCAGGCGAAGCGGCAGCCGCGAACGAGTATGTCCGCTGTAGCACCACTTATGCGCACCACATGACGTCAACGGCCAACAATGCCAAATGCAACTCTCGCGTCTAATGCAACTTCCGCTTCTCGCAAGCGGTGGAATCCATGTTTGTTTGTTTTGAGGAATGCCGCGCCCATCGATGTATGCATATGCCCCCCATCGCTCTATGCACACGCCCCCAGCACAACGCTTCTCGCAAGCGGTATCATTCAGCAGGGTTGGGTTTTGACGAATGCCTTGCCCACCGCAAGCTGTATAATTCAGCAGGGTTGGCTTTTGGCAGGGTTGGGTTTTGACGAATGGCGCGCCCATCGCTCTATGCACACGCTCCCAGCACAACGCACACGCCAACAACAGACTACTTTTTCCCAAACTTTATTTTTCCCTTCTGGTGTATAGCCTATGTCCATCTGCTGATACTCTCCTTTCCAACGCTGTATTGGGTGTTCCGGTTGGCTCTGTGGTTCCGGAGCTTACCCGCCTCAAAAGTTTGGGCTCTCTCTTTATAATATTAGTCTGGATAATCGCAAATATATAAATCTTATTTCCTACATTGACTTGTCATTTTAACCTAATCCTTACTTACTTGCATATATTTGTTACTTCTGGATACATGGGATTACAATTGAATATATGTATTTAATGATTACTGCACTGTTATCCTGTATGTATTATCCCTAGAATGTTAGTCTTATGCCTATACTTTTGGCCTACCTACAGAGACCTGGATCTCCCCTTCCCTGGCCAATAATAAATAATAATGCTAATTCTTGTACTTAACCCTTTACATTGCGGATCTTATTCGGAAGATTGGAGGAGTGAGGTGTGCACTAAACACATTATTCTTTCTTCATTGAATATTGCTGATCAGTTTATTTGCTGCCCCACCAATGTAGCTGCTAACTGTTTAACTGTAGTGCTGGTATAGGAGGTATATATGTTAACTTGTTAGCCAATTTTCAACTGTTTCATCAGATCCCTACATTTTTCATATTTTCGCTTCAGTAATAGTTTCAGGTGAGATTTAATTAAAAAGAAATTTGTTTTCTTTATTATCAAAAGTATGTATTGAAAATAGCTTATCTTTCTTTCTCATGTTAATGCCTAGTGCAAAAAAGTGTTGTATTTTTAGTTTGTCTGCTTAAAGTTTTTCTTTGCTTCATCTGTTAGAGAGGGCAAACGCAGTCTCCTCCACCTCCAAGGCCACCATCTCCTAGCTTTGAATTGGGATTGTCAAGCTTCCCTCCGTTACCTGGGGCTGCAGGCATTTTAAAGACGGAAGATATGTTTGAAAGCAGATTGTCCAGTGTTACACTAGGATCTTCAAAAGAGAAGGCAAGTAGCCTCCATTAAACATTTGTTCATTGCTTCATAATGACTGGCTACTTGCTAGAAAAACAGTCGTTTTTGTTATCCAGATACTACTATAAAATATCCTACAAGACAATTTTGCAACTTGGAATCTTTATTTTGTGAACATTTCCCAGAATTTGTGTGAATCACTTTATATTACAATATATAAAAGGCACCAACTAGCATATACTCTTACCACCAATTTCTCTGCTGCAGATGCAGGGACTTCAAATTGCTGGTTTATGTGTGACTAGTCATTCAAGTACATTGGTTATGTTTAGATTTTTTTAAACCTCTAGATAATTATCTCAAGGCCATCGGTACTTGTGTGCTATATTAAGTTCATGCATTGAATTTTGAAGACTGGCCCACACTCCATGTCACTTTGTTATGATTGCAAATGCTGGTATCACAGAAATCCATAGCCAGTTGCAGTATGATTGTCAGACCCTTTTTTTTTTTTTTTTTTTTTAAAACCTTTATTGTACAATGAAGCTCGCAAATACGGGCCTACAACCCACCAGGGCTGGCCACCACATGGTAGAAAACATCATAACTGAAAATAAGTTCTGTACAGGATACGATATCAGGAGCATAGGTAAAACAATAAAAGACATCGAGCAATCAGAAAGAACAGGATAATAGAAGGTTAATTTTCTAATGCGGGGCGGGGTACAGGAGAACAACGGGCCGTGTAGGAAACAACCAGGGAGGAGGGGCCGCGGCAAGCCGCCATCTTAGGAACACAGAATGAAAAGAAGCCATACAAACATCGCTATCCAAAATAGAAACAAATTCGGAATATAAGGAAACGAGAATGGCAATAATCAAACCGCGCCCATCCATCACCGCCCCCACCCAAAGTGAGGAGGCATGATCAAAGGGCCCGCAGTGTAAAAACAATACGAAACGCACCCCGACAGAAATAAAAGGACCCTCATAAAGGAGGAAAAAGGGGGAGAGAGAAAAAGGGATAAAAGAAGGGACTCCCACCAAACCATGCACCCCCAGGAGATAAAACAGGATAATAGAATCCGGCCAGCAACGTATCAAAAATCGATACCGAATAACCCAGCGAGCCACAATCAGACACCCACCGGATTACAAAAGTCACAGAAACTCCCCAGGGGGACACAGGCGGAAACGGAGTCCCGAAAAAGTGAACACACAAGAGCCATAGAACAAAAAAGGGAAAATAAGGGAGGAAAAAGACCCCCCAATGCAGACAGACCCCCCCAGCCCACCCCGAAAGCCCACCCTGCACCCCTGCAGAAGGCTACGGCCAACCCCCCGGCAGCGTGCCTGTCGCCCTAAATAGAACCCGAAATATAGCGGAGCAAAGTGAAGTCGGAATCAAAAGACAAAAATGGGAAGGGAGGGAAGGGAACAGGGGATGGGAGACACACACACACACACATATACGGGGGAGGGCCGGGAGACAGAAGTAAACGTACCCCATCACCCGCCTGAATGAAGAACCAGGTACCCGGGAAGCCAAAAATCATCGGGTAAAGTCCAGGAGCACTAGCCAGTCACACAGAACCATACCGGGACATGTTGACCCTCCAAATCAGTGCAAGACTACCGCACACAGACTCAGGCATACATCAGCCCTGTCCTTGTTTGTCCAAAGTGGAAACTTCCCGATCCAACGAGGACCAGGCCACGAAGAACAGGAGACAGACAGCAGGAAGATCCGACGGCAGTCCAGAAAAGGAACGGGAAATGAGACACGGAAGATCCAGGAAAGTCACTAAGTGGAGCAAACGATGCAGGCACAAGTCCAAGGATATGTCCAGAGAAACCGACCCATCTGGGCCAGAACAGGAGACATCGCCGGGCAGCGGCGGCCGAAAGGAAGCGGGAGAGTCATGAAGGTCCGGCCAAACAAAATCCAGCTCCCGGGCCCGAGAAAAAGGAGAGAGCGCAGGAGGAGGAGGCGCCATTAAGTCCCACACATCCGCAGACGCGGTCGTGACCGGAGCCAATCCCGCCAGGATAATTCCAGCCGCACCCCGCGGCGGCGAAGTCGCAGTCAGCCGTGGGGGCCCCAGAGGCCCGTCGTGAGGAATCACCTCCGAAGCCATAACAGGCGCGGTTGTACAGAGTCGCCAGGAGAGCAAGGCGTCCAGGATCTCATTAAGTGTAGAAAAACCTTTACAGTGTCCGGCGCCCGGGTCATGCGGCGGGCCCCCAGCGCTCGCCCAGGCCCGGCCAGGACACCCGGGGCCGGTCGCCATTTTGAGAGTCCAACAAGGCCGCTCGGTCGACAAACTCCGCTGTGTCCGACCCTTTTCAATGAGGCCATAGGGTCGACAGGGGCTACTGGGTTTTGATTATGGTGGTAGAGGTCATTTGCCACTAGTGTCAAAGGGCCCGTCCTTCTATGGCTCTGCAAACTGGGCCAAGTATAACCCTTCAACACTTTACTCTGGATAGCAAGGGCACGCAGTCACAGGCTCTTCATGGTGATATTGTTTGGTACCTGAGCTTAACAATAAGTCAACCGACACTGTAACTTAAGTGTCTAAGCCAATACTTATCTTTTAGGAAAACAAAAGTACTTATTAATCACATAGCAGTTCCAAGCCCCACAAAGTCCAACTTAGTGTACAGGGCAGTAATCATGGGCACAGTTATCCCCTTATGTCCCTACTCCAGTCAGTTTCCTTTGAGGTAATTCCACCCAGGTGTCTCTTTGATGGTCTCCCTCTCCCGCCAATAGTCAGGTAAAAGCATGAATCTTGTGCAGTTTTAATTTCCCACACAAATCAAATGCACACACAGTTCAGGGTTTCTTTCAGTTTTTATCCGTGGTAGTATGGTGGATATGGAATAATCCTCTCTTGCTTCTCCAGACTGTATCTGATGGCACTGCTGCCCTCCTGCAGTTTGTGGCCAGGGCAAAAGATGGTTCCAGGGCAGCTGGGTAGGTGAGACACAGGCTGAATCTTGGTAAACGTGACAGCCTGCTTAGTGAATACAGTAACCATTGCCGATGCAGCCCTAACCAGCCTGATGAGAAGAGATACTTGAAAAGGTTCCTGCCAGGGACTAGTTAGGAGAAACGAGGGGAACGCACTACAGCGAGGGCCACTGCTAGCATGCTGTCAGGTAGTCGACTCTCTGTGGATGTCCTCAGTCCCTGGAACACACTGAACCTCTCTCCTCCTGGGAAGTGTCACCTCCTGCATGTTCATGCAGACTACTTACCTCTCAACAGATAAGTAGCTTCTCTTGAGGCAGATCCTCATCTCTTCTAGCAGAAAGTGCGTATTTCAGGTACTGAACCTCTCTCCTCCTGGGATGTGTCATCTCCTGCATGTTCATGCAGACTACTTACCTCTCAACAGATAAGTAGCTTCTCTTGAGGCAGATCATCATCTCTTCTAGCAGAACTGGCTGTTTGGCAAACACCTGCCCAGGTCACTCAGCAGAGCTTCGAGTACTCTAAAGAACCCTCTTTTCCCTGGTCATGAAGGACTTTGAACTGAAGCGAAGTGGGGTGGTTTGAGTCCCACTTTTATATGAAACTTCTAGTCTGAGAATATGTATCCACTGTCCTAAACGACAGAACCAGTTTTGGGTGGTTCTCTTTTCAGTTTTCATTCTTAGACTGCTCTCCAGATGCAGACTTTGTTTAGAGTGATGCTTCCATCAGTCATTAGCACTGGGGCTGTCTCCAGACTGGAGAACCCACAACACTGGCACTAGGAAGTGTAGTGTTTCTGCACCCGGCTGTCATAAGCTTCTCTGAAGTGACAACCAGGGATAGAAAAAAGTGGAGGCCTGACATAGAAGCGTCCTCACAACCGAAAGTGTAGTCCCAGACCTCACCTCTTCCATCCACCAAACAGTAGTGTTCAGTAAGAAATAATCGGTCAGCCAGTTCCCAACAAAATTCCTCATGAACCAGCCACAGGAATGGAGGCAATCCACTTCCACAGTCCAGGGAAACTGTCATCATCCACCATCCTGTCATGTTAAGCCAGGGACATAAAAAATGGACCCCACTGCTTTCAATACTCAGGCTCGCCTAAACCCAGAGCTCTACTAGTGCACATGTGTTACATGAACCATTCAAACACACGCATGCAACTTACACGCGGGAACCCAGCGCAGGATTCTGGGCCTATACAGAACTGTAGAACATGACACAAGAGGGCGGCATAGGCTATATTCTCATTAACTAGTCACACTATTATTTTAAAAAACACTTTATGCTGCCAGCACCTCTTCATGCTTTATTTCCACAAGGTTCTATGAGGGCATGCTTAGTGCGCCCCACCCGGTTTTGTTCCTGGACTGCGAATCTTCGAGGGCAGGTATAGTCCTCTGCACACATGCTTAGATTAATCCAACTTTAAGACCAAAATACATTAGGATACCAAATGCACATAATCAGGCATGTAGGGCATTGAATCATATCTGTATACCATTCAGTGGACATTCCAGTTCTAACAGTGATCTTCGGGGCCAGAGGGTCAAGGCAGTGGCCGTGGATGGCTTAAACATGGGAATCTGACTGGTTGTGAAAGTTACTTTGGGGCTTTGTAGAAAGTTTCTCAGCAAAGAAAGCTTTCAGTGCACGTACTGGGAGTGATGTTTTAAAAGATATCTGTTGTCCTAATGATTTGCTTCTCCTCATGTATTGTCTGACTGAAAGCTTTCAGTAAAGAACAAGTTTAATTTGGGGGAGGTGTTATTGGCTGTCGCTGGATGATACATAGCAGTTGGATCCTCATGGTGGGTTACTTCCTGTCAGTATTGAAATAGGAGCAATCTTGAGAACCTTCTCACCAACAGGAGGAGGGTTTGGGAGTCACTTTTAGAGCCCAGTGACTACCTCGGATACATTGTGACACCAAATATCGAACAGTTCTTAATGGTGTATAAAAATACTCCTGACAATAGCTGTTTCACATAAAGCCCGCGGTTGAATGTTTTATCAGTTTTAAAGAAGCTGTCTGTCCACAGCCTGTTTGGTGTGTAGTTAACAGTACACACCACAAATGTCTTAAGTTGAGAATAAGATGACTACTAGCTGTGTTCTGAATTGAAAGTAAGTAGAACTTTAGCTGCCACCATTTTTTGAGTGGTATGTCTTCAGATTGCCTGGCTCTCATATGGCCTTTGTCATGGCCATACTTCTAAGAACGATAAATGTGCCGAAGAAAACAGGATATCTGATAGAGACAACTAGCCGCAGATTACCTACCTTTGAATTTTCCAGACGCCAGACTGCATCTGAAAGAATTTTCTTCTAAGCAATACCTCTGGGTGCCTGTAGGTGGCGTTGGTGTCGTCCGCGTCACCTATATAGGTACCACCCCAGTGCGCTGACGTCTGTAAATTTCGTGACTTTTCACACCAGTCCATCAGGATTCAAGCAAGCCGGGCCGAAGAGGCTGAAATGCCAGAAACCGGTCCCCGGTAGCTTGTCTCCTTTCTGGTGAAGAATTGGCTTGGTAGTTTGGTCTGCCCTGTTCCCATGATGCACTGGGCCAGGGACAGACTAATTTGCATATAGCCAGGTTCTGAGCTGGGATGGGGCAGTGAGATAAATAACGGTGATGGATCAAGCCCTGATCTTTGGACTGGGTAAGAGTGGTCTGCTTAATTCAGACACTCTGTTCATCACCACCCCCTTTTCTGTATCGTTTTCACACCAGGAGCACAGAGCCATGACATGCACAGACATTGGTGTGTTTCTGAACAACTCGGGCCCTGAAAGGGATAAGCCCTGACCCTTGAAACCTGTCTGCAGTGCAGGGAGTAAGGTGGGTCCGTAAGGAATCCACGGCTAGATCATATCTGGGTTTTTTACTAGTCTTACTGGGATGTTGCTAATCAGGACCCCAGTCACTGTGCTTCCTTCCTAAATTTGATATGGTAAGTACTTCGGTACCTCCACAATTGGCTACTGGTGTACCACTATAAGTCCCTAGTATATGGTACTGAGGTACTCGGGGCACCCGTACACCAGGGGTCTCCCATAGACTGCAGCATGTATTATGCCAGCCCATGAGAGACCAACAAACTGTGACTGCAGGCCGGGCATTGCAGCCTGTGTAAGCTGGTGCTAGAACCCCATATGACAGATGAACGTTTTCTTATATCTGAGGTCACAACTCTTAAAAACCTATTAGTCACGCCTAATACAGACCTTTCAATCCTGAAGGCAGGGTGCTGGGTTATAAGTGTGTGGGTGCCCCTGCATGAGCAGAACACCCCTACAAACCCCAGAGTTGATTCTCCAGCTTTTGTAGGTACGGTCCGTAATTTTGATACATATAGTGGCCGTCTGACATCAAGTGATGGCTAACTATATAGTGGCTGCTCCGAACCTTTTCATGTTTGGTATGAAACAGGTTGGAATCATACCCCAACACCGATTCTAGAGTTGGAAGTATGATCCGAGGTACTCCCATTTACATCCTTTCAGGGTCTGACAGCAAGCTAGTGCTGCTGCCGACCACGGACATGATTCTGCCCTGCTGCTGTTGAGCCTAGCTTGAGCAGGGAGAAGGTAGAACAATGGGTTTCCTGCCACTGGGAGGTGTGACCACCTCCCAGACAGGACTTAGTGTATTGGGCGGGGGTGGGGGATGCTTGCCAGTGCCACCAGACTGCTTTGAAGGGCAAATTTGGTGGCCTCCTTGCGTACTCCAATTTGATCCAGCTCAGGGAGCGCTTGGCTCCCACTCTGGCATGAAACTAGACAAAGGATATGAGAGTATCCTCCCCTATGTCCATCCCCTCCTCTGGGAGGGACCCCTGAGTTGTTTCAACCCTTTCCTTAGGGTATCTAAGGGCTTACCTGTGGATGGGTCTTTAGATTCGTCACAGGACAAGACTAAAGCCTGAAACGTCACTCTTCGACCGTCTGGACGCTTGGACCTCGCTGGACTTCACCTGGAATCGAGACTACTGCTCCTGATCTCGCTTTTCTTCAAGTCTTCATCATCATTTGTGTCTGTGCTTCTTCCAGGATCTTCAACAGACCTGTGAGCATCAAGGAGACCTGAAGTAACCTCCTTTGAAGTGAAGGGGTCACTCTCCTGCATCTGCAGGCACCGCAATGAAGCTGACTGATCTGCTGCTTCTAACTTCCCACGGACTTCGAAAGGCTCCACAACACAGGTGGTGGTTCTGCAACTCCCTTGGGCGTGACCTGTCCTCTCTGCAATTTTGATGCCAATATCCTTCGCCGGAACTGCTGGGACCAAACCTCTGAGCACTGCGTTGACTTGCTGTTGCCAAGGCTTGTTGGCGCTGCACTCCAGAGATCATCGGGCCTCAAGAAGCCTCGGGCATCATTTGCTATGGTGGTGCGTGGTGCTGCGGAGACCCTGGACATGCCGCTAGCAATCTAGACTAGCTTTTTGACTCGGTTCCTGCAGCCTGGGGTCTTCAGCTCAGGACCCTTGCTGCCTTTTAATGAGGTCTTAATAGACGTCCTTCTGGGTACCTGGTCCAAGCTCAGCACATCCTGTGAATAGGAAGATTGAGCACCGCCATCGCTCTGTGCTGAGCAGCCCTCTTTTCCTCACCACCCACCCCACAAAGCTTGGTGGTCCAAGCTTTCACTTTCCGTGGTGACTTCTCTTCCGCACCCCCGGAATCCAGGAGACTGGAGGATTTTGGAAATAAATGTTTTTCTTCCGCCAGTCTTGGATTGCGGACGGTGAACACCGCATGTCTTTTGGGCCTTTATTCCCATTCTATATGTGACTCGGTTGCACAGGTGCTGCCCAGGTCTCCGAGGAGGATTGGGCTCTACTCTCCCAAGCAAAATCCAACGGGAGAGTCTCAGCAAAGTTTGCCATCCGATGTAGCTTGGACACGACAGGCTCGCTGGGCAGAGTGATTTCCACAATGGTGGACGCCCGTCACCACTCCTGGCTGAGAAAGTCTGGATTTTCAGGGATGTCCAAGTTAATCTCTGGACATGCCCTTCGATGGCTCTTGTCTCTTCGGAGACCAGGCAGATGCTGCCTTCAGCGTTTCAAGGACTCGCAGGCCACAGCCATGTCCTTGGGCCTCACCTCAGCTTCCTGCCCGGCATCTGCTTTTCGCTTCTTTCGTGGTTATGGAAGGGGCTACCAACTGTGCCAACCCTATTCTGGCCAGATGGCCTGCAAGCTCAGCAACCTCTGTGGGCCGTGGACGCAGTTCACCCTGATTCCGCAGGTCGGGAAGCCAGAAGTCGAGCCAAGCCGCAATCCCCTCCTGCAGCTCAAAACCTTCCTAGTGCAATCCTCCAGGATCATTTACAGCCAGTTAGTGACAGAGTACGCCATCATCTCCACTACTGGCAGGACATCACGTCGGACAGGTGGGTGTTGCAAATAGTCCGAAGGGGATACTTCTTTCCCTTCGAGACTACTCCTCCATTCATGCCTCCAGTTCACGATCGGCTGATGGAGGATCACCTTGCACTGCTAGAGAGGGTTCCCAGGTTAGAAGTAGGCTACCATTTTTATTACTGCTATTTCCTGGACCCAAAGAAGGGCAGAAGCCTTCGTCCCATCTTAGATCTCAGAGCTCTCAACTACTTCCTCAAAAAAGAGAAGTTCAAGATGCTCACCCTAGCTCAGGTGCTGTCTGCCATGGATCCAGGAGACTGGATGGTAGCATGTAGTAACGAAGTCCGTGGCCAGGATGTAGTTTAAAGTAGATTTATTAATTTGCAGATACAAGTTGTAGAAGCAGCCCCACCAGAAGCAGTCAGCCTGCTGCTCAGCCCATACTTCAACTGTCACTCGGGTATCCAGGCACCCAAACATTCCATTCATGTCCATCACACAAACATTCCATGCATTACATTAACACTTTCTGAGCAGCTAAGGAGAAAGTAACAAGATAAATATAATACAGGTTACTATATAGCGTTGGACTTGCAGGACGCCTATTTTAATAACCCCGTCCTGCCTGCCCTTCGTCGCTACCTGCGGTTTACGGTGGTCCACAAGCACTTTCAATTTGTCGAACTTCCCTTCGGTCTCACCAGTGCCCCTCGGGGGTTCACGAAGGTGATGGCAGTGGTTGCAGCCCATCTGCAGAGATCAGGGGTTTCAGTCTTTCCCTGTCTAGACAACTGGTTGTTGAAGACGGGCTTGCCCTAGTCATAGCCCATCTTCAGACTACAGCGAACCTCCTGCATTCGCTGGGGGTTCCCTATTAACGTGCTGAAGTCACACCTGACCCCTCAGACGCTCTCTTTCATTGGAGCTGTTCTGGACACAGTGCAGTTTCGGGCTTGTCCTCCCGAACCGTGAGTCCAGGATATTCAGGCTATGATACCGATGTTTCAGCCTCTAGCCTGGATTTCGGTGAGAATGACTGAGGCTGTTGGGCCTCATGGCCTCTTGCATCCTGCTAGTGAACCATGCACTGTGGCACATGCGGGCTCTGCAGTGGGACCTAAAGTTCCAATGGGCACAGTATCGAAGGAATCTCACCAACCTGGTTCAGATTTCGATGGGTACTGCAAAAGACCTGCAGTGGTGGCTACCAGACCGCGATTGGATCAAGGGCCGACCCACCCAGATCTCGCAGTGGCGTCCCTTCTGGGATGATACGGCAATCTGGGGGAGGTGGACGTCAGAGGCTCCGCTCCATATAAACCTGTTAGAGCTTAGAGCGATCAGACTGGCACTAAACGTCTTCTTGCTGTCCATCAAGGGGAGGCTAGTTCAAGTGTTCACCGACAACACGAGCGGCAGGTGGTACTGCAACAAGCAAGGCAGAGTGGGGTTGTGAACCCTGTGTCAAGAGGCCCTGTGTCTCTGAACTTGTCTGGAACAGGGCATTTCCCTGGTGGTTCAACACCTGGCCGGTTCTCTGAACACCAGGGCGGACAAGCTCAGCCGAAAGTATCTTGCGGATCACGAGTGGTTTCTCCATCCGGAGGTGGCGCAAGGTCTCTTTCTGCGGTGGGGAGAGCCTTGGTTACATCTGTTCGCCTCAGAAGAGATCGCACAATGTCAGCAGTTCTGCATGTTGGAGTTTTCAAGGCAGCTCTTGCTTGGCGACGCTTTTCATTGCGAGTGGAGCACAGGCCTCCTATACTCCTTTCCGCCTATACCACTTCTGCCCAGAGTGCTCAACAGGATAAGGAGCGACCGGGCACAAGTCATTCTTGTGGCTCTGGACGGGGCACAAAGGTTTGGTATTCCTAGGTTCTAGACATGAGCATCGATCCTCCAATCAGTTTGCCCCTTTGGGAGGAACTTCTGGGCAGCAACAGGGGAGGGTTCTCCATCCGAACCTGTCCTCTCTCTGCCCCCATGCGTGGAGATTGAGCATCGACAGTTGACAGCCTTTGACCTTCCTCCCGAAGTCTGCGAAGTTTTTCTGGCAGCCAAGCATCCCTCTACAAAATCGGTCTACGCCTGTCGATGGAACACATTTTGTAAATATTGTAAAGAAAAGTCTATTGATCCCTTGTCTGCCTCTCTGGCGAATATTCTCCTGTTTATTTTTCTTTGTACCACCAGGGCTGTGCCTTGGACACTTTCATAGGCTACCTTTCGGCCCTCTCAGCTTTTCTTCGGCTTCTAGATCAGCCTTTACTTTTAAAGTCCCCTCTGGTGGAGAGGTTTCTGAAGAGACTAACCTATTTGTTTCCCTCTTCCCCTTTAATTATGCCACAATGGGACCTTAATTTGGTCCTCACCTTCTTAATGTGCGGACCGTTTGAGCCGATGCGCAACTGCCCTCTACGGTTGCTCACCATCAAAACGGAGTTCTTGGTGGCAATAACCTCTGCTAGAAGGGTGAGCAACCTACAGGCACTGTCATCACAGCCTCCTTACCTGACCGTTTTTCTGGAAAAAGTGGTCCTGAGTACTAGGGTGTCTTTTCTGCCCAAAGTTGTAACTCCCTTTCATCTGGGACAGTCAGTTACTTTGCCCAATTTCTATGCACCTCTGCATCCTTCCAAGGAAGAGGAGAGTCTCCACCATCTGGACCCAAAAAGAGCTTGATCGTTCTACCTTGATCGTACTAAAGAGTTCTGGGTGGATGACCAACTCTTTGTGGATATGTGGGTGCAAAGAAGGGGCAAGCTGTTCAAAAGACAACCATCACTCATTGGGTTATCCACTGTATAAAAATCTGTTACGCCTTGGGCAAAGAAAGACCTGAAGGCCGTAGGACCCATTCCACCAGGGCGAAGGCTGCCACCACAGCCCTCCAGCGGTGGGGGGGGGGGGGGGGGGGGTTCCGGCTGTTAATATATGCCAGGCTGCCGCGTGGGCGTTTCTACACTTGTTTGTCACACACTATTGCCTGGATTCTCAGGTTCGTAGGGAAGGCCTGTTTGGCCGCTGTGTTCTGTAGTATTTTCTGGTCTAAACTTTTCCACAGTCCCTCCTCCGGGAAAGGTATTGCTTGGGTATCTGTTCAAAGGTAAGGAATCTGCGGCTAGATGTCTCTATCAGATGGACAAGTTACTTGCCTTCGATAACTCCTTATCTGGTAGAGACATGATCTAGCCCCAGATTCCTTACGGACCCACCCATCGTCCCCACACTGCGGAATTGTTTTTTGTGTCAGGGATGTTCCCCTTCAGGGCCCTAGCTGTCCTTTTTCAACACCCCATGGTCAGTCGTGAAAAGTACAGACTTCAGCGCCTCGAAGTGGCGGTTATATTGATGACGCGGAGGTCAAAATGACAAACACGACGTCGGCGAAGTCAGGTGGAGTCCACCGATGCCACCTATTGGCACGCAGGGGCACTGCTAAGAAAAATCTCCTGGATCCAGCCTGACGCCTGGAAGTTCAAAGGTAAGGAATCTGCAGCTAGATCATGTCTCTTCCTGATAAGGTGGTACTGAAGATAAGTAACTTATCCTTTAAGTTGACCCAGTTTCCTTCCTTTGGCGCATGGGTATGGTCCATGTCAGTTGAATACAATTTGATTTGCAATCATTCCAATCACTTTCTCCTTACTCATCAATCATGATTAAAACCCCCACCACATTTTTTTCTTCTAAAGTAAGGTTGAACTTTAGAAGGTTTGCTTAACCAATTTGGGTATTATGAACCAGCTCCCAGAAACTTGGAAGACTAAGGAATGTGCATACGAATACTGATGCATGTAGTATCTTGGTACCCTCTTGTTTAAGCACTATAGAAATTATACAATGTGCTTAACCCCTTAAGCGCTGCGCACGTTCAGCGGCCGACGGCACCACTACCTCCGTAGTGCTGCCGTTGAACGTTTGAACTGCACCTGCGCAATGGAACGTCCAGCACTGGAGCTGGACGTTCCATAGCAGCTATGAGGCTAACAAAACTGCTATAAATGTATATTGTTTAAAAAGTACTAATTCTATTTCCATTTCTGTAGAATTTGAATGTAGATGCAAGTACAAACACTATCCCATCAGGAATTCCCCGAGAGCCTTTGTTACCGGATGTTTCTTCACAGCCAGGGACCTGTGATCGTCCTCATTCCCCATCTCCAACCCCCGAGTAAGGACTTTAAGTCATTTGCTTTTTTATTTGTTAAATCTTCTAAAGCACAGTAATTTTGTTTTTCACCGAACACGTGAGCTTCAGTGTAACTCTGTGATTTGTTCAGTCATTCAACCAAAGCTATTGATTGTGATTCATAATTAATAGCTTAAACATTCTTACTTAAATGTTCAATGCATGTATGTTATGAGTAAGTTTTAAAATTATTTTAGTTTAATAGCATTGAATCATGGTGATTTTTTTGTCGTATTGTGGTGTTTGATTTAAGATCCTGTAGTTTTTGACCGGTAAAAGTATTATATGTTCTATAGTAGACCAGAACTAGCAGTTAGAACCCTGAAATATTAAGGCTGCTGATTAAAGTGATTAGAAGAACCTAGATTTAGAGGGTCTTCAAGCCAGATGCATTTAACATCTATCCCATGATAATGTCATCATAAATGTATGTCTCCAGTTCTGTTTATCTAAAACCTCCGCAGAGTAAGAGATGTGCTGTTATTCAATCATGTTGAAAGCTTTCTATCCTTTGTGAATCCTTTCACAGTGACTGAGTAAGGGACTGTCCACTGGGTTATTCAATGGAGCAGTGGTTCATAACCTGGGGTCCCTGGACCCCTGGTGGTCTGCAACACTACTTGGGGGATCCGCAACTATTTGAAAAGTTAAGTGATATTACAAGATAACTAAAAGGATATCAAAATAAAATAAATAAATGTAAAATTGAAAACGTTATAACATTCTGTAAATGAGAAGGAATTAGAAATTGGAAACCAAAAATTTAAATTTTTATCCTCAGCTTGATTTGTGGGAGTAGCTCAAGCACAGCCAACAGTAGTATGGAAAATTGGTGACCTTTAAAGCACTAATGCACACCAACAAAAAACATAGAGTAGGAGCAAAAAAGACCAAGCAGTCTGCTAGAGCTTATCATATTGCTTTGTCTTTTAGAAATCAGCCCAAGTTTTGAAATGCTCCATCCTTCCCATTAAAATGTAATTTCTTTTTTTGATATATTTTACCTGTATATAAAATAAAATATTTCTTAATATATGTATTTGTTCTATGTTTACTTGTTTCTGTAGCTTTGGATTGTTTTGAGGTTCAAATTATAGAAATTGCTAGGTGAAATGAAAAGGGGTTTTGTTGAGCGTGACTGCTGCCCTAGGGCGTCCAAGCGCTGAAAAAAAGGATAGTGCCTCATGATACAACAGCTTTGAAGTTAGTCTTGTTTAATAAAGAGGAAGGTTTTGAGCTGCTTGTGGAAAGATGACAGATTTGGATTGGATTTTAAGTGTAGAGGGAGGGAATTCCACAATTTGGCAGCATTGAAGGTAAAAGACCTGCCTCCTGCTCTTGATCTCCTAATCTGAGGAGCTACGGCAAGGAATGCAGGGGCAGAGCGGAGTTGTTTGCTGGGGTGATAAGGGGAAAGCAAAGGGTGATTAATCTTGGGGCCAGTTTCCCAAAAGGCTTGGTGGGAGATGCACATGGCTTTAAATTTGATTCTCTCCCTAACAGGGAGCCAGTGCAAGGTCCTCATCCCGGTTTCTACTGACGCTCTTCGTGGGTGCTGAAGCAGCGTGCGTGCAGCACAATTCTGAATCCGCTGAAGTTTTGGCAGAACGTATTCAGGCGCCCCTAGATACAAGGCATTACTAAAGTCTAATCGGGATTGGATTAAGCATTGTATCACGATTTGCTTAACTTCAAAAGGTAGGATCGGAAGGATTTTTTCAGCATCCTGATGATTCCAAAGCAGGTCGCAGATATCTGGGTTGCTGGGTGTTAAGGGTCAGGGATTTATCCAGCCAAACCCCAAGGCTTCTTATGTCATCTTTCGGGATAGGCGGCGTACCCAAGCTGATGGGTCATAAGAGGTCGATGGTAGACAGCGCTGGGGGGCCGAGTAGCATAAGCTCGGTTTTGTCACCGTTAAGCTTAAGGGACGATGCAGTCATCCAACTTTTGACCTTCCATGCAGGTAGTCCAGTTACTCTGCGCCATTTCACAGTTCTTTTGTGCGAGTGAGACCACCAGCGGAGTATCGTCCGCGTATGTGATGATCTTAATACCATATGGGCGAACGATCTCAGCCAGTGGTCTCATGTACACATTAAATAACGTAGGGCTCAATGACGAGCCCTGCGGTACCCCACAGTCCAGAGGTTTACTTGAGGAGAAAAAGTCTCCATCAAAGACTTGGAATGTCCTTTCACTCAAAAAGGATTTAAGCCAAGCCAAACCGTCCCTTGATACTCCAAGATTGAAGAGTCGACCCAGCAGAGTTTTGTGGCTTACCGTGTCAAACGCAGCACTTAGATCGAGGAGGATGACTGCCACTGATACCCCTCGATCCAAGATTCGCCTAGCTTCCTCTGTCACGGCCAGCAAGGCCGTTTCCGTCCCATGTTTGGGGCGAAATCCCGTCTGTGAGACATCAAGTAGATGGTTGCTCTCGAGAAGCCTTGTTAGATGGGAATTAATGTGTTTCTCCAGGATTTTGCTCACCCAGGGTAACAGGGAAATGGGGCGGTAGTTGTTAAAGTTAGTGGGGTCAAGGTTATGCTTCTTCAGAAGTGCTCCCACCATTGCATGTTTCTAAGTAGGTGGGACACTACCTGTTGTTAGAGAGATGTTAAGAAGCTCCAGCAGAGTGGGGAGAATGACTTGGCTAGCTGCAACCATAGTGCATGGAGGGGCAGGGTCACATGGGGAACCTGATTTTATTTGTTGTATCAAAGGTTCCAATGTTTCCAAGTCTAGCAAGGTAAAGTGATCTAAGGTTATTTGGGAGGAATGATCAGCTTCCATGGGGAAAAGGGGTCCATTAGTGAGGGGCTCCGAAACTGTGGCTGCAAATGAGGAATAGATTTTATTTATTTTCTGATAGAAAAATTCCGCTAGATCATTGCAGCAAGAAAGTGGATTGTCATTGGGAAGCATAGGTGGGGGAAGCTTGGTAAGACTTTTGACGATTTGGAAGATCTCTCTCGGTTTTGATCTGGCCGTCATGATTTTACCATTGTAGTAGGTAGATTGTGACGATTTTATTTCTAATTTGTAGGCTCTAATAGCCTCCCTATACATGACTTTGTCTACGGTGGCATATTCCAAGCGCCACTTTCTTTCAAGCTTCCTACAGTGTCGCTTTTTCGCTCTAAGCTCCTCCGAGTACCATGGAGCTGTTTCTCGTGGTCTTTTTAAGCTGATTTTTCTAGAGGGAAGTATAGAGTCAAGCGACTTCCGAATCCAATTGTCAAATTCCCTATTATCTAATGAGGGATTCTGGGAAAATGAGGGTCTGGAGGCTACCAAGGAACTAGTCCATTGTTCTAGTGGGAGCCTAGACCAATTTCTCATCTTTCGCGGAATGGGATTGCAAGAAACAGGCCTATGTATCGACCAGATAAGAGGAATTAAGAAGTGGTCGGTCCATGGAAGGTGAGTGATGGAGCCTACCTTGAGGTCGACACAATTGCTGAATACAGGGTCCAGCAAATGGCCTTTAATATGCGTTGGGGCTAGAACTAATTGCTCCAGCTGAACTGCAGCCAAACTCGCGGTCAGCTCTTTGACCACATTATCTAAGCTATTGTCAAAGTGAATGTTAAGGTCCCCCAACAACATAAAATTAGAAGGAGACGTAGCTAATTCTGCTACAAGGGAGGGTAGTGCAGTGTGAAATTGGTTCAGTGGACCGGAGGGCGATACATAAGGATCCCTGAGAAGCAGTCGTTAGAGGAGAAAAGGACAGACTTTCACAGTCCGGCATGGTATCCAAGGTGCAATGGCACGAGTATTGAGCTTTGTAAATGATTGCAAGTCCCCCGCCTTTCCCTTGGGCTACGATCCCTGCGTGCAATTTGGTAACCAGGGGGGAGTGCTTGCACCAAATCGGGTTCGGAATCGGGGGTTAACCAAGTTTCGGTTAAAAAGACTGCATCGGGTGCGAGTTCATCCAACAATAATGAGATTTCCATACTATCCTTCGGCAGGGACCTGCAGTTTAAAAGAAACATTGTAAAGTTCTGCAGGTCAATTTTCTGCTGAGCAGTGATGAACCACGCATTACAATGTGGGCAGATAGAGGGTAGATCCAGGGGATAATAGCAATGACAGCAACTTGCTTTCGCGGGGGGGGGGGTCTCAGATTATAAAGGAAGCCAGAGCTGTAATGCTTCCTCAAGACCGTAGGAGAACCAGGGGTTTTAGCTCCTGGCCCCGGACGGGCGCAGACGGGCTTGCCTTGGGCGCGCCCAGGGCGCGTCCGCTGTGCGGCCGGCGAGAGGTGCTCATCATATGGAGGAAAGGAGGGAGGGGCCGAACAGCTATACAGTCAACCCAGCTCTACCCCCAATATGGCGGCGGCGTTTTTCCCGGTCCCAGCGCCTATTCGGCTGAGGGGGAAGTGTGTGGCAAGGAAGTGAGGATTGTGCAAATGAGCAGTGGGGCTCCCTGATGTCCTGTAGTCTTTCCTCAGAAGTCAAAAGCCTAAAAACTGCTGCAATAACAGTACACAGCTCTAACTGGTAAAGGCTGAACAGAAAGAGAGGAAAGGAGCTGTATCCACATTACGATTATCTTGTGTCTGAAATGCCTTCCCTCTTGCCTTCCAGTATACTGGCTCTTATGGTGCAAGTGGGTAAGTCTGCTGGCTTAAAAGGATCCTTGTTTTTGACATCAGGGTTTTTCTCCTTCACTGGGAATCTTCTCACAAAGAGTTGGTCAAAGGGGATTTAAGGACTCCGGAGCCTGAGGTCTCATACTCCTTTCCCTAAGGAAAACCAATATAAGTTGTTTGTTTCAGATCAATAAATATCACTTTGAAACTTTCACATATCCTCAATAAAATTAGAGATCAGGGAAATAAAAGATGAGGAACACCACATATGCAAGAGGAGGATATTTTTAATGAATGGAGGCCTCTTCTGATACCTTACGTAAGCCTCCTGTCCATATACAGACTGGATATAGAAACACCTCCATACCACAGCACTTCACCGTACAGAGGTGCATTTATTTTGCGAGCAGATTATGGTCAATTCTTAGGATTGATAGATGCAGAAAAGAGTGATGAGAATGCTTGTCAAGTAACAGAACCATAGAGGATTGAATAGACTCAGAATTATTTTTACATAGAAACGCCCTCCTGTCCCTACCCCAGAATGGTATTGAGCCCTCAGAACCATGTAAATGTGGCTTATGTCAGCTTGCTGATAGTGTCAAAGGTTATTGAATCTTTGATCTGTCAACAGTTTTGCTCAGGTAGGAGGTTAAGGGATGCTTATTGTTACCCAGTTTGGTTTCCACTCCAGCATGTGTCAGAGTTATTGCTAGTTAATAGAAGAATTAGGACTCCTGTCTGCTAAGGAGACAGCAGGAGGGACATCTGTCTGCATTTATTTTCTTGTCATCTCTTGTCCTCTTTCAATAATGTAGACCACAGCTATTGATAAAACTGCTATGGGTTGTTCTGAAATTTGGAAAAAAGTACACATTTCCATACATGATGGAGACCATTGATAGCCTCCTGTGACAAGATGACTATCCTGTTGTTTCATTTGCTCCTCTGTTTAGTGTTTTATTGTAGTTGATCAACGTGAATCTTAAAGCGTCTGAATTTTTAGCTATGTGCCTGAGATAACTACCAAGCTGTCAGTCGCAGCTGCTGCCAATATGCAGAGGGGGGCGGCAGGGCAGCAGCAGCGCCGGGGTAAGACGGGCGGGTGGGGGGGGGGGGGGGGGGGGGGGGTGGAGAAAATAAAAAAGGAGAAGAAATCTTACCTGATCCCGATTTCACTTCGTGCTCTTACGTTCTCCTGCTCCTTCCTGAAGCTCAACCAACCCAAGACAAAATTCCTGTTATTTTCCAGAACAACAGACAAACAGTAGAAACCAAGTTCAATAACGTGACGCTTGACTGAATTGAACCCCCAACTTTCACTAAATGCCAGCTTACTTGGATGCACCCTGTACACCTACCTCACACTTGGGGAACATGTAGGAAAGTAGGATCTGCTTTAATGGTTACCCCCACATTTTGCTTGATGTCAGTCCGTTTTTGACCTAGTCTGCTGGGATCTTCTAATCAGGACCCCAGCAGCTGTGCTTTCTCCCCTAAATTGACCTGGTAAGTGCTTTTGTACCTCCACAATTGGCTACTAGTGTACCCTTGTAAGTCCCTAGTATGTTGTACTAAGGTACCCAGGGCATAGGTACACCGGAGGTCTCCCATGGGTTTAAGCATGTATTTTCTGATGGATACATCTGCCAGTGGATTCCTCACCTTGTAAATATCCCCTGCGTCAGCAACATTCGGAAATTCTTTTGTAGCTTTGCGCCGACGTGGACGACGTCATAGAAGCACATGTACGCAAGAAGGTTTTGGGTCCGACACACAGACCAGCCTGGACCTCAACACTTGGAAAACAGAACGAAATGGCTAGCCTTGAAATTTCAAATCCGAATTGTAGCCCACACAGCTCTTAAATACTGCGTGGCCAAGCTGTGTTTAGCAAAACATTTATTTATTATTCATAAACCGTTTCAAAATTCTTAAAAACATGGCATCAGAAGAAAACCACTGTCACAAGCAGTCAAATCAAAAACAAAAACTGACAATTGTGCACATAATCAATACAAACAATGCAAATGTGAATATTAAATAATCAAACAATCACATAATTCGAGACACCAAAGAAACATTTTGAATACACTACATACAGTCCAAATCAATTATAATCAAATAACGTATGACACTGAAGGGGAAAAAACAACCAGTCCTTTAACTGAAATACCAGTGGACAGGCGGAATAACAGATGGAAAAGAAATGCCTGCCTATCTCACAAGACCTGTGACTGAGTGTTCAGTCTGGTTGCACGCTAGGGCACAAACAAATGGAGTAGATTAGTCCCTAGCTGCACGCTCCTTTGTTGTCACAGGCTGGGGGTCAACGCGTTTCGAACCCAAAGAATTGAGGGTTCTCCTCAGGACAGGGACCTGGTAGAGTCTTTACTGTGAAAAGAATTTAAAGAAAGGTTGGTGTCAGACTGGAGTGTCACAATTAGGGGGACCTCTCTGTAATTCCACAAGTCACGAGACAAAGAAAGTTACCTGCACCACGAGCAAAAGGAAATTGCAGGAGTGGAGGTGGGCTGTTGAACAGAACAGGTTACTCTGTAGAAAGAAAGAATAGATGAGTGGCAGTGAGGGCGAGGGGGTGGAGAACTTAGGCACACTCACCTAGCTCGTGTGTTTACGTATTTTAAACGGGCTCAAATACCTGGAATTGTGGAGGTATCAATCACGCAAGACGCCCGCCAGGCGGTGCGCTGTTGGAGAATTCCAGCGTTCACATTCTTTGGCGAAGCTAAGAACAAAGCATAATTGTAATAGCCCGCATGAAAACGGCGAATACTCCCAAACAGAGCATTATATGAGCCGCTTCTCCTACCTGCGCGTCCTATGTTCAGGGGGCCGGCTGTGTGAAGACAGGGTCTAGGATTCTTCTTCACGTAGGGCGGAGATTAATTCTACCGAGTGGCGCCGCTGCAAAAAGCAACAGAGGGGGGCATATATGATAATGCCTAAAGACAGATGAAATGTCTGCTACAGTCGGCATACATTCCGGGAAGGCACTTACGTTTGACACAGGGATTAAATCCAGGCTGTGGCCGGAGGCGTTCAAAGAGTCCTTAGCGCGGGTTCGTTAGAGGGAGACTAATAACTGGCTCAGGGAAAACAGAAAGCGAGGGAGGACACCCAGAGGTTCAGAGGATTATGGTACTTGAAGTCAGTACCGCCAGCCCCACTCGTGAATCTGCACAGTCAAGTGTCATTGTGTGTTGAGTCACAGCACATGCAGGGAAATGTCTCACAGTTCATTTACAAAAGCGGAGTCTTCAAAAGGTACACACATCAACTAAATATGTAAAAAATGAATCATTTGTTAAACCTTTACACATGATAGAGAATATCCCCCAATACATTTGCATAGGTCGAATCCTCAAATGGACTACGATTACACATAAATCAGCATCAGATTGTGTTTACATAAATCGAATCCTCAAATGAAATGCAGTTATAAACACAGGCATTGCATATGGTATGTATGTACACACTTCTGCTCCACATATAGACATATTTCTAGTATCCAAAGCCTTGGACTGCCACCTAATCCGTGTTGTGGGGACCAAACAGCGCCACCACACAGGAGGGGATGTCACTCACCATGTCCTGAAATAAGTGGCATGGCAGATGTTTTGAAAGAATGAAAGAGGTATTGTATAGCTAATGCAGTGGTTTACATAGTCCCAGCAGCACGGCTTGCAGCCAAGACCAGAAACGGACAGAAAGGTCAGGGTCTCAAAGATTGCTGATTTCGGACATTTCGTTGAGGCCAGAATTGGAAGTATCAAATTTCAGAATGAGGTAAGCCTCTTTTTGAGAGAGGCGTACGTCCGGATCCCCACTGCCACCTCTGATGACGGCAAGCACGGTCCATCTTATGTCATTGGATGAGTGTTTGTGTTGTATGAAGTGAGAAACCAGGGGAGCTGTTATAACCTTATTGTTTATTCTGGATCGGTGTTGGATAATTCGTTGGCGCACCTCCTGGGTTGTTTTCCCTATGTACACCTTTTTGCAAGGACATTGGATGGCGTACACTGTGTTTTTAGTTTTGCAGTTCGTGTGTTCTTCATGTCTCCAAAATTGGTTGCCATCTGTAAACAGGGAACCCTCCATCGTAAGGTCACAGACTGTGCATGTCCCACATTTGCGATGCCCTTTGACGGGATTAGACCCAAAGATGGTACTTTGGGTATCTCTTTTGGCAGGTGGACGTGTGGACGTGATCATCTTGCCAATACTCAGATTCTTTTTAAGAGCAAACAGCGGTATTCCCACGTCTGGTAGAACTTCCTCCACCAGATGCCAACTCTTCCTGATTATTTTTTGGAGTTGGTTGGTATGGGGGCCAAACGTAGATACACACACCATCCTTTGGGTTGCGGGTCTGGATCTTTTTTCTAGGAGGTGCTCCCTCGGTGTCCATCGTGCCCTCTTCATCGAATGCTTCAACAGCTTGTGGGGATAGCCTCTCTCCTGCAGTCTGTCTGTAAGTGCTTGTCCATGGAGATCGAACTGCTGGGTGGACGAGCAATTTCGTCTCACACGGAGAAATTGTCCGTATGGGAGGTTATCTCTCAGACTCCTGGGATGGTAACTCCTGTAGTGAAGTGCATTATTCTTATCGGTTTTCTTTTGGTACAGGGAACACATCAACCCATCTGTCTTGGCCGACACCTCCACATCCAGAAAAGATAAAGATTTTGAATCATAGCTCAGACTGAATTTAATATCAGGGCTTCTATTGTTGAGCCAGACGTGAAATTCTTTTAGTAGAGCCGAGGAACCATTCCAGACACACCAGACATCATCAATATACCTGAGCCACTGCTCAATATGCTCTTTGTAGGGATTGTTGGTATATACATATTTCTCCTCGTATTGACCCATATAGAGGATCGCCATCTCAGGTGCAAAGGGACACCCCATAGCCGAGCCCTTGATTTGTAGAAACATTTCTTCCTCAAATGTAAAAAAGTTCTTTTTGAGAGCCAGTGTCGCAAATGAAACGATTAGATCAGTAGGGACCCTATGTGGGCGAGGTCTGGTGTCCAGATAAAGTTCAATGACATCAAGGCCATCTTGCTGCGGAATCTGTGTATACAAAGAAGATACGTCCATAGTGACAAGCAGTTGAGAGTTGGAGTGAAATTTAAGGCCTTCGACCCTGTTAATGAAATCCATGGTGTCTCTCAGGTACGATGGAACTTGGACAACCAACGGTTTAAGAAATATATCCACAAACTGAGAGATCGGTTCGAAAACAGAATCGCACCCAGAAACATTTGGACGTCCCGGAGGTATTTTGGAGTCCTTGTGGACCTTGGGAAGGAAGTAGAGATGGGGAGTGCGTGGAAATTTCTTCACAAGGTATTCGGACTCCTTGGGGCCAAGTATCCCTGCCTCCTTAGCCTCATTCACAAGTTTGGAAACCTCGTCCAGTATCTGGGCTGTTGGATCTTGTGTGATCCGGCGGTACCAGTCTTGGTTATACACATGGCTTCGTCCTTCAGTTCTATACAGATCCTTGGACCAAAGAACCACCGCTCCTCCTTTGTCTGCAGGCCTTATAATGGCCTCCTGCTGATTCTTCAATTCACATATGGCTTCTCTTTGTTTCTTGGTGATGATCCTAGGGACAAAAGGGCGCTTTTTCTCAAGTGTGTTCAATGAGGACATAACATGGATGGATGGATGGATGGATGGGTTTTTATATAGCGCAATATCACCGCCAGGTCTCAAAGCGCTTTGCATTGGGAACCCGTCCTGGTTTTTCCCTGTGAGATAGCCCCTACTGGGTATCCCCAAGGTGAAAGCCAGGCATCCCGCCGCAGGGGGCCGTAGTGGAGATTAAGCAAGCTATTGCCCAGAGTTGCAGAGTGTGAACCTGTGATTCGAGTAGGCACCGAAGCGAGAATTACCGAGTCCGTGGACATTTTGGGCTCAAGACCCTGCCGCGTCGGGAATTGAACCCTGGTCCCGGGTCTGATCTCAGCGTCCGGGTCTGCCTCCTCTAACCAGTGAGCCACACTTCTCCACTACTCAACAGAACGCTCGAATGCAATGATATTCTTCGCAGTGTTGTGGTTAGAAGGGCAGAATGTCGATTTATTACGTAACCCTGAGGCTTCGGTTGAGACCTGGTCCGGAGTCTCTCTGAAAAACCATCTCAATCTTATTTTTCTGAAGAATTCCATGACCTCTAGTTTGATCTTGGTAAAGTCCATAGCTATTCCAGGAACGAACGAAAGACCCAGTTCCAAGACTTCCTTTTCAGCTTGAGATAGAATTTTTTCAGAGATATTGATGATGGAGGATGGTTTTACGACTTGTAATGCTGTTTGCGTGTCGTCATCTCCCACTGTGGTTTGAATCGTGTGCGTTTCTGTTGCTGGCCCTGGCCTAAAAAAGGCCTCTTGGGGGCGTTTCTGTTTTGTTGGTTTCTGTTGGATGACCCCTCGCCTGCATCGGAGTCTTCCATTGACTCTGAAGAGGATGTCTCCGAGGACGTCGTGAATCTACTTTTAGATCTCCCTTGGTTGGTATTAAGGTATCTGGTAGAGTCTGGCCTGGTGTAGAACTCATCCTTAAAGTATGGATATACCGTCTCGATGTTAAAATTGTTTTGGTCTTTCTCGAATTTGGTAGTTTTGAAGTTGATAGTGTTGTCCCTAAATGTGGTCAAGTCTTTATCAATCTTTTCATAGAAGCACGGCAACATTCGCGGCTCCGCTGACATCACCGACTCCATATTAGGCCCACATCGGCGTGATGACGTCAGTTCCCTTTTTTTCCTCGTCGTCGACGCTAACGGTTTTCGAGGTCCCGATCGAGGTCGGCTTCGAAGTAGTCATCGGGGCATGCTTCCAGATCAACGAAAAAGAAGCATAAGAAGAGGAAGCAAGGATCAAGGCACCATTCAGGAAAGGAGTCGGCTCCGTCTAATTCTCCAGTTCAGGAGGAGGAAGAGGTTCCCGTTCCTCAGGGCTCGACGACTCCGGCTCACCAACCCGAGGATCAAGAGGAGTAGATTCCGGCGCAGCCTCCTCGAGAGCAGCTGGTGGGTTCGTATCCTCCTTTTCCGGGTCCAGGACAAGACCCTTCTCAGTTTTTAAATGCCATGTATGGTGTTTATGCGAGAGCCATGTACCCCTCTGGAGCACCGGCTGGTCCCATGGTTCCGTTGGCATACAATTTGGGTGTTCCCCATGCTTATTCTCCGGCTCCGTTTATGCCAGCGCCGACACCCTCTTGGCATCTCTAGGCGATGCCGATAACTTCGTCACTGGCTCCGTACCGACCTCGAGAACATCGGCATGGTCTTCCGACTCGGAGTTCGATGACGGCTCTGGCTCCGTGTTAGACGCCGGCTCTGGCTTTTTCGGAGTCGATTCTGGATCTGACGACGTCGCTCCGGAAGGAGAGGTCGATGCGTGAAGCTCAGCGCCTTTTGGAGGAGCAGAGGTATAGAGAAGCTGAGCTTGAAGAGGGCGAGCTTCAAGAATCGGAGGATTATTTTGATGATTTAAGGGAGGCAAGTGGACTGGAACTGTCCTCTGATTGCGATTTAGCCTCGGTGTTGGATGCCCCTTCTAAAGATGTGGCTCCCTACCATGTGGTTATCAAGAACGCAGCGGATCTGCTGAATTTGACTCTGCCCACTGCGGAGTGTAAATCAAATATTTTGACTGAAGTCCTCCATTCTCCCTCATCTGTGGTGGAGCCTATGCTTCCTTTTACTGATGCTTTAACAGATCCAATCCTGGAGCTGTGGAGTAGACCTCTTACTGCTCCTGCGGTTTCTAAGGCTGTTGCAAGACGATGTAGAGTGGCTCCTGGGAACCCAGACTTTTTGTCCTCTCATCCTTTGCCAGAGAGCTTAGTGGTACAGGCAGCCTGCTCTAAAAAATCTGCAGGTGCTTTTCCCCAGGTACCTGGTGATAAGGATTCAAAAAACCAGGACCAATCTGCGAAAAAAGTTTTTTCATCAGCGAGTATGGCTCTCAAATCTACGAATGCCACTTGCCTCCTGGGTCGTTATATCCATGCCTTGATGGATACTGTAAAGCAATTGACCCCTAAACTTCTTGAAGAGGACAGAAAATGTTTTAATGAGGTGCTTGCTGACACTCAGGCTGCTGCTCGGCAGGTCATACAGAGCGGAATGGACACAGCGGATTCAGTGGCTAGGGTCATGGGGTCTTCAATTGCCACCAGAAGAGCTGCCTGGTTGAAGACTTCCGAGTTCTCTGCAGATGTTCAGGCTGCTTTGATTGATTTGCCCTTTGATGGCTCAGGCCTTTTTGGTAAAAAGACTGATGCTGCATTGGAGAGGTTCAAAGACAGCAGGGCAATAGCCAGGTCTTTGGGGTTGCAAACTAGGGGATCTGTGAGCAAAAGGTATAGGGGCTTTGAAAGATCTTCTTTTCGTCCCTACAAGCAGTCACAGCAGCAGCAGCAACATCCATTGTATAAGTCCTACAGGGGCAGGCAAAGAGCTCGTCCTCGGGGACGTCAGGGATCCTCCTCCTCCTCCTCTTCCTCTACCCACCCACCTCCTACAACAGCAAAGCAGCCCTAGATCTGCCATTCCGGATCATGCGGGTCCTGTCGGGGGCCGGCTTATCTATTTTTTGCGGGATTGGGAATCGGTCACATTTAACTTGGAAATCGATATTGTTTGGCACTGTTGTTTCTTTTTAGAGATTGTACTGTTTTCATGTCTATGACTCTTTTATGGTTTGTTTTAACAGAAATAAAGATTTTGAATGAATCAGTCACATCGGACCTTTGGGTTCTCAATCTCGTAGAGAATGGGTATGCTTTCGGGAATTTCCCCCAAATTTCCCTCTTTGCCAAGGGTTTTGCACGGAGGACCACCTGCTGCTCCTGCACTGTTGAGAAAAGGTGCGATAGAGGTGGTTCCGGAGTAGGAAAGGGGTCAGGGATGCTACTCCCGGTATTTCCTGATCCCCAATACTGGATCTCAGGATCTAGAACCTTTACCTGAAGCAGGAGAAGTTCAAGATGCTCACCCTTGCACAGGTTCTTCAAGCGCTGCTGCAAGAAGACTGGATGGTGTCGATCGACTTGCAGGATGCATATTTCCACATCCCCATTCTGAAGTCGCATAGAAAGTATCTCAGTTTCACGGTGGGTTCGCAACATTACCAGTTTGCGGTCCTTCCGTTTGGTCTTACTACTGCGCCTCGAGTCTTCACCAAGGTGATGGCTGTGGTGGCGGCACATCTCAAAGTCAGGGATACTGGTATTCCCTTATTTGGACGATTGGCTGATCAAAGCGGAATCTTCAGAGAAGGTGCTTCATCATCTGCAGGTTGCAACTCAGTTGTTGTACAGGTTGGGTTTTTCGATAAATGTACCCAAATCTCACCTGGTGCCCTCCCAGCGCAACCTGTTCATAGGTGCAGTATTGGATACAACTGTATGTCGGGCCTTTCCTCCTCCACAAAGAATTCAGGACATACAGGTTATGATTCCTTTATTTCACAATGGAGCGGTCATTCCAGTCCTGAAGGTCCTTCGTCTACTCGGTCTGATGGCTTCTTGCATTCTGTTGGTCAACCATGCACGCTGGCACATGAGGGCGCTCCAGTGGTGCCTCGGCAGTGGTATCAGCACAACTGAGATCTCAGGGAGTCAGACAGGATCTCCAGAGAAGCTGCGGCGGATCTGTCTTGGTGGAGCGTGGAAGGCAATCTGTCTCAAGGAAAGCCTTTTCGGCTACCTCCATCGGTGGCCTCAGTGATAACGGATGCATCCACTCTAGGGTGGGGTGCTTATCTGGGGGATCTGGAGGTCTAGGCTCTTTGGTCTCCAGAGGAAAGGTTGCTTCACATCAACCTTCTAGAGTTACGGGCGATACGTTTGGCACTCAAGGCCTTCCTTCCTTCCCTTCGCGTCAGTCGGTGCAAGTCCTGACGGGCAACACGACCGCGATGGGGTATGTCAACAAGAAGGGAGGAGTAGGGTAGCATTGCCTCTGCAGAGAGGCTCTGCGCCTATGGTACTGGGTTCAGGGCCATCAGATTTGTCTGATGGCAAATCATCTGGCCGGAGTGCGTGCAGACCGTCTCATTCGGCAGTTCTCGGCCGACCACAAGTGGAGGCTTCACCCAGAGGTGGTTCGTCACGTCTTTCGGATGTGGGGAACTCCTCGGGTGGACCTGTTCGCCACTCACAAGAATGCTCAATGCCCGTCGTTCTGCAGTCTCCAATTTCCGATGCAAGGAGCACTGGGGGACGCGTTTCAGTTGAGTTGGGACTCTCAACTCCTTTACGTGTTTCCTCCCATACCCTTGATTCCTCTGGTTCTGAGGAAGATTCGCCAAGACCGGGTCTAAGTTATATTGATTGCCCTGGATTGGCCAAGAAGGGTGTGGTACACAGATCTTCTCCACCTCTCCTCATGCCCGCCGCTCCGTCTCCCTCTCAGGGCAGACCTCCTCTCTCAGATGGAGGGGCAGGTTCTGCACCCCCACCTCCAGACCTTACACCTTCATGCCTGGAGATTGAACGGGGCAACCTGAATTCCTTTTCTCTCCCATATGATGTGGTGGATGTCATTTTATCGGCCAGGCTTGATTCCACCAAATCTATTTATTCTTATAGATGGACTAAGTTTGTTTCTTGGTGTGGAGAGAAGTTCATTGACCCTTTGAAGGCTCAATTGTCTGAAATTCTTCAATTTGCACTCTCTTTGGCGCAGCAGGGTTTTGCTGTGGCTACGGTCAAGGGTTATCTTTCGGCTTTGTCGACTTTTCTCTGTCTGCCGAATCAGCCATCCTTATTTAAATCTCCTGTGGTCTTTAGATTTTTAAAGGGTCTCATGAATACATTTCCTCCTACTCCTTTTATTGTGCCTCAATGGGACTTGACCCGTGTGCTTACTTTTTTAATGGGTTCACCTATTGAACCTTTGCACAGGTGTCCCTTGAGACTGTTGTCTTTTAAAACGGTCTTCCTGATTGCGATTACCTCGGCAAGGAGGGTAAGTGAGCTTCAAGCTCTTAGTTCGAAGCCCCCATTCGTGACCATTCATGCTGAACAAATGGTACTCAGGACCAGGGCTGCTTTTCTGCCTAAGGTGGCATCTGAGGCAGTCCATTACCCTTCCTACCTTCTATCCTCCCCCTCACCCTTCCAAGCAGGAGGAGTGTCTTCATCGCCTGGACCCTAAGAGGGTGCTGAGTTTCTTCCTGGACAGAACTAGAGAGTTCAGAGTGGATGACAAGCTCTTCGTTGGTTTTGTTGGTGCCAGAAGAGGCAAGGCGGTGCACAAGCGCACACTGTCAAGATGGATTGTCTTGTGTATCAAGATGTGCTACTCTCTGGCGGGTAAGGAACCACCTGAAGGTTTAAGGGCTCATTTCACTAGAGCAAGGTCTGCTTTGTCTAGGGGTGTACTTGTAGAGGACATTTGTAGAGCAGCGACTTGGGCTTCCTTCCACACTTTCGCGAAGCATTACTGCTTAGATTCCGAAGTGAGGAGGGATGGCCACTTTGCGCGCTCCGTCCTCCAAGATTTTCTGGTATAGGAGAGTGGACACCCTCCTCCGGGAGTGGGGTCCTGCTGTGGGACTCTATTCACAAGGTGAGGAATCCACTGGTAGATGTATCCATCAGAAGAACAAGTTACTTACCTTCGGTAACGCTTTTTCTGGTGGATACAGTATCTGCCTGTGGATTCCTCATTGACCCACCCGCCTCCCCGTTGTCCACTGTTCTATAACTGATTTACTGTAATGTTAATGTTTTATTGTCAAAGGAAATGTGTTTTTATAATTGCTTCCCTGCATTGGCTATACACTGTTATTTTTTTTATTTGGTACTATGTACATTGTCCGTATATGTACTGTTGTTGGTCCGTCCTTGTGCCTCGAAGGCACGGAAAAAAGGGCGGAACTGATGTCATCACGCCGACGTGGGCCTATTATGGAGTCGGTGACGTCAGCGGAGCCGCGTGCAATGCCGTGCTTCTATGACGTCGTCGGCGCGAAGCTACAAAAGAATTACGGAATGTTGCTGACGCAGGGGATATTCACAAGGTGAGGAATCTTGTGTGTTCCACCCATAGGAGCCCACTTAAACTGTGACTACTGGCCTGCCATTGCAGCCTGTGTGAGTTGGTGGTTGCACCTCTCACGACAGATATAAGTTTCCTTATAACCGAGGTCAATACGCTTAACATGTAAGTCACCCCTATGGCAGGCTAGTCAGTCCTGGGGCAGGCTGCTTGGTTAGAAGTGTGAAAATGCCCCTGCATGAGCAGGACATGCCTGCAAACCCCGGAGTCGTTTGGTATCAAACATACTGGAATCATACCCCAATACCGATTCCAGTGTTGGAACAATGTTCCCATACAATGGGGTCTCCTAAGGGGACACCCCTGTACTTCCGGTAACAGCTTTTCAATGTCTGCAAGCAAGCTAGTGCTGCTGCCAGCCACAGAGATAATTCTGCTCTCCTGCTGCTGAGCCAAGCTCGAGCGGGAAAGGTAGATTAGGTTTCCTGTCACAAGGAGGTGTGACCACCTCCCAGACAGGACTTAGTGTATTGGGCTGGGGGGCCCTTGCCAGTGACACCAGACTGCTTTGAAGTGCACATTTGGGGTACTCCTTGCATGCTCCAGTTTGAGCCAGTTCAGGGAGCCCTCGGTTCTTGCTCTGGCGCAAAACTGGACAAAGGTAATGGGAGTGTCCTCCCCTCTTTCCAGCCACTCTGGGATGGACCCCTGATTTGTTCCAACCCTTTCCTTGGGGCTTACCTGTGGGTGGGTCCTTAGATTTGTCATGGTACAAGACTCAACTCTGAAACTACGTCCCTCTTCACTTGTCTGGACACTTGGACTTCGTCTGGAACTGAAACTGCACCATGGAAGACTCCTGGTCTCGCTGTTCTTCAAGTCTTCTTCATCATCTGTGTCTGTGCTTCTTCCAGGTTCTTCAACAGACCTGTGGGCATCAGAAACACCCGAAGAAATCTCCCTTGGAGTGAAGCAGCCACTCGCCTGCATCTGCAGCTACCGCAACGAAGCTGGCCGGTCTTATGCTCCTGTCGTCCTAAGGACTTCCTGAGGCTCAGCAACACAGGTGGTGGTTCTGCAACTCCCTTGAAGCCTGACCTGTCCTCTCTGCAATTTTTAGGCCAGTATCCCATGTCGGAACTGCTTGGACCAAACCCCTGTGCACCGCGTTGACTTGCAGTTGCTAAGGCTTGTTCGCTCTACACTCCAAAGATCTTCGGTCTACAAGACGCTCCAGCCTCCAGCAGATCTTCCCTTCAATACAAGATTAGCATCCTCACCGTATCCTCTGCACCATGGGCCTTAATTTTTGGTAAGCTGTCACAAGTCCTCCTGCGACTCCTGTGTAGTGAAAGACACCGGGTGCAAAGCATTAAACGGAATCACAGCGTCTCCAAACAATTATGACAAACCAATTGCGGGCAGACCTCTTCTCCTAGATTCAGCATGCGCAGAGTAGAATGTAGCTGGACAGGATTATTCGTGAAACAATTCACCAGACACACAGTCAATCTGTACCGTGTGACCACTGGATTTAATTTTCCAAACAAGTTTATTTTTCTTTTTTACATTTATCAGCAATTTTTTGAAGCACAAACAAAACCACTGTCAATTCAAAAGGTTCATATATACAGTATCTACAAATGCACACATTTACAAGTTTACAACAAAGAATCAAACAAAAGATTGGTTAGACACACCAAAAGACAATCACAAATGTATAATAATTCAAATAAATTGCAATTATATACAGTGCAGAGATTAATCCATAAGCGAACAAACGGGAACCAGTCCTAGAGATTGAAAAAACCAAGTGACAGGCGGGGTTGAGATAAAAAACAAGCCTGCCTGTCAACGAAAGCCTGTGGTGTAATGTTAAATAGGGTTGCAAGGCTAGGATACAGAGTGGTGGTATGATTTACATCCTAGCGGCACCCTTTGTTGTAGCCACAGGGTGGTATTGTCGACGCGTTTCGAACCTAAGTATTCAAGGTTCTCTTCAGGACAGGGACTGGGAAACAGATTCTGCACGCGGGCACAAAGGTTGCCGTGGCGTAGGTATGTCGTGTTCACACCTGCAATAGGCGCAGAGCAGGACTTAAGGCGTGGTGTCAGGCTTCAGAAGCTTGCAGGTATCAGGGCGGCTCACATTATTTTGCGCGTGACAGACAGCTTGTTCCTGGGAGAGAGTGAGCAACACGGACCTTCTGTGGCTTGATTACTTCATTCAGAAAACGGGCCAACTTTAACTGCCGGCCTGAACTGAGGCCAGTGACCGGCCGCTTCCCTCCCTGTGGTCTGCATAGCCAGACCTACACGCGCAAAATAATGTGAGCCGCCCTGATACCTGCAAGCTTCTGAAGCCTGTCCTTCCCCACCTGTCACTTGGTTTTTTCAATCTCTAGGACTGGTTCCCGTTTGTTCGCTTATGGATTAATCTCTGCACTGTATATAATTGCAATTTATTTGAATTATTATACATTTGTGATTGTCTTTTGGTGTGTCTAACCAATCTTTTGTTTGATTCTTTGTTGTAAACTTGTAAATGTGTGCATTTGTAGATACTGTATATATGAACCTTTTGAATTGACAGTGGTTTTGTTTGTGCTTGTGTTTCAAAAAATTGCTGATAAATGTAAAAAAGAAAAAAGAAAAATAAACTTGTTTGGAAAATTAAATCCAGTGGTCACACGGTACAGATTGACTGTGTGTCTGGTGAATTGTTTCACGAATAATCCTGTCCAGCCACCCTGTTCTGTTTTTCCTATTGTTGAGATCCGGGTTGGTCAGATGTAGGATCCAATACCTTTACTGTTTCACAGAGTAGAATGTAGAGCATTGGATGAGAAGCTTTTCAGAAGGAATTAAATTAATCGCAAACAATAGTAATTACAGGTGAACAACGGGGGTTGGCACAAACGAGCAACAAAAACATGTGGACAAGTAAGCAATTCATAGTGGAGGCTAAATGAGCGTATACTTAGGTTACTTATTAATTGTAACGCAGAGTGCACGGGGAGAACGCACTAGATAAACCTGTCTAAGAAACCATTCCAAATTTCAACTTTTTGAAATACTAAACTCAGTCATTTTCTACGAAATCAACCGTTGCAAAACAATTCATTAGCAGAGAACCAAAGGAGATTATGAAAACATGGTTTAATAAAATCTAGGAATCAACCTGGGTGGCTGACATCAGGTTAAGAAAGCTCCTGCCAAACATTTCCTTTCTACAACACGTTTACTAAACTTCCTTTGTTTTGTAGTAATCAAAGATTTGAGCTGCGCACTGAGGCAAGCATGCAATAATTGCTGCAGCATATGATAGTTAAGAAAAAGTAATACACAACTTAACGGTCTGACAAATGCATATTGTCTTCATCCGACTCCTCTTCATTTACAAGCCCATACATGACATGCATGGTTGTGCAAGTATTTGCATTTCGCACCGCTCATACAACATTTCTACAGCAATGGTCACTCTGTTTTTCCAAAGCAACGCTTCTCAGTTAACGGGCACTTGACTATTTCTCTCCGCTCCACCATGAAACCATGTTTGTAGGGCTATGTGGAGCCATCCCTGGTACAACTATCCCTAGTGCAGCGGGAACCGGGCCTAGTGATGTGAGGGGCCCACTGCATCCCAACTATGGCTGTTGAATACTACCCAACCAAGAGTTAGAGGCCCATGTGCACCATGCCTATGCCTGTGCGAGGCCACTGTTCCCTGCATGCATCCTCTTTCATGGCGAGAGTGGAGACACTGAGCCAAGTACCTGCCAGCGGTTCAAATTTCAGCGCTCCTTCCAGATGGCAAGGGGACTCTGACCTGCAGACTTCTCCTGTTTACTGCCCCCCTCCAAGGGAATACATAGCTCAGGTGAATTTAAATACATAAACAGAGCAATGTTTGTGGGTGAAACCGCCCTTGCCGGAGTTAACAAGCATTGCTAAAACCACTGGGTCTGGCGTCGGCAGACAATTTCTTGCTTTGTTTTCTTTTTTCCAAGGGTTTTGCAAAACTGTATTGTTCAAGAAGCAGATGGGCCGTACTCTAAAAAAAAAAAAAAAACTGGTATATTAACACAATTTTTTTTTGCTCTGGTATAAAACACATTTGACTACATTATTCCCTGGCACTGAAGGTATCTACTTTGTGTGTTCATGTTGTCCTTGTGAAAGGGGAGAAGGCAGTCACAGTGCACTGACCCAGTGGCGGAAATTGGCAGACTCCTTTGATCAAGAAAGACGTAAATTACGTATTAACAGACCAACAGATGAATAGGGCTGATTGAAAGCTCCTCCAAGCATATGAAACCTAAAAATGATTTTGTAACATGAAACGGCCTTCACTACTCGTAAAAAAAAATTAAACACGAAATCGGGACTTTTGTAAAAAATCTTTTTTTAATTTTCTTTTTTTTTTTTAAACACACCCTATCAAAATCTAAAAAACAAACAAAGTCCTCTGATTCTTCTTTTCTTGATGCTGGGTTACAATGGAAAGGTGACCAAGACACAGATGATTTCTTCATCTCCCTCCAAGATCTACAAGGCCTGTGACACCACTAAGCTTTCTGGAGGTAGAGCCTGCCTCCACGAAGCTCAAACCTAGTGACTAGCACAGCCAGAAAGAAAAGGGTGCTGAGACCAGAGCACAGCAGGTATGTTAACCTTCCAGCATCGCCTGAACGGCATTCCCCTGACTACACATCCCCCCCCCCCCCCCAAATCAGCATCCTCCTGCCCCTTCCTCCCGGTTGCTCATTCAGTCACCTGTTTTCATCCCCACCTGGCAAGTGTCCTCATGCTCTCTTCCTCAGTTGTCCAGCAGCGGTGTTGCTCTTTGAACTGCAGCATTTGTTTCATGGCTTCTCCTACTCAATTCTTTATCATCCCTCTCCCCTGTGGCAGCTGAAACTGATCCCTCCCATCACTTCTTTTCCAATCGCCCCCCCAACCCTTTGCAACCGACCTCCTGAAATCACCTCCTGGCCTCTTGTACCCACTTCTACCAGCCTCTGACAACTAAGCAGCGTGATGTGGCAGCATTGTGACAGAGGGAGCTGGTACTATAGCCTCCTCGATCCCCTCCAGCACCTTACATTACGATGTGGGGAGGGTGTCGCAGTAACAGTTCTCTCCAGAAATTTCTACGTCATGCTGGGAAGCGACATGTCTAGATAGTGCCAACCAGCACAGATTTTGAACTGAAATGTGCACTCTGGCACCAGACATCCCTATTACCAGCTTACTCTTGCTGAGCCATGCTGGTTTACTGGTTCTAAAACTGTGCAACAGCAAGTTTTGCTTTTTTGGCTGCATTTTCTTTTTAATAGCAAAACTTTGCAAAATAGACCGTGATATCCAATGGGGTGTGGTGAAGTTTGCATGAGGCATATTATGCCACAATTTTACAGCCACAAAAACAGTTCTGGGGAAGGCCAGTACATAAAGTTACATGGGGTGAGTATGGGATAAAACAAGATAGTTAGACATGGATTGCACTAAAGGCAGTTACCAGCTGACTTCTTGCATTGGTGACTGTTCCTTGAATGGAAGTTCTAGAACCTCTCTAAGCACATTTCTCAGTCAGGCATGATTTTTTTTTTATCATTGTCCTTTTCCATAGAGGGAGTTCAGACTGCTTCATTTTTAGAAAGGAAAGATGTAAGTAAAAGGTTTAAAGGAAGCCTCAAGGAACAAAAATTGCAAGAGCTTGGTATCTTATCAAATGGCATGCTACAAATGTTCTTGATAAAAGAACTGAGAAACAACATTGAGAGGCACAGTAACAACCACATATCTCAGACAGTGGTACAAATCATCAAGATCTGAAGAGTACATGCACAGGTCAGTTCTCGTGAAATTCAAAACTGTGTTTATAGTACCCCAAATATGTGGAAATATTTTTCCATTTTGGCAGGAAAAAAAGAACCACATCTGTGGTAATTAGTGATTTTTTATCATTTCTTAGCTTAATGCTCAACTAATGAGGAATGTACACAAACCTGCAATTGTGTAGTTTCAACATTCTGTAATGTTTAGAAAACAAGCACATTGATGAAATAAGTCCTATCTACTACCCTGGCGAACATATCCTTTCAGCTATGATGACAGTGGATGTGAAGGTCTCAATCTCCCACACAATTATTCACCAGCTCAAAAATCCTTTGCCAGCCTAATCCCAAGGTATCTGTACCCTTGCAGACATTTGCTTTGGCCATCCTTGGGTGCCTAAGAGCGCATAAAAGATTACTACATTCCGTTACATAGTACACAGTCCTTGAGTGACTTGGGCTGGGTGGCTTCCCTGCAAAGTTTCACTGCTCAGGTCCACAATTCTTAGCCCACCGTGCACCTAAGTCGGTGGGCTATTTAAAGTTCCCCAGACAGCGCTTACAGTGTTAAGACTATTTTGTCTGCCTCCTTAGCACAAGAGAATATATTTAGTAAAAGAGAACAAAAGTTTGATTTGTGTCCTGCTAAGGACATCAAAGGCCACTTCTCATATCTGGGTAAGACAGACAGACTTGTGATCAATTTCAGAAATGGCTAATAAATGTCCGACAAATTATTAAGCGTGTACTTGAGAATCCTTAGTAAGAGGGCACCGCCGGTTTCCTCTGTTAGTAGTGGGTCTGTCACTAAAAGCAAGAGTTAACTGGAAAAAGCAGCAAGGCTAGCCAATCAGATATTTTTTTAGGTCCAGCCTAGCAGCAGCAGCGCACATGCGCTGCTTGCTCTGCGAGGCATGCTGTATTAGGGTATGTACTAGCAGCCCCGCCCACTCTCCGCCCATCTTTGTCATTGGCTTTGTGTCATTGTCTTTCGTAAATACTGGCTTTCGATTGATTATGAGGCTTGTTAGTCCCTCCTTAGCATCGCATTGTCTCCATTTGATACAACCATTGATGACAGGACCTTTAACTTGGCTTGTTACATGGTCAGCTTTATCTAGTGCATGAGCACTATTTTGTTTATGGGCATTTATGGGGACAATGGCAGCTGCTTTTTGTTGTATTTGCATGCTGAGCACGGCGCCCACTTTAGGGACACCGCTCTGTTTACTTTTTTTTTTTTTTATATAAACATTGATGTTGAGCGCGGCCCCCGCTCCAGGGGCACCGCGCTCTCTTTATAATAACTTTATTAATGAGCGATGTGCCCGCTTCAGGGACACCGCTTTCTCTATTTTTATTTTGTTTTTAATAAGCTTTCATAATAAGTGCAGTGCCCGCTTCAGGGACACCGCACTGAACCAGGAGCAGCTTCGGCTTCTTCGCTGCCCACTCCCTCCCCTCAGCCAATCCGTGCTTGTCTCCTCTATTGGCACCCTCCCTCCTTCGCATGAGGGGACCGGGTTATGGGGCAATCTGAGCGAGTGAAAACAAGCATTGCAATGCAATAGGTCTTGCATTTACACGAGTTTGAGCGATTTGCATTGTAGATGACAATGCCTTTTATTTATGTTTTTAAAGCATCAATAAAAGGCATTGTCATTTACAATGCCAATAGCTTAAACTCGCATAAATGCGAGACCTATTGCATTGCAAATGCTTAAGTATTCCTGTATATTGTGTTTTTCTCTGGATAGGAGATGTACCAATGTGTTAGTGAGTGTTGTTTAATAAATAGAAGTATTTTTGTATACCCACTGTGTGATTTATTTTCATCTAACCTATGCTACAGATAAAACAAGCTGCTTTACACAACATCAAGATAGGCCTGAAGGCTATCACTTTGAGAGTTTTTTTATGATTATCAAAGACCACTAAAATCATCATAGGGGTTTTCTGGATTAGTGCAAGGTGCCTCACTTACATAAGTGTAAACCATGTACTAAGCCTGCCTCCTACAGAACATTGCAAAAAACAAACACAGCCGGGTACCAGCTCTCTACTAAAGAAGGTGAGACTATTCCTTCCACAAGGCGACTTCAAAACTGCTGTTCACAATTTGTAATCTTCCATCTAAATGGTGGTAACACACTGCTCTGTGGCCTCCTTGACTCCACAATGTGTCACTCCTAAAGAGCATACTGCAGGCCACTGCACGACTCACTGAGGGCCTGAAGAAATAGGAGATCATTACCCCAATCCTGATGGAACTGTATTTGTCTCCTTGCCAGCCCGTACTATCTTAAAAACCAGCTGCATCACAAAGCTGTCATGGCCTGCCTAGCCCCTGACCCCCCACTTATCCTACAGATTAGTTTACCATCTCTTGTGGTTCTTGGTACACCTGTAGTCAGACTGCAGATTAAGAAGTGTATACAAGAAAAACACAAGGCAGCAATCCTTTTCTATCTCAGAAACATCATCCCTGTATCCATCAGGACCACCACATCCTGCTTAAACTAGAAAAGCATTGAAGAATCACCTCTATAAAGAGCATTACATCACAGTGCATTAATAGTCTTAAAACCAGCTACTTCTTCTATCACTTGTTTATTTTATGCTTGTTGTTGACCCTGTACAACACTCTGCTGACTTTTGGCTTTGTTTATGATATAGAAATACAATTTAGTATTAAATGGGACTAAAACATATTTTTGTAGGGCCATCTCTAGACAAGCTCTGCAGTTGTTTGACTGCCAGTTGTTCTGGGAACCTCTGCCCAACCACTCCAGCATGTATAAAGGCAAGTGTAGGAAATTGGGTTACTGGTTGAGGTGGTGAAGCCACAACTCTTGTTACTGTGAAATGCAAGGAAATCCCAAACTAACCTGTGCTTAATTCTGCGGTAGCTTGGCACAAAACAGTCTGGAATAATTTAGTGACAATATGTGATATATTTATATAGCACACAAGCAGTAATAAAGTGAAAATAACACTCAAGAAAAATCCTACATTCATTTAGAAAAATAAAGTAAAATCTAGTAAATTGAGACCAAAATCCAATTAGTAGAACTGGAGATATGCAATTTTAAAGATTTCAGGTAAGAATAGCGCCTAAAAGCACAAAGAGCCACTCGTGGTTATCTGGTCATATGAGACTGGGTGAAAGTCACAAGTTTAAGCCGACTGCAATGGACCACAGGCTGAATACAGGGAACCGTTTAGTCCTGCTGAAAGTTACCTTCAAAAGTCTATTGTGAAGAGTTTCACTCATGATGGAGGAGGCCGCAAGGAGCAGGGAACGCATCGCGGATAGTCGCGATGAGCAGGCCAGGCACCAAAGCCGCTTGTCGCTGTAGCATGAAGATCCTGTTGGGCATTCCAGACAGTCTTTACTGGAGATTCACGTTGGCGGTTACCATGAGTTGTCTGCTGCAGGGGGACGTGCAGATCTTGTGTGGGCAGTCACTGTGAGTTGGGCTTACCTGAGCTTTGCATTGGCTTTCTGCACTAATGGCAAGAACTTGGCGTAAACAGGCCCGATCGCAAAGAGACCAAAACGTCAGGATTTCTCATTTTGATGAAGAGGGAGCTCAACTGATGTCACGCCAAGAGTCCAGGATCTCTGGGGCACCTCTTGGGGATCAGGAACTCACTCCAGCAGAGGCCAGCATGACTCCGGCAGGTCCAGATGCAGGGCACCCTAGGCGATGGCAAAGACAGCAGATGAATACCAGTCTTATCCCCCCCACAGGCTTCTGGAGCCAACCTTCTCACTGGTCTTCCATGACACCTACTGGGTAGAGCAGCTCTGGAGTGCCTGAAAATATAGGCCGACTTTGAGCCCAGCTAGTTCTTCCTGTTGTCTTTCCCTGTTTCAAGGGCGCCTTCCCGGTTTTCAGCAAAGAGTGTTGATATTTCTGATGGATACATCTGCCAGTGGATTCCTCACCTTGTAAATATCCCCCTGCGTCAGCAGCATCCGGAAATTCTTTTTGTAGCTTCGCTCCGACGTCACAGAGGCACGTCATCGCGCGTGACTCCGCTGACGTCATCGACACCATAATAGGCCCACGCCGGCGTGATGACATCAGTTCCCTTTTTTCCGTGTCGTCGACGCTAACGGTTTTCTGGGATCGTCCGTAGCTATTGCAGTAACCTTGTTACTTTGTTATAATTGTGCTTCATTGTCTTCTCTCTCGACATGTCTTCAAAGAAGACCGGGTTTAAAGCTTGTGGGGAATGTGGCAAAACCATGTCCATTACTGATCCACATGATTGCTGCGTATGGTGTCTAAGCTCCGACCATGATGTCGAGGACTGCCAGTCTTGTAGGAAGATGACACCTAAGGCCAAACCAAGCTTCTCGTTGCGAAACTTAAAGGAAGAAAAGAGTAGAAAAGTTTGAGGTCGCGAACTCGGCGTTCGAGGTCAAGGTCTCGCTCGAGGTCGCGCTCGGACTCCTCCTCGGCCCATGCTTCGAGATCTTCAAAGAAGACACATAAGAAGAGGGCCCATGAATCCTGACATCGCTCGAGGAAGGACTCTGGTTCAAAGCCGAAGTCACAGGTGAAGCTGGTTGAGAAGGTAGTGGTGTCTTCGGATTCGGAAGAGCAGGACGCTGAGGGTGAAGTGTCGCATGCGAATTCGCCAAGTTCACCGAGGCAGATAACAAATCCATCTCCGGTTCCGTCCCATCCTTCAGGTCGGGAGGATGAAGGTGAGGTGGAGGTGGTTGGTGAGGGAGAGGCTCCGTTGCCCGAGAGTCCGTCGACTCCGGTGCACCAGCCAGAAGAGGAGGTCGACGTCGTTTCGACTCCATGCCCTTAAGAGCTGCCCGGGGGTTCGTACCCAGCCTTCTCGGCTCCAGGTCAGGATCCAACACAGTTCCTGAATGCAATGTTTGTAATATACTCCAGGGCTATGTACCCCACTGGGGCTCTTGCTGGTCCCACGGCTCCGATGGCGTTTAGTCTGGGTGTTCCCCAGGCCTATGCTCCTGCGCCCTTTATGCCGGCTCCAGCGCCGCATTGGCATTTTCCGACGCCGGCGAGGCCTTCGACTCCGAAGCCATCGACGCCGAATCCATCAACTCCGATGCCGAACCCTGAACTACCTCATGTGAAGCTTCCTCTTCCGTAGTCTGGATCGGCGCCGGCTCCGTCTGAGTCGACAGTGGATCCGTCGGCGTTGTATGTGAAGTACAGGTCGAGGCGTGAAGCCCAGAGGCTTATGGAGGTAGAGGTTTCGTGAGGTAAATTTGGAGGAGGGTGAGCTGGAGGAGCCTGAGGACCCATTTGATGATCTGACGGTGGCTAGTGGCCTTGAACTGTCCCCATAGTGGGAACTGGCCTCCGTGTCAGATGCACCCTCTAAAGGTGTGGCTACCTACCATGTTGTAATAAGGAAGGCGGCAAACTTATTGAACATTACTCTGCCTACTGCTGAGTTTAAGTCGAATCTTCTCACAGAGGTCCTTCACTCACCATCTTCATTGATTGAACCAATGCTGCCTTTTAATGATGCCCTTGCAGAGCCAATGTTAGAAGTTTGGAAGAAACCTTTGTCAGCTCCTGCAGTATCTAGGGCTGTTGCTAGGAGATATAGAGTTGCTCCTGATGACCCGGAATTTTTGTCCACTCACCCTCTGCCTGAGAGTTTGGTGGTGCAGGCGGCCTGTTCCAAGAGATCAACAGGAGCTTTTCCACAGGTTCCAGCAGAAAAGGAGTCGAGGAAACCGGATCAGGCTGCTAAAAAGGGTTTCTCCTCCGCCAGCATGGCGTTAAAGTCCACAAACGCGACCTGCCTCATGGGGCGTTATATCCACACCCTTATGGATACTGTTAAACAGTGTGTGCCAAAGAAACCGGAGGATGATAGAAAAGACTTCCAGGAGGTAATCTCGGACACTCAGGCTGCAGCAAGGCAGGTAATCCAGAGTGGTTTGGACACGGCAGATTATGTCGCGAGAGTCATGGGCTCTTCGGTGGCTACGAGGAGGGCTGCATGGTTAAAATCGTCTGAGTTTTCAACAGATGTCCAGTCTGCATTAATGGACCTTCCATTCGACGGATCTGGTTTGTTTGGCAAAAAGGCAGATGCTGCTTTAGAACGTTTTAAAGGCAGCAGGGGGACAGCTAAGTCGTTGGGCCTTCAGACCAGGAGCACCTTTGGGAAACGTTTTAGAGGGTTTGGCAGATCTTCTTTTCGTTCTTTCAAGTCAACTCCGCAACAGCAGCAAAACACGCTGTACAAGGCGTACAGGGGCAGACATAGAGCACATCCCAGAGGTCGTCAAGTCTCCTCTTCCTCTTCCCCTTCCCCGCCCCCTGCCAACGCAGCAAAGCAGCCCTAGATCCGCCATTCCAGATCATGTGGGCCCTGTGGGGGGGGGTCGGCTTACCCATTTCCTACGAGATTGGGAATTGATTACATCGGATCTTTGGGTTCTCAATCTCGTGGGGAATGGGTATGCTCTTCCCTTTCGGGAATTTCCCCCAAATTACCCTCCTTGCCAGGGTTATTGTTCAGAGGACCACCTGCTTCTCCTGCAGGAAGAAGTCCTGGCGCTGTTCAGAAAAGGCGCGATAGAGGTGGTTCCAGAGCAGAGAGGGGTCGGGAATGCTACTCCCCGGTACTTTCTGATTCCCAAGAAGGATGGCAGGCTTCGGCCAATCCTGGATCTCAGGATCTTGAACTTGTATCTGAGACAGGAGAAGTTAAAGATGCTCACCCTTGCTCAGGTTCTTCAGGAGCTGCTGGAAGAAGACTGGATGGTGTCAATCGATTTGCAGGATGCGTATTTTCATATTCCCATCCTGAAGTCGCACAGAAAGTATCTCCGTTTCACGGCTGGATCGCAACACTACCAGTTTGCGGTCCTTCCGTTTGGTCTTACTACTGCGCCTCGAGTCTTCACCAAGGTGATGGCAGTGGTGGCAGCACATCTCAGGAGGTCGGGGATACCTGTATTCCCGTATCTGGACGACTGGCTGATCAAAGCAGAGTCGCCGGGGAAGGTGCTCCATCACCTGCAGGAAACAACTCAGTTGTTGCACAGGTTGGGTTTTTCGATAAATGTACCCAAATCTCACCTGGTGCCCTCCCAGCGCAACCTGTTCATATGTGCGGTACTGGACACTACTGTATGCCGTGCATTCCCTCCTCCTCAAAGGATTCGCGACATACAGGAAATGATTCCTTTATTCTACAATGGAGCGGTTGTTCCAGTCCTGAAGGTCCTACGTCTGCTCGGTCTGATGGCTTCTTGCATTCTGTTGGTCAACCATGCACGCTGGCACATGAGGGCACTCCAGTGGCGCCTCCGCAGGCAGTGGTATCAGCACGGCGAAGATCTCAGGGAGTCAGTGAGGATCTCCAGAGAAACTGCGGCGGATCTGTCTTGGTGGAGCGTGGAAGGCAATCTGTCACAAGGAAAGCCTTTTCAACTACCTCCGTCGGTGGCCACAGTGATAACGGATGCATCCACTCTAGGGTGGGGTGCTCATCTGGGGGACCTGGAGATCAAGGGTCTTTGGTCTCCAGAGGAAAAGTTGTTTCACATAAACCTTGTAGAGTTGCGGGCGATATGTCCGGCACTCAAGGCCTTCCTCCCTTCCCTTCGCGGTCAGTCAGTTCAAGTCCTGACGGACAACTCGACCGCGATGTGGTATATCAACAAGCAGGGAGGAGTGGGGTCGCAGTGTCTCTGCTGAGAGGCTCTGCGCCTCTGGTCCTGAGTTCAGGACCATCAGATTTGTCTGATGGCAAATAATCTGGCCGGAGTTCTGAACGTTCGTGCAGACACTCTGTTGGCAGTTCTCCGCCGACCACGAGTGGAGGCTTCATCCAGAGGTAGTTCGTCACGTCTTTCAGATGTGGGGGACTCCTCAGGTGGACCTGTTCGCCACTCGTGAGAATGCTCACTGCCTGTCATTCTGCAGCCTCCAGTTTCCGATGCAGGGAGCCTTGGGGGACGCGTTTCAGTTGAGTTGGGACTCGCAACTCGTTTACGCGTTTCCTCCCATACCTTTGATTCCTCGGGTTCTGAGGAAGATACGCCAAGACCGGACCCAAGTCACATTGATCGCCCCGGATTGGCCAAGAAGGGTGTGGTATACAGATCTTCTCCACCTCTCCTCGTGCCCTCCGCTCCGTCTGTTGCTTGATGTGGGGAGAAGTCCATTGACCCTTTAAGGGCTCGTTTGTCCAATATTCTTCAATTTGCTCATTCCTTGGTCCAGCTGGGTTTTGCGGTGGCAACTATAACGGTTATTTGTCGGCCTTATCGGCTTTCCTTTGTTTGCCTGACCAGCCCTCTTTGTTTGTCGCCTATTGTTTTACGATTCATCAAGGGCCTTACCAATAACTTTCCTCCTACTCCTTTTATTGTACCTCAATGGGACTTGAACCTTGTTCTTACATTTTTGATGGGTTCTCCTTTTGAACCTTTACACTCATGTCCCTTGAGACTTTTGTCTTTCAAAACGGTCTTCCTGAACGCAATTACCTCAGCAAGGAAGGGTGAGTGAGCTTCAAGCTCTTAGTTCAAAACCCCAGTTTTTGTCCATTCATGCTGATCGAATGGTTCTTAGGACCAGGGCTGCTTTTCTGCCGAAGGTGGTTACTCCTTTCCACCTGGGGCAGTCCGTTACCCTCCCTACCTTTTATCCTCCCCCTCACCCTTCCAAGGAGGAGGAGAGACTTCACCGCTTGGACCCTAAGAGGGCGGTGAGCTTTTACCTGGACAGAACGAGAGAGTTCAGGTCGGATGACCAGCTCTTTGTTGGATTTGCTGGCTGCAGGAAGGGGAAGGCTGTGCACAAGCGCACGCTCTCAAGATGGATAATTTTATGCATCAGGATCTGCTTCTCCCTGGCGGGTAAGGAACCTCCAGAGGGTATAAGGGCTCATTCCACTAGAGCTAAGTCTGCAACATCTGCTCTTTCTAGAGGTGTGCCTGTTGAGGACATTTGCAGAGCTGCGACTTGGGCCTCCCTCCACACTTTCGCGAAGCATTACTGCTTCGATTCCGAAGTGAGGAGGGAAGGCCACTTTGCGCGCTCTGTCCTCCAAGATTTCTTGGTATAGCAGAGTGAACACCCTCCTCTGGGAGTGGGGACTGCTGTGGGAATCTATTCACAAGGTGAGGAATCCACTGGCAGATGTATCTATCAGAAGAACAAGTTACTTACCTTCGGTAACACTTTTTCTGGTAGATACAGTATCTGCCTGTGGATTCCTCACTGACCCACCCGCCTCCCCGTTGTCCACTCTTCTATACCTGAGTATCTCTAATGTATTTACTTTATTGTTAAGGTATTCATTTCAAATGTTTGATTGCATTTGTTTCACTCTGTGTGTTACCTTGATATTTGTGTACTGTGTATACTGTGTACATTTCTACTGTCATTGGTCCATCCGTGTGCCTCGAAGGCACGGAAAAAAGGGCGGAACTGATGTCATCACGCCGGCGTGGGCCTATTATGGTGTCTATGACGTCAGCGGAGTCGCGCGCGATGCTGTGATGTCGGACCACGTCGGCGCGAAGCTACAAAAAGAATTTCCGGATGCTGCTGATGCAGGGGGATATTCACAAGGTGAGGAATCCACAAGCAGATACTGTATCTACCAGAAAAAGCGTTACCGAAGGTAAGTACCTTGTTCTTTACAACTTTTCATCACGCTATCCTCCCCAAAATAACCTTAACCCATCTATCCCTTCTCTTTATCACCCTCTGTCCTTCTTCTGTCCTGACCCTTAGATCTCCCATTCGCCTCCAACATTTCTGGTTGTAGTGTGACAGAAAAAAGTAGCCTTAATTGTGCCAAGTTCTTGAAGTTAGTCTTGACGATAGTGCATGCAGCTACGAGCAATCCTTACAATTAAAGTTATCATTTAATGTGGACCCTCTGCACTTTGTATCAAATTTGGTTTTCATAATGCAATTTCCCTTCAACATAGACAATAAGAACATGAGCGCACGCAGCACTAGAAGTACAATGGAGCGAGAAGACGCCATAGGGAAAGTACCCAAAAAGGACAGGGAAGAGGCTCTGACTTGAAAACCGATGGAGATTGGGGTGGGGGAGATCCTAACGCAGACCGATCACCCAGGAGACCCCACGCTGCAAGATATCCTGCAGGCTATCACCTCATCCAATTAGCGACTGGAAACCAAGATCGACTCGCTGAGTCTGGACCTGGGCCTACTCGGGGACGACCATAAAAAGTTGGCGGACCGCGTCAAGACAAATGAGGGCCAATTATCCGAGACTCTGTCGGACAGGGCAATAATTAAGCAGCGAGTGGCAGCGGGCAAGACAAAGGTGCGAACATTGGAAGGCAGGGCCGAAGACGTCGGAAATAGTTCGCGCAGAAGCAACATCAGAATTATAGGTCTGCCGGAGAAAATAGAGGACCATAGAATGATAGATTACCTGGAAAAATGGATATGGGAGGAAGTAGCGCCGGACAGCTTATAGAACGCAAAGAGTCCCTGCAAAGCCACCTATGCTGGGTGCGCCACCGCGGGTGGTGATAGCGAAGCTCCTCTATGACAGGGACAGGGATCACATCCTTACCCAGGCACGCCCCAGAGGAGACAGAGGTAGCCAACTCATTGGTGCAAATCTTTCCATACTCCTCCCGGGAGGTGCAACAGCTAACAGGCTCTTATTGGGATGTGAAGCAGAAGCTGCAGCAACTGAACCACAAATATAGTACGCAGTACCCTGCCACGCTGCGAGTTACCATAGAGAGGGACACAGAGTTTTTTAAGACCTCTCAGGAGGCATCAGATTGGCTGGAAAAGCCCGAAGGGAACGGAGCCCCTAAGGACCCGGGGGTGGAGCAGTAGACGACGAGAGAATCGATCCAGGGGGCGGCGGACCTTGAGGGAGACTTTAGCCCCCACACAAGAGGAGGCGCAGCTTGACCGCCAAAACGCGATCAGCTGGTAGTGCTGATCAGTGGCAAAGGGAGAAGCCAAGTGCCCCCTGAGGGCAGCGAGTCTCCAGCGGAATCCGGCTCGGAGCATGGATCCAGCTACTCTGAGGCACTGTTTGTGGTGCTTCCAGACATAACTCCGCGGATGACATCTCCTAGATAGAGAGAGCAGAGATCTACTGGGAGCAGGTCTGAAGCCGCATTGGACTCACCTGACCTAGTAATGAGGTACAGGGATTGATGGAGGGAGGGAGCTGCCGGGGGTACCTTTTGGACTATGGAACGAAATGGCAGCCTCCCCCCCTTGCAATTGACTGATCGAACTGAAAGCAGTCACTTGTGGACTTAAAACTGTAGTTTGGATGGGGGGTGTTTTCCTGCTTATCCTGGGGAGTGGGAGTTGGGGGAAATGTTTAATGTTGACATGGGGGCGGGGGGTACACCTTCAGTTGCAGCACACAGAGAACCATGTGGGTTCGAGTGGGGAGGGCAGGCAGTCAACAAAGCTTAAGGAGTGAGGCAGTTTAGGCCTAGTAACATATCCTAATGTCTGACCAGCAACATTATTAATGCATGACCTGGAATATCAGCGGCATGCACACAATGACGAAACGCCACGAAGTCCTTTCTTACTTTCGGCGGCGGATAGCCCGATAGCCCTATTACAAGAGACGATCCTAACGTAGAAAAAAGGACAAGCCTTGTAGAGATGGTGGAGGGGCCAGCTCTTTTACACTACCAACTCGGCACAGGGGGTGTAATATGGTTCCAAGCGGGGGTCCCATTCCAACTGACGGACTCACTGGTGGACCCGGAGGGTCGATATGTAGCAATAAAGGGGCGACTAGAGGGTCGGGAGATATAATTAGTATCTACGCCCCAATGCAGTTCTGCCAGCCTTTTTTGCAAGACTAAGTCACTGCTTGACGCAATACCTGGCGGGCACTTTCCTAATGGGGGCGACTTTAACAGTGTTGACAATACACTCTTGGACAGATCCCACCCTCCACTCCGAAATCCCCAAGCAGGGTGCGCCTCACATGCATTCACCACCTGGAAACAGAGCTGGGGACTGATAGATGCCTGGAGGATCCTACACCCCCAAGATAGAGACTGTGAGAAGTTGGCCTGATATATAATGTTCACTATTCTAGTGAGCACTTTGTATCCGTCCAAACAACCCTTATTGATGATTGGTTGTAAGTCAACCTTATAGACCAGCTATCCTAGTAGCATGGATACGAGCAGTCTAAGGCTAAGACTTTAGAGGGCGTGTTAAGCCAGCTGTTTTACCATCACATTACCCCTTGAACACCAAGTGAAAGGACACCACACAAGTTGTTATGAAAATAAACAGATATTTATTTATAACAAGACTACCCTGAACTCTTTATGAGTCAGGGAGCTAAGCACACAACAAAACTCTTACGAAAATACTTTAAGTCGCACAATTTACACAAATGCCCGAGGGGCACGAAAAACCATATACTACAAAAGTGGAATGCGAAATTACTAGCAGGTAAGTACTACTCTCATAGGCTTTGGGATCGCTAGGACTGGGCTACTGAACCTTTAGATTACTAGCAGGAGACCTAGGGACGTCGTGTGCAGAGTGGGAACTCTCACGCGTAATGCGGAACAAAGTCTATGGATCCTAGTAAATGCAAAGTTAGTGTTTTCGGGCGAACCCGACTAGGTAGGTCAAAAACGAAAGTGGATCTAGACACTTAGAGAGTGGGCCTACGCTGGAGCACCGGGGTACTCGGTTTACCTAGCCCAGGGGCTGCGGCTGCATAGGGTTCAAGTGTCGTCGGGTTTCTTCGTTGATGAACCAGGAGCCTGAAGAAAGAGTTGCTGGCAGGCGGCCAGTGAAGAAAGTTCGGAGTGATCCAAGCCTGGATCAGGGAAGAAGAAACCTGCAAGCAGAGGGGACCAAGTTCTGAATCACTAGCCAGTGATTTGAGTGGGCACCAGGATGGCACCGGACGAAGTCACCTCAGCCAGGTGAGTGGGCGCTGCTGGGCTCTGCAGTCTCTCGGACCAGGAGGCGTTGTCGGCGACCAGGATGGAGGTGCGAGCTGTCCCACGAAGGTTCTTGCTGTCAACGTCGCTGGACCCAGGATTGGGCAACAAGTCTTGGCAAATGCAAGGCCCACGCGGTGGACCTAAAATGGCGTCTTGAGTGGACCAGGAGGGTCCAGGGTGCTCCTCTGTTGGAGGGGAGCAAGGGCTAGTCTGGAGCAACCAGACCAGCAGTGTTAGTTGTCGTGGAGCGTCGTGAGGGGGTCACTAGCCAACGGGCAAGTGACCTGGACAACGCGGTGAGCAGCAAAGAGCAGAAGGGCCCCACGCAGATCTCGTGGATGCAGGGGGGCTGGACTTCGGTGCTGGAGCTGCTCAGGGTCGGGGCTTCTCTTACCCCAAAGCACTCAGTCGAGGGTCACTCGGGAGTCGTGCTGGACAAGCGTCGTGCAGTTCTGAAGATGGCCGGTCCCTCGAGGTCTCGTCACACCCACGGATCACAGCTGGGCTGATGATGTAGGTTGAGGTCAGAGGTGCCAGGGTTCTCGTCGTGCTGGAGCAGTCTTGATCCGAAGGAGAGACTGGCAACAAACCGCGATGCTTGGTTGGTGCCTGCTGCTGCAGGGTGACTACTGCTTAGTCACAAGGGAGAATCTTGGGAAGAAGTCTTGAGTTCCTTTCGTGGAAAGTAGTTTCAGGATTCAAAGATGATCTGATTTGGAAGGGGGCCAGTTCCTACCTTTATCCTGCAAAAGGGGCTGGCACGCGACTAAGTCCTGCCCTATGGGTGGGACTAGGAGGGGGGTGGTTACACCCCTCTCCTTTGGCGGGCTTTCCCCAGGCCAGGGGCTGGAGTGCCCCTGGAACTGGTTTCAGCCGGCCTATGCACAGTGAGCACCGGGGTGCCACTTGCAGTCACCTTCCTCTAAAGCCCTGCCTACCTAGAATACACAAAACCCTGTCTGGGACGGTGCTGGCACCGCCCCTGGCAGGAAACCCTTTGTCCTTGCCTCCTGTGCTGGGAGGACTCCCAGCAGCAGGAGGGCAGACTTGTGTCTCGGTGGCAGCATCCATCTTGTGGAGCTGAGGCTATGTCTGACTTTAACCGGGGTTACAGGTTACATACATGTCGTGTCCCTCTAGAAGGGTGGAATGCTAACCCCGTCGCCAGAATTGGCGAGGGGTTAGTATTCCAATTCGTATGACACCTTACTCGACATGTTTTGATAAAGCGATACCAGAGTTGGCATATAACCGCGAGGATTATAATGCACTTAAGAGTATATGGTATGCGATATCATGGAAACGGCTAAGGGATGGATCCCGAACGCCGCAGACAGGCTCAGCTCATGCCAGAGCACTATCTCACACGATTCCAAGCACTCTGCCTTCAGGATTGTCAAGGCCTGCCATAGGAGTGACTGATAGGAGATCTGTGTGTCCATTTTTAGGGTTAGATATAGGTATACTATATCTAAAGCAAGGGGTGATTACACCACCTTGCCCCAGCTGTCAAGCAGCCAGTTGTGTCAGATTTGGATGGCCAGCCAGGGGTGGCATAATACATGCTGCAGCCCCTGGTAGGCCCTGGGTACACCTATGCCCTGGGTACCTAAGGTACACTGTACAGGGACTGATAAGGTGACTCAGTATCCAATTAGATATGTACCTAAGGTACATGGAATCCATTTTACAGAGAGAGCAGTGGGCCTGGGGTCCTGAATAGCAGGGCCCCAGGTCAACTAAGTCAGAAAACCAGCAAAACACCAGGCAAAAAGTTGGGGGCAACCATAGTCAGGGATCTACCTTCCTACAGAGACTACTACTACTACTACTGCTGCTACTACTGCTGCTACTACTGCTGCTACTACTGCTACTACTACTACTGCTACTACTACTACTACCACTACTACTACCACTACTACTACCACTACTACTACTACTTCTACTACTACTACTACTTCTTCTCAGCAGTCCACGAAGTACATGCGCGACTAGACGCCTTCCTAAGCTCAGTAGACACTCAGCACCACGTTACAGCTGCAGAATACCTCACACAAAACCTGAGGGGTCAGTGTATAATGCATACCACAGGGGTCAGGCGTGTCATCCTGGGAGAAGTGGAGAAGTGGAGGGGACAGAGACAACCCTTAGAGGACTAAAATGCAAAAGGCCGGAGCTTCAAGAGCTTCAGCAGGTTCTCTTAGAGGCCAAGGAGCAAGTGGCAAAGCAGACAGAGCCCTAGATGCTTTGACTATAAGAAATACTTGGAGCGCGCTCACGCCGGGCGGGACAAATTGGAGCCACTCCTGCCGTGGCTGTCAAACCCGGTGAGCAGGGGTTCACCTCTGGTGGAAATAGAGGATGAGGAGGGGATCAGGCACTACACACAGGCAAAGATTAACAAAGTTGTTGCCCGTAACTACGCGAAGCTATACAGAAAGTCTCAAGAAAGCAGTTTCACAGACGCGAGGGCATACATTGCAGACCTGCAGATGGCAAGGCTGAACCCGGAGGAGGCAGAAGAGCTGGGAATGGACATTACACAGCAGGAGGTGCGAGCTGCGATTAAGGTTATGGCTAGGAACAAGACCCCGGGTACTGACGGCCTACCGTCCGAGTTCTACGCAACATTCGTAGAGGAGTTGGCCCCCGATTGGTCACAATGTACCAGGAGGCCCAGGAAGCAGGCATACTGCCAGAAAGTGCTAGGGAGGCCCTCACTGTCCCGGTACCCAAGCCTGGGCAAGAACCGCACAACTATACGGCTTGCAGGCCACTATCCATGCTGAACATGGATTACAAAATCCTAAGTGAAATCCTTGCCTTGAGTGGCCCTATCTCAATGGATTCCTAGTTAAGATGGGACTGGAGGGAGGGTTTCTGGCATGAGTACGACTACTGTACACGTCTCCCACCGCCCGGGTACGCACCGGGAGGACCATCTCACCTAGACAGAGGGTGGAGAGAGGCACGGATGCCCCCTCTCCTGTTAGCACAGGCCATGGGGCCACTGGCATGCAGAGCCAGGAGTGGACAGGACTTTAATGGCCTGAGGGCAGGAGCAGTGCAGCATTTCATAGCTCTATATGTGGATGACCTCCTACTATTCCTCAGCGATACGATGGACGAACTGAAAGGAATGAGGACCATGCTGGCCCGATTTGGTTTTGTGTCCAGCGTCAAAGTTAACTGGCTGAAATCCAGTTTATTCCCTCTGATGCCCAATTCTCCCACCCCCACTGCCTGAACTAGAACATCTGAAATGGGAGCATAGCTTCCTGCAGTACCGTGGAGTCAAAATATACCACGGCTCAGCAGAGTTGCTAGGAGGCAATGTGGGTAGAGCGATCAGATCAGTGAATACTGCAATGGACTTCTGGGGTACGTTGCCACTGTCTGTGGCTGGGCGAGTAGCCGTCTTGAAGATGGTAACACTCCTGCGCCTACTATACTACTTTGGGGCCCTTCCGGTGTGGATCCCGCAAGCCACATTCAAAGATCTTGACTCAATGGTCTCATCATTCCTCTGGGGAGCTGGATGCAGAAGAGTAGCGTTAGCCTCCTTGTGGCGCTCTACAGCGGAGGGTGGCTTAGCAGTCCCTGACTTTGAGGTCTATTGCGTAGCCACTCAGCTGTATTGACTGATTCAATCGTTGGCAGCGGATCGTGACCCGAAAAGGGAACAGTACACGGCCGGGCCAGATGCCACAACCCTCGCGAAGATCCTGCTACGAGAGCGGCAGAACATGTCCAAAGACACAGTGGAAACCAGGGTGGTTGTGCGCCGCTAGGCTAAGTAACCGAGACGAGTAGGCACTAAGACTCCCTACTCCCCAGACATACCCATCACAGTACTGCGCTGCCTGCCACAGGGAGAACACTGGGAAGGGCTAGAGGACTGAGAGGAGGCAGGACCGACAGTGATGGGAGACCTGTACCTAGACTTCACACTACAACCATTTGAAGAGCTACAAACTGCATATGACTTGCCGGAAGGTCACTTCCTGAGACATGGGCCCTCCCTAGAAGGATTAGACAGCACTGAGGCGTGGGAGGTACGGAGCTACGGGTGCTAGCAGGGTGCATATATGTTGTGCTATCAGCGGGGAGGGTCAAGACAGTGTCCTGCCACTACAAGGCAATGAGACAAGATATGCAACAGCCGCTAGAGCGCTTGCGATTACAATGGGAAGAGGATCTGGGTAAGCAGATACCGGAGGACGAGTGGGATAGGATCCTAGAGCGAAACCTGAAAGCATCCAGAAATACGCGACTTGAACTAATTAATTTCTACATATTGCACCTCACCCTGTCCCGAATTAGAAGATACTTTGGCACAAACACGGCGGTATGCCCAAGATTTGGAGCGAGGGAGGCACACATACTTCATATGTTTTGGAGCTGCTCCGCGCTACGATCCTTTTGGGAGGAGTTAGGGCAAGTGGTAGGTGACCTAATCGAAAAGGTGCTCCTGCATACACTAGAGCACTTCCTGCTAGGGCGCTTCCCCCATGTGGTCAAGATTAGGACAACTGGCAAGTTCCAGGACCTGGCCTTTGTCCTGGCCAAGAGAGAGAGAGACAGGAATTGGAAGGCGCCAGGAGGGTCAAGGATTGTATTCTGGAAAAAAGAACTCTGGGCGTGGAAGGCGGGCTACTGCTCAGGATAGCCAGCTGAGGGATAGGCAAAATTAGCAGGGCCAGAGCGTGGGAAAATCTGGGGAATGAACTGGCGGCCAGTAGGCAAGATAATAATAATAGTGGGGCGAGCACCCTGCAGCCAGCGGCTCTAGGGCAGGGGAGTGGGTGAGGTGAACGTTTAGTTTGAGGATGGCCAACACCGCAACACACTGCAACCAGAAGCTCGACCTGCGAGAACCCAACAGCACACAGGGACTGGAAAACGTCCACTTAAGCACAACTCAGGGGGAAGGAGAATGTTTTGTTACAAGGGGATGTTAAGATAACCACGCCAGAGAATAGTGACAGTGTTATACGTGCAATATATGCTAGATATGTCGTGAACATTGTCTATGTATGTTGACAATGTCTTGAAAAAACAATAAAATCTGGTTGTATAAAAAAAAAAAACGTAGGCATACCAAATGGGGATTTCCTTAATACGGGAAAAGGTTCTTATCTTCTAATAGGAATCCAAGATTTCACTGGGGAAATGTTGCCTCTAGTATATGAGTTGCCGGTAGCTGGCCATCTTTTACGAAACCAAAATCAACAGCTGTTATTTCTTGCAGAGGGCTTAGCGGTGTAAAGGTACAATTCTGCTCCCTTTAGGCAATATCTACATCAGAACTGGTCGGATTGGAAAAGCAATATTAAACATTTACCTTCATAAGCTTATTTATTCTCTCTCTCAATGTATATCATAGTAGGACATTTATTTTAATCAAAATATACCATACCTCCAATTATGTATTTTAAAAAAAAAAACCTTTTCTGGGTGAATCGGTTACAAGAGTAAGAATTTGCAGTAGTGCCCAGTCGGTCAGCTGAGAATTTTTCAGAAGGTATTACGCCAATGAAAAGCCATACCTATCAAACAATCATTGCCTTTTTTTATTTATTTTTTATTTATTTATAAAGTTTTATGTAGCGCGAACAAGATCCCAAGGGATATCCGAGCGCTTTACAATAGGATGGGAGTAAGGACATGAAGGCAAAAGCGACATCAAGTAAGAGTAAAAAACAGGAATGCTCGCAGATTCAGGGACAGTTGCAAAAAAAAAAGAAAGAGCAATAACACATGATAGTACAATGGAAGTAAGAACAATGTCTTCGAGCAGGTGAGCCTAGCCCAATTAGGGTAAGAACTTATTCTTAAAGAATTTTTTGGCTTCCAATTTGAACGCCGTCATTGAATCGATTCAGCGTACTTCTGGTGGAAGAGTTCCATATCTTTGGGGCAGCGCCGGAGAAGGCTCTGTGACTAGTTCTCTTTTTCCTAAGGATGAGTGGTTTCAAGAGGAAAGTATTGGCGATCCTTGAGGCTCTTACACCACAAGAAAGCTCAAGTTTTTGTGCAAGGTACCTGGGAGTATTGAAGTGAAGGGCTTTGTGCGCCAGACCGGCGATCTTTAACTGAATACGTACTTCATAAGGCAACCATTTGAGAGATTTTAGGACTGGGGATATGTGCTTGTTTCGCTTTGAGCCTGTAACCAGTCTAGTTGCTGTATTCAGTGATTCTCTTAATTGAGCCAGGGAGTATTTGGGAAGGCCACAGAGGATCGCGCTGCCGTAGTCCAGTCTCAGCAGGACAAGCGCTTGCACCACCTGCTTGAAATCGTCTTGCAGTAGGAAAGGTTAGATATTTCTGAGTGTCCTCATCAAGTGGATTGCTCCCTTGGACACCTTACTGATGTGATTTTTCATATTCAGGTGCTTATCCAAGGTGCACTATATAAATACAATTATTTATTTGCGGATTTTTATTTGGCCGTCGACAGTACAGCCTCGCATCCATTATATTTTAAATGTAAAATAATTGGGACGCTTTGATTACTTTAATTCTTTTTCCACTGGAAGAATGTATTTGCTATAATGTTTGTAAATTTTTAACTCGGTTTTGAAACTTTTCTGACTGCAGTGCATAGATGTTATAAATAAATATTTTAAGTACTATGTTCTACTAATTGTTGATCTCAGTAGAGATCTTAATAAAATGAAATGTCTAAAAAATAAAAATACATTTTACAATGACAGTGTGTGCATGTGCTCGAAAATACTGCCATACAGCGGGTTTTACCTAAAAAGCTAGGGACTGTCCGGAGGGTGTCCAACAGTCGCACGGAGCACCTACGGTCCAAGGTGAGAGCGCAAACCGAGACCAATAGAGAACGACGGTGGAAAGGTGTAGCGGGGGATCAATACAGACAGGGGCAGCTGGGTGAAGAGTGGATATAAAGTCAAGGAGAAGCAGGTGCAGAACGGGATTATCAGAAACAGTGGTAAGGGGAGCTGGGTGAGTGGAAAATGGCGAACAGCGCTGTGAGGCGATCGTAAAGGTCAGAGGCGGGGTGGAGGTTGTTTTGAACAAGGGAGTGGAGGTTAAAGAGGCTAAATGATCAAGGATAAGGGCGACAGAGTAGGAACACGTGCTTTGGGCAGAAAGTTTATTTGGGCATACTGCTCCTCTCCCTACTACTGTTCACCTTCAGGCTCTTGCCTGCTTCCTATGCTCACTAAAAGTGCATTGCACATTGCATTCATGGCCCGTCAGTTGGAGCATGACTTTGGGTCATGGTCGCGCTCTAGGCACCAGAGGCACACACGGTGCGGATCCGTCAGACATCAGTTTGTGACAGGTGTCACAAGGCTTGAAGCCCGTCCGACAATGGGACATCCCTCATGCTACCAGGAGTTGGAGACTCAAAAAAGGCATTTACAAAAGTCGAAAAAAGTTTAGTCAAAAGGTGACTAAGGGCCAATCTCTCTCCGGATCTGAGCTGGCTGGCACAGAAAAAAAAACTGACAGCGCGCAGGGGCAGCGTCTAAGTAGACACCACAACTTCATCTTGGTGACCACGACTCCGACGACAGACGCGGAGTTGACCGACACCACGTACTGACGCGCAGGTGTACTGCTAAGAGAACAATTCTCCGAATCAAGTCTGACTCCTGGGGTTAATTCTAAGGTAAAGAATCGATAACTAATGTTACAGATACATCGTTATTGAAGGTCAGCAACCTGTTCCTCTGTGTCAATCTTCAAGGCCAATAAATATGCTTCAATAACCATAGGAAAACCATCATCATGTTCGGCCACACACCCTACAAGCATTGCCTACAACTCACCAGCACCACATTAAACAACCTCGATCACCATTTGGCTACTATTGCATAACTTGAAAAGTGGACAAACTAACACCCCCCCCCTCCCGTGGGGCAACGTCTTAAACCACGAAATCCTAAAAACAGCCCCACGTAAATGTCCATCATCCCAAAACTTTAATTGTAAAAGTATGTTTTTGTACCCTATAAATAATCATCACTTTCATTCCTCTGACATATAACCCTTCACCTTAAACATCACCATACGTCCAGACCTCCTGGCCCTGTTCCCAGTGGCTCCTCTGCATGGTATTTTATGGAGTCATTTCTAGCTCTTTAAGGGACAAAGATATATAACATTTTAGCCTAGTTTTTTTTAAACGTTTATATCTGGATTTATCCATATTTATTTTGTTTCACAAACAAATGAAGTAATTACTAGTAAATGTTCACACTTAATTAATAAATGTGCACTTGCATTTTTATTTTTATTCAGCTTTAGCATTCTAAGCAGCCAAATATAATATATCAATGCACATGTGTGAAAGTATTAGCCTGATGGTACAAAGCAAGTGCGCAAGGTATTTAAGAACGTTTCATCACATTGATTTTTTTAAACTCTCCATGCTGTCAATGTCCACTGGTATTGGCTTGTAAGTCTTGAATGAAATTATTTTGAGTCTTGAATAGACCGATATTCTGTATTTTTCTGTTTTTAAAAAAATATACAGACAGGAAAATACTGTTTTCAGTCTAGCTATATATATATATATATATATATATATATATATGTAAAAATCTTTCAAAATGGAAAAAGCGTAGCCCTAAATATAATCTATTTGTACATTGTCAGTGACCTGGGGCATATTAGCTAGAGCAGTTGAAGTGACTTAGTAAAAATAATCAGTGTGATTTCCTGAAACTGTCAAAAATGATGGTTCGAGGCATATGGGCTGCAGACCACACACTGTTGCATTAGATCACCATCTGGCGGTGGGCCCGGATGATTACACTTTGTTGTTGTCTTGGAAGAGTCTCTGTCTGCTGGGTGACTCCTCCCTTAGACCGTAGTGCGCATGGCCATCGACTCCATCCTCAGATTGTGTTTTTTCCGCCATCGGGCTCGAATGTGTTCATCGTTCGGTCCCGTTACCGATCTCTTTTCGAATCCATAAATCAATCTACAATATCCATATCGTCTTCGACACAGATTCCGGTCGCCTGCGTCTAAGAGAGGATCCACTTCTCCATTCCAGCGCTCGTTGGGGGCCGTTGGGCCCAACTGAGCCATTGGGCCTTTGGCTCATGGAAAGAACACCGTTCAAGAAGTGCCCTAAGTGTGGACACAAGTTTCCCCGCACCGACCTGCATGAATTTTGCAACCTGTGCTTTTCTCCAGAGCACGAGAGTCGAGACTGTGAGGCCTGCGCTTTGTTCCGGTCCAAGAAAACAATCCGGGACCGTCGAGCTCGAAGAGCTATGGAGCAGTCATCGTCGTAGACACCAGACCTCATCGACGAGGCGCCGATCGAGGTATATGTCGAAGAACAGCAAGAAGACGTCGCTTCCGAGGCAGAGGACTCGGCTTCTGGAGCAGAGGATCGATCCGAAGATGACGATCTTCTTCCAGCTGGTCAACCGGTCGTGAGTAAGAGTGTCGACCCTGTTCACCTCCCCTTACCGGGACAGGCTTCAGTTCCACCTCCACCTTCGGGTCCGGGTGCACACCGATCAAAAACTTCAGAAGCCCCGCCTTTGGGCTCGGCAGCTAAGACTATTAAAAAGCCTCCGGTCGACTCGGGCTAGAGTAAGACCGTCGGTCCCGAAAAGCAGAAAGTGCTTAAGCCGAAGACACACCCTTCGATACCAAGTGTTACCAAACTGAAACCGAAACCAAGTTCAGCACCAAAGGACGTCCCGAAACCAAACTCGGCACCGAAAACTCCGGTACTTAAAAAAGTAGAAACTCCGGTACTTAAAAAAGTAGACCTGAAACCGGTTTCCATACCGAAACACACTTCGGCACCAAGAACGGACAAGTCTAAACACTCAGCACCCAAAACTTCGGATCCAAAGAGCGTTGATCCAAACACGATACCAAATAAATCTTCGGAACCGAAAACAAGAACCGTTCCAAAGATATTAGACACTGTAAAAGCTAAACCTGACGGCTCCAAACCACATACATCAGCACAGAAGAAAGATTTACCGGTAGAAGAGCTTTTCCAGCCTGATGTAAGGCAAAAGACTCTGAAAATTCATCCACAAACTGTACAAATATATACAGTGCCTGAAAAGAGGAAAATGGACTGTCCTAAGCCATCTCCTATTCCCTCAAAGAAGCATGTTCAGACTTCCCCCCACAAGACCTCCGTCACCACAAGTAGAAATACTCGTAGATTTTTCTCCTGCAAACTCACCAGCTACTACACATAGAATGATACCACAGGAGGAGGACTATGGGGATACATACTCTCAACACAGTTATCAGCAAATAGATGACATTAATGACCCAGATGATATGGCTGGGTCATCAGGTGACCCATGGGAAGATTACAATTAGGGCTCCCGGTTTTATGGTATTTATTTTTTTGCCATTTCCGTCTGTATTTATCCTTATTTATTTTTTGAGCATTTTTTCTGTATTTATTCACATTTTTTGTTGCCACAAGCAAAAGACGGAGCTACAGCTAGTATTTTTCCACATTTATTTAAATTGACAATGCACACATCCGCTCACTTAAACTAGTGATTTGTTGTGGCTTTAGCAGTGCTTTAAATGGTCCGGTACTGAGTAATTTGAAAAGGAGAGTACCTGTGCTTCTCAGTTCTGTTATAAGACACATTAGGATAGAGTACAAGCACTTATCAGGAGCAATATGTGCCAGCGCTTCTGTATTTCCATCTAAAGCCCTGGGGTGGAGGTTGGTTGAGATGCGTGGAATCCTGGGCGCATGCCGTGAGCTCGAGTTGCTGGGATCTGCAGGCTGTGGAATTACACGTCATTATGTCATGAACATGCGGAGTGGTATCATAGAAAGGGGGGTGATGAGCAACCGAGGTCGCCAGGTGGGAGTGGGCGATAGTGATGGACACTCGAGACAGAGACTACACATCTGTCTGTAAGGTGGGTGGGCTAAAGGCATCAGTGGGCAGAGCTGGGCAACTGTATGGGGCCTGGGACAGGAGGAGTCAGGGGCTTTCAAGGAAGGCTACAGCATGATGTTGGTGCCCTTAGGTGGAGAAGGGGCAGGTGAGAGCCCGGACAGCACCGATGTGGGAGTGTGAATTTTGGGGCTTGTTACCGTAATAGGGTAGTACTGGAGAGGAAGTACCGATCTACCGGGCCCCAATGAATGGGTGCTGGTGTGCGCTGGTTCTTTTGGAGTCGCAGATATTTACTTTTTACTTGGGGGAAATACACGTACCTTTCAAGTTGAAATGGCGGAGGGCTGGCGCAGAGGTCACTTGAGAGGCAGAGCCTTGGAAATGGTCAATTCTCTGAAAGGCCCGGGCAGCAACAAATGCTTCTACCTGTACACGAACTGAAGCTGTCTTTGTTCAATAACGTCGTACTCACTGGAAATATGGTTCTCCTAAATGGAATGGGATGCCTTTATTTTCCAATCAATGTGTACACGTTAGGCAATTCTTCAGGTTTAAAAACAGCGTTAGCCAAGATTGTATGAGAAGGCCCTATGTGTACATATGTACAGTATGATACGGGAACTTCATGCAGGCATGCCAAAGGTATGAACATGACTTTGCGGCAGTTAACATGGGGAGTTATTTACGGTAACCATGTTTCTGCTCATTTATTTTATTCCTCATTTTAGCATTCTCCTCTGCTTCTCTGCCACCAGCCTTGTGCTATCAGTTGGCAAAGACTGGAATTAGCCATGCGGTGTGCATGTAAAGATTCTGGAGTGTGCATTGAAATATGGGAGTGTACATTTAAATGTTGTGAAGAATCGCTGTATTTTTTTCTATGCGTTCCAAAGCCCAAATATTGTTCTCTTCATATAGAGAATAGAACAAGACAATACTGGTTTCTGAGCAGCTGAAGCCCTTTGAACCCAATGGGCTTTGCGTGCATGGTATTAACCATTGTGCAACATTCAGGTCCCACATTCAATCTCTGTGTGGTCTCGGTTTTTAACCCTTCCAAAGCTCGGCATATTATCCCATTTGCAGTGCAATGAATCCGTATGAATCTGGCAGCAAGCACTACACAAAAAACTGTAGTTTGCGTTTTGAACTTCCTTTTATTGTTCCAATGTCCCGGTCGAAGGTGTTCGCTGAAAATCGGGTTGGTTCCCGAGTAGCGCTATAGGACGTATGGGTGGAATCCATGTGCTATGTAATTATTTATTGTTTGCACCACTGTTGCCCTTAATCAGATCTTCAGCAGAGATGTGTAGCAGAGGTGTTTGTGAGTACGTGTGTTTCTGTGTGTGTCACCACCAGTCTGTGCTTGTTCTGAAAAGCTGGTGATTTCTGTTGCCTTTCACACTCTAAATCCAAGAATAGAAAGCTGAGTAAAAACCCGGTCTCAGTGACACGTTAATTTTTTTTATTAAATAAAATGATTTTATCCGGGACCTTCTGTTGATAAGGAGTTCGAATGAAGAACAGGTTACAAATCCTTGTTATAAAATGTTCAGCCCAGAGGTGCAACTAGAGTCAAATTTCAGGGGGTGGGAAGGGGGGGCTGAATCTTTAAGCAATAGTCAGAGTGGAGCTGCAGGGGCTCTTAGAAGGGGTGAAACAACAGCAAGGCCCATTAACATGCAAATGGTATTTTAAAGACCTGTGAAGTGCTCGGGTGCGGCTGTGTGAGTGCCCGGGGAAGCTGTCTCATTCTGGGCTGCCACACACGACAAGGAGGGGGCGGGAGGGAGGGGGGGCGAGATAGCTCTGGATTCGAGCAGGGCAGCAAAGCAATTCTCTAGTACTGACATCTATCACACGCCCGTCCAACCAGAATAATTACCCAAATCCATCTGACGAGTAGCTTAGTGATTGTTATCGAACACTGTGATCACAGAGTTGTCTGGGGACTCGTCTCCTTCATTTTGTATATTTACTCCAGTACTGTTCCTGGAGACATATGTGAGCAAGTGATGCTCAGTGCGCAAGTGGACAGGACGAAACGAACGCCCTGCCTGTCAGGGAATGCATGTCTACTCGAAGGCACGGGAAGCTCTGGGAACGTTCCACGGTCATTTGGATTGTGTGGGTGTGGGTGGTGGGCAGGGGGACCAATTATGTGGAGCTTTGATTAAATTATGCAGCAACTTCTCCGCCGGGTGTTGGGGAAACCTACAAGCTGGTCCACACAGACGCATACAAACGATTAGCACAACACAGTATGCCAGCACTTGTCAAGACTTGCTGTGCTCAGTCTGACGTGAAATGCAGTCACCATCAGATGACCCATCATAGATTGCAAATGTAGCACATGAAATCTCTGAACAGTAAATGTAAGAACATGAAAAAAAAACAGCTGGCGAAAGTTAACAAAATGGTAAAGCTTCAAGCCAGAAGCCCTGCAGATCCAACACACGACTTTCAAACATGTGCTCTTTCAGGGAGTGGGTTAACTGTGTGTGTGCCCGAGGAAGCTGTCTCATCCTGGGCTGCCACACACGACAAGGAGGGGGCCGGGGGTGCGAGATAGCTCTGAATTCGAGCAGGGCAGCGAAGCAATTCTCTAGTATTTACCCCATTATTACATATAAATACAGACAAAGTAAAAATTGTTTTCCGTCTGTATTTATATGTAAAAATCAGTTTAAACGGAAAACCGGGAGCCCTAATTACAATGCACCAGATGCACCAGATGTACCACAGGATGAGGCATACCAGTCTAGGACATCTCCACCAGATGACACCATTGGGTTCACACAGCTCATTCATAGAGCAGCTACTTTCCATGGAGTAGACCTGCATACTGATCCAATAGAAGAGGATTTTCTTATGGATACACTGTTAAAAGCACCTAAAACCACTACCACACTGACAATACTGAATGGAGTGGTAAGACATGCACCAGAAATATGTGAAGACCCAGTCAGGGCCAGAGTAATTAACCCCAGACTGGAGAAAAAATATAAAGCAGCTCCTTCTGAACCTGCATATATTAAAGGACAGTTGCCGCTAGATTCGCTGGTAGTGTCAAACGCGAGAAAGAGGGGCAACTCGCAGACAACAGGGGATGCTCCACCCCCTGACAAAGAATCAAAGCTTCTAGATGCCTCAGGGAAACGCACACTATCACAAGCTGCCAATATATGGAGGATTGCTAGCACTCAAGCTCTGTTAGCAAGATACGACAGAGCTCATTATAATGAGCTAGAGTCACTTATGCAACACCTGCCAGAACAATATTAGGCTAGGGCTGCTGATTTAATACAGGAGGGCAAAGTTATAACTAATACCGCCATAAGATGCGCACTAGACACTGCAGAGACAGCCTCTAGAGCAGTAAACACAGGGGTACTGTTGCTTAGGCATGCATGGCTAAGAATCTCGGGATTCAAACCAGAGGTACATCCAGTATACTAAACCAGCCACTTGACCAACAACATCTTTTCGGTCCAAATGTAGACAGTGCTCTAGAAAAGATGAAAAAAGACACTGATACTGCAAAATCAATGGGCGCTTTACAAACACAAGCCCATTAAACTTCTTTCGTCGCTCCTCCTATAGGGGTGCACCAAAAGGCTTCCAAACGGATAATACCTCCTCTACTTACAAACAGACCAACCAAACCTCACCCAGTAAGGGATACTATAGAGGAGGGTATAGAGGAAATAACAATAAAGGCAGAGGCAACAACAATCACAACGCCTCTACTCCCAAACAGTGACTTCCCTTCCATCCCCCAGACCATTCTACTCCGGTCGGGGGAAGATTACAACAGTTCCTACCTGTCTGGAACTCTATCACCACAGACAGGTGGGTGAGACAAATAATTCAGTCAGGATATTGCCTGGAGCTCACTTCCACTCCTCCGGCAATACCACCCGGACAACATCCTATGTCACAAGAGCACCTCTTGTTACTAAGGCAAGAGGTAGAATCACTATTGCAAAAGAATGCAATAGAACCGGTACCAAAAGCACACCAAAACACAGGGGTTTACTCCCTTTATTTTCTCATACCCAAAAAGGATGGGTTTCATAGACCAATTCTAGATCTAAGACCCCTAAACCAATACATACATTCAGACCATTTTCATATGGTCACATTACAACAGGTTTTACCGTTACTAGAGGAAAGAGACTACCTTGCCACATTAGACCTCAAGGACGCCTACTTCCACATTCTTATTCATCAGTCTTACAGAAAGTACCTAAGGTTTGTGCTACAAGGTCAGCACTACCAATTCAAGGTGCTCCCAATCGGAGTGACAGCACCTCGAGTATTCACAAAGTGTCTAGCAGTAGTAGCAGCACACTTAAGAAGGGACAGCATTCATGTATTCCCATATCTAGACCACTGGCTAATAAAATCCAAGTCATACAACCAATGTGTATAGCATACGCATCACACAGTCTGCCTATTGCACAAGTTGGGGTTCACAGTAAATCAAAACAAGTCACATCTACAACCGTCCCTATCTCAGCAGTACCTACGGGCCATGATAGATACCTCCAAAGCAATAGCGTACCCCAACTTAAGAATACAAGCTATGCAGAATCTCATCCAAAAATTCAAAGCTCAACACTCACTACAAGCTTGAGTGTTCATGCAGCTAATAGGAATGATGGCATCTTGCATTTTCATAGACCCATACACAAGACTACAAATGCGCCCCATACAAGAATGCTTGGCAGGTCAGTTTAATCAGGCTCAACAAGAGATAACCGATCTGGTGGTGGTAGACGACTGGACGCATTGCTCTCTGCAGTGGCGGAACCACAAAAACCTTTCCAAAGGCCGGCCGTTTATAGAGCAGGTTCCACAAATAATACTGACCACAGATGCATCTCTCACAGGATGGGGAGCGCACTTACAAAGTCACACAGTACAAGGAACATGGACAATGAAACAAAGAGTACTTCACATAAATTATCTGGAGTTACTAGCAATCTTTCAAGCTCTAAAATCGTTTCAACATTACATATCAAACAAGACTGTACTAGTCCGGACGGACAATATGACAGCAATGTATTACATTCAAAAGTAAGGAGGAACACACTCCCTACAGCTCTCCCGGCTGGCGCAGAGCATATGGAGGTGGGCCATTCCTCAAAACATTTTTCTGTTAGCAGAACATCTACCAGGAGTTCACAATCAATTGGCAGATCTGTTAAGTCGTCAGAGACAACAGATACACGAATGGGAGCTTCATCCTCAAGTTCTTCAGCCATTTTTTCAAATGTGGGGACAACCAGAAATAGATCTGGTTGCCACACAAAGCACCTCCAAATGCCTAAGCTTCACCGCCAGGTACCCACACCCATTATCCAAAGGCAATGCGGTATGGATGAACTGGTCAAACAAATTTGCGTACACTTTTCCACCTCTCCCACTAATTCCATTAGTGGTACGCAAACTAAGACAACATTCTCTCACATTGATTCTAATAGCACCAACGTGGGCGAGACAGCCATGGTACACAACGCTACTCCAACTCTCTGTAGTACCACACCACAAACTTAAACTCTCCCCACATCTACTAACACAGAACCATGGAGAGATCATGCATCCAGACCTAATGCAGCTCAATCTAGCGATTTGGCTCCTGAGGTCTTAGAGTTTGGATATCTGAATTTACCTCCTGATTGCATGGATATCATTAAAGAGGCAAGAGTCCCACCACTAGAGCATGTTATGCAGCAAAGTGGAAACAATTAGTTGTCTATTGTACAAATAACAACGTTAACCCTTTAGATGTTTCAATACAAAACATCATATGCTATCTCTTACATGTGCAAAGATCTAATTTAGCATACTCTTCAATCAGATTACATCTCGCTGCTATAGCGGCATATCTCCAAAACAGACAAATATTTTTCATTGTTTAGGGTACCTGCAATCAAAGCGTTTATGGAAGGACTTAAAAGAATAATTCCTGCAAGAATACCACCGTCTCCAGTATGGAATTTAAATGTTGTGCTCGCAAGACTTATGGGTCCACCATTTGAACCATTGCATAAGTGTGAGTTACAATTTCTTACATAGAAAGTTGCCTTTTTAGTAGCAGTTGCATCACTATGAAGAGTGAGTGAGATCCAGGCATTAACAATTCAAGAACCATTTATACAACTTCATCATAATAAACTGGTTCTCAAGACAAATTCAAAGTTTCTGCCAAAAGTCCTTTCACCATTCCATCTCAACCAATCCATTGAGTTGCCAGTATTTTTTCCACAACCGCAAACGGTTGCAGAAAGAGCTCTTCACACACTAGACGTAAAAAGAGCAGTTCTATACTACATAGATAGGACAAAACCTTTTCGTAAAACTAAACAAATGTTTGTGTCCTTTTCACCTCCACATAAAGGCAATCCAATTTCAAAATCAGGCATTGCCAGGTGGATTGTTAAGTGTATTCAGATTTGCTACCAAAAAGCAAAACGCACTTTAACCATTCCTCCTAGGGCTCATTCTACCCGTAAGATAGGAGCATCTATGGCATTTTTAGGAAACATACCATTCAATGATATCTGTGAAGCAGCCACATGGTCTACTACACACACATTTACAAAACACTACTGTGTAGATGTACAAGCGAAACAACAAGCAAGTGTGGGCCAGGCTGTACTAAAAACATTATTTCAAACTACTGCAACAGATATGGGTGACCGCCGCTAAGGGAGAAACTGCTGTGTAATCTATGCAACAGTGTGTGGTCTGCAGCCCATATGCCTCGAACGGAAAATGCTACTTACCAGTATGCATCTGTTCTTGGCATGTAGGGCTGCAGAACCACACCTGCCCTCCCGGCTGCCTATATCTTTTCCAGTATTATCTTATTTAGATACACAATACATGGTCATCCTTATCTGTAATGATACAACTCCATCATTTGCCCAATGGCGAAAACAATATGAGGATGGAGTCGATGCCCATTCGCACTATGGTCTAAGGGAGTAGTCACCCAGCAGACAAAGACTCTTCCAAGACAACAACAAAGTGTAATCATCCGGGCCCACCACCAAATGGTGATCTAATGCAACAGTGTGTGGTTCTGCAGCCCTAAATGCTAAGAACAGATGCATACTGGTAAGTAGCATTTTCCTTTTTGTTTTTCCCCGTATCAATACATAATTACACATTAGGAAATGGTTTTTAAAAAGTGGTCCACCTTTCTAGGGTTATCCGCCCGCAGATAAGTGACTATTAACGAAGATATGAAATCCTTTGACTGAAAATTGTCGATTCCTGGTTATTATACTTTTGCTTATTACACTTTTCTGCATCTAAACTTTTTTAAAACAACAACGACCTTTTCTGCTTTGGAGAAATTATATGAAAATGTTCTTATTTTCCGTTCCTTCTCCAGTGACTCTGTTCTATAACTAATCATTATTTCTAGCATATTGACACTGGGTCAGGTTGCCTTGGTAGTCTCTTGTTCTGAATCTGGATTCCAAAAGTGTTCATGTCCAGTTTATGAATAAAGACTGTGGGTTTATAGAAGTGAAAAAAGTCTGGCAACTCAGGCCCTCCTTCTGTAAGACACCGACATCTGTTCCTTTGAAGACCTTCCTTCTGTAAAGTCCTGCCTCTCGAGTATGAACTGATAAAGAGGTAAGATGTTTAGTGTTTGAGGAGTGCAGTGACTGAATTTGCAAATTCTACTTGTGCGAGACCATCCTAATGACTCAGAATGTACTTATGAATTGGAGTGGGAGCGAGACCTTTATTTTGAACGTGACCTCTTGTTCTCTCTGATGCATAAAGCTTTACCTTCTCCCAGATTGCTTATGGCTGCACAAGTGTGCATTTATCCTGTGACTTTCAATCCTGACTGGATCTCATGCACCAGAGGCACATGCCATGCTTCTCTGCGTCAAATATCTGCTTCCTGCAGTCGTGGCACGGCTTGAAGCCTGTTGTTTTCCTGGAACACTATGACAAATTTAGGAGTTGTCGCGAAACTGTCAAAGTTGGGAGGAGACCTCTGCATAAACCTCGAAGGGAATGGAATGAAAGTAACTTGGGTCAACAATCGGGGGTAGCATTTATGTGCACCTCTGCTCCGTCACTTCTGGGATGTTTTGAAGGTACCATGGAGCATTAAGCACCCCCTACCTGTAAGCAAGGAGCATTGCTGAGCGAAAAAAACCTTAGGATCCTGTGTGGCACCCTGAAATATTCTAAAGGTAAGGAATCTGCAATTAGATTGTGTCCGCCAGGAAGAGTGTTACCTCAGGTAAGTAAATTGTTGTTCGAGGCATATGAGCTGCAAATTGCACACTATGCATAGATGGCCACCTAGTGTTGGGCCCGGATGTTTGCAGTTTTTTTTTTTGTAGAAAGTCTTTGGAAGTCACGAGATAGGGGACTCCTCCTTTGGGTGATACTGCGCATGGGCATCCGCTCCATCCCCAGATTGTATTTTTCCGCCACAGGGCTCGGATGTGGTTCCAGCGCTCCTTTTTGGAACCGATTACAGTCTGCGCGCAATCCTCATCGGCTTCAAGAAACTACTCTCGAAAGCGTTTTCCAGTCGACACTATTCCTCAAGACCAAGAACGTCCATTCCGGTCGTCGACTACGGCCTTCGGGCCCAACTAAGCCTCGACTCCAGCTTATGGAAAGGACGCCATTTAAAAAGTGTCCTCGATGTGGGTCGAAGTTTCCCCACACCAACCTCCATGAGGTCTGTAACCTCTGCCTCTCGCCGGAGCATGAGGCCAAGGACTGTTCAGCCTGTGCCTCCTTCCACTCGAAAAAGACTATCCGGGACCGGAGAGCCAGAAGAACAATGGCTCAGAGATCTTCAGCCTCGATTCCGGACGACATCTTCCAGGAAGGCGTTGACGTCCCAGAACAGCACGACGTTGACAGCTACTCAGAGGCAGAAGATTCTGATGTCGAGGACGTGACTCCAGCGCGGCGGTTCGTAAGTAAGACCATCGCCCCGACCCTCCCTTGACACACACTAAAAAGGCTACGGTCACGCCCTCGGGCCCGGGTGCACACCGAGACACTGCTTCGACGGCCCCACCTTCGGGCTCGGCCAAGAAGTCAATAAAACCTTCGGGTGACTCGGGCTGGAGTCGACCCCCACTCGGTGCCAGACCACACTCACCGGCACCGAAGAAACCATCTAGTACCGCACCGAAGCCATCGGCGTCGAAATACTCAGTTCCCTCTGCACCCAAAACAACTTCGGAGCCACACAAAGCTTCCGTCCCCAAGAAAGCACCGGAGCCGAAGCACACATTGGAGTCGAAAAAAGTATCAGACTCGAAAAAACCCTCGGAACCGAAAAAGACTTGGGAACCGAAAAAGACCCCGGCTTCCCCCATTAAAGATAAGAGGTCGGAAGAAGCCGCTACGGCGCCAAAACAAGCTTCCATGCCGAAAGGTCACACTCCTGAAAGAGACTTGTTTACCCCTGACCCAAGGCAAAAGACTCTCATAAAAGATCCCAAGACTGGTTGATTGACGTTATCAAAGAAACGACCATCAGAGGCACCAGCTCCGGCTCCAAAGAAAAAGGACATTTGTACCTCACCTATGCATGTGCCTTCCCCGTCTCCTGCACCCAATCCCTCACCCCATATTTCACCACCTCGCTCCCCTACACCATCTAGCACACATGATGAAAATGGGGACGACATATCAGATACAGGGACTAACTCACAGGAGCCATATTATTCCCCAGCCTCGCCAGACCAATGGGACAACTATAATACACCAGACGTCCCAAATGTACCTCAAGATGACATATACCCCTCGAGGCCTTCACCACCAGAGGACACCATGGGGTTTAACCAGTTACTGCTTAGAGCAGCACAATACCATGGGGTAGACATGCACTCCGATGCAGTAGAGGAGGACTTCCTGCTAGACACATTTGACATGGCACCAAGGTCCTCAGCAATTTTGCCAATGCTCAAAGGTGTGGTTAAACATACCTCTGAGGTCTTTAAAGACCCAGTCAGAACTCTGGTCATAAACCCAAGAGTAGAGAAAAAGTATAAAGCTGCACCAGCTGGCCCAGCATATATAAAGAGACCAGTTCCTCTAGACTCTCTAGTCGTATCTAACGCACGTAAGAGAGCTAACTCTCAAACGTCAGGCGAAGCTCCCCCACCAGACAAGGAATCTAAACTCCTTGACGCGTCAGGGAAAAGAACTGCCTTACAAGCAGCAAACATGTGGTGCATTGCCAACACACAAGCCTTACTAGCACGCTATGATAGGGCACCATATGATGAGCTCGAAGACATAATGCAACATCTCCCTGATCAATTTAAAGATAGAGCTAGTGAGCTAATTCAAGAAGGGAAAATTATCACTTACACATTTATCCACTCTGCATTAGATGCAGCAGACACAGCCTCCAGAGCCGTCAATACTAGCGTCCTGCTGCGCAGGCATGCTTGGCTACGTATATCTGGCTTCAAGCCAGAGGTCCAAAGTGCTATACTCAATCAACCATTCGATGAGCAACACCTATTTGGACCCGAGGTGGATGTCTCCCTCGAAAAAATGAAGAAAGACACCGACACAGCAAAATCTATGGGAGCCCTGCAGTCGCAGGCTCCCAGACGTTCATTTCGTCGCTCCACATATAGAGGTGCAAACAGAGGGTACTCATCAGGCACACCTTCCACGGGATACAAAAGCCTCACTCAGTCTACCTACAGTAAGGGCTACCAAAGGGGAGGTTACCGCGGTAACAACAACAAAGGCAGAGGCAAGAACAACAACTCACGCTCTACCTCCTCCCCTACCCAATGACTCCCCTCCCCTTCCTCCGCCCCATTCCACTCCTGTCGGGGGAAGGATACAGCAATACCTACCAGCCTGGGAATACATCACATCAGACAGGTGGGTGCTTCAAATAATTCAGTCAGGCTCTTTCTAGAACTAATATCTACCCCCCCCCCCCCCCCCCAGACATACCACCCAAACAGCGTCCAATGTCACTAGATCATTTAACGCTGCTCAGACAAGAAGTACTTTCTCTCCTGCAGAAAAATGCAATAGAAATAGTTCCAAAACATCAAAGGAACAAAGGAGTATATTCCCTATACTTCTTAATTGCAAAGAAAGACGGATCTCTGAGATCTATTCTAGACCTCAGACCTCTAAACACTTACAGTCAGATCATTTTCATATGGTCACACTTCAGCAAGTCCTTCCACTCCTGTTGCAGAACGACTTTCTTGTCACACTAGATCTCAAAGACTCCTACTTTCACATCCCAATTCACCAGGCGCACAGAAAGTATCAAAGATTTGTGCTAGAAGGACAGCACTACCAATTCAAAGTACTCCCATTCGGAGTAACAACAGCGCCAAAAGTGTTCACTAAATGTCTAGCAGTGGTAGCAGCACACTTAAGAAGACAGCACATCCTCGTCTTCCCAGATCTAAACGACTGGCTCATAAAAGCACAGTTGTACAGCCAGTGTGTACAACACACTCACAATACAATACTGTTACTCCACAACTTAGGCTTCACAGTAAATTACACCAAGTCACATCTGCTACCATCGCACACACAACGGTACCTAGGAGCTACAATCAATACTCAACTAACACTAGCTTATCACTCTCCAGCAAGGATAACAAGTGTGCAAACGCTCCTACCAAAATTCAAATCACAACACTCGCTTCCAGCTCGAGTGTTTATGCAACTCATAGGGATGATGGCATCTTGCATATTCATAGTACCTCACGCAAGACTGCAAATGCGTCCACTTCAAGAATGTCTAGCACATCAACGGAACCAGGCTCAGGGTCAGTTAACAGACCTAGTCTTGGTAGACAGTCGGACTCATCGCTCTCTGCAATGGTGGAACACAAAAAACCTGTCAAAAGGCCGACTATTCCTAGAGCCAGATCCACAAATAATACTAACAGCAGACTCATCGCTCTCCGGCTGGGGAGCCCACCTACTGCATCACACCACGCAGGGAAAGTGGACACCAATGCAAAAACTACTCCACATCAACCATCTGGAGTTGTTAGCTGTGTTTCTAGCTCTAAAAGCATTCCAAAAACAAATTGCAAACAAGACTGTCTTAGTCCGCACAGACAATATGACAGCCATGTATTACATAAACAAACAAGGAGGGACACACTCTCTGCAGCTCTCTCAACTATCTCAGCAGATAAGGAGGTGGGCTATACCTCAGAACATCTTCTTAATAGCCCATCACGTCCCAGGGGTTCAAAACACCATGGCAGATCTGCTAAGTCGGCAGACTCAGCAGATGCACGAGTGGGAACTTCATCCGCAAGTTCTTCATCTGTTCTTTCAAATGTGGGGACAACCTTAGACCTCTTCGCCACCCACGACAACGCAAAATGCCCACACTTCGCCGCCAGATACCCACACCCATTGGCCAAAGGCAATGCGATATGGATGAACTGGTCAGGACTATTTGCGTACGCTTTTCCTCCTCTACCATTGATTCCTTTATTAGTACGCAAGATGCAACAACACTCGCTAACGCTTATACTAGTAGCTCCAACGTGGGCCAGACAACCGTGGTAGACCACACTGCTACAGCTATCTGTGGTACCACTTCAAAAACGAAACCTATCTCCACATCTTTTAACTCAGAACCATGGAGAGATCAGGCACCCGGACCCAGCTCAGCTCAACCTTGCGATCTGGCTCCTGAAGTCATAGAGTTTGGTTATCTTAAACTCCCTCAAGAGTGCATGAATGTTATCAAGGAAGCAAGACGTCCCACCACTAGAGCATGTTATGCTGCTAAGTGGAAACGTTTTGTAATATACTGTCAAAACAATAACATAAAACTCCTAGATGTGTCCTTCCAACACATTATAGGCTATTTGCTACACCTTCAAAAGTGTAATTTAGCCTACACATCTATCAGGTTGCACCTAGCTGCCATTGCAGCTTACTTACAAAATAGACAACATCTGTCTATTTTTACCAGCCATTAAAGCTTTCACGGAGGGTCTCAAAAGAATAATACCTCCAAGAATACCACCTTCACCTGTGTGGAACCTAAACGTAGTGCTCACACGTCTCATGGGACCTCCATTTGAACCTTTACATAAATGCGAATTGCAATTTCTCACATTGAAAGTGGCTTTCCTAGTAGCCATTACTTCTTTAAGAAGAGTTAGTGAAATGCAAGCATTTACCATTCAAGAACCTTTTCTGCAAATGCACCACAATAAGGTTGTTCTTCGTACAAACCCTAAATTCCTTCCAAAAGTCATTTCGCCATTCCATCTAAACCAATCTGTGGAACTGCCACTTTTCTTCTCGCAGCCACAAACAGTAGTAGAAAGAGCTCTGCACACCTTAGATGTCAAAATAGCATTACTATACTATATAGAGAGAACACAAAGCTTTAGGAAAGCAAAACAGTTTTTTGTATCTTTTTCACCACCGCATAAAGGCAACCCAATATCAAAATCTGGTATTGCCAGGTGGATCGTTAAGTGTATCCAAATATGTTATCACAAAGCTAAGCGTACACTAACAATTCCTCCAAAAGCCCATTCTACAAGGAAAATAGGGGCTTCCATGGCATTTTTAGGGAAGACATCTGCAAAGCAGCTACATGGTCTACACCGCACACATTCACAAAACACCATTGTGTAGATGTACAAACAAAGCAACAAGCCACTGTAGGCCAAGCTGTACTTAAAACACTATTTCAAACAACTGCAACAGATACGAGTGGTCGCCGCTAACGTGGGTACTGCTATACAATCTATGCATAGTGTGCAATCTGCAGCTCATATGCCTCGAACGGAAAATGCTACTTACCAGTATGCATCTGTTCTTGGCATGTAGAGCTTCAGAATTGCACACGCCCACCCGCCTCCCCGGCTACCTTTATCTGTTAGTGTTATCGTCATTAAATACAAACACACATGGTCATCATTATCTCTTAGCTCCATAACTTCCCTAATGGCGAAAAACAATCTGGGGATGGAGCCGATGCCCATGCGCAGTATCACCCAAAGGAGGAGTCACCTATCTCGTGACTTCCAAAGACTTTCTACAAGAAAAACAAACTGCAAACATCCGGGCCCAACACTAGGTGGCCATCTATGCATAGTGCGCAATTCTGCAGCTCTACATGCCAAGAACAGATGCATACTGGTAAGTAGCATTTTCCTTTTTGTTTTTCAGCAAAAGTTCAGTATTTCTACCATGGGATTGGCTGAGGAATGATTTTAATAACTTAAAACATTATCCCAAAGTGCTCACCTGCCCTTTTAGACTGAAGTACATTTTACCCCAGTATTGGAACTTTCATAGATTCCCATGCTTTGTATCATTCCCCGTCGTCGGAATGGGAGTCTCGGTAACAAAAATACCATAGTTGTAGGTACAAAAGACCAAGGAAAAGGCCTAGGCCTCATTCTCTTTTGTAGCATATCACCCTCTTTGTGTAAAAGAGACCAAACTTAGGCCTCAGCCAATCAGAAGTGCCTCACCCCTTAGAACCTTCCTGAAGGAACCTCAGTGCCTCAGATTTTCTACCGCACGTTGTGCTTAGGGAGTCTCCTTTGAGCTCTGCTCAACTTCTACTCTTCTAAGGATTTATTTCAGGATTTTTTCTTCAGAATCTTTCAGATTCACTTCCGGATTGTTGGCTGCCTTCCAGGATGTCAGAAATGGAGAAGAAAAAAGCCCTTTTCAAACCTTGTTCCACCTGTGGTAAGAAAAGGCTTTTTGTGGAGGATAAGCACAAAGACTGCATTTATTGCCTCTATCCTGACCACCAGGCTGCGGACTGTAAGATCTGTCGCACCTTTTTGACCAAGACCCTCCGGGACCGTGAGGGTAGACTCTTGACATGGCTCCACAAGCTGAAATCCAGGAAGGACACTGTCTCTAGTGACAGTGAGGATGCAGCGTCGATGTCTTCTTCAAGAAGGTCAGTGAAGAGGGGTAGGGGTTCCCCTTCTCCTTCTATGGAAAGATCTTCCAAGGCCTCAAAAAGACCCCCAGTGAGTCTGAGAGCCCAGGTCCCAGCAAATCTCCTCACCGAGGTGTAAAGGAGAGGGTAGGACCTGCAACGCCTTCTGAAGGGGAGAAAACTGTCACAGCCTTCAAAAAACCTTCATCCCAGTCTTCTGAGAGGAGTTCCAAGTCCTCGAAGACGTCGACGGCGGAAGTTCCGTCGACGAGAAAATCAAAATCGGGATTGATGTCGTCGACTATCCCGTCGACAGGGGTTTCGACGCCGAAGAATTTACAGAAGACGACGGAGGCGCCGACGACGACGGAGGCGCCGACGACGACGAAGGCGACGACGAAGGCGCGATGAAGGCGCCAACGACTAAGGTGCCGACGACGAAGGTCCGTCGACAACAGTTACACTCTTGCCGACGATGATGGTGACGACGTCGACAATGACGACGACGACTACGGTCTCGTCGACGACGACAACTTTGACAGTGACAACGGCTGGCATGACGACGGTTTCATCGTTGACGACTTCGATCACCCCGATCACGTCGACGCGTACACAGCCGTCGACGACAGAACCGTCGGCGATACTGTCCTCTGAAAAAAGGATTACCATTTCAGTGACACAAATCACGCCAGAGATGACTTCTCCGAGGAGTGTGTCTCCCTTACTGCCAACCATGCTTTTTCAAGAAGGGGAGTCAGAGGAGGATGACCAGGACTCGTACAGCTATGCCAATAGCCCCTCCCAACTTCTAGTCAAATGCCAGGACACTGACTCTGAGGGCGAATACGACGACGAGGAAGTTGGTCATCATCAGTCGGCCCAGTCGCAACACCATTCTGAGCAAGAAATGGTTACAGTGCCATCTTCTTTTCTCCAAGATCTGCATAAGATGCTGCAGGACTATAAATCTAAGGCGAGTAGGCCTATTCCGGTTCCGTCAACGCCTGCTACACCTGCAGGGCTTTCAGCCTCATTAGTGACGCCTACTTTTCCGGCTCCAGTTTCCCCTCGGCCTCAAATGTCCTTCCATCAGGATTCCTCCGGGTTACAGCAGACCCATGATGATTCCTCGGATGAGGATCAGCAGTCGGATCATGGCTCTATTCCGAATACTGAATATGATGAATATATTATTCCAGATCCCTCATCTCCAGTCCCGGATCCGGCGGATTCCCTGCCAGCGGACATTGGGGGCGTCCATCAGCTGATGGAAAGAGCTGCTGCAAGGTTCAAATTAGCCATGCCTAGGGTTACTACAGATTGTTTCTTATATGATTTCAAGGAACCTTTTAGGAAATCAACGAGGTCCATTCCTATTATGGATCATTTGTGGAAGGAGGGCCTAAAGGCCATGAAGAACCCGGCAACGGTGGTCCCTGTGCTACCGCATCTGGATAAAAAATACAAGGCACCCGATGATGGACCGGCAGCCTTAACGGGTCATCCAAGACCAGACTCTGTGATCTCGCAGGCAGCGCAGAGGAAATCCCGTAACTCCTCTGCTCCCTTAACAACTGCTCCGGACAAGGAAGGGCGGAGGTTGGATAATGTGGGGAAGCGATTCTCGTCGATGGCAAGTTTGCTGGTGCGAGCGGCTTATGCCCTAGCGATCTTGGACAGGTACGACCGCCAGCTTTGGTGTGATGTCGCCCCATACCTTGACCAGCTGCCTCCGGAGTCTACGGCTGAGGCAAAGAAGATCTTGCAGGAGGGAGAAGCGACGTCGATGGAAATCATTGACTGTGCAATGGATATTGCGACGACGGCGTTCCGTTCATTGGCTGGGGCGGCAGTCCTCCGTCGCCAAGGATGGCTCAAAGCTACTTGGTTTCGGCCTGAGATCCAAAACAAGGTCCTGGATCTACCCTTTGATGGGAAGGCATTTTTCGGCAAACTCATTGACGACACTCTGCAAGAAATAAAAAAGGACACGGAGACTGCCAGGTTCTTGGGGACCCTTCAATACCGAAAGTCTCCTTTTAAGGGATCCAGATGTAGAGGTGGTAACTACAGAGGATCCTTTCAACAACAACGCTATTCCACCACGGGCTCAGGTTCCCAGCAATACCGTCAGCCTTATCAGCAGCGGCAAGGCCAGTCTACCAACTACTCCAGGCCTTACAATAAGGGAAAACAGGCTGGACGAGGACAAGATTCGTCCAAGCGCCAATAGCGGCCTCCTAGCTCTTCCTACTGGACCTTCCTTCAAGAGATCATCAGTTGGAGGCAGGGTCACTAAATACCTTCACAACTGGTCCAGGATAACATCGGACCGTTGGGTGCTCAACATCATTCGGAAAGGGAATACCTTGGAATTCACGCAAGTCCCTCCACCCAAGCCCCTGGCAGCCATTCCATCGAAGCACCAGCGTCTCCTGCGGCTCGAGGTCCAACAGATGCTCCGGAAGGGAGCAATAGAGCCGGTCCCCTCAAATCAAAGGGGGCAAGGATTTTATTCCAGGTTCTTCCTGGTGAGGAAGACGCTAGAGAAGTGGCGCCCGATTTTAGACCTCAGGGAGCTAAACACCTATCTCATCTCCCTGTCCTTCCGGATGGTCTCCCTCCAGGACATCTTGAAGCTTGTCAGCCCGGGGGATTTCATGGCCACGCTCGATCTCGAGGATGCGTATTTCCACGTTCCGATTCGCCAGTAGCAGCTTTCCTGCGAAGGAACCATTTTCAGGTCTTCCCCTACCTGGACGACTGGTTACTGAAAGCTCCGTCCAGGGAGGCAGCACTGGAGACTGTTCAAGCTTGTACCAATTTGTTTCAGAATCTGGGACTCACTCTGAACAACGAAAAGTCTTCCCTGGTCCCGTCCAGAAAGGCTCGCTTCCTGGGAGCCATCTTGGATTCAAAGCTCTCAAGAGCCTTCCCTACTCCGGAAAGGAGAGAGAAATTACAGACGTTGGCCCAAGACTTACAAACAAAAAAGTGTCTTTCAGTACGCCGCTACAAGTCTCTTCTGGGAGTAATTTCATCGTGTATTCCACAAATTCCCCATTGCAGACTAAGGATGCGTCCTCTGCAGGAGCAACTAGACAACCAGTGGAAGCAGGTCCACGGTTCATTCGAGGACAGAGTGATGGTCACTCCAAGGATGAAGGAAGCGGCCTTGTAGTGGACAGATCAAGACAACTTGTCCCAAGGTCTATCCTTCGTAAGCGACCCGTCTCCACATGTGGTAACAACGGACGCGTCATTGGAGGGTTGGGGGGCAGTGATGCAAGACCTGCATGTCAGCGGTCATTGGTTGCCCCAGGAGAAACGCCTCCACATCAACCTGTTAGAGCTCAGGGCGATACGACTGGCTCTGCAAGCTTTTCTTCCTCGCCTGGAAGGTTAACAAGTGCTTATCAGGACGGACAACACCACGGCCATGCACTATGTGAACAAGGATGGAGGAAACAGATCTCGTCCATTGTCACAAGAAGCTCAGCAGATCTGGGAATGGGCAATCCTTCAGAGGATATCGCTGAAGGCAGAACACTTGCCAGGCGTCCTAAACGAAACCGCCGACAGACTGAGCAGGTCATCCTCAGTCAGCCACGAATAGGAATTGAATCAGAGAGTTTTGGAGGAGGTCTTCAGCCAGTGGGGCAGACCGGAGATCGATCTTTTTGCCACTCCGACCAACAAGAATTGCCGGGCTTATGCAAGCAGGCTTCCCCATCGAGGTTCTCTGGGGAGTGTGCTTTCGATAGCATGGTCGAGGACATTTGTCTGCGCTTTTCCTCCCATTCCTCTGATCCCACGGCTCCTCAGGAAGATCAAGGTGGAGCCGTGCAGGATGATCCTGATAGCCCCGGCTTGGCCGAGGCAGTTCTGGTTCACGGAACTCCATCTGCTGTCGATAGCCCCTCCTCTTCCTTTAGAGGTTCTACCAGATCTCCTCACGATGTCCAAAGGACAAGTTTGGCACCCAGATCCGCAGTCATTACACCTGACTGCATGGCTCCTGAGCAGCGAGAGTTTATGAACCTACCCATATCAACTGAGATTAAGGAGGTCCTTTCTCAGGCAAGAGCTCCTTCTACAAAGAGGACTTACCATCTTAAGTGGAAGAGATTTTGTTTCTGATGCAAGAAAGAACGCATTGATCCTTTCGCTTCCAAGCCTCATCAGATCCTTCCTTATCTGCTGTCCTTGCCTAAGTCCGGACTAGCCCATTCATCGATTAAGGTCCATTTGGCGGCAATATCAAGGTTCAGGAGGACTGGGTCTGGGCCCTCCTTGTGGTCTTCCAGAATTGTCAAGCAATTTCTAAAGGGCTTGTTCAGGGTCTATCCTCCAGTGAGACCGCCTCCTCCGACATGGCATCAGAACCTAGTCCTTTCTCAACTCATGAAGGGCCCGTTTGAACCAATCCATCGTTCTGATATGAAATACCTTTCATGGAAATTGGCTCTCCTCCTCGCTCTCACGTCGGCTAGGCGTGTTGGAGAATTGCAGGCCTTGACTATCCAAGAACCTTTCCTTCAATTCAAGAGAAACACTGTCATCATGAGAACTAATCCGAGGTTTATGCCTAAAGTTCCCTCGGACTTCCACTTGAATGAGCCAGTCATTCTGAAGGTGTTCGTCCCTCAACCGGCTACAGCAGCAGAGAGAGCATTGCATTCGCTAGATGTGCAACGGTGCTTGAAATTCTACTTGGAGCGTACTTAGGGTTTTCGGAAAACCTCAGTTGTTTGTTGCCTTTGGGGGTCCAAGCAAGGGCTTTCCACTATCCAAACAAGGTGTTTCAAGATGGATCACGAGTGCCATTCTGCATTGTCACACTTCTGCAGGGAAACCTCTGACTGGAAAGATTCAAGCACATTCCACGAGATCTGTGGCTTCTTCAACAGCCCTCTTTGCGGGGGTGCAGATCAAGGACAGTTGCAGAGCCTTCTACCTGGAGCAGCGTTCACACCTTTACCAGGCATTACTGCTTGGAGTCCTTACAACAAGATGATGCGGCAGCAGGACAGGCTGTCCTAAGGAACCTCTTTTGATTGGTGAGCTTTCCTTTCTTTCCCACCTTCCGTCTTTCACATTTTGTATCTTTGTCATGTTGCCTATTGCTATACTGTGATGATGCAAAATGTGTTTTTTTTGCTAACTGCTTGCTACTCTGATACAAAGCATGGGAATCTATGAAAGTTCCAATACTGGGGTAATAAACAAGTTACTTACCTGTAACTTTGGTTCCCCAGTATTGGTAACTTTCATAGATTCCCATGTGCCCACCCACCTCCCCGAGGAAAGCTCAGCCTACAACAGATATGGTGTCTAAGTACACAACGGCTACGAAAATCTGAGGCACTGACGTTCCTTCAGGAAGGTTCTAAGGGGTGAGGCACTTCTGATTGGCTGAGGCCTAAGTTTGGTCTCTTTTACACAAAGAGGGTGATATGCTACAAAAGAGAATGAGGCCTAGGCCTTTTTCCTTGGTCTTTTGTACCTACAACTATGGTATTTTTGTTACCGAGACTCCCATTCCGACGACGGGGAATGATACAAAGCATGGGAATCTATGAAAGTTACCAATACTGGCGAACCAAAGTTACAGGTAAGTAACTTGTTTTCTTACTTTCCATTCCTGAATTTCTGAAGCAGTGTGTCCGCCGGTAAATATGTTCAGAGCTATTGTGGGCAGATGATTACCATATAGGAGGGAAGGGGAAGGCTGATGCACTTCACTCAGTCTTTCAGAGAACTTCTAGTAATATTCTCAAATGTATGGATTTCAAAGTTTCTTTGATGTACTTATGACCCTCCTTTTATGGGAGTGTGACCAAGCCCTTCTTTTATGGGAGTGTGACCAAGCTCAAGGAATACACTGCATGAAATGTTGAGAAGCTGCAACAATAAGTGTGATGCAAAGTAGGTTGAGCTAAATAATGCATTATCTAGACAAAAAGAATTCTGAAGCTAAAGGTTGACCTTTAATAAAGGTTTGATGTAAGCACACACTCATGCTTAAGACAGTGAAAGAGATTGCTTGTAAGAGTCCGTGTAGAAGGTCTTGTTTATTGCTCAAAACTTCTGCTATGAGCCACTCTTGAAGGGGGCTTATTTAACATACAAAGAAGTTTGTTACCACTGCACTGAACTTTTCTTGTGGAGTGAGGTTCTGTTGTATAGAAGCAAAAGAAACCCCATTGCACAGCCCAAGTAAGCATCAGTCCTTGGTTCTACATAGACAAATTAATCCGAATTTGCAGAAAGTTTTCTTGCCAGATCTCTAGTGATACTACTTCTGTGTGTTATCCTATTTGCTAATTTCTTACAACAAAATAGGTGACAGATACATCACTGTGGTTTGTGGAGGCCATCTATTAGTGGTGAAGATCTGAGGGCTATGGTGACTGGCAGTAGTCCAGTTCCATATAAATCTAGTGAAGCCATGGGCCATCTGCCTGGTTTGTGGGGGATTTCTGGGGTGAAGAAAGGCAAGGCGGTGCAGAGAAGGGCTCAGAGGTGGATGGTCCTCTGCATTCATATCTGCTACACAGTGGCCAAAAAGCACCAGCTGAAGGGTCTGAACACATTCCACCCGAACTCAGACTGCCACCACTGTGTTTGCATGCCGAGTACCCGTCCTTAACATCTGTGAAGATGCAATATGGGCATCAGTATACACACTTTTACAAAACTCTACGGCCTTGTGTTACGAAAACTTCCAGATCCAGTCTGGAGACTCGGGAATATTCTAAAGGTGAAGCATCTGTGGTTAGAGTATCCACCAGAAAGAACATTATCGAAGGTAAGTATCTTGTTGATTTGTCCACACTTGAGTGCTTATGACCAGCTTCCAATCTCGCTCAGTATGTGATTTTTTTTTATCCATAGTGATTCTCAGAGTTTGGAAAAATTAAGAGAGACACAGATTTCAGAAAGACTTTCTGCCACTCTTATTACTGCTAGCAAATCTGTGCAAGTCAACGGAGCTGCAACTGTAAGTCAACTTTATTTTTCATTCCCGAACATTTGAATGTACAAGTATGCTTTTAAATTAGTATTAGTGATCTTGGTGCATAGTGTAGCTATAGTATGCCTAGTTTAAGTGAAAGCAGGCTATGCAGCAAAAAAAAAATCAGTCTTTTAGAAAGTATTGTTTTTCAGAAATGTCTGAAAAGCTATTTTTCATTTTATTATTTCTTTATACACTTTTTGTTTAAATTAGGTTCTGCCTGATTTCACTTGTATAGCTTCATATCATAGATTTTCCCCATTTATGGCTGTCTACGTTTTTATGGCGTTGGAGTGGGCTTTTTTCCGATCATTGACTTCTGTAGACTATACCGTTTCTTCCATTGGCTTGAGACTTTTTCAATTATATCTTTGCTCAACCAATAGGAAGTATTGCATTTTTAACTAATGGTATTGGCTTACTGCGCTGTGTTTTTCCACCTTGATTATATTACTTGCTTTCAACTGCATTTAGGAGATATTTTCCAACAGGCCTTTTCCTGGTTGTGTTCTACATTTCGGCCACCACCACCCTCATTCCTTTCTTCCTTGTTTGCTCATTGGTCCCCCCCTACCAACTGCTCCCTCGTGTTGCTCCTTCCATTCTTTCCTTTATGTTTCTCACATTCTACCACCCGCCAAACTCTCTTGTGACTCCTCCCTGTTCCTTTTTCTTTCAAATATGCTCTTCATTTTCTCCACCCTCAACACCTTTCTTTATTCACTCACATCTTCCCTCTTTTTTCCTCACTTTTTCTCCCAACCATCACCCCCTATTGTTCTTCCCTCCTGACCCTTCTTCTTTCCCCTCATTTCTCCAACTCTTCCCTCCTTGTGACTTCTCACTGGTACTGCCACAGGCCAGGTATTTTTTATTTGCCTAGAAACGACAGACTGTCTATATTGAAGGCTCCCTTGCCTTCGATACTGTCTTCTTTTGGTTTCTATGTGAAATGAAGGCTGGTGTAAATGTTTCCGCATTATAGTCTTTCCTTTCTTTCTATGTCAAAGGAACTAAAAGTACTTGCCACTCAACCTTTATTTTACTTAGAAGCAAAAACAGGACTAATTCAAAAGCGAAGAATGCTTTCAGTCCAGATAGGTTTTCATTTCTTGAATCTGCCTGGCTGTAAAAATCCTGCATTACATACATTAGCATATTAAATCCAGTGCAATTGACTTTGCCATTGCCTGTTGTTGTTTTTTTAATCATCATACTTAATGAAAAGACAGTACCCCCTCAATATGTCCCCACAGTTACCTGCCACCTCTTATGCTAGCAAGCGCAACACTGACATCTTTATTTATGAATCAGCAGCAGTCAAGACCTTGAGAATTGGGAGTTAACCTACATCTCTCAGATTGTATTTTTTTTAAACAAGTCTTCATTGAGACACATTTTTTATCATTTACAAACGACCCCCCCCCCCCCCCCGAAACTTCCCTCAGGCATATTGCTTCTTGATGATTATACATTGTCAGGCATATCAATAACGTCATAGATGCTTCTTTACATTTTGACACATTTTAGTTCAACAATCCAAGACTACGCTTAACATTGGAAGCTTTGCATCCACTTCTGAAGGGGGTCCCAATTTTCCAACCCCTTCTTATTATTATTTCGTCCTTTCCTTCTATAAATAGCTATCTCTAGACTATATGCGGCCAGTAGTTGCGCCCGCCACTGTTGAAAAGCCGGAGGATTTGGGTCCAACCAGGCTGAAGCCAGGCATATTCTGAACACGGCCATAGAGATAAATATCAGCCCTTGCATAGACTTTAGTCGGATGTCTCCGTCTACTCCTAGCATTATTTCTCCCATGGTGATTTCAATTCTTGTTTTAAAGATTTCAGTTAGGAAGGTTGAAATTTCCCTATGCAAAGGCCGAAGTGTGTCACAAGTAGCAAATATATGTATGATGCCGCCCCGTATAGTGCACTCCGCGGGAATTCTGTACCTTTGCCTGAGCCCCATTTAGCTATCTTATTTGGTGTATAGTACAGCTGGAAACATGTTTTATAGAATTGGGCTTGTAATCCAGCCGACATTAACAGTGATTGGTATAATTCATAGGATCTCTGGCTTGTCCCCTCTGTTATCTCCAGTTTATCCTGCCATTTTCCAATGAATTTGTTCATATCATCTGGGAGAGTGGTGGTCAAACTATCATAAATTTCCCCAATCTTAACCGTTTTGTTTTTGTTAAATAATTCGATGGTTGGGATCCTCTGGAATTTAGATGTCCGCCCCCTTTTTTCATTAAGAAGTCTCTAGCTTGTAGATATTTAAAAAAATCTCTGTGGTCTAGCGTATATTCACTTTTTAACTCTTCGAATGATTTAAACCCTGTTGGAGTGTAGAAGCATCCACACTGGTTAATCCCTGCCCTTAGCCATTTGTTCATGCATGCGTCATTGAAGATCTCCGGGAGATTATTTATTTCTAAATAGGACGGTATAGTAGGCAATCCTCCCAATTCCCAGGTGTTTGCGTATATGATTGCAAGCTGTATGGATGCCTACTAACGTTTTAATGCGCACTCTTTTAAAATAGCAGTTGTATGTAAGTCGCCATAGATGCTCGCTAGCCTCGTTACCCAGGATGAGTTCCTGTGGTGTTGGAGCCTCTCCATCTTGCTGGTTTCTCCCATTCGGGGAAAATAGTACAGTAACATATTTCAAAGTTGTAGCCCATCAATAAACTTTAAGATCAGGCAGGGCGAGAACGCCTCTATCTTTTGGGAGTGAGATGTATCGAAGTTCCCTACGTGGTCTTCTATATCCCCAGATGAATCGAGAGAATATATTATCGATATCTTTAAAAATCTGCGGGGTGAACTCTAAGCATATTGCCCTAAAAAAATAAAACAATTTTGGGAAAAATATCATTTTTATTGCGTTACATCTACCCACTATGGTTAGGTGCAGATTATGTAGTCTATTGTGGTCCTTTTAGATTTGTTTCATGAGTGGTTCCAGGTTGACCTTGACCGATTTATCTAGGTTGGCCGTTATTTTAACCCCTAGATATGTAGCGTTTTCCACTATCCTATCGTCCCTGTAGGTGATTTTATTGTTGTTAACTATCTGCGTTTTATCCTTATTCAGCTTATACCCAGAGATATCCCCAAACTTTTTTGCCTCCTCTTCCATAACTATTACAGTTTCTCCGGGATCACTTGTAACCAGCGCAATGTCATCCGCATAGGCTAGAGTCATGGTGTCACCATTTGGGGTTTTAATTGGTGGGATTGCCTGGTTAGTTTCCAATCTGCGTATAAAAGGGTCGATAAAGATTGCAAATAATAGGGGAGAGCAGGGGCATCCCTGTCTTGTCCCTCTAGATATGTTAATTTCCTCTGACATTGCCCCGTTAATCATTACAACTGCTTTGGGATTTGTGTATAGCTTGCGAGTGGCATTTATGAACTGTTCCCCAATTCCACTCTTTGACTTTGCAGACCATAGGCACTGCCAGGAAACCCTATCGAAGGCTTTCTCTGTGGCTAATAATATGAGCGCCATAGGGTCTCCTGCTACTTCCGTTATGTCAGAGTGTGATCACCCTCTGTACATGGTCAGTGGGGGATCTTCCCGGGAAGAATCCATGCTGGGGAGCTGACACAATTTTATGTGTGATCGGTGCTAGTCGACTAGCTCATAATTTTGAGTAGATTTTAGAATCACAATTTATTAACGTGATGGGGCGATAGGATCGCAATTCCCTTGGATCTTTGTTTTTCTTTCGGAATACTACAATTTTTGCCCGAGCCCATGATCCAGTCGGATGCCCTCCTTGAAAGACATGTGTTATTAGATCTCTTAAAATTCCTTTTAGTGGTTTAAAAAATTTAGCATAGAATTCTATTGGTATTCCGTCCAGCCCGGCAGCCTAGCTATTGTCAGTAAAATTTCTTCCCACTGTGGTGTTTCATCTAGACTATCTTGGTCTTCCTGTGGCAGCTGAGATATTATAGTCTGCTCTAGGTACCTCTCGATCTCATCTTGCCTTTTATTAGTTTCCTTATAAAGCTCTTGATAAAAGTTTTGCAATCCAACTCTTATTGCTTTCGGGTCTTGTTTGAGGCCCTCTTTAGGGTCCCTAATCTCCTTGATCATGTTTGCCGTGCCTTGCTGTCTCGTGCGGACTGCCAGTTGATGTCCCACTTGCTCACTCAGTTCGTAAGTGGTCTCTTTATTCATTGTGGCCTTGCACACTTCCTTTTCTGTGAAGATATTGTTAATTCTATTTCTTGCACTAGCCACCCCGCATAGCGCCTTTTCTATGTCCTGTCTAGCTTGTACTGCCCTTATGAGTTCCTCCTCTGCTTCCACCAATTTCCCCTGCAGCATTCCTATTTTTTGTTTAGTTTCTCTATTAGATTTAAGAGAGAATCGTAGGGTTTCTCCCCTTATACCTGCCTTCAGAGTGTCGCATACTATTTCTATTGGTGTGTTACCCACATTGACCTCCAGAAACTCAAGTATCCACTTATTTATAAGTTAGCAATATTCTTCATTTAGGAGTAGGGCCCTCTCAAATGTCCATATGTTTTGGTTGTGTTGTATCCCTTTAATGTCAACACTCAGAATTAGAGGGTTATGATCCGAAAGGACCAGAGGTAGTCTGTCTATTAGGTATTTTGAGATCATGGTGCTAGAGACTGTAGGAGAGTAGGGTCTGCTTTCCTATGGTCACCCCAATTTTTGCTTTTTGCTTCACTGGTTTTCGACTTAATGTGGCTGTGGGCCTGCTAATCAGACCCACAGCCTGCTGTTCGCTCTCTAAATTCACATACATGTACTATAGGTACATCACCAATTTGGTATTGGACACATTATCAGCCCCTGTACAGTGTACTATAGGTACCCAGGGCATAGGTGCATCCAAGGCCTACCAGGGGCTGCAGCATATCTTTTGCCACCCCTGGCTGGCCATTCAAACAGACACAACTGGCTGATCACTCAGCTGGGGCAAGGTCGTGTAATCACTCCTTGCTTAGATATAGTATACCTATATCTAAACCTATATCTGGACACATATATACCTATAGGTCACTCCTATGGCAGGCCTTAACAGTCCTGGAGGCAGAGTGCTTCGTTTTATGTGAGATGGTGCTCTAGCATGAGCTGAGCCTGTCTGCAGCTTTCGGAACCATTTCCTTATAGCTGTTCCAGGGTATTGCCATACCATATACTCTCAAGTGCATTCTAATCCTCGCGGTTATTGGTGACGGGGGTAGAATTCCACCCTTCTAGAGGGAGAAGACATGTAACTTTACTTAAAACGCGGTTAAATCTAACCAGAGCCCCAGCATCACAAAATGGATGCTGCTGCCACCGACACACGTCTGGCCTCCTGCTGCTGACCGAAACTTGGAAGGGGAGGCTTGGACAAAAGGTATCCTGTCACAGGGAGGTGTTACACCACCCCAGACAGGAGATAGTGGATTGAGGCAGGCAGGGCGAGTGAAACTAGACACTGCCTGGGGCGCACAAGGCTCCCCATGCATAGCCCAGTTCAAACCGGTCCTGGGGCACTCCAGCCCCAGCTCTGGCGCGAAACTGGACAAAGGGAAAGGGGTGTAACCACCCCCTTCCTGGGTCCCACCCATAGGAGGGACCTAGCAGGATATCCAGCCCCTTTATTTGGAATAAAGGTAGGAGCTGTGTCCCAAGACATTAGATTTATCCTGATTGAAGCTTTGATACAGAACTCTGGACCCTTCGACATCCCACTCGACGTGGAAGACTGAAGAATCTCCCTTATGGTCAAGGAGTGACCACCCTGTGCAAACAGGCACCATCCAGCGCCCAACGGTTTGCTTTGTTGCAGTTCCTGCCGAAACTCGAGCGACAGAGATCGACAAGACCCAGCTTCCAGCCCGATCCACAGTCCCAGCAAATCTGAGACCCGTGGAGGCGACGTGAAGCGTGGGGCCGGCCATCTTGAAAAGACTGCGAAGTGCTGACCGTGCAGCTCCTGAGGCACCCTCGAAGCTGTATATTGGGGTTTGAGAAGCCCCAGCCCCGAGCAATTCGTGCACCGAAGATCACCCCTCTACACTCACCGAGTGCTGCGTGGGGCCCTTTTGCATTTTCCTGCTAGACGCGTTGGTCCGGTCACTTGCCCGTTGGCTAGTGGCCCCAGTACCGACGAACCTTTGAATTTACACCGCTGATCTGGTTGCTCCAGACTGGCCCTTGCTCCCCTGAAAAGGAGCCACCGCTCTGACCTTGCTGGTCCGAGTAAGAAGCAATCTTCAAATCCTGCGTGGGTTTTATTTGCCAAGGCCTGTTAACTCCGATCCGGAAGCTGACACCGCCGACAGCGAGAGCCTTCGTGGGACAGCTCGTGATCCACTCCTGGTCATCCTCGATGCCCCCGAGTCCACGTGGCAGCGGAGACCAGCTTCAAAACAACCACCTGATTGCGCCCGACATTGCCTGGTTCCTTCCTGGTTCCATCCTGATCACTGCCAAGTGACCCAGACTCTGTCCCCTCTGCTTTCAGGTACTCTACATCTTCGATCCACCCTTGGATCCAACCGGACTCTTCTCTCCTGGCCGCCTGCAGCATCTTCATCTCCAGGCTCCATAGATCACCACGACGAAACCCAACACACTTTGGCACCTATGCACCCGCTTCCTGTGGGTGAGGTAACGATCTAACACCGGTGCTCCTGTAGTGGTTTACACCTCTAGTGTCCTAGTTTTAAGTGGCTAAGTTCTAGTCCAGTCCGAAGACTTCTAAAACAGTAACTTTGTAACTTTTACGCACCATTGACTTTGCATTGGTGCATGCGTGTGCTTTTAGCGCTGCACCCGAATCCCGCGGGCTACTCCCGTCCTAACTACTGTTAGTCCATTGTAGTCCCAGCGATTCCCAAGGCCCTAGGCCTTACCATTGTTCGTAAAGCGGTTCTTATACCACTTATTTAATATATGGTTTGAGTGGCCACCGGCCCTATCCATAACTGTGCAACTTTTGTATGTTTAACTGTGCTTTTGTTTTAACGCTTATGCCTCTGCACTCATAAAGAGTACAGAGGATTATTCTAGTAATAAATACATATATTTTTATAATATACAACTTGTGTGGTGTCCTTTCATTTGATATTACAGGACTGCATATGGTAAAACAGCTGGCTTCACATGCCCTCTTGAGTTAAGCCTAAGACTGCTTAGGTCTATGCTACCCCTAGGATAGCTAGTCTATAAGGTTGACTTACAACCACCACCATAAGGGATTGTTTGGACTGATGCATGATGTCCACAGTTCTGTGGGCGCCTTGTATCAGGCCAACTTCTCACAGAGACAAACACATAATCTAGCCTAGCGAGTTTGGCATGTGGGTTAGAAAAAAATGTAAATCCTGGATTGTTAGGGTGTTTAGCCTGCCAGCAGTCCCATAGCCCATGAGTGGAGCATAGTTCTTTGAGTGCTCGAAATACCCTTGGTTTCCTCCCATTATATGCGAAACCAGATCCCGATGACCAGTCCGATGGTAAGTGCTGGTTAAAATCTCTGCAAACAATCAAAGTGAGTGACCAGTGAGCTAATTCATTCGTAATAAATCCTAGTATGTCTGTATCATCGGTGACACTCCTGTATATGGAGCATATAGTAATTTTTTTCCCATCACTATACTGGCACTCCGTGACTGCCCACTGCCCAAGTTTGTCGGCAGCTGACCTGGTGAATTGCAACCCCCTCCTGTTACCAGAATGGCCACCCCGTGTCTTAGTTGCCTGTGTTGTGGCTACAATCAATCTATACCCGAGGGTTTTCAAGAGATGCGGTTGGGACCCCTCCACGTGTGTATCTTGGAGACATATAATATTAGCCCTTATTGATCTTAATCTCACTGCCACTCTGTATTTTTTCGGGTCATTGAGGCTACAGATGTTGATAGATAACACCCTTAGCTTAGCCATTTAACCGCATCGCAGCTAGAGCGATTCCCCTGCTGTGCTGGACAGCAATAAAAACGGGTGTGGTCGTGACGAGCTCAGCTCGTCATGAGCACAGGAGCACTGTACGACGAGCTGAGCTCATCATGAGCTTGGAAGGGGTTAACATTTTGAGTATGACCCCTCCTTTGATTTACCACTTTTTCATGTTGTTTATTCTCCCATAAATAGGCGAGCCATTTGATGCAATATCTTTAATTTGGCCTGACTGAGTGCTCTATACCGACAATATGCCTGAGTTCTCGCCCCACCCACCTCCCACTTCCCCCCTCCCCCCTCCTCTCTTGAGGCAGTCGGGCTCAATCTTGAGCCTGTGTGATAGCGTCTGGATTGTCCTCGCTCACTCCTACCCCCGCCCCTCCGCAAGCCATCCTAACACCCTGTGCTCACCCCTCTAACTGTAGTAACCAGAAAACGAGACCAAAAAGAAAAGTGGTAAAAAACTGAACCAAGGCTAGTATCTTAATACACATTGAAAGTTTTATCCTTTTGTTGCGTATCAGTACTTGAACGTTAATCATTATGCATTTAGTTCTATCATCACTTAAGTCCACCAGAGAGAACAAAGATCGAATGTATTTGCTGTGTCATTTTCTACCACCAGATATAATCTCGGGGTTGCTTGACTTAACTAGCATCGACAAGTCTCTTCCCCCCAGTTATGATCTCATCTAGCAGTTTCTGTGCTTGTATTGCGGAAGTAAAATAGAAGTTCTGCCCTTGATGGATAATTTTTAGTTTTGCTGGATTTTGTAGGAAAGCTGATGCCCTGGCCTTTTGAAAAGGGGTTATGAGCTGCCGGAGTCTCCATCTTCTCTCTACGGTGGCATGTGCAAAGTCTGGTTTGGCAAAGTGCGTAAAGTTTTCCCCTTTCCTTTTCATATTTGGTCTGGCCAGATCGTACACTGCCTGCCGAAGTAGGAAGTTCCCGAAGTATATTAAAATCACCTGTTGGTACCCTTGTGCATTTGCTGGTCGTTTGGGTATTTACAGGGGAAATCTATGAACGCGCTGGACCTCTTTGTCCCAGTCCTGTAGCGAGTTTTTCAATAGATTTATGGTATATTCCCTTACATCTTTTTCTTCGACATTTTCGGGAATTCTAAGCACCCTTGGGTTGTGCCGGCATTGCCAATTTTTGGCCTCCTCCAGTTTCCACATAACATCCTTTAGCATGCAGTCTTGGGAGGATGCCTTATCTTTTAGTGTATCCACTGTATTTTCTAAGTCCTCCGTGCGTTTCTCCACCATGCCCAGTCTGTCTGCTATTTCTGAACATGTTTTACCAATTTTGTGCATTGTGCCTTGGAGTTTTTTCGATGCAAGTCGTGACTGGCTGTTCTCATTCTTGATTTCCTCCTGGAAGGTTTTTAAGGATTGAAAGATCATTGACAGGGATGGCTCTTGGGGTTCAACGTGAGGTTTTGCCTCTACCTGACCGGGTTGTTGTCCTTTAGATATTCTTCCTGCCCCGTTCAGATTGCCAGGACCTATTAGTTGCGTAGCTGAGTAGTCCCTCCCGAGCTCCTCTTCCTCGTCCCCGTTTTTCTTAGATCTATTTTTCTTCAAGTCCGACCCCCTTTTCATTCTTTACTGGGTTCTCTTCTCGTCTTGACTGCCATTACTTGTAACGGTGTCTTCCCCCTCCATCTCTTCACTGCTGGAAGAAAGCTTGGATACTGATTCGGCTGATTCCTCATTCAGTGAGTAAAAGTTTTCCCTGTAGTCTGGGGAGAGATACCCTGTGTTGTGTATCCTTTTTGGGATGGCTCCTTCATTTTTATCTCCTTTATTTGGTGGCTCGGTTACAGCCCTCTCTTTACCCGGTGTTCCAGAGGGGGTACTCTTTTCTAGCCTGCTGTCCAAGTACCTTGTCTTGGGGGTTGATTGATACTTCTGGGCTCCCAAGGACTGTGTTCTCCATGCATTATCCCCAGGAGGGCCTCCCTTCCACTCTGTGTACTAAGGGGCTAGCCCGGGGGGATCCCTGGGGGCTCTCAGTGAGTACAGTTTCTTGATTGGCCCCTAATTCTTCCATTTGCAGTGACCCTGGAACCCCCAGCTCCTTCTTGCCCTCCATAGGGGAAAACATGCTTGTGGTGGCTTTCTGCCTTTTCTTCTCCCCCTGTCTGCCCGGCAACGTACCTTTTAAATCCGGATTCGTGTTGCTTTTTGGAGCCTCTGTTTTCTCCTTTGCCTTTTCCGATTTGCCTATTTGCTGGCGCGATTGTCCGTTTTCTTAGTTTCAGCTTTGTTTTCTGCCTTGGTCTCCGACTTTGTTTTCAGGTCGCTCTCTTTGCGAGACCCACAGAGTGTGTTGAGACGAGTTCTGCTGTGTCCTCCTCGTGCAGCCATGGCCTCCGTGTGCTTTGCTCTGAGGCTTCTCTCGTTCTCAGCGTTGCTAGGCAACCCCAGCCTGCAGCTCGAGCGAATCCTTCTGCCAGCGGTTGCTAGCAGAAGACGAATGATGGATTTCCAGCATGAGGGGTGGGCTGCGCTGTGTCGATCCGAGCGAGCACTGCTCAGTCTGTAGCTACCAAACCCAGGAGAGGACTGCCAGCTTTTGCATCGCAATCGGTAGGTCCTTAGTACCGTCCTGGTTTCCTCCCGGTTCCTCCCCATTTTGTTAAGCGTGTTGGACTGACCACTTTACCAAAGCTTCCATGATGCCGCCTGGAGTGTCGCTACTCCTCTGTTACTCATCCGCGGATTTCCGACTCTGCAGCGATTCTGCATTCAGGATGGGTGCGGTGAGATGCAGAGCGGTATGGAGGTGAGTGAAAGCGACTCTCACTCAGTCTGCAACTTGCCTCTCAGAGTGGCCATATTGCACATATTCTATTAGATAGTATTTTGAATGGCTCTCCAATTTAACCTAGTATTTTTAAGCTTTTTATACTGGTATTTTGGGCTATTCAGGTGATCTGGATGAAGGTTCCATTAGTATGGAGTCTGGCTCTAAAGATATTGACTACGAAGTGTTCTATATTACACTGACCAAGTAAACTTTAACATATGTGCGGTATATGCACCCAGGAATTTAAGGCTGTTACAACTGAAATAATGGTTTATTGTCCATACAGCAGGAAATTTCTAATCACTTGCCACCTCATTTGATACATCAGCTAACCTTCAAAATACATTTTTAGATATAAGCTTTGATTTCACCTTGTCCTTAACATATATGCCATCAGACTTCTCAGCACCTTTAACTGTTCATTCAGCAGTTTTAAGACTGTTGCTTTTCCTAAGGTGGGAGAGAGGCTGTACATTTACTGGTGTGCAATTGTAAATCTAGTGCTATTCCAAAAGTTGACACAGTCCCCAAGTACATTAATCAACTCTAAGTGACTCCAGCAATTGTTTCCTATTTAGATGTTGCTGGAAGTGCCTTGTATGTCGCATTTCTCTTTGATGGTATGGTCCTTATAGCCCCAAGTTTTAGTTCCACAATGTCATTTATTTGTGGGACTCCTAGGGCATCACTGTAAATACCAGACATCTAACCGCAGATTCCTTACTTTGGAATCTTCCACCAGGCGCAAGACTGGACCCGAAAATATTTACCATAGCACGTCGGTAGAGGGTGTGGCGCAACTCTGTATCGACATGGTCCACCTGATGTGACGTTGTCGGAGTCCATGTAAAACTGAGGCGTTGGCGTCATTTCTTCTTTTCCACATTTGCAATACAGATCCGGAGCGGTTCGGGGGCCGTTTTTACAGGGTCATCTCGACGTCTTGTCGAGAGATCAGTGTGCTTTTTTGCGATGTTATCGAAGTTTAAACTCTGTGGATCTTGTGACAAACAAATGTTGATCACGGATACCCATACTATCGCTTTGTGGTGCCTTGGAAAACCACATGACTTCGAGGAGTGTGGTTCCTGCCAGTGTCTGAAGCTGAAGGCATTAAAAGAGCGCCAAATGGAATTTTTAGCGGCGTGTTCATCCAAAAAACTGCGTTGGTCCTCACCGGAGTCCAGAGACCAGTTGAGCAGTTCGGGTGAGGGGCCATTGATGTCATGGAAGGCTCCAAATGTAAGTCTGACACGGTCTCCTAACTGTTGGTTGTGCAGCATTCACAGGAATCCATCCCGCTCCTCCCTTAATCTGCTGGAGCTGGGGCGACTCTAGCACAAATACGGAAATATTATTTTTTCCTGCAAGAGTATCCCTGCGGTGTGCTTTCTGGCCCCAAGGAGGTATGAGGTGCCCTGACTGGATCCTCGCCGGCGGGTTCGCCCTCGGTGACAGTTGGGCCCTCTGAATCAGTTATTGGATTCAAGGCAGCAAGCACCGATGCATAGCCCTTCGGAGTTAACACCTTCGGCATCTGGGTCGAGTCGGCCAATGGCGTCAGCAGCTTTAATAGATGCCGATCCCATTACTCTTTCCGACGACAAGACGATCCCACAACGCCAGATGCAGTGCCAACGGAGCAGTGTGTTTTGAACAACTCAAATCAGGCCTTATTTAACCTCATTCTGTTTTTCCTACTGGAATGCAGTTTATTAGGTGAAGGGGAGAATCTAGCGTGTTCAAACCCTTTGGATAATATTTCCTTTGGAGGAAAGGTAGTTGACTGAACTGGGGGAGGCTAATGGGCTAGAGTCCTCTCCAGTATGATTTACTTTCCTTCTCCTGGTATGGCAATGAAGGAAAGTTCTCCTTTTGCTGAGGTATTGAGGAGGGCAGCTGTGGTCTTCGATTTTCAGTTTCCCTCAATGGAATCGTCCACTGATGCTTCGAATGTTCTTCATCAAGGTGAGACTGGAGCCTTTACTCCCTTATGAGTCTTCGTTTGGCCTTTTGTTTGGAGCTTGGGCGAACGCCTGTGACAGGAGCTCCAATTGACCGGGCTGTGGCCATAGGCATCGATCTGCCCATGGGGACTCACTTTGACTCCTGCGACATCCCACCACAAAAGGGCTGGTGGTTCAAGCTGCTACTGCTTCAACTGACCCTAGTGTCCTTCCCTTGGTTCCATCAAATAAAGAGTCCAGATGGCTAGAACATTGTGGGAGGAATATATTCTCTTCCAACAGCTCGGCATTGAGGTCGTTAATCACTACATGTGTTTTGGGCAGGTTTTCTCATACTTTAAGGGACTCTGTGGTGCAACGTTTTTCTTCTCTGTCAGAGGAAGGCAGGAGTGAACTACTGCAGGTGGTGCAAGATGGCTGGGAAGCAACGAAATTCACCATAAAATGTGGTATGGACACCACAGATTCTGTAGGTAGAGCTGTGGCTCAGTCGGTTGCACTGCGCAAACATGCATGGTTGTGTCAGTTTGGGTTTTCAGAGCCTGTGCAGGAAAGCCTTAAAGATATGCCGTTTGATAGTGTTCATTTTTCTGATAGATACATCTGCCATGTGGATTCCTCACCTTGTGAATATCCCCTTGCGTCAGCAACATTCGGAAATTCTTTTTGTAGCTTTGTGCCGATGTGGACTTGGACGTCATAGAGACACGGCATCGCACGCGACTCCACTGACGTCACCGACGCCTACAATAGGCCCACGCCGGCGGGATGACATCAGTTCCCTTTTTTCTGCGTCGTCGACGCTAACGGTTTCGGGATACTCAGTAGCTTTTGGTAACTCTGTTACTGTTTTTCTTCGTTTCTTTACTCTCTTGCCTCTTTGTCTCCTTATTATGTTGACAAAGAAGACTGGGTTTAAACCCTGCAGGGAGTGCGGGTAGATGATGTCCGTTACGGACCCACACCAGGACTGTATTTGGTGTTTGAGCTCCGACCACGACGTGGATGGATGCTCGTCGTGTCAAAAAATATATCCAAAGGCCCTGCGAGAAAGGGAGACCAAGCTTCTTGTGGGAAAACTGAAAGCCGATAAAGGAAAGAAGTCTTCAAAATCCCGCTCGCGGAAGTAGAGGTCAAGATCAAGATCTCGAGAGGCGTCGGCTTCGAAGTCTTCGTCGGATCATGCTTCGAGGTCGCATAAGAAAAGGAGTCACGAATCTCGACGTCATTCGGGTGAGAAGTCGGGCTCGAGGTCGAGATCACCCAAGAAGGTTAAATCGAAGGTGATCCCACCACAAGAGGTTTCGGATCGAGAAGGCGAGGCCTCGCCTTCGGAGTCGCAAGTTCAATCTCCGACTCCGGTTTCCGATCCGACTCCGACGCCGTCTCCGGCTCAAGAAGAGGTCGGTGAAGTTCCTAATGAGGAAGAGGAATCGGCTCCTGTTGATGAACCAGATTCGAATCTGCCTCGAGATCGACCTGAGGGTGATCATCCACCTTTTCCAGCACCAGGTCAGGATCCTTCAGCGTTCCTGAACGCTAAGTATGGTGTATTCTCGAGGTCATGGTACCCCTCTGGTGCACCTTCGCGTCCAATGGCATTTAATTTGGGTGTGCCTCACTCTTATGCCCCGGCGCCTTTCATGCCGTATATGCCGGCCCCGACTCCGCTGTGGCAGTACCCGGCTCCACCGAGGTCGACGCCAATGTCGATGCCGGCTCGACCGAAGTCGATGACTCCAGCACCGGCGTCGCCCGCTCCAAGCAAATCTCTGGAGCATCCTTCTAAGCCTTCGGATTCGGTACCGACGTCGGCTCCGGCGCCGTCGGAGTCGACAGTGGATCCGGCTGCAATCCGTGTTAAACAGAGATCTAGGTGAGAAGCTCAACGTCTCCTGGAAGAATGGAGGTATTATGAGTCTCATTCAGACTTTGAGGAAGGTGAACTGGATGAGAATTATTTCGAGGAGCTAGCTGATGCTAGTGGTCTTGATTTTTCCCCAGAGTGGGTGTTGCCATCAGGTCTGGATGCGCCCTCTAAGGATGTTCAGCCATATCACGTGGTAATGAAAAAGGCAGCAGGACTTTTAGGCTTGACATTACCTACTGTTGAATTTAAATCAAATCTGCTTACAGAGGTTCTCCATTCACCGAGCTCAGCTGTGGAACCATGACTCCCAATTAATGAGGCGTTAACTGAACCCATTATGGAGGTGTGGAAAAAGCCTCTTTCTGCTGCTGCTGTCTCAAAAGGTGTGGCTAGGAGATATAGAGTGGCTCCTGAAGACCCTGCATTTTTATCATCTCACCCTTCTCCTGAGAGTCTGGTGATTCAAGCTGCGTGCTCAAAAAAGTCAGTTGGTGCTTTTCCCCAAGTGCCTGGTGACAAGGAAACTAAAAAACAGGATCAAGTGGCCAAGAAAACTTTCTCCTCCGCAAGTATGGCGTTAAAATCAACGAATGCCACTTGTCTTATGGGAAGGTATGTGTACGCACTTTGGACTCAATGCGTTTATTGATTCCAAAGGTTCCAAAGACTGCAGAGGTGACTTTGAGGAAGTTTTATCTGATACTCAAGCGGCAGCTCGTCGGGTTATCCAGAGCGGTCTAGATACTGCAGATTCTGTTGCAAGGATCATGGGCACTGCGGTTGCCACAAGACGTTCAGCTTGGCTAAAATCCTCAGATTTTTCTGCTGATGTGCAGTCTGCATTGTTAGATCTGCCTATTGATGGTGAAGGACTCTTTGGCAAGAAGGCAGATACAGCCTTAGAGAGATTTAAGGATAGCAGGGCAACTGCTAGATCTCTTGGTCTTCAAGTAAGAGGTTCAACGGCCAGAAAGTTCAGAGGTTTTGGACGCTCTTCTTTTCGTACCTATAGACAAGGTCATCAGCAGCAACAACAGCAGCAGCAGCAAAATACCTTGTATAGGTCATACAGGGGAAAGCAAAGGGCACGTCCTCGAGGGCGTCAAGCCTCTTCCTCCTCCACCTCCTCCAACCCCCCAGCCACAGAAAATCAGCCCTAGATCCGCCATTCAGGATCATGTGGGTCCGGTGGGGGGTCGGCTTACCCACTTTCTAAGGGATTGGGAATCTTTTACATCAGATCTTTGGGTTCTCAATCTCGTAGAAAATGGGTATGCCCTTCCCTTTCGGGAATTCCCTCCCAATTATCCTCCTTGCCAGGGATATTGCTCAGAGGAACATCTGTTGCTCCTACAGGAGGAAGTTCAAACTCTGTTAAGAAAGGGTGCGACAGAGGTGGTCCCAGAGCAGGAAAGGGGTCAGGGATGCTACTCCCGGTATTTCCTGATTCCCAAAAAGGATGGCAGGCTTCGTCCAATCCTGCATCTCAGGATTTTGAATCTTTATCTGAAACAAGAGAAATTCAAGATGCTCACCCTTGCTCAGGTTCTTCAGGCACTGCTGGAAGAAGACTGAATGGTGTCGCTCGACTTGCAGGATGCGTACTTTCACATCCCCATCCTGAAGTCGCACAGGAAGTATCTCCGTTTTACGGTGGGATCGCAGCACTATCAGTTTGCGGTCCTTCCGCTTGGGCTTACTACTGCGCCTCGAGTCTTCACCAAGGTGATGGCAGTGGTGGCGGCGCATCTCAGAAGGTCAGGGATTCCTGTATTCCCTTATTTGGACGACTGGCTGATCAAAGCAGTCGTCAGAGAGAGTGCTCCATCTGCGAGAAACAACTGGGTTGTTGTACAGGTTGGGTTTTTCGATAAATGTGCCCAAGCCTCACCTGGTGCCCTCCCAGCGCAACCTGTTCATAGGTGCTTTACTGGACACAACTGTATGTCGTGCATTCCCTCCTCCTCAAAGGATTCACGACATACAGGAAATGATTCCTTTATTTTACAATGGAGCGGTCGTTCCAGTCCTGAAGGTCCATCGCCTGCTCGGTCTGATGGCTTCATGCATTCTGTTGGTCAACCATGCACGCTGGCACATGAGGGCGCTCCAGTGGTGCCTCCGCAGGCAGTGGTATCAGCACAACTCGGATCTCAGGGAGTCAGTGAGGATCTCCAGAGAAGCTGCGTCGGATCTGTCTTGGTGGGGCGTGGAAGGCAACCTGTCTCAGGGGAAGCCTTTTCAGTTGCCTCATCCGGTGGCCACAGTGATAACAGATGCATCCACTCTAGGGTGGGGTGCTCATCTGGGGGATCTGGAGATCAAGGGTCTTTGGTCTCCAGAGGAAAGGTTGCTTCATATCAACCTTCTAGAATTGCGGGCGATACGTTTGGCGCTCAAGGCCTTCCTCCCCTCCCTTCGTGGTCATTCGGTCCAGGTCCTGACGGACAACACGACCGCGATGTGGTACATCAACAAACAGGGAGGAGTGGGGTCGCAGTGTCTCTGCAGAAAGGCTCTGCGTCTCTGGTCCTGGGTTCAGGACCATCAGATTTGTCTGATGGCGAATCATCTGGCCGGAGTTCTGAACGTTCGTGCAGACAGTCTCAGTCAGCAGTTCTCTGCCGACCACGAGTGGAGGCTTCACCCGGAGGTGGTTCACGACATCTTTCAGATGTGGGAGACTCCTCGGGTGGACCTGTTCGCCACTCGCGAGAATGCTCACTGCCTGTCTTTCTGCAGTCTCCAGTATCCGATGCAAGGAGCCTTGGGGGACGCGTTTCAGTTGGGTTGGGGAAATCAACTCCTTTACGCGTTTCCTCCCATACCTTTGATTCCTCGGGTTCTGAGGAAGATTCGCCAAGACCGGGCCCAAGTCATATTGGTCGCCCCGGACTGGCCAAGAAGGGTGTGGTATACAGATCTTCTCCACCTCTCCTCTCACCCGCCGCTCCGTCTCCCTCTCAGGGCAGACCTCCTCTCTCAGATGGAGGGGCAGGTTCTACACCCCCACCTCCAGACATTACACCTTCATGCCTGGAGATTGAACGGGGCAACCTGAATTCCTTTTCCCTCCCGCCTGACGTTGTGGATGTCATCTTGTCAGCCAGGCGTGACTCCACTAAGTCCATCTATTCTTATAGATGGTCAAAATTTGTCATGTGGTGTGGGGAGAAATCTATTGACCCTTTGGGAGCCCATTTGTCTGATGTTCTCCAGTTTGCCCTTTCTCTAGCGCAACAGGGGCTTGCTGTTGCCACAGTGAAGGGCTATCTTTCAGCGCTGTCGGCATTTCTTTGTTTGCCTGACCAGCCATCTCTTTTTAAATCTCCTGTAGTTTTAAGGTTTTTGAAGGGTCTCACAAATAAGTTCCCTCCTACTCCTTTTATTGTGCCTCAGTGGGACTTAAATCTTGTATTGACCTTTTTAATGGGTGCTCCCTTTGAGCCTCTTCACAAATGTCCTATGAGGCTTCTGACTCTTAAAACAGTCTTCCTCGTTGCAATAACCTCGGCAAGGAGGGTAAGTGAACTTCAAGCTCTTAGTTACAAGCCCCCTTTCTTGACCATTCATGCTGATTGAATGGTTCTTAGGACCAGGGCTGCTTTTCTGCCTAAGGTGGTGACTCCTTTCCACCTTGGTCAATCCATTACCCTCCCTACCTTTTATCCTCCCCCACACCCTTCTAAGGATGAGGAGAGGTTGCACCGTCTGGACCCCAAAAGGGCGGTGTCCTTTTACTTGGACAGATCTAAAGACTTTCGTTTGGATGACCAGCTCTTCATTGGGTTTGCTGGCTGCAAGAAAGGAAGAGCGGTCCATAAAAGAACTTTGTCGAGATGGATCGTCCTCTGTATAAAGATCTGCTACTCTTTGGCCGGTAAGAAACCACCAGAGGGTATAAGGGCTCATTCTACAAGAGCTAAGTCTTCAACCTCAGCGTTGGCTAGAGGTGTTCCTGTAGAGGATATTTGTAGAGCGGCAACTTGGTCCTCCCTCCACAATTTCGCGAAGCATTACTGCTTGGATTCCGAAGTGAAGAGGAACGGTCACTTTGCACGTTCTGTTCTCCAGGATTTCTTGGTTTAGAAGAATGGACACCCTCCTCCGGGAGTGGGGACTGCTGTGGGACTCTATTCACAAGGTGAGGAATCCACACGGCAGATGTATCTATCAGAAGAACAAGTTACTTACCTTCGGTAACGCTTTTTCTGGTAGATACAATATCTGCCTGTGGATTCCTCACTGACCCACCCGCCACCCCGTTGTCCACTCCTCTATACCAGAGTTTCTGTAATGTATTTATTTTATTGTCAAGGAGTTGTAGTGTAGTGCCTATATTCCCAATAGGCTCTGCGCATTGGAATAATATATTCAGCAGTGTAGACGTAGGACTGAGTTCAACTAGGTCTCTACTGACTATATTAGACTTAAGGTTTGCCAGCTAGCTCAGAGGTCACTAGAAACTTTCTCAAATAAACGAGGAGGAGTTTAACCTCCCTGGATAGACAAGAAGGGATTAGCTTCTGACAACCATATAACATGACAACTTTGCTCCCTCAGAATAAGATTGTATCTCTAGAGTCGTGTGAAAACAATAGACCGCTATTTCACTCAGTCAAATGTGCATTCTTAGTTTCACCAAAGTGCAGAGAAAAGAGAGACGGGCGTTTTCAATAAAAGGTTGTTATTTATTGAGCAGTCTTCTTCCTCATACAAGAGAAATGAATTGCCACGATTGCAATACTCATAGTAAAGTGCGTACAGTAAAAGGAGGATTATAAAATAATACTGTAAAAGCATTGATATGGTTTCTTAGCCACAACATACTTTAAAAAAGATAGAATATATATACATATATACATTGACTAACGTACTCAACTGGTGCTTCTAAATACGCCTACCCCTGTGTACCTGACCTAAGCCTAATACGTGGGAAGAAGTAAGTAATTAGCAGATTAAGTTACGTTCGTTTTGCTAAGAATCTGACTCAAGAATTCTCTTTAAGTGTTTGGTCAGCTCCGTACCTGGGTATTAGAAAGCAGGAGGTCTGGTATCTCTCTCTCAGCACTCGATATCCCAGTAACCCGCAAAGGTATCTGGAAACACCGGAGCTGGATTTCTCGGCAGGAGAAAAGACAGCGTCTCTCTCAGTGCGTCAAAAGGGAGGGGCAGCGTCCGTGGGCTCTCGCATCAGCTGGGCTCTCGGGCAAGTAGATAGCTGCTCTGCTCCAAAATCACCACCGTGTGTTTGCTTAAGGCAACGTTGGTGTATTTATACCTGTAAGGTGCCGGGTTTGACGTAAGGCTGGACATAAGACGTCAATAAAGATGTCACTAAGAACTGGCCGTTCTTACAGTGCTTTACAGGAGTTCTAGGATGAAATCAAAACAAAGCAAGGGGGATTTCCCAGGTTGCTGGAGGTTTGGATTTGTTTAGAGAACTCGTTGTGCTTTCTAGGGGGCCGGGGAAGTACTTTGTCTTTAAAAGTTTTTGTTGTTGGCTGTTCTTCAGGCTCGCTTGGATCCTCAGAAAAGTCATCGAAATTGATGAAGTAGCCAGATGCAGTTCTGTCAATTGTTGGAATTGCTTCCGGATTTTTATTTGCTTTTGCATCTTTTGTTTCATTAGCATAGTCTGAGGCTACATCGTTGTAGACAGGTGTTTCTTGACGAACTGTTGCAATTTGGGTTTCAAGAGGCACAAGTTCCATGGCATTGTTGCATAGTCCTTTTTTATTCACTGTAGGTTTATTAAATGTGATTAGTCTCTCAGTTTGAACCTCTTGTATTGTAGCAAGTTTTGGTGTTCTGCTACATCTTGGGAGTCCACTGGGCCTACTACTTATTATTGGCCACATGATTGTGGTTTTACCAGGTCGATGGATACAACTCGGTTCTCCTTTTTACCAGCAAGGGGCGGTAGTACTACTGATCTTATTCCGCTGACAGCTAAGACAGGTACTGCTTTTCTGTAAGAAGGCCCAAATTCCTTCTTCACCGCTATTTTCTCTGACTAGATCCCCAATCTTTGGAATCCAGACAGGCCTTGCTGGGACAGGTGGTTTGTCTTCAGTGGTTGTTGGCTGCTGTTTTAGCTTTGTTGCTCAGGTCTTTTCTTGTTTCATTTAAGTCCTGTAAAATAGCCAAACGATCTTTGACATCAAAGCATTTTTCTTCTACCACTGAAGTCTGACTATCTAAGTCCTGAATATGCATTCTAGCACCGAACAATAGATCGTATGGGCTGAAACCTTTTAGAGAATTTCTTGGCAGATTATTAAGACTACGTTGGACACTTGTTAAATGTTGGACCCACCCATCACCCGAACCTAATACCCTCGCCGGTATAGATTGCTTTATGTCTCGGTTTTTTCTTTCCACAATCCCATTTCCCTCAGGATGGAAGGGACAAGAGTACCGCAATGCAATGCCCATGCTGGTCATGGCCTCCTTATTAGCTCGAGAGCTAAAAGCAGGACCTTGGTCAGAATGTAGCATGCCAATTGCATATGTGCCGATATAGACTCACAAATCTTTTATAACAGTTCTGGCGTCAGCCGAGCGCAGGTGTCTACATTTTTAGTGAATCTAGTCTTAAATAATATACATTGGGACGCATTTTTCCTGTTTGATTTTGCGTATAGATCGCCTTATGCTGTCTATTAGGTGTTCTGGCACTACCTCGGCCGGTTCGCCACTGCGATCTCTGTTGCAGTTTTGACAGTTTATTGCAAATTTGTGATAATGCAAGCTCATTCCCGGCCACCAGTATTCTGATTGTAATTCTGTCAGAGATTCTTTGATCATCTGATGCCTTAGACCTAATCCCATATGTGCTTCTTGTATTAAGAAGATTCCCCTGTTCCTGTTTGGAATTACTCTATCCCCACTCCAGGGATTCGAGCAAAAGGAACGGAGTTTGCATCGATTATGTATGTATAATTGAGTGGATAGTTCACGGGTAATGCTGCACAGTCGCCTTTTGAAGACGTTTTTACCGCCAGCATGGTTTCCCCGTCTATGTATTTTTCTGAATGCTTTTTTGTGGCTACGGAAGCCAGTTTAGTTGCTTCCGCTGTGGCTGTGTCAGCCAATGAATTCCCTGCAGCGTGAACGCCATCACGCTGATGACTCAGTGTATGTATCACGTGAGTCTTTTGTAGTTCTTTCTGCTAAAGAACTACCTGTTCCCAAAGCTTTTTATGCTTTATTGTGGCACCTGTGTCATCTTTGTAATCGTTTTGAACCCAGTTCTGCAAGTCATTATTGTAAGATTTGACGCAGTAATGCGAATCGCACACTATTAGTGTGGGGAATTCGCGATCGGCAATATCGAGCGCCATTTTTAAAGCTAATAAATCAGTTTGTTGACCTGAATTGTCTTTTACGGATTGAGACATAGTTACCAGTGGTCTCAATTTACCTCCGCGCCACCGGTTTTTAACAACCGAGCATGTAGCATTGTAAGCTTGCTTTCCCCAAACTGAGGGTTGAGCAGATCCGTCTGTATATATTACACAGGCGTAAAGTTATATGGGCAGAATTTCGATTGGCAGAGGATATTCTTTTTCATATGTTAAATTTTTTAGTTTTTTTCATTTCCGGGTCAAAATAGTATTTCAATTTTTCTGTAACAAGAGAATTTTCCCATTGTATCCATTTTGGATCTAATGCCACGGTAGTTAAGTTACGTGGGCTTGTTAATGCCTCAAAGGCTGATTCTGCTGTTAAAACAGTTATCCTTCTGCCTTGGGCTTCGTCTCTTTCTCTTGCTACAGCTGTTTGAACCGTATTTACAACATTTTCTGCAAGACTGAATGTTTTCTCAGCTTGTGTATACAAGTGTGATTTGTAAGCTATTGGTACCTTTTCTCCCTCATTAGAGGTCAGGTACGTGAATCCGTATCTTCCTGGGATGACTCGGATTACAAGGTTGCGTGTGATCGCGAGTTTGCAATTTTGTTTTAGCTAACATGTCTGCTTGCAATGATCTCAAAATTTCTGTGTGTTTTTGAGTCCAATTGATTGGTTTGAAATCAGGTTTTATTAGTTCATAGAGAGGTTTAACCCTCTCTGCGTAATTTAGAATGTAAGTTCTTCCGAAATTCAGGAAACCTAGTACTGATTGTAAGTTCTTCAGCGTTTATGGTGCTTGGAGTACAGCACACTTCTCCAAGAAATTGTCTGGTAGGCTTTTGCCTTCACTTGATAATTCATATCCTAAAAACAGGACAGTTAGATGGGCAATTCGTGACTTTTTAAAGTTGAATTTGTAACCCTTTGCTGCGAACCCAAGTATTATGGTGTTCACTCTTTTCAAGTGAGTATCCAAGTCATCATCTGTGAGATAGATGTCATCGACATATGATAATGCCTCTTCATCATACATTTGTAGTAACTCTGTTACTCTTGCTGAGAATAATCCTGGGCTATTCTTGAATCCCTGTGGGAGTCGACAGAAGTGTTTTTGCGACCCCATTATTGAGAACGCGGTCAAATACCTGCTCTCAGGTCCACTCTTCCGTTAGCAGGGACGCCCGGACTCTCCCGAGCAATTGCCTTGCCAAATTCACTATGGCTGATCAAACAGACATTCTTGCTCTGCTGAAAGCTCTAAAATCGGGCGCCCCCGCGGACCCTTGCCCGGCAAGAGTTTTGGCTGGAGTAGCGGATTGTGTAGTGACAGAAGTAACAGCCATGGTGAACTGGTCAATGCAATCTGCAACGGTTCCTAGGCAGTGGAAGCAAGCGAAACCTCTGCCCCTCTTAAAAAAGCCTTCTGCAGACCCCCTTGTCGCAGCAAACTACCGCCCCATTTCTCTGCTCCCGGCATTGGCTAAAGTCTGCGAAAAGGTGATCTTTCGTTAGCTTAACGCCTTTGTTGAAGTCGGGGGCGCTTCACCAAGCCCAGTCGGGCTTCAGGGCCTCCTTCAGCACAGAGACAGCCTTGGTCGAAGTGGTGGAAGGCATCAGGGATTGTACGGACAAGGGTGGCAGAGCGGCACTAATTTTATTGGACCTCTCTGCCGCCTTTGATACGGTCCCTCATCAACTCCTCCTGGCTCGCCTCACTGACATCGGCCTCACTGGGGCTGTATGGTCATGGCTGGAGTCCTTCTTGGACTCACGGTACCAGCAAGTTTGGATGCCCCCTCATTCCTCCTCGGCCAGATTAGTTCAGACGGGGGCCCCACAGGGCTCAACATTGAGCCCACTTCTTTTCAACATCTATATGACCCCTCTGATCTACCTGGCCGAGAAGCTGGGTGCAAAAATTATGGCCTACGCCGATGACACCCAGCTCTTGTTCACCTGGGGTAACTCACAATTAGAAACGGCCGCAGCACAAAGGTGCTTGGCGGCCGTATTTACTTGGTTGGCACAGGCCAGGCTTAAATGCAACGAGGGAAAATCGGAAATTATACTATATGGTCACTTCCCAAACCAATTTACGGAATTGGTTTGGCCTCTCGATTTCCCCCGTCCCCTCTCTGAGGGGGGCCCTGCTAAGAACCTGGGCATTTGATTTAATGAAGATCTGCGATTCGCAGAGCAGATTAAAAGACTGACGGGTGCCTGCTTTGGGACCCTTAAATCCCTTTTCAGATTCTTCCCTCTCTTGCCCCAGCCGGCCAAAGAAACGGTCGCTAGAGCCCTGATACTGTCCCGCCTAGATTACGCCAATGCTCTCTATCTGGGCTCCCCCTCCTTTCTGTTAAACAAGCTGCAGCTTATCCAAAATGCGGCGGCGAGACTTTTGCTGGGCATCCCTAGACGCATCAGCATAAGATCACAACTGGCCACACTCCACTGGCTGCCGGTGGCCCAAAGAGTGCAATTTAAGGCTCTGGTTCTCACTCATCAAGCCCTACATGATACTGGCCCGGCGTATCTCAAGAAAAGAGTGACGTTTCACGTGCCCAGTCGACACCTCAGGTCGGCTTCCCAACGCCGGCTGGTAATACCGCGCTTTAGGCGCTCCAGACTGGGCGGCCAATCTTTTTCGGTTAAAACGGCTACCCTCTGGAATGCCCTTCCATTCACTCTCAGGGACACCAGAGACCTTAGCTGTTTCAAAAAGCTGCTTAAAACTCACCTTTTCAACCAAGCTTACTAATATAATGCTGTGCTTCTTCTGTGATTTCTCTGTGGTTGTGCTCCGCGCCAGGATACTCAAGAGTAATCGTGCACGTAATAAATACCCATATAACATAACATATAACAATGTTTTGACAAAATAATCCATTAGAGATGTCTAATGTTGTTTTGTATTTTTTGCGCACAATGTTATTCATTAGTGCTGCACTGTGTGAGTTTTGTACTGCAAATGTCTTGCAACATGAGTTAAGGTGTCTGTAGTCCAAAACTAGACGATGTGAATCGTCTGGCTTGGAGACAGGAAACAAAGGATTGTTCATTTGTGAGGTGCATGTTTCAATCACCCCCTGGTATTCAAGTTGATCTAAGATCTCCCTGACCTGTTTGTTAGCTTCTTGCTTAATTGGGTACTGCCTTTGTGCAGTTGGTTGACATTTTAACTGGATTTTGTGAGGAGGAGAGTCCTCATCCCATCCTACATGATTTTTATATAATGCAGGAGCTTGGGCTACTGCCCATTTTCTTGCATATGTATATTTTTTATGAATTGGAATATGATTTGAGAAGGCAGGCATAATCATTTCTTCGCCATGAGGGCACTCCCTGACAAACTCCGGTGGCCAGTCTTTCTCAGCTAAAAGGATGTCATAGCCTTTGGAAAGGTTATCCCAAAATAGACCCCTTACTTTCCTAGTCTTATCTCCCTCTATACGTAATGTTATCTCGTATATTTTATGAGGTTTAATAACTCTGGTATCTGCAGTTTCCACCTGAATGTATTCATTCGTATCCCACTGTCTCCAGAAGATTCATCAGGATCCTGCGAGGTATGGTCACTTCTGCTGCGCTGTCTAGCATTGTCTGGGCCCACTCTCCGTTTTTCAGCTGTGTCCTCAGTATCCTCGGCATGTTTGATTATTTTAATGCTGGCTACCTTCTTTCTTGGAAATTGTAATTTTTTACTTTGATGAGCAGGTTCCTTGTCTTTGGACTTGACGTGCTCTTCCCTGTGTTCTGACCGTCCTCCTCTTTCCGATTTCTGCGAGGAAGTCTGAAAAGATCGAGAGGGACGTGTATCAATGTCTTGATATCTATCAGGTTTCTTTAGATTATCCCTATTTCTAAGGTTGTATCTTTTCTCAGAGGGCTCCCTCTGGGGAGACTTGTGTCCTTGGTCCGGAGATCTTTCTCTCCGCCGAGGAGACCTACCTCTGGACTGGAATCTTTTTTCTTTGGGAGTGGATTGTTTATTTCCATCCCAGCTCTTTTTTGGAGTGTTTAGATTATTTTTAATAAATATATTTTCAGGATTTTCAGTTAGTTGGGGTTTTACTGGTTTCCCACCCAAACTATCTCTACCTAGTTCTTCATAGGATTTTTCTATGATTCTGGCAAGTTCAATTGGTTGGTCTGCTATATCTGTTTCTTTCAATTTCTGGAGGTAAGTTATATCCTCCGCTGCCATTTGAACTAACTCTCTATATGCCTTTGTTAATTTTATTTTAACTAAGAGTTCTTCGCTTGACATTTTATCAATGTCTGGATGTGGTGTGTAGCTGGCTAGAACCGGCCACGTTGCTCCTGGTCTACCTAGTGGACCGAGCCTGATGATGTGATTGTTATGTTTTAGGGCGCCTTTAAACCAGAGCAGGTGCTCTTGGTATTTTAATGGGATTTCCACCTCCTCGAAAGGTGTGTACTCATCCGGAGGTTCCTCTATTTTGTAATAGTGGAATTCGTGTGTGACAGCGTTTGCTGCTGGAAAGTTTATCCATTTGTAGAATACCTCTGTCTGCCGATATTCATGGGCCTCAATTACGAATACGACTATTCCACCTCTTGGTGTTAGTCTATTTTCTATAAGTTTAAGAGTTATAGTTTTTCTTATGTTGACCGGAATGAGTATAGCATTTGGGTCATTCTGTAGGAGACTTGTGTCATCCTCTAGGAGTCGAGCTGCTATTCTAGCTGCCTCCCTTTCGTCTTCATTTTCTGACATTTTTACTGACAGAAAGGTTTTTGTTGCAGATCAAGTTTCAAGGAAACAAAGATTAGGTGCACAATATTTTGGAACACTGTATCCTTCAACGTTGACTAAACCAAAAACCTTACACAGTAATCTCTTCCTACTAAGTTCCGGCGGATTTTAACCTTTTACCCACTCCAGACGTCTTTTGGAGTATTTACGGGAAAAGGGTTCTGTGTGAAAAAGCACGACTGAGTTACTCTAACGTCTTGCGTTAGATTTATCGCCTTACCAAACGTTGGGCGCCATGTAGTGTAGTTCCTATATTCCCAATAGGCTCTGCGCATTGGAATAATATATTCAGCAGTGTAGACGTAGGACTGAGTTCAACTAGGTCTCAACTGACTATATTAGACTTAAGGTTTGCCAGCTAGCTCAGAGGTCACTAGAAACTTTCTCGAATAAACGAGGAGGAGTTTAACCTCCCTGGATAGACAAGAAGGGATTAGCTTCTGACAACCATATAACATGACAACTTTGCTCCCTCAGAATAAGAGTGTATCTCTAGAGTTGTGTGAAAACAATAGACCGCTATTTCACTCAGTCAAATGTGCATACTTAGTTTCACCAGAGTGTAGAGAAAAGAGAGACTGGCGTTTTCAATTAGAGGTTATTTATTGAGCAGTCTTCTTCCTCATACAAGAGAAATGAATTGCCACAATTGCAATACTCATAGTAAAGTAAAGTGCGTACAGTAAAAGGAGGATTATAAAATAATACTGTAAAAGCATTGATATGGTTTCTTAGCCATAAGATACTTTAAAATAGATAGAATATATATACATATATACATTGACTAACGTACTCAACTGGTGCTTCTAAATACGCCTACCCCTGTGTACCTGACCTAAGCCTAATACGTGGGAAGGAATAAGTAATTAGCAGATTAAGATAAATTCGTTTTGCCAAGAATCTGACTCAAGACTTCTCTTTAAGGGTTTAGTCAGCTCCGTACCTGGGTATTAGAAAGCAGGAGGTCTGGTATCTCTCTCTCAGGACTCGATATCCCAGTAACCCGCGAAGGTATCTGGAAACACCGGAGCTGGATTTCTCGGCAAGAGAAAAGACAGCGTCTCTCTGTCCGTCAAAAGGGAGGGGCAGCGTCCGTGGGCTCTCGCATCAGCTGGGCTCTCGGGCAAGTAGATAGCTGCTCTGCTCCAAAATCACCACTGTGTGTTTGCTTAAGGCAACGTTGGTGTATTTATACCTGTAAGGTGCCGGGTTTGACGTAAGGCTGGACATAAGACGTCAATAAAGATGTCACTAAGAACTGGCCGTTCTTACAGTGCTTTACAGGAGTTCTAGGATGAAATCAAAACAAATCAAGGGGGATTTCCCAGGTTGCTGGAGGTTTGGATTTGTTTAGAGAACTCATTGTGCTTTCTAGGGGGTCGGGGAAGTAGCCTTGCTTAATGTGACAGCATGTGCTACGACTGAATATGGATATGATTATTATGCCGTTGTATGGATATTATTGATTATAACCGGACAAGGGCATAAAATAGTAATATCGATTTTTGCATTTGCTTCACACTGTGTGTGTTACCTTGATATTTGTACTGCGTATACTGTGTATATGTCTACTGTCATTGGTCCGTCCGTGTGCCTCAAAGGCACGGAAGTAAGGGCGGAACTGATGTCATCACGCCGGCGTGGGCCTATTGTAGGCGTCGGTGACGTCAGCGGAGTCGCGTGCGATGCTGTGTCTGACGTCCAAGTCCACGTCGGCGCGAAGCTACAAAAAGAATTTCCGAATGTTGCTGACGCAAGGGGATATTCACAAGGTGAGGAATCCACAGGCAGATATTGTATCTACCAGAAAAAGCGTTACCGAAGGTAAGTAACTTGTTCATTTGGTGAACATCCTGATTCGGCTTTAAGGTGATTCAGAGCTGGCCGATCTTATAAGACCATCTGAGATGTTTGTGAAAGCTTTAGTGGATTCTCTTTTTTTGGCCTGTGTAGAAATGTTTTTGCACAACTGAGTTACAATCTGTACTTCATTTGGTTACGACCAGTGTAGTGTGCTGCTTAATGCAGAAGTTTATAGTTGTTTTGATAACCTTGCAGTTCTTTCCCTGTGTTTTCTTGTCTCTTAATCCCAGGCAGTTGGGATTATAAAAGTTGTATTCCACGATGAGTGGCTTTCTTGATTATTCTGCTGAGTGCTTAAATGGTGGTTTTATCCTTAAGCTCTGTCAATGACAGTTTTTTAGCTCTTTTATTTGTATTGCTTTTTTTTTTTATTATTAAGGCTTGGTAGATAGGTCTTGTAGTTTTTTTACTGTGAAAAAGAGCTCAGGCTCAAGAGTTTATACCGTCATGGTATGTACCATACTCAATTTGGAATATTTTTTGTATGCTATGGTGAGCATTTCTAAATCTGTATATTTGTGTGTGGTGGGCTGGGATTGCTCAGCTTGTGCGCTATTAGTCTCACATTTGAGTGTGCAGAGTTCTACCCCGTCGGGATATTTCTCTGAAGTATCATATTATTTGTGAAGTTTGGTATCCCTTGTTGGGTACTTTTTAATTTTTGCCCTAAGGAATCAAGGCTTTTATAATCTGCCTGTTGATGAGAGGGGTTCCTTTGCCACTTGCTGCTGTTACTTACATCTTTGCTGCTGCTGGTTGCCCGTGGTGTTTCCCTGGTGGGACGAGGTCCCAGAGTTGGAGCTGCCGCATTGCCGCTGCCTTGCTGCACTCGGGAGGAGTAGGACTACATCTCCCAGAGCGCTACCCTTCACCTCCAGCTGCCGCGATTTAGGGGGAGGCGTGTCAACGCACATATAGCGCTGCCTCACCCCCCGCAGCGCGGGACGTAGCCCAGACGAAGCCCGGTCCAAGGGCTGGCCCATCTGTCAGGACGAGGCAGGGCAGGGCCACCCCTCTAACATCGGGCTCAAACTAATTGAAGTTGATTGCAGGCCCCTACCACTGGAGTAAGTGTCATTATGAGTAAGCGTAAGCCCGCAGGTCATAGCATAGGAGCCAGCGTAGCAGGCTCCCTGGATGCATTTATTTTGAGAGCCGAATCTCTCTTAACGCACCAAATCCAGCTAACAGAAAGAAGATTTTCATGGACCTAATTCCTCTGGCAAGACGCTCTTCACATGGTCCTATAGCATTATCTAAATACCCTCTTTCAAGGCCATTGGTGCAAGCTACAATAACAGGCGTAGAAGAGGATGAAAATGATGGTTATACGCAGGGCCCTGTGACAACTGATTCAAGGGTGGATGTGCAGGTGGAAATGGTCCCGGTAGCGCTCAGCAAGGAAGGTATGGTCGCAGACATGAGGGACACAGGTTTGGTCCGGGCTCGAGAAAAGTAGGTGAAGTTTTAATCTCGGATTTAGAAGTCACTTCCATATCGTCCGCCGACATATCGGAGTTAAATATTGGCCAAAATGATGTGACTATGATTACACGCTCCAAAAAGATGGCAATATTGGGAAACAGCGAAAAGAACACAGCGAAGGCCAGGCCTGTAACAAATTGTACAAGGGGTGTGGGACTTACTGGCACTAAATCTAAATGTAAACAAAAGAACAATTTGCACGCCCGTCAATTCTATACAGCTGAGGGTCGAGACCAATAATAAGGGCAGCGTTGATTTGTTCCAACTTGGGAAGTCCAGTAGTGAGGCAGAGCCGAAAGAAATGGGCACGGACTGTGATATTTGGTCTAAATTCCAGAGGTTAATAGACAGGGCCCTCAAACCTCTGCTGGAGAAACTAGAGTTCATTGAGGATAAACTTAATGAACTGGGGACGTTGACTGAGGAGAGGGGCATTGTCAATGGTGAAGGAAAGAGCCCCTATGAGGTGGAAGGTCAACGGCCCGACCCCGTTGGGCCGTTGCGTCCTGGAAGGGGGAGGGTCGGGGAGACTCACGGAAGAATGTTAGAGTTAGCGCGGGAGTTGGTGGTCCGGGTAAACAGCACGAAATGCAGGAGGGAGGAAGAAGCAGGGGTAGGGAACAGAGGGTTGGAAATAGCGAAGCACCAGATGTGAGGGGTGTAGGGCATGCCCCCAAAACAACGAAGGGCGACGAGAGGGGGGCTCCAGTGAGTAATTTAGAAGCCAGCAAATTTGGGGGTGGGGCCCAAGGAACTGAAGGGCTGGTGAGCTTAGATCTTCCACCTGCTTCTAGCCCATATACGTTAGTCCTGGTTGGTGTGCCCACTATGAAGGGGAATACTGCTGAACCCACAAGAATGTTGATTAACAAGGTAGCCCATTGGCTATCTAGATATGCAGGGTTTAGCATGGCAAACCATAGTCAGATTCTCATGGCCCGAAGAGTAGCCCGGATAGGTAAGGAAAGTAAGACTTTTGAGGGGGACTGTATAGTTGTGAATTTTAGATTTCCCTGGCTTGTACAGGAGGCACTTCACTCTTTTCGAAGTCGACCGTGAGCGGAGGACTGCTCAAGTATCGGCTTGTTACCACTGGGGTTCTTTTACAGACCGGGTCCTAACGGCCCAGGGGGAGGAGAGTTATATAGCCGCCAGGCAGTCCCCCCGAGGGAGGGAGGAGGGTGGGCTGGTACTCCCATTATCCAACAAATATGCCCCACTTTACTTGGGAAGAAATCTTCGTGAAGTGCATTGACTACAGGGAGAGAAATCAGGACAAGAACATGCGTTAAATGTGGCTATCTTACACTCAACCTCACAGTCTGAGGGCCAATTAAGATGTGCTGTTTCAAATGTGATCCATCCTCCCTCTCGTAATACAAGGCCACCTAGGACAGAGGTTTGTCAAAGCAATGATAGGCCTATTATAGGCAATTGCCCCTCTCTAAATTTCCCAGGGAGCTCTTGGAATAGTCTCCTGGAATATAGCAGGACTGTCAGCCAAGTTTCACAGGGAGCTCTTGGAATAGTCTCCTGGAATATAGCAGGACTGTCAGCCAAGTTCCGGAATCAGGAATGGTTGCAATGTATAAACAAATTTATATATGTATGTAAATATATATATTTATATATATTTAGCCTGGGAGCTAGATTGCACCAATTTCCACCTAGCTGGGTATAAATCGTTTGGGGTTCCTGCAAGCAAGTCAATGGCCGGAAGAGCGAGGGGAGGACTACTAATATTTGTACATTTGTGTTTGGAAGGGGTATGGACTGATTTAAAATGGAATTCAGATCATATGATGGGCCTCCGGTTTATAAATAGGGGCCTTCATATAATTCTGATTAATTTTTATAATGCAGGAGGTTCCAGAGTGAGAGAGTTAGATGAAAGACTAAGTTCGCTGATGGGGCAGAAGCAGGGTACAACGGTACCCATGCTTCTAATAGCTGGGGACTTAACTGTCATTTGTGCCCAAATCTGTTACCCATTAGAGAAAACTGGACCTCTTGTAGCTTGGAGGAGGGCCCACACTTCGAGCATACGCTGGAGGGTAGGGAATTGAGTAGGGTGTTGAAAGATTATACCCTTGTACACACGATGGATCTAATGGCCGTGGAGCCTAACAAATCGGTTAACCCCACATTTAAAGGAAGGGGTTGCAGTACATTTATTGATTTCATATTAGTGTCCCAATTGCTCAAAAAGTGGCTAATATGAGCTGCAATAGAGTTGAGTGGTTTTAGTGATCATAACCCCCTAATATTGTCGGTAATAGAGTCAAATATAAGTAAGGTTACAAAGAGGGGGGGGGACAAATCTAGAGAAGGTTACGGATCAGGGCAGGCGCTTGAAATGGTCAAGGATCAATGGTGAAAGTTTTTATAGGTCTCTTGTAAAGGAAGGAAAACAACTTTTAGAGGAATGTTTAGATTTATTAGTGGAAGGACCACCTTTAGTGGAGGCATTTGAGGAAATAGGTCGCCTGATACATGGACTTTTGCAGACGACAGGGCAGGGTAAGCCCAACAATGATCCCAGATGGTTCGATAGAGGGTGTTCACTTCCACAGAGGGATCTAAAGACTGCTCTAAGAACTAACCCAAGGGACAAAAACAGGGTTATGCAATGCAGGATAATTTATAAGCAGGCAGTAAAGTGTAGGAAGAGTGCACTCCAATCACAAACCTGGGAGGACTTGAGGGAAGCTGCTGAAAGGAAAGATATGGCCACCTTTGGGAAGATTGTTAATAACCCTGTTTTCAGGATGCAAATAGCCCTCAGATTGGATCCAATGTTCTACCCTGGCTGGAGCACTTTAGAGGGCTCTACAACCGTGGGGATAGCGAGGCACAGGTTAATGAGCGGTGGGAGGGGAGGTGGAATGTCACACTATAATTCACCCTGAAAGAGATCACTATTGGTATCCTGAGTCTCACCCGAAATAGTCCCCATCTTTAAAAAGGGAAACAGAGTTAGCCCCCAGTGTTATCGCCCTATTGCCCTATCTCCCTTATAGATGTAACTGCCAACATGCTGGGACGTGTTGTTTTAACTCGCCTGATGAACTGGGCGGAGGAACAACCTATTATTACTGACGTCTAGTACGGATTTAGGGCCGGAAGATCAACAACTGACCAATGCTTAAATCTATACTTATTGAGGGCTAAATACACCATGGCCAATAATGAAGCTGTATATTTGGCCTTTATGGACCTTACCGCAGCATTTGATTGCGTTAATAGGGAGAAGTTGTTGGTTTTAATGAGTAACCTGGGGGCAGATCAAGATCTTATAAAGATTTTGAGAGCCCTACATTGGAAGACCTTGGCTAAAGTCAGGTATAATCCCTGTCCTGCTTTACGCAGACGATGCTGTCCTGTTGGCACGTACCCCGCTGGGATTACGGCTTCTGATAGATGGCGTCTGATAGATGGCTTCGTGGATTTTATGAACAATTTAGATTTGTCTGCCAACTTGACCAAGTCGTATGTTATGGAGGCAGGGACTAAATCACAGAAAAATGTTAATTATAGAATAGGCACTCACAGCCTGGGGAAGGTGCAATCCTTCCCGTATCTGGGCATTTTATTTGATGGGTGTTTAAATTTTAAAGCATTAATAGAGGAGCGTTGTAGCAAGTTAGCGTCCAGCACAGGGGCAAATATGAACTTCGGCCGTAGACTGGATTAATTTTCATTGTTTTTTGTAAAACTGTACCCTTTATGTTGAAAACTTTATATAAAAAGATATTTCTATAATATCCATTTCCCGTGTAGCTTATTTTTCGTTGTCTTTACCACTCTGTCATAATTGAAAGTGACATAACCAGTAGAACAACAGGTTTGAATTGATTCTAGTTGGTCTAAAGCTATCTAAATATTGATTGACCAATTACCTGTAACTTAGGTATCACTAAATAAATCCCCTTTCTGGCACCTTACTATATTGCCAACTCAAGTCGAGCCTCTGATGACGAGCGAAGGCTCAGAAACGTGTCCGGCTGAAGATCCAGACATGGGAGCTGTAAAACTATTGGCATGCAAAGATGTTCTTTACCCGCAATAATGTTATGCTGCTACTAGAGTGCTTCCTCGCCTGCGGGCACTTTGGAACTTATGATATATATATCTATATATATATATATATATAGATATATATATATATATATCTATATATATATATATATATCTATATATATATATATCCAGCTCAATTTCCTGCAGGTTCCGAGAGCACTCTCAGACGGGTGCGTGATGCGGTCGCAGGATCCGCATAAATATCCAGCTCACGGTTTCCACAAGCTTCAACCAAAGAAACCACGCACTCCGGGGTAGCTCTAAGATATTTATTTTAGAGTTCGCAACAGACGCGTTTCGGCGCTCCGCCTTTATCAATGTTACAAACATTGATGGTCGGCGCCATGTTTTTAACAGCGTGCACGTGATCATTGGCAAAACAAACAAGGGACTAAAATTCATACTCCATATTGGATGTTGTTCATAGGGTTCATTGCATGTTGTCGCAATACATAACATGGTGGCATTACTGCATAGTTTAGCCCATCTACATGCTCATAATACTATCGAGCATGAATGGAACAAAATTAATTTCATCTTATAATGCGCAAAATTCGAAATAATTTTTTTCCCATTATCCGCATAAAATTCAAAGTGACCTATTATTACGCCGTGTATCGGCTGAAGTATGGCAGTATAAATTAATGATCTATATCCGCCATCTAGGAATTACATACTCTCAAATGTCACATCATTCTGTCCCATGATTAAAGACCGAATGTATTGTTACATGACTCGCAACGAGTTGGACTGATACTGCCGTGGATCGGTAAATCTCCCTTGATTTTACATTATTTTGCCAAAACACTTGGTTATTGCTTAAACCATTATTCAAAACTTAAAATTCAAAATTTAACATTATGAAAGGAATACATGAATATTTTTCTTAAAGATTTTCAAATGATTGCACTTTTTACACTTTTATCCTAACAGTCTTGTCTCAAATTATCATACTGGGTAACTTTTTCTTAAGGCAAGTTGGTAAACAGTCACAAATTCAATGAAAGATTTTGAACTCATTATTCTACATAGTTATCACACTGGTATCTTGTAATATGATTCATGCCCATATCAATTCATTGTCACACTTTAGTTTTTACATACTAAAAGTGTCTCTTGAATCAAATTTAAAATCCAATGTGAGATGCCAATTCCTCCCCCGCATTCAATCCACTGGGATGTTTGGTCATTAAGTCTATAATGTATCGAGACTCAAGTCTTCTAAGTCTATGTAGTCTGTCTCCTCCTCTGGGATTCTCTGGTATGAGATCTATACCAAAATATTGCAAATGATGTCTCCTGCTTGAATGTTTTTCCTGAAAATGTCTAGCAACAGGATATGATTGATCATTTTTATCAATCGCTCTCAGGTGTTCTAGAATCCTTAATTTCAGGGGTTTGATAGTACTTCCGATATACATTAGTCCGCATGGACACTTTAGACAGTATACAGCGTAGGGGGTACTACAGGTAAGGTACTTGTTGATTGTTTTCACTATTCCTGTGTTGGGTATCTCATAATTTTTCACTCTCTTGCTGTGTGCACAGGCTTTGCAATGATGACATGGATGGAAGCCCTTTAGATCAGCAAGTGTGTTAGGCTTTTTTTCGATTTTCTTCAAATGACTTTGGACCAACATGTCCTTGAGAGACCTTGACTTCTTAAAGGTTACCAACGGGTAATCCGGAATATCGTCTTTAATACAACTGTCGGTTTTCAATATATGCCAGTTTTTCCTGAGCATACGCTTCAAGTAGTTCGCCTACGCCGAATAGGGGGTTACCAGCCGGAACTTCCCCATTTCGTTATTAGCCTTTATGGAAGTGTAACTCTTGTCTGTTAGCAAATTCGATCTCTGTAGTGCATTGACCTTGTTTAATGCATTCTGTAACGTGGCCATTGCATAACCTCTTTTTTGGAATCTGCTGATACAAGCTGATGCTGCAAGTCTGAAATCTGAATCCCTGGAACTGTTACGTCTGAGCCTGAGTAGCTCTCCATAAGGGATGCTTTGAATTAGCGCAGTTGGATGGTTACTTGTGGCATATAGTACTGAGTTTCCTGCTGTACTTTTGCGGAAAAGAGATGTCTCTATGTTGTTATCAACTATAAATACCTTCAAGTCCAAATATTCCACACTGATATTACTTATTATGCCGCTAAAGTTCAGATTCATATCATTCATGTTAAGGACGTCGATGTAGGCCTTGGCAGTATGTTCTGATCCTTGCCAGATTATAAACAAGTCGTCTATATAGCGACACCACTTGATTACACAGCCTTTCTCTCCATCCACTTCCAGCGACCTGGGCACCTGCTCCTCCCACCAGCCTACGAATAAATTCGCATAGCTGGGGGCAAAGCAGGTACCCATCGCAGTCCCAGATGTTTGTCTGTAATAGACGTCCTCAAATAAAAAAATGTTGTGTACCAGACAAAATTCCACAAAAATTGCCAACATCTGGTTGTGCTCCAAAAACCTCAGTTGTCGTTTTTTGAGGTAATGTTCCACCGCCTTGATGCCCTTATCGTGACTGATGCAGGTGTATAAGCTTGTTATGTCCAACACTAGCATTTGGTAACTTGGATCCCATTTTACTTTTTCAATTTTTAACAAAAAGTCCTTTGTGTCTTTTATATAGGAATCCAGTTGCTGTACCAATGGATTGAGGAAGTGATCAATAAAGGTGGATAAGTGTTCGGTTAGACTGTTTTGTGATGAAATGATGGGTCTACCTGGGGGATCGATGCTGTTTTTATGAATTTTGGGAATATGATAAAATGTTGGAATTGTCGGGTTGTTGCTACGTAGGAATAGATATTCCTCTTTGCCTAGCATGTCTCTGCGATACCAGCTGTAAATCAGTTCATCATATTTTTGTATGCTGACAGCATAATGTTCTTTAGATGACAATTCATAGTTTGTTGTATTTCGCAGTTGTTTCATTGCCTCATTGCAGTAATTTTCCCTGGTTTGTAGGACAACATTACCGCCTTTATCTGAAGGCTTGATTATCACACTCGTGTCGTGCATCAGATCCAAAATTGCCTTTCTTTCATCCTGATTTATATTCTCATTCCCTCTATTTTTGCTAGTCTTTGCACTCTGTACCCTGTATTTCTGTAAATCATTAGTCATTGCTTCTGAGAATACATCGATGGCATCTAACGTTAATTGTGGGTTAAAATGCGATCTTACTTTGTAGCCGCTCTCCTCTCTTTCCTGGTCAATCCCCAAGATTGCTGCTCTTACTGCTTCCTCCTCGGTAGATGACGGGAGCTGGCTTGTGTACTCCTCAAGCGCAAGACCTTGCAGGGTCTCAACCGCTGGTAAGTCATTCCCTTTCAGTGCATCAGTGGCGGTGGTCCTTGTATGTATTCCAGTTTGATTCTTCACGGATGGTCTTGTTTTAAAGTATTTGTGCAATTTTATTTTTCGAACGAAATTAAACAGGTCGATACGCGTTTGCGTGTATTCGAGGTGACTTGTTGGACAGAAACTGAGTCCTAAGCTTAGAACTCTATTTTTAGTGGCGGTGAGGACTCTTGGTGTTAGATTTATTACAGTGATGTCCTCTATTGTGTCTTTGGGTGTGTTCATTTCTTCCTGTTCACCCAGTTGGATCTCTTGGGTCTTCCGCGACCTCTTCCACCTCCTGCCCCCGCCTCCTCTTCTCGTTTTTCTTCTTCTTGCTCCGGGGGTTTGTTTTTGCCTCCCCGTAGCCATGCCTGTTGGATTACCTGAAATTCGTCCTGAAAAGGTGTCATCTTTGATGTTATTGCTTGGCTTTTATCCCTCATAGATGTATCATCTGCCGAATCATTCTCCGTTGCACTGGATTCTGAGGTTTCTACTCTCCGTGTCGATGCCTGTCCACTTTTCTTGTTTAGCTCTTTTCTAGGAGCATCGAATTTTCGGGCAAACGTGAGAATGCGACCTTGGGAATAATCTCTTTGATCACGGTCAAATTTCTCTTGTTTACGTGTTTTAATTTTTTGTTCATATTTGCCAAGTCTTATTTTCATCTGTGTCCTCATGTTATCAATCATTTCCTTATCCTCCTCCATTTTAGCCAATTCTTCCTCCATTGTTTTTATCTCAATTAATGCCTTTTCACGATCACTCCAGGCATATTTTATCAGGAGACCCAGGGTGCCTTTACAGTAATGCGATGTCAATTCCTCCCAATCCGTTAGTAATTGTGGATCGGGGTTCTCATACGACGGAACTGTATATACTCTAAGCCCCCTTGGTACCATCTGCTCATCAAAATAATGTTGTAGGCTAGTCGCCTCCCATCACTTTCTGACCTCCCTTTCATAGAGTCTTTCTAAGGTGGTCAGTCGATCACTCAATTTATTGGGCGGGTTGGCTTTGGAGGGTGGTGTTATTCCTTCCTTATGTTTTTTGAACATTCCTTTGACGGCTTCGGGAGCTGGATATATATATATATATATATATATATATATATACACTTACACACTTATATACATACATACACACACACACACCTGGCGGTTACCAGTAGGTAGTTATAGTTAGGACCTGATTTCTATTAAAAAAGCTGTTTATGATTTGCCAATAACTTTGGTGTCGTTTGACGAATCCTCATGAAATTTTCAAAAATACTACGCCAGCCCCTTCAGCTGCTGTCTTGAAAGTTTCCGGGTGATTGTCAAGCTGGGGCCAAGAAAAAGGAAGGGGGGGGTCCCAAAACGCTTTTTTTACATGTTAGTTTGCATAGGAAACTTTAGACACAGCTACAGCCTGAACTACTGAACGGAATTGCATCAAATTTGGCCAAAAGGTATCCGTTGGTCCAGAAAACACTCTTTTTGTTAAATGGTGTAAATCTGTTCAGTACTTCCTGAGAAATGTAAAGATTTTTCAGATATACAACTGTGGCCGCAGTGGATCTGCGACCCTTCCCGATCTTGTGCCAACCCTTCAAACCAGGAATTGTTGGCAGCCATCCTGTGACTCTGTTGAACCGAGTCACAAGAAACCATGTAAAAAGTAAAGGGGGCAGGGTAGAAACACCCTGATCCCTTAGGCCTGTTTAGGGGGGGTCCCTCAGGGACCCCCACGGTCAAAACATGCATTTTAAAAAGACATTTAGGCAGGAGTCGTTGTGGATCTGCGTATACAGCTGAAAATTAAAAAAGAAACGCTTGGGCCAGGGCCTGGGAACGTAACCTCCCCAGGGCTAATTGATTGAAATGCCGGGGTCCCCGTGGCCCCCTGCAGCCCCGGGAACCACCACCGCCCTGGGGCAATATTACTCTATACCTCCCAGGGCTAATAGATTCAAATGCCCCGAAGACCGCCATCTCCCTGTGACAAATGTTATGAAAGGAGGGGGACTGCGTGGCCCCCCTCCAGGAGCCCCTGGGAACAGCCACCCCCCAGGGCCAGCACCCGCAATGTCCTGGGGTACCCACCACCAGGACATTGCGGTTTGCTATGGCTTGGCGGCAGCTCCCTCTGTTCAAAAGCAATCCTTGCTCCCACAGGAGGCGGGGAGCCGGCAGGGACCGCAAGGGCGTTGAAGCCCCCCCGACACCTGCGGTCTTCAACGACCTGGCCATGCCCTGGGGGATAAGTCCCCGGGCGATATCGAGCCAGGGAGGAGGCCTGCGCAGTCCCCCTCCCCACTTTCAATAAAATGATGAAGGCCTGGGATGGGGTCCCGCGGCCGAAGTAGCCCTGGGAATGGGAGCCGCGCTGCCCCCCCCTCCCTTGTAAAAAAAATAATTTTCAAATGTCTGGCCCCGGAGGATGTGGTCCCGAGGTCCTAAATCAGCCGTGGCCCCACTCCCAACTATTTCTTTTTAAATTGCATGCCCGGGGATGGGGTCCACGGGCAATATTGGGCCAGGGAGGCGGTCTGCACGGGCCCTCTCCCCATTGGGGGATGGGGTTCCAGGGGCCAAAATCAGTCCTGGAACGGGGGCCGTGTGCCAACCCACCCTCCCCTACAGCCCCAACCCCCGCCTTTCCGTTTTTTTTCTCAGATTTTTTTTTTTTTTTAAAGAATGAGGCCCTGTGGGGATGGAGTCCCCGGGGCCAAAAATGGTCCTTAAAAAAATCTGTAACTTGCAGGAGTCCCTGCCCCCTTTCTCCACTTCTGTGCAGATGTACCTCCTGGCGTTCTTCTGGTTGGGGGATGAAGTCCCCTTGGCTGCCAAGGGTCCTTAAGGGCCAAGAACACCTTCTGTTTCCTCCAGTAAGCCCCACACAGTGGGATTGCTGAGAGGTGGGCAGAGGCCACACCCCTTTCTCCACCCCTCTGCAGCGTGCCTCTCGGCGCACTGCTGATGGGGGGGATTAGGTCCTCTTGCCTCCTGAGGGCCTCAGGACTTAGTGGACTTCATCTCCCAAGTAGTAGTTCACCAGGAGGCATGTTTGTAGAGTGGTGGAGAAAGGGGGTGTGGCCTCTGACCACTTCTCAGCAATCCAAGTATGTGAGTCTTACTGACCTAACAGGAGGGCTAGTTGGCCCAAAAGGACCCTAAAGAGCCAAGTGGACTCCATCCCCCAAGGCGTGCTTGCAGAGTGGAGGAGAAAGATGGTGTAGCCACTGAAAACCTCTCAGCAAACCCAGTGTATGTGACTTGCTGGAGGTAACAGGAGGCGTAGTTGGCCCCCAAGGACCCTCAGTAGCCAAGGGGACTTCATCCCCCTACTAGTAGTGCCCCAAGAGTTACGTTTGCAGAGTGATGGAGAAAGCGGCATGGCCTTCTATCAGATCTCAGCAATCCTCCTGTATGGGACTTACTGCAGGTAATAGGAGGGGTAGTTGGCCCTCAAGCACGTCGAGGATTGCTAAGAGGTTGTCAGAGGCCACGGCCCCTTTCTTCACCACTCTGTAAACCAGACTTCTGGCGACATTCTTATTGTCAGGGGTAACGTTTTCCCATGACTTTTTTTTTACTGTGGTTCTGTCCACAGTTATTGTGAGGTCAAGCCATGATTGCAGAAATCAGATGTCCCAGACCCGCACAAGTTCTGACTCTGGTATTTGGGCTCAGGACACGACTCATAGTTGTGCAGCAAAAGCGCCATCTTACACTTAGTCGATCTGGGACCGGGGGGGGGGGCAGAGCTGTAAGTCACTGAATAGATGAAGTTTAGAACCTTGTGGGAAAGTAGGATCTTTCTGCTTTAGATACCCTCACTATTTGCCTAGTGTCCGTGAGTTTGGACTGTAGTTCACTGGGAACCTGCTAGCCAGGACCCCAGTGGCAGTGCTCTCTCCCATAAATTCTATGGTAAGTACTTTGTACACTCAAGATATTGGCATACTGGAGTACCATTGTTGGTCACTAGTATGTAGTACTGAGGTACCCAGGGCACTGGTACACCACGGGTCTCCCATGGGCTACAGCATGTATTATGCCACCCATGGGAGCCCATGCAGACTGTGCCTGCAGAGCTGTCATTGCAGTATGTATGAAATGGTGCTTACACCTTTTAGTTTGGATAGAAGGGTTCCCTTATATGCCCAGTCACTGCACTTTTAACCCTAAGGTAGGCTTTTCAGTCTAAGGGCAGGGTGCATGGTTCTAAGTGTGTGGGTACCCCTGCATTAGCAGTGGGTAACCCCTACAAACCTCGGACATTTTCTGGGCTATGTAAATGCAGGACAGCCATTATAAGGTGTGTAGTGGACACTGGCAAGTCGACATGTCCAGCTACATAATGGCTGCCTCAAACTTGGTCATGTTTGGTATTAAACAGGTTGAAATCATGCAACTACACTGATTCCAGTGTTAATTGCATGATACCATGTACGGAGGGGGCTCTTTAGAGCACCCCCCCTCCAAATACCTACCTGTGTAGCCTTAAAGGTTCTGCCTGCCAGCCCTCAATGCTGCCGAACGTAGACAGTGTTCTACCCCCTGCTGATGAGCTTAACTTAGGCAGGAGAAGCTGAACAAAGGATCTGAAAGAGACACGTTAGTATTAGATTCCTTACCTTAGAATATCCCCAGGCGTCAGACTGGATCCGGAAACTTTTGCGTAGCAGTACCCTTGCGCGTCGGTAGGCGTCGTCTGCGGCTCCGCGTCAGTCGTCGGCGTCGTGGGCGCCGTGATGACGTCGTCGGAGTACTTAGACGCCGCCTCCGCGTGCTGACGTCAGTTCTTCTTTTTTCCGTGCCAGCAAGCGCAGATCTGGAAAAAGCAGTAACCCTAGTCATTTTTTGCCTAACTTTTTTTGATCGCTTTTGATCATTTTTCGAAGTCTTTCGACTCCGACGGTGCCGTAGGGATGCCCGGATTTAAGCACTGCGAGGATTGCGACCGTCTGATGTCGGTCACGGATCCTCACCGCCGATGTTTAACTTGTCTCGGCGTCGATCACGACGACAAGGCCTGCTCCGACTGCCGGGCCCTCTCTTCGAAAGCCAGGCGGGAGCGGTCCCGCAGGCGACTCGAACTCCGGCAGTCGGTCCCGCGCCGCGAGAGGTCTCGGTCCCATGGGAGGTCGAGGGACAGGTCGCGGGCTCGGAGCCACCACAGCTCCGAGAGTAGGCCTCACTCTTCCGGGTCGAGGTCGTCGTCCGGTAAGAGGCACAAGAAGTCCAAGCGGCGTCATCACTCTTCGGACTCCCCCCGACGCTCGCGCGATGCGGCCGGGGGTTCGGGTGACACCACCCACGCGGCTCCGACGGAGTCGCAGGCGCCGCGTCCAGCCCCATACCCTACGGTCCCTGGGCTTAACGCGACGCCGGAGGAGATTGAGCGCTTCCTTATGGCCATGAGGAAACTCTCCGACGGGCTCCGCGGCGCCTTCGGGCCCAGCGGACCCGTCTGGGACCCCTAGCGGGTCGGGAGGATCGGCCCGACGCCGTCGGGTGCTACGGCCCCGACGCCACCGACGCCTTCGGGCCCGGCGCCGCAGGTTCCCGTTATCCTGACGCCACTGGCGCCTTCGGGCCCGGCGCCGCTGGACCTCCTTCGGGATCTGGTTCGTCGCCGGTGGACCTTGCGACCTCCCCGGCGTCGGACCCTCAGTTGTCGCCTCCGGCGCCGTCCTCGGGCGGCACCGTCCCCGGTCCCCCCCTCGTTCCTGTTCAGGCGCCGGGACGGCCCCGATGGGCGCCGCTCCAGACGTCGTTTGGGGAGTTTCACTTCTATGAACAGGCCCCATTGGTTGAGGACCCTGAGTTTCAGGAGATGGGTGCTGAGGAGGACTGGGAGGGGTCTGAGGACCCTCTGACCATAGAGTGTCAGTCTCATGAGGACTGGACAGGAGACCTTGGGGAGGCCAGTGGCCTGGACACCTCTCCAGACACTGGTTTTGTCTCCACTCCTACCGTGGCTTCGGAGGAGGGGGCAACCTACAGTGTGGTGCTGATGAGGGCTGCCAAGGCCTTGAGCTCCCCGTCGCGGCCGTGAGGACTAATCTCCTCACTGAGGTCCTTAAACCGCAGTCAAGCTCGGCCGAGCCTCTGCTGCCCTTTAATGAGGCCTTGACCGACGTTCTTCTGGGCACTTGGTCCAAGCCCGCTACGGGTTCGCCCGTAGATAGGAACGTGGCCAGACGCCACCGCCCAGCCCCGGGCGACCCATGTTTCCTGTCCACCCACCCCACCCCCGAGAGCCTGGTCATCCAGGCCTCCAATTCCCAGACCGCGTTCCCGTCGGCCCCGCCGGACAGGGAATCCAAGAGGTATGAACAGTATGGGAAAAAGATCTTCTCTTCCCTTAGTCTGGGTCTGCGGTCTTCCAACACCGCGTGCCTCTTGGGCCGTTACACCCACTCTGTGTGGGATAAGGTCGCGGAAGTGCTGCCAGAGTGTCCGTTGGAGGTACGGGCCAAACTCGGCCAAGCCCTTGTGAAGGGCCGGGATGCAGCCAAATATTCCATCAGGTGTGGGCTGGATACCACCGACTCGCTAGGTAGAGCGATGGCAACGACGGTGGCGGTCAGACGCCACGCCTGGCTGAGGTCCGCCAACTTTTCGGCAGATGTCCAAAACACACTCAGAACGGTGATGGATCAAACCCAGATCTTTTGACTGGGTGTGAGTGTTTGATTGGTTCTGATGCTCCGTCCATCACCACCCCCTTTTGTACCGCTTTTGGCCGCCATAAGTGTGGCAGGGTATGCTCAGACGTGAGTCCCTTGCTCACTTTGCCACTGGATTCAAGCAAGCCGGGCTGAAGAAGGCTGGAATGCCAGAAACCGGTCCTCGGAAGCTTGTTTCCGGTCCAGGGAAGGCATGGCTTGGCAGTTCGGGCTGGACTGTTCCCATGAGGCACAGGGTCAGACTGATTTGCATATAGCCATGTCTGAACTGGGGTGGCAGAGTGGGCTAAAGAACGGTGATGGATCAAACCCAGATCTTTTGACTGGGTGTGAGTGTTTGATTGGTTCTGATGCTCCGTCCATCACCACCCCCTTTTGTACCGCAGAACACACTCATGGACATGCCGTTCGATGGCCGTCGCCTCTTTGGCGACAAAGCAGACCATGCGCTCGAGCGCTTTAAGGACTCCAGGGCTACGGCCAAGTCCTTGGGCCTCTCGGCCCCGCGCCAGCAATCGGCTGCTTTTCACTCCTTTCGTGGCCACGGAAGAGGTGCGCCCACACGTGCCGCCAGCCACGCTCCGCAGGGCAATACCCAACGCGGTGGCGGCCGTGGGAACCGCCGTCCGGGCGGTCGTGGGCAACGGCGAGGTCAGTCCACACCTTCCCCCGCAGCATCCGCCTCAAAACCCTCCTAGTCCGTGCTTTCAGGCCCATGTGACGCCAGTGGGGGGCAGGGTTCGCCATCACCACCTCCACTGGCGCACCGTCACTTCGGACAGGTGGGTGCTGCAGATCGTCCGAAGGGGCTACTCCCTCCCCTTCGAGGCGACTCCTCCAGCCATGCCACCGCAGAGCCACCGTGTATCGGGGGATCATTTACGACTTCTGCAGGAGGAAGTTACGGCCCTCTTGGCCAAGGGGGCCATCGAGCGCGTTCCTGGGCCAGAAGTAGGGTGTGGTTGCTACTCCCACTACTTTCTGGTGCCCAAGAAGGGCAAAGGGGGCCTACGCCCTATCTTGGACCTACGGAACGTCAACGGCTTCCTCCGGAAGGAGAAGTTCAAGATGCTGACACTGGCTCAGGTCCTAGCTGCCCTGGACCCAGGAGACTGGATGGTAGCCTTGGACTTGCAGGACGCTTATTTCCACATCCCCGTCCTGCCGGCCCACCGGCGCTACCTGCGGTTCACGGTTAGCCACGAGCACTTTCAGTTTACCGTGCTCCCCTTCGGCCTTACCAGCGCCCCACGGGTGTTCACAAAGGTGATGGCGGTGGTCGCAGCTCATCTGCGCAGGTTAGGGGTTTCAGTCTTCCCCTACCTCGACGACTGGTTGTTGAAGGCGGGCTCGCCCCAGACAGTCGTCAGCCACCTCCAGACTACGGCAGATCTCCTGCATCCGCTGGGGTTCTCAATCAATGTGCCGAAGTCACACCTGTGCCCCTCTCAGAAGCTCCTTTTCATCGGAGCGGTTCTTGACTCGGCGCAGTTTCGGGTTTATCCACCCGAACAGCGGGTCCGGGATATTCAGGCTCTGATTCCCATCTTTCAGCCGTTATCCCGGGTCTCGGTCAGGTTGACGCTGCGGCTTCTGGGGCTGATTGCCTCCTGCATCCTGCTGGTGCATCACGCCAGGTGGCGGATGCGGGCTCTGCAGTGGGACCTGAACTTTCAGTGGGCCCAGCATCAGGGCAACCTATCCGACCACGTCCTGATCTCGGAGGGCACTGCTAGACTGCGATTGGGTCAGCGGCAGATTCCTCTCCCTTCCCCAACCGTTGCACGTAGTTGTGACGGATGCGTCCCTGCAAGGCTGGGGAGGCCACATGCGAGAGGCGGAGATCAGAGGCCTGTGGTCTCCGGCGGAGGCCCGCCTCCACATCAACCTGTTGGAGTTACGGGCGATTCGTCTAGCACTGAAAGCGTTCCTCCGCTCTGTCCGGGGGAGTGTAGTGCAGGTGTTCTGCGCCTCTGGCAATGGCTGGAACGCCAGGGCGTGACCCTGGTGGCTCAACACCTGGCGGGTTCTCTGAACGCCAGGGCGGACGAGCTCAGCCGTCGGTGCAAGATGGATCACGAATGGCATCTGGACTCTGACGTGGCACAAGGCCTCTTTCAGCAATGGGGAGAGCCTTGGTTAGATCTATTTGCCACCGAAGAGAACGCACAATGTCATCAGTTCTGCGCGTTGGAATTTCCAAGGCGTCACTCGCTCGGAGACGCTTTTCGTCGCGAGTGGAGCTGCGGTCTACTGTACGCCTTTCCGCCTATACCACTTCTGCCCAGAGTGTTGAAGAAGATCAAGCACGACCGGGCCCAAGTCATCCTTGTGGCTCCGGACTGGGCACGAAGGTACTGGTATCCAGAGCTACTCAGTATGTCAGTCGATCCCCCGGTTCGTCTGCCTCTTCAGGAGGACCTTCTGTCGCAGCAGCAGGGGACGGTCCTCCGCCCGAACCTGTCCAGTCTCCACCTCCATGCTTGGAAATTGAGCGGCGACAGTTGAGGCCATTTGACTTGCCTCCTGAAGTCTGTAACGTCATTCTGGCAGCCAGGCGTCCCTCCACAAAGTCGGTATACGCCTGCAGGTGGAACAGATTTGTGGCATGGTGCACAGCAAAGGCTGTGGATCCTCTTGCTGCCCCTCTTTCTGAGGTTCTTCTCTTCCTTCTTTCTCTTGCCCAGCAGGGCTCTGCTCTGGGCACTATCAAGGGCTACCTTTCTGCCCTTTCAGCCTTTCTGAGGCTGCCTGATCAACCTTCTTTGTTCAAGTCCCCTATTGTGAATAGATTTCTTAAGGGCATCACACACACGTTTCCTCCTGTTCCGTTTGTGATGCCTCAGTGGGACTTGAACCTGGTTCTTACATTTCTGATGTGCGTTCCCTTTGAGCCACTTCACAACTGTCCTCTCCGCCTTCTAACTCTGAAGACTGCTTTCCTGGTTGCCATCACCTCTGCCAGGAGAGTGAGTGAGCTCCAGGCCCTTTCTTGTACTCCACCTTTCCTTTCTGTCCATCCGGACAAAGTGGTGTTGCGTACTAAGCCATCTTTCCTGCCCAGGGTTGTCACGGCCTTCCACATCGGGCAGTCTATCACCTTGCCAACCTTCTGTCCGCCACCGCATCCCTCTAAAGAGGAAGAGCGGCTCCACCGTCTGGACCCAAAACGTGCGCTCTCATTTTACTTGGATCGCACGCGCCAGTTCCGGGTGAATGACCAACTCTTTGTTGGTTATGTGGGCGCGAAGAAGGGGAAAGCGGTGCACAAGAGGACCATCTCCTGGTGGATCATCTTGTGTATCCAGGCATGCTACTCCTTGGCTAAAAAGGAGCCCCCTGTTGGATTGCGGGCTCACTCTACCCGTGCCATGGCGACTACAACTGCCCTGGGCCGGGGAGTGCCCTTACAAGACATCTGTCAGGCAGCTACGTGGGCATCGCTGCACACGTTTGCTCGACTCTACTGCCTGGACAGCCAAGTCTGGAGGGATGGTTTCTTTGGCCGTTCCGTCCTCCAGGACTTTCTGGTGTGATTATTGGTACGCAGACCCACTACCTGGGTTGGTATTGCTGGGGTATCTATTCTAAGGTAAGGAATCTAATACTAACGTGTCTCTTTCAGATGCACAAGTTACTACTTGTGTAACGATATATCTGTAAGAGACATTAGTTAGTATTAGATTCCTTACCGACCCACCCATCCTCCCCGTTCGGCGAACCGATATCTAGGGTTAGGGTTTACCCCTTTCAGGGCCCTAGTTTCAATGGCACCAGTGTTGGTTTTTTGACATGGCTCTGCGATTCTGGCGCGGAAAAGCTGTGTCTAAGAACTGACGTCAGCGCGCAGAGGCGGCATCTAAGTACTCCGACGACGTCATCACGACGCTGACGCGGAGCCGCAGACGACGCCTACCGACGCGCAAGGGTACTGCTACGCAAAAGTTTCCAGATCCAGTCTGACGCCTGGGGATATTCTAAGGTAAGGAATCTAATACTAACTAATGTCTCTTACAGATATATCGTTACACAAGTAGTAACTTGTGCATTTCCTGTGAAGAGGTGTGACCACCTCTCTCTTTAGAAGTAGATAGGATGGGGGCCCTTCCAAGCGATCTCCGATTTCATTGAAGGGCACATTTGGTGCCCTCCTTGCATAAACCAGTTTTGCCCAGTTCAGGAGCCCTTGGCTTCCGCTCTGGTGTGAAACTACACAAAGGACAGGGAAGTGTCCACCCCCCCTTTCCAACTCCTCCCTAGCGAGGTGCCCAGAGCTCCTCCAGGTGACCAGTTGAGTCTGCAGTGTTGAATCTTGGTCCCTGGGAGAATCTGACTGGCTAGGACAGCTGAGTAGCGTACCTGACCCACTCTGATAGGTAGATTACCAGAGAAGAGATCCTTCCCATTTTTAGGTCTCGTGGCGATTACAGCGCGAAGCACTGTCTCGCCAGAGACCTATTGTGAGCGACGCAGCTTTCCAGGAGACAGCACCTGGCCACGCGCATTTCCTCTCTGAGAAGGCGTTCGGAGCTGGCCACGCGCACGAGAACGTGCTCGCTGTAACCAGCTCCTGTCTCCTGGAAAGCTGCAACACAGAGCCACACCTCCCCCTGCTTACGCATGCGCGCACACACAGACACATACACGAGCGTACCTACACGCACACACATACATACAGAGACCCCCCGCCGCACACACACACGCGCACCTACATGCACGCACACGTACAGAGACCCCGCCCCCCCCCCCCCGCCGCCGCCCACATACACACACAACACACACACACGCACACACACACAAGCGCACCCCCCCCCCCCCCAGTAAGCCCCACTTACCGCCATTCTGGACTTCTGCAGCCTCCGCGGGGCTCTCCCTTGGGCATGGGACCCCGTGTCACCAGCACTGCTTCTCTCCGTGGCACGCCGTGGGCGCGTGCGCGGGCTTCCGAAGACGGACGTCCCGCCCCACGGAAGGTTTCGGTTTCGCTCACGTCTTCTTTTATAAGCTGCCTGCAGTCTCCACATACGAACTCATGATGCAAGCCTCACATCTGGCCTTTCCACAGACACGTGTTGTCGGAAGAATGGGGCATTCAGTTTATATCTAGTAAGTGCCAAAAAAGTAATTGCCAAAGTCTTCCATTTAAAAATTGCAATTTTTCACTTTGCTTTCCAGCGTCTGCCGGGAGGAGGGGGCGAGGAGGAGGAGGTTGTTGTATTGTGTTTCCTGGAATGCGCGTTGCAGCTGTGACGTAGGAGGGTTGTGTTTATAGTCAAAGGCTGGCTCGTGATTGGCAAAATGCTTTTATTGGGCGTGCATGGCCACTTTCACTTTGAAAGTGCAGCGGGGCAATGCGGCTATTGCAGGCTTAACTTCACGCCCCCTACTACATAACTCACCGAGTTCTGGTTGAAGGAGTTTGCCATTAACGTCAATAGATCCGGTAAGGATTGAAGGTTTCTGGGTTCAGCTTGTGCCTGCAATGTGTTAGCTTGACAGCGGCAACCAGCTCGCGAGGCCACAGAAGTTCAGGCCAGCGCCGATTCGTAGGAAGACGAGGAAGATGCCACGGGATAACATGGACTCCCTCGTCCAGAAGATCGCACCTCAACCCTGGCTCACCTTCACTGGTACCATAGCTGCAGCCTCCATAGGTAGTAGCAAGACCTTCTCCTACAACCAGAACCAGCTCAAGAACCTAGTGAACGAATTGTGGGTCGAGGACCTGAAGATCACGCCGCGGGGCTGCAAGGGCGGTGCACCGCCAGACGCTCCACACAGCCCGTTCGTCACCTACATGAACATCTGCGAGATGGAGAATTTCAGCATGGGCGTCTTCCTGCTGCAGAGCGGGTAGGCGTATATCCCGCTGCACGACCACCTGGGCATCTGTAGCATGATGAAGGTGATCTATGGCACCCTCAGCGGCTTCGACTGGCTGCAGGAGGTACCCGGGGCCATGTTGCCCCCCCCCATTCAGCCCGCCCCTCCAGCGCTTTCAGAGAGACGCGCTGCGCCGAGCCCCGCGCCTATCATTCAGCCAGTTCGGCCCCACCAGCACTCCCTGCCTGCTCAGCCCGCACAGGGCCAACCTGCACCAGATCAGCACTCTGGACGGGCCTGCTGCTTTCCTCGACATTCTGGCGCCACCTTATGACCCAGAGGACGAGCGTGACTGCCACTACTACCAGCTGCTGCAGCCATCCTCCACTGAGCCCAACGCCCAGGGCGGCAAGGAGGAGGGTGGTGAGAGCCGAGAGGTGTGGCTCCTGGAGGTCCCCCAGCCGGCTGACTTCTGGTGTGGAGGAGAACCTTACCTGGGGCCCAGCTTGACACTCAGAGAGCATCGGTGACCTGTGAGCACCTTAGTCAGAACAGTGTCAGCCACCCAGGAAAGCATCAAATCTGTGTTTGGGGCCCTGGCTCTTTGAGACAGTGGATGTGCGGGCCACTTCTGTCCCCCCGTGTGTTAGGTGGACGCACAAGCAGACTGCCTGACTGCGTGTGGAGGTCACAGGATGGACCTGGCAGGAAGAGGTAGGCAAGGGGTCAAAGGACTGGGTCTAAAACAAGCTCCCCTACTGGCCAGAATGTGTTTTTTTTAAAAACTTTATTTATTAAGTTTTTCTTCAGTTACAATACAGGGCATTCTCACAGGCTAACGTTCAAGCATTCAGTACATCGCAAAAAACTGTGTATGCTAGAAATAACGGTGACATACCAGCCAGTCTTTTTGTGAGGTATGTACATCTGGATACATAATCATAGCGGGACATACAGCCTTAACAATCCAGTAGATCCTGCGATTAATGTAAGTTCGTGCTTATATCATCACCCCATCCTCTGCTGAGTAGTATTGACAATGCACCCGTCATAGTGCAATTATGTACAACTTTTCTTCACAATATCAATTGTAGTGCCATGCAAATATTAACAAATAACACGTTTTATAGCATAGCGGCTTTACGTATATTGTATTTTTACAACTTATCAGCATTGACAATACTTGCCTGGTTCTCGTCATGTGAGACATTGCCATGTTGCGCAAGATACCCCCGCAAGAAATCCCATACATCCTTAGGCTTGCAACGTGCTGGCACCGTTTCCGCATAGATTAGATTTTGATCTTGACTGTATATAAGGTAATTCAGCCATTCCTTAAATTTGGGGGCTCTCCCCCTTCCCCATCTACATGCTACCCTGCGTTTCGCTAGCAGTAAGGCAATATTGATAAATTTTCGAACAGATTTTGGTATCTCCATCGTATATCCTAGTAACATAATGAGTGGATCTCTATCTATCATACCCCCTATCATCTCTTGGAGCGCCGTATGGACCTCCGTCCAGTATTCAGAAATTCTCGGGCACTCCCATACTAAATGCAGGAAACCCGCACCATCCATCCCACATCTGTCGCACCTGTCATCGTCAGCGAGGTGAAATCTAAATGTTTTAGCTGGTGTATAATATAGTCTCTGTAAGAATTTGTAGTGTATAATCCTAAATCAACAGCTAGAGGAGATGTTGGCAGTGATATCACAACTGTAAGCCCACTGATGATCCTCAATGTCTACTCCCATATCCTCGCTCCAGTGTGAGCGAGCTTTACATTGTGTTGTCGCATTTTGTTTCCTTATGTCCCTATATATATGGGATACCATGTGACTTCCATCTGTCGACGTCAATACATCGTGCAGAGGTAGCGCTGTTTCAGGCTCCTCTGGGAACTGTGGCAGTATGCTTCTTAATCCCTGTCGCAGTCTAATATAGTAAAATAGGTCAAGAGGCTTGGGCTGGGCATCACGAAATACCTGATCCCTACTTTTAAATTGACCATTCAGGAAGAGGTCGCCCCATTTTTGAATGCCAAGCCGACGGCACATGGTTTGAAACCCTCCTTCCTGCAGTAATGTCAGTTGGGGATGATATACAAGAGGTAATTCCGGTGAGTAGAGGATCGGGAGCTGAAGCAGTTTACGAATCCTCCGCCAAGCGTCTACTGTGCACTTCACCGTCGTGAAGGGTGTTTCTATGGCTCCTACAGGGGCATGTATAACTCCTTTCAGGGGTAAGGGCCGTGCTATTCAATCCTCAGCTGCCAGCTGCGGCATGAAAGGGGTCGGTGCGAACCAATGGTATGCGTATTGTGCCTGGGCGCTCAGATAATACACTAGGAAGTCAGGCACGTCAAACCCTCCATTAGCATATGGTTGAGTAATTACAGACCACGCTAGCCTCGGTTGCTTGCCTCCTCAGAATAGTCTGAGCAGGTCCGATCGGAGTGTTTTGAAGAAATATGCACCCGGGTAGTAAGGAATATTTTGAAAGAGGTATAAAAACCGTGGGAGAATAACCATTTTTATGAGGGACGCCCTCCCCGCCATAGATGGCGATAGCAACAGCCATCGAGTGACATCATCAGCCAGTTTCGTGATAGTAGTACCATAGTTTAGCCTTATGGTTTCTTCCTTGTCTATGGTTAGCTGTATGCCCAGATAGCGAAGATCCGAACTGCACCAATCTAATGGATAATCTAATTGAAATCGGGTCACCGCCGGAGTAAGTGGAAAGAACTGTGATTTCTTCCAATTAATTTGTACTCCTGACACGTGTCCAAATACTATGAACTCTCTCCGCAATGGATTGAGGTTGGTTTGGGGATCAGTGACATAGAGCGTCAAGTCATCCGCATAAAGGGATACGTCAATCTGCCGCTGGAAACCTCTAAACGCGCTATGCTTATAGAGCTGCCGAATACGGCATGCCAAGGGCTCAATCACAATGGCGAAAAGCAGAGGGGAGAGCGGACATCCCTGTCTGGTACCCCTAGTGATAGAGATCGGGTGAGATAGTACGCCATTGATAAGCACTCTCGCCGTTGGTGTATTATAAAGCAATCCGATCCAGTCTACAAACATTTTAGGAAAGCCCATCCTGTTCAATACCGTTAACATATAGTCCCATTCGACTGAATCAAATGCTTTTGTAGCATCTAGAAAGATGGCAGCCACCGGGACTTCTGGCGCAATAGTTCGTATTAGTGAAAAGAGGGTACGTAAATTATGATTGGTGGACCTTCCAGGCACAAACCCAGCCTGGTCCGGGAGAACTATCTTAGTCATCAAAAGGGATAATCGAGTCGCCAGTATTTTGGCCAAGATCTTAGCGTCACAATTTATAAGGGAAAGCGGTCGATAGGAATCACATTCCGAGGGGTCCTTCCCTGGTTTTAGCAGGGAGGTAATGACTACCTCTCGCATTGAGCGTGGCAGTATTCCAACCTCCAGCGCACTCTCGAAAACCTCCTTCAAAACTGGGGCCATTATGTCCACATAACATTTATAAAATTCAGCTGGGAGGCCATCCAAACCGGGGGCCTTACCATTCTTTAACGACATGATGGCATCCCGAACTTCGTCGAGCTCCAGTGGGGAACTAAGAAACTGTCTGTGTATGTCGCTAAGCCAGCACAATGCCACTTCACTTAGAAAGTTATCAAACATTGCATCCCCAGATCGTTTCGTGTGGTATAATTCTCTGTAATGTGTTGTAAAGAGGTGCATTATGCTCTTAGTGTCCTGACACTTCTGACCTTCCGGTGTGAGCATCTCAAGTATGTGTGTGTTATAACGGGGATTTTGTGTAAGGCCTGCAAGTGTTCGCCCTGGTCTTTCACCCTCGCAATATCTCCTGGCAACATAGTGTTTACCCCTGAATTTAACTTCTCTAGCTGCCTCAGTTTCATACTGTGTAAGTTTATCTCGGAATTCACTATGGGACCTCCCCCCTGTTTCCCACGTCATTTTCATTTCCAATTCTTTCAGTTCCTGTTCGAGTTTCGTGATAGTGCCTCGAATATCCCGCAAAACACAACAGCTTTTAGAGATGCAGTAACCCCTGACCGTAACTTTAAACGCTTCCCATATCGTTTCTACGTCCTCTACAGATCCCTTGTTTCTAGGAAAAAATTCTGTCATCTCATCACCTAGTTCCGATTTAAAGACCTCGTCTAGTAGTGCTGTAGGTTGAAGACGCCAAGGGGGTTTCGGTCTGTCAAACCCAGGTATGCTGATTTGGATCAGTAATGGGCAATGATCCGATAATGTCCTCTGCAGGTGACATACCGTGCCTAAGTCCACGCTCAACCCCCGAGACACCAGACAATAATCTAACCTAGCCCATGTGTTAGAGTGTGCAGTGAAGTGCGTGCCTTCCTTTTGCGTGGCATGGGTGAACCTCCAGCTGTCCATTAGCCCCCCTTCCGCCATTATGATTCTCAACATCTCACATGCTCGTCTATTATATTGGGGACTGCCATCTGATCTATCCATTCCTGGGACAAGAGCCACATTAAAGTCCCCTCCCCATATTACATGCATGGAGCCTATATCGATCACTTTTCCCCACAGCTGGGCAAAGAAATCGGGCGTATCAGTGTTGGGAGCATAGCAATTCACTATTGTGATAGTATCCAGGCCAAGCCTGCCCCACATGAGTACAAATCTACCCTCAGAATCCAATAAATCTCCAAGCAGTACGAAGGGCACTGTCTTCCTGACTAATATAGCCGCCCCTCTAGCGTAAGCAGAATACGACGAAAACGTCGGATTGCTGCCCACTTACTAGCAAATGTATGTTTGGTTCGGGGGCTGTGGTGTGTCTCCTGCAATAGGGCGATGTGTATTTGGTGTCTATCCCAGTAAGCTAACACATTCCTACCCTTTCTGGCATCATTCAGACCCCGTATATTCCAAGTCATAACAGAAATCCTTGACATCAGCCCGTTAGTCATTATCACAGCAATCAGCGTTGTCACATATTAGAAGGATAGTGTATTCCAGTACCGCAGTTGCCTGAACCCTCATCAGCCCGTATATCATCACCTGCTTCTTACACCTTCTCAGAGAACATTGCCCATAGAACAACCTGCCTCCTACTCTCTTGAATCTAGGAGCAAGGTAACATCTCCTGTTTCCAACCAAGGTGGAGATGTCCATAAAAGTCCCCCCTGCCCTCCCTCCCCCACCTGTACATAGAAAATAAACATCTAACGGTAAATATGCAACTAAAGGTTGTGTAAGAACACAGTTCCATCTTTCCCCTTGCTCACCACCCCCTCCCACTGAAGCATCCCCAACTTGACAGCTACCTTATCCCGCCCCCCACCCCATTTTCCCATGAACAACATAACCGTCAGTAGAAAAACAGTAGCGTACTTAGGGGAACACCCTAGGGGGGTCATGTCTAGGTGGTCGCACATCCACCCTCCCCTCCCTCCCGCGCCTCTATCCTAAACGTCCCGTAGGCAACGGTCGAGGAGGGGCGGTGGGGCCTGGAATACATTACCACTGGAACTCTCGAACCCAGTCTGTACATTAAGCAATCAGCGTCCCCATTCTCGTTATACTTTGTGGGATAACAACACCTGACCTCAGCGGTTGATCATAGTACTAGGCAGTCCGCTTGTAGAATGCCTCATGCGTCCTCCTCGTTCTCATTTAGTCTGTCAGGGTCTGCCGGTCCCCGTCCAGACGGTCTACGTTGCTCTTTCTTTAGTGCTTTTAGGTAGTCTTCCACCTGCTGTGGTTTAGTGAAGAAGCGCTGCCTGCCCTGGTACGTCACCCTAAGCCGGGCCGTGTATAACAGGGCATAATCTAATTCAGCATCGCGTAGTTTCTTTTTCACTGCGAGGAATTTCCGTCTTTCCTCCTGAACCATTGGGGTAAAGTCTGGATAAATGGAGAAGGCGACGCCATCATAGGACAGAGTTCTTTTGGTACGGGCCACCCGTAAGACCACATCGCGATCACGATAGTTTAATAAACGAGCAATTATGGGGCGCGGTGGGGCTCCAGGCTTGGGCTGTGGTCCGAGGGAGCGATGCGCTCGCTCCACTATGAACTGCGCGGAAAGTGTTTCTGCCCCGATGGTCGCTGTCAGCATTTTTTCTATGTAATCCTCCATACGCCCCGTATTGGTGGATTCTGGAACGCCCGTGACGCGTATGTTATTGCGCCGGCTGCGGGCTTCCAATTCCTCGTTCTTCGCAGCGATAGTACGCAGGAGATTGTCCATTCTTGCAAGTTGCGTGGTATGGCCTGCTGTGATGTCGTCGTTTGCTGAGATGCGCCGTTCCGTCTCCGCTATCCTGTCTTCATGCTGATCCATCTTATGGACAATGGCATCCATCCTGGTCGACATCTTGTTCACTTTGTCCACTACAGTGGCAAATCCTCGTCGAATTTCTTGCAGGAGCTGTTGGACATTAATGTCAGCAGTATCTGATCCGCCCGCCGCCTGATCCATCCCCGCTGGTACGCCTTTCTCCACAGTGGTGGATGGTCCCTTTTTAGCAGGATCAAAGGTCAGTTTGGGTTGGCGGGGTTCTGTCTTCCCCATCTCTGCTCCTGTCCAGTAGCTCCCACCTCTACCTGCCAGGTGTCAGGGGCCGCGATGCAGTTCAAAAACTCCCAAGAAAGGGTCAGGCCTTCGGCCGGTGCATCCACTGGCTAACCGCCGCAGTTCTTATAACACTCAGGGATCTCGGTGTCTTCCAGTAGGGGGGACAAACTGCGTATGATGCAGCCCAGCCGAGCCGTGTAGTGACCCCTGGTGGATATGCCCCTCTATAGTCACATCAGCAAATTGTGAAGGTACTGTGATACTGGTCTGATCAGGAAGGGCCGTGTAATGGTAGTAAACAGCTTTGAAAAGGTCATATGCGGGGCTCTTGGGTACGTACTAGATGGCCCCTGCCACTGGCGGTGAGTGTAACGGCTCTACAGTGAACTTGCAGCGCTAGCACCAACATTTGTGCGCCAGATCAGTAATGGGCAGCTCTCCCACCGTTCCTGCCCGCATGTGCGGCCAACAGCCAGGGCACTCTCGCCATATGGTCTCTACAATGCCTGCCGATGATCGTTCCTCATAGCGGTGGATCGCTGAGACCTTCTGCCGTCGCCCGGCATTTCCCTGCATCAGTCCGCCATGTTACGCACTTCAGGAGTCACCACAACAGGCGTGCAGCGGGGTTGAATCTGCACTGGAAACCCCAAGCGGTATGGCTCGCTGCGCCTCACCTCACAGCGTTGCGGGTTCCTCCCGGTCCGGGATTTGCGTCGGTGGTAGCCGTGACCTCAAGGCTGCCGCAGGTATTCTCGAGCTCTTGGGTCGGAGGCGCGGCCTATCGCACACGTGTTAGTCCGCGACTTTTCCTAGTCGCCGCTGCCGTCTCTAGTGCTCCCTGCAGTCCAGCGGCAGGTCCGGGGAAACTTAAAAATCGCCATAAATATAGTTGCAGACGTCCGTTCGGCACCAAATTTTCACCGAGTGCTGGGGACCCTATTATGTCTCTATAGGGATGATTCCAGCTAGATACGGAGCCAGTAATTGAGGATAAACGGAGGATAACGATCCAGGCTACAGGAGCCTCACCCAAGGGCGGCCATTCTGTCGTGCTCCCTCTAGCGCCCCCCCTACTGGCCAGAATGTGTATGTTTGTGGGAGGGGGCAGTGCCCATGGATAGCACTCCACACGAGTCTCTGTGGAAACAATGTATTATCTGTCATCGCTGTCCCTTAGTATTCCCTCTTGGGTATTTAAAGATTTTACTTTCGGAGTCAATCACTTTATCCCCCCATACCTACCAAAAATGAATGTGTCCTTGTGTTATGTAACTGGTGCCCACTTTAATACCTTCAGGTGGAGTTTGCGCTATATAAAACAATCTACAATGTATGTGGTTGTTGTATCTCTTTCCTTAATTGTATGCATTTCTGTGAGTATGTCTTCTAATGGGTCTCTGGGTGTCCCCACCTTTCATTGTCTGGGATTTACTCCGCTTCTTTTGCGAATGTCCTTTAACTTGCTGCAGCTTCAGTAGTTGCAGTATGTTCCACTCTGTGCACACGAGTGGATGCCACCAATCCACCTCTTCCATGTATTTGCAACACTCCATTTGTTCCCACTGGTGCCCTCCCATAGTCGACTACCGCATTTGTAGCACTCTTACTATGCCGTAGTTTACATTTTAGCCGACCTTTCTATTATACCTCCTCCCCATATACCCTCACATATATCTTGGCGCTATTGGCAGGCGCTCCCTGCCCCTCAAACCTCACACATTATTTCATAAGAACTGTTCTTCCACTCGTGTTTTTACTAACTCCTTAATGTCTGGTTATTCTTTTGCACCGGTGACACCCACATACAATTTTATATACCTTTTAAAGTCCTCCACAAGAGAGTAAAATATAAATTATTTCCCACTTGCTGTCTCCCAGTTGCAGTTAGTGTGGTGGTATTTGATTATGTTAGCTTGTGTTGCAGAAATGCTTGTTTGAGTCAGTGTCCTTTTTTTGGTACTAGACTCGTCCCTCTTAGATTACCACTTCGATGTTACTTGTGCACCTGCTTTGTTTATGATGTGAAAATGTTTGGTGCTAAACCACTGATTGTAATATAATGTGCTGGATTTTAAAGACCACAAGACACAAAGGTATATTCTTTATAAGGGGGCTTTCCTTGATTGGAGCTGCTGACCTGTCTGCCGTGGCCTACTTGGAATTACTCTTTGTTCATGCAGTTTTTGCAGCTTTCAGGCAGCGGACGCTCCCTGTTGACGGTCCTTTTTGGGGCACTTGGTGCATCAGTGTTTGTTGATGACAACGAGCCCCCTCTCTTGCTCCTTATTGTTTTCCTGATTTGCTGTTGGGAAAGGACGTTCCTGCGGTGGTACATGCGAGAATCTTACTTGGCAGGGAAGGATTTAACAGTTTTAAAATATGATAGCACAAAATGTTGTGTGGGTTTACTATGTGTCCTTTTCAGATTGGTAGCATATTGTATTGTCGTTTCAAATAAAATTGCATAAACCTCCTTCATTTCCAAATTGCCGATATTTACACTTTCCAATGGATTTTGTTATGATGGTGTTTCGGTTACTTCACCAAAAATTTAGGCACAGTTGTATAGGCGACAAGTAGTTTGTTTATGCAATCTATAAAACAATTATTGTGAATCTCTGCATTTTGAGCACATACATAATGCTCTGCTTTTCAAGGATGATAGTGCTTCAAATACATTAAGGCTTTTAATTCCTCAGATTCTCATATATGTCCTTGCATTGATGCTTTTCTAACACAGAGCCTTTCACATATCCGTGCACTAAAGATTGCTAAAGCCACAAGGTGCCCATGTGACCTGGAGCTGGGGAAAAAGGTTCGAGCCTAGGCGTTGGCTCAACATCCTGTGATACTGGGGAAATCACTTAAGCTCCCCGTGCCTACCAATAATGAATGTGTCCTTGTGTAACGTGACTGGTGCTCATTTAAAGCGCCCCAACACCTTCTAGTCGAGTTAGCGCTATATAAAAAACAACAAAAGGCAGCAGCTTTCTTAAAGTATGCACCCAGGTTAGAATTTCATCCGTATCCAACAGGATTGCCTCACCAATGCTCCAATTAGAAAACCCAGCCCTTAAAAAAATACTGCATTACGATGCAGTAACATTCCACTTTCGCTCTTAGTAACCAGCTACTCCTTCAAACACTTGCTGACTGTGTCTTTGCCTTGGGCCCTATGCAGTGCTGTCCTGCTATATTTGCTTCGACGGACGGTAATGGCTCTCCTGACCCTGTGTTCACGATTGACCAAAATTTACGTGAGTCTCTGGTTGCTAGTGCAGCGGTTAAATTTACCCATTTGTCATGGTCCCATCCTGCCTTAGCACAATTAATCAGGCGCTTATATTCAATTCTCCTAGCTTGAATTTGGAATTTATTAGTCACAAACCGCAGTAGCTTCACCCTTCCACCGACTCAATTACAATAACTTTTATTTAAGTATTAATTATTAAAAAAATTAAAAGCCATTGTTATTTGGAAAATCAATACATCTAAGTCACGTAAATACAACACATATTGCATTACAAATGCTATAAGTGTCACATTTGCAAAAGTTATAACTATTGGCATTGTCATACACAATGCCAATAACTCAAACTTTAATGCTGCGAGACCTATTGCATTGTAAATGCTTGTTAGGGTTACTTAAGGACTCCTCTGAGGGTGGGTCCTTGGATTCGTCCCGACAACAACTTTAAGATCCGACTACATGTCGTCTGAAGACTGCTCAAAGACTCTTCTGTAGGTGGACACTGATACTCTGCTGTTATTCAAGCCAGGACCAAAGACCAGTCTGTGTTCTGTAGGAAAATTCCTCCTACATCTTCGTCCCTGTGTTTCTTCAAGTTCTGTAATTCAGTGGCCGTGCATTCTCCTAGTCACCAAGGCCCCAGCCAGAATGAATTTCCCTTGGATTAAAGGAGTCACTTCCCTGCATCTGCAGGCACCTCTACGATGACGACCAGCTTGCTGATCCTGTTGTTCCATGGGCTTCGCCCGGCTCTGCAACACAGGTGGTGGTTTGTTGGTTTTCCAGAGGCCTGACCAGTCTTCCCTGCAACTTGGGCGACTGTAATCCCTCTTAAGCCAACATGACCCGCCTCCCTGTGCACTGCGTCTGTTTGCTGTTGCCAAGGCTTGTTGGCTGCTTCCATGAAAGAGCTTCAAGCTCCAAGAAACCCCAGCCTCCAATACTGCACAGCTCCAAGAATGACATTTTGCCTCCTTCCTCTGCATCGGGGGACTTAATCTCCAGTGTGGTGTTGAGGCTTCCCTGCAACTCCCTGTGCCAGCTGCCAGAGAACCATTGAGGGGGCTCCATCGATTCTGGCTGGCTTCCCTACAGGCTGAGGGCCAGCACTGACTTAGCCTTGCTGGAGAGCACAATCCAAACCGTTGTGGATTGGGTTGCTCCCACCACCCAAACTCTGGTCAGAGCTTTTCTGGGCCTGACTGGGTACTACAGAAGATTTGTTAAGGGGGTATTGGTCAATTGCGACCCCTCTTTATGACCTTACCTCTAAGAAGAAACCTAAGAAGGTGAATTTAACAGTTAGTTGTAAAGAGGCCTTTGATGCCCTGAAGGCCATGTGATCAGCCCCCATTCTGAAGAGTCCCGACTACTCCAAACAATGTATTGTCCAAACAGATGCCTTTGAGATGGGAATAGGTGCAGTGTTGTCACATCTTAATGCTGAGGGCCAGGATCAACCTGTAGCTTTTATCAGCAGAAGGTTGACTCCAAGAGAGCAAAATTGGTCAGCTATTAAGGTGGAGGCCTCCATTGTGGTCTGACAGACCATAAGCCTGTCTTATGGCTAAAATAGATGAAGTGTGAAAACCCCAAACGTTTGTGGTGGCCCATGTCCCTACAGGGGATGGACTTTTCAGTGGAACACAGGCCTGGGAGTAACCGTGTCAATGCAGATGGACTTTCTAGATACTTACACTTAAAAAATAAAGACTCAAACTGGGCAAGGTCAGTCTTATCTTCTAATGTGGGGGGCTGTCTCAGGATATATTGCCCACCTATGGTGGGGCACTGTGTTATGAATCCAGGCAATCCTTATTGATTGTGTTTAGGTCCCTGAAAACCAGAACTCTCAAACAGGAGCTGTGGAGAGCAGCTAAGGCTTATTCAGGAGAGTATAAAGCAAGTGCATTTACCACTATAGTCAGTCAGTCAGCTTTTCACACAAGAAAGCACTACACCAGGTGAGCATAAAAATACTTTTCATGTATTCGCACACACTAGACACTAACTTGGTATTTATCCTACCCAGAAATAGCCATTACCCCCAAGAGATACTTCAGAAATAGCCCAGTAGCATACAAAAGCACATAGGACCCAACGGGGGACCAAACCATATACTAAAATAGTGGAATGTGAGTTAAGTACCAAAATGGGACTAGTACCCGAGGATGGAGGACCCCAGGGGAAGCACAGAACCAGCCAAGGTGAGTAGCCAGGAACCCAAGGCGCCCAGTTGCAGAGTGGTTACACCGGGTCAGATGTCCACAGGATAACAAAGGGTAAGTCGCATTTAGAATTTTACAGTTCTAGGACTCAAAAGGAACCACTTTGATCAAGGAAGGTTGCAGATTCACCCCACCCGTGGGTACCCCAGGAACCAGGATACCTACACCAGCGAGCCCAGGTGCATAGGGATGAAGTGGTGTTGGAACCGCCCGTAGACACATGTGGAGGTTTGTGGAAGATCAGTAGCTACTGAGTCTCATGGACCAGGCTGGTAGAACCAGGACATGGAATCCAGACGAGAAGAACCTGAAAGCAAAGGGAACAGGGTCCAAACCACCCGGAGGTGACAGTAGGCTCAGGAGCACAATACCAGCCCATGTTGGAGATTCTTTATGTAGCACAGTGATGCAGCAGCTTTGGAGCCCAGGCGATGATATAGGAGCAGTCCATGAGCTGTCCCACGCCGGTCAACGAGTGCAGGAAGGTCAGCGGCCTGCAGGACCACCAACAAGACTTGGCAACCACAAACAACGGTTCCAGGAAGAAGACGCTATGCTGAAGACTAGCAAGGTCTTTCGGACTAACCCAGGAAGGAAGGATATGTCAGGGCCAGCACTCAGCACGTAGTAGAGCCAGCAGGAATCCATGAAGCCCCTTCAATGACCCCCTGGAAGCAGGCACAGAGGGTGGCAATTAAGCCTCAACAGCTCACAGGAGATGAAGGCCCACAATGCACAGGATGCAGTCAGGGAGTGTTATTGGAGCTGTGCAGTGTTGAAGGCTGGAGCTTAAAGATCTTTCGTGCAGAGAGCCCACATGCTTTGGCATTGGCAAACAGATGCAGTGCAGAGAGAAGCGGTTCAGGTTGGCTGAAGAGGGATTACAGTTGTTGCAGAGCCGGGCGATGTCCGTTGGACAACAGGATTAGCAAACCAGTTGTTGTCGTAGAGTTGCCAGCGGATACTGGGAAGTGACCTCCTTCCAATGCCGCCTCCCAGCTGACCGGCTCTCCCTTCCACTACTTAATGACACTCGCTGCGTGGTGAATGAGTGACCTCACTGATCTTTTTGTCAGCATCCGTTGCTCCCCCACCATGTAGCTCCACCTGGTAGTTGTTGCCCCTCTGCGATCCAAGTCTCGAGTTTGAGGCCCTCCTCCTCCCGCAGGATCTCACCTGCGCCTCATCCCTGGTGTTCCACTGGTGAGCCTGTCTCTGCTTTCCTGTTCCTTCTCATCCATCTCTTGTTCTGCTTTTCTAACCTTTTTAATTATCTCCTGTATTTCTCTTTTTCTCCTTATGCTGTGCCTCTTTTCATCCTGCCCTTGCTCTGTCCCTGCGGCCCGCCTCCTTCCAGCACCACTTCTCAGCTGACCAGTCCTTCCCACCTCCGTACCACTACTTAAGGGCGGCCAGGCAGCGGGCGCTCCAAAGTCGCTCCAAAGGTAAGCTTGTCTGCACACGTCAACGCCTAGGCCGCACCCAGTGCCACGGACCCTAGTCCACACGCCATTCACCAGTGCAATGCCTTCATTCTCCACTCCCTCAACACCAAACGGACTACTGCCGGCTACCTTGCATCGCTGAATGACCCCGAAAGCCAGTTCACCTGCCGTAACTGCACCTTCACCTGCCTCCGCACTCCAGACTCGCCCAACTGCATGGCCTCCAAGAACCTGTCTCAACCACTTCAACTGCATCCTGCTCAACACACACTTCCTCAACAAATACGCTGTAGAGATCTGGGACCTGCTCGACTCCGTCGCCCATGTTGTCAACTTCTTCATGGAAACCTGGATGAACCCCACCTCAGCCACGGACATCTCCTTCACCATCCCTGCGGGTTACAAAATCATCACAAGAACCGTATCAACCGACCGGGAGGAGGCTTTGCCATGGTATACAAAAAACAGCCTCTGCCTCACAACTAGCTCCAACAATTACTCACCCGACATGGAGCACCTCCACTTCCAGGTCCAGACAAATCCGAATGCCACCCTCCATGGCATCCTCATCTACAGACCTCCTGGACCCCCGTCCCCTTTCAGCGAGTCCACAGCAGACTTCCTCGCACACCATACTGTCACCTCAACTTACTAAATCCTCCGCTGTGACTTCAATTTCCACCTGGACAACCTCCACAACAACAATACCACATCCCTACTGGAGAACCTTGCCACCATCAGCCTCAAACAACTGGTCACCTCTCCAACCCACTCAGCAGGAAACACGGTCAACCCAATCTTCACTGCAAGCAACATCTCAGTCAGCCACACCGCCAAACTACATTGGACTGACCACCACCGCGTCAACTTCCCCTTCACCTAACCCACCGAACACCACCGCTACCCACACAGAAGCTGTAACAAGGTCTCCGAAGACAAACTTACCACCTCCCTCTGCAAAACCCCACCGATTACCTCCACAGACGCTAACGCCTCAGCACGCAACATCCACCTGTGGATCTCCAACTGCGCTAACACACTGGCTCCCCTCAGGAAACCATCCGGCAAGCAGCCCTCCAAGAAAGCCAGCTGGTTCTCCCCCACCCACCAAGAGTCCAGGCGCACCTGCAGGCAGCTCGAGAGAAGTGGAGGAGGAGCAAGACCTCAGCAGACCACTCAGCCTCTAAAACGACCCTCACCACCACCTCATCAGTACCACAAAGAAAACTGCCATACTGGATCGTATCCACACCAATGCACGCAACAGCAACAAACTTCACTGTGATCAAAGAATTCGTCAAACCTAGCATGGATGCCACAGACACCCCCGCTCCCCCCCCCTCGCCTACAATACTTCTGCAACAACCTTACCACCTTCTTCCACTGCAAGGTCATAGGAATCTGCCACAGCTTTGGTCCCACCCGCAACCAAATGTTCCAGACCCCAGCCGACCCTGTTAAACTGGACCACCCTCACCACAGACGACAGCCTAAGGATCGGGAAAACCATCCACTCTGGAGCCCCCTCTAAACACTGCCCCACCACATTTTCAACATAGCTGGCGCCCCCATTGCCCCTGGACTCTGCCACACCATCAACTACTCCATCGAGTCCAAAACCTTCCCTGAAGACTAGAAACACGCAGAGATCAACCCCATGTTTAAAAAAAAAAACTCTGCCAATCCGACGGACCTCAAAAATTACAGTTTCATCTCTGCTCCCCTTCCCAGCCACAGTCATCGAGGATGCCATCAACACCCAACTCACCGAATTCATCGAAACAACCCACACCCTGGCCCCCTCCCAATCTGCATCAGAAGCAACCACAGCACTGACTCTGCACTCCTCACCGCAACAGACGACATCTGCACTCTCCTTGACCGAGGTGAAACCGCAGCCCTCATCATCCTGGGCTTCTCTGCCACCTTTGATATGGTCTCCCACCACACCCTCTGCACAAGACACCACAACACCAGCATCCGCAGCAAAGCCTTTGAATGCACCCTCTCCTTCCTCACCAGCCAAACCCAGAGTCAAGATGCCACAGTTCTCAGAATCTACAGAGATCAACCGCGGAGTTCCTCAGGCTCCTCTCAGAGCCCCATCCCCTTTAACATCTACATGGCCCTGCTTGCAGCGATTGTCAGAAACCACTGACTCAACATAGTCTCCTACGACGATGACAACCAGCTGATTATCTCCCTCACCCACGAACCTACAGCCGCTAAGAGCAACTTTCAGAACGGGATGAAGGTAGTCACTGCCTGGATGAATGACAGCCGCCTCAAACTCAACTCTGACAAAACCGCTGTCCTCATCCTGGGCACCACTCCCTTCGCCTGGGACAACTCCTGGTGGCCAACAACATCTTGGACCCCCCACACACACACGCCCACACACACGCCCACACACACGCCCACACACACGCCCACACACACGCCCACACACACGCCCACACACACACGCCCACACACACACGCCCACACACACACGCCCACACACACACGCCCACACACACACGCCCACACACACACGCCCACACACACACGCCCACACACACACGCCCACACACACACGCCCACACACACACGCCCACACACACACACACACACACACACACACACACACACGCCCACACACACACACGCACACACACCCCCACCCCCCGGCATCATACTTGATTTCTCGTTTTACGGCGGCCAGCGGGGTCTCAACACTACCAGTTTGTGGTCCTTCCATTCTGCCTTACTTCCGCACCTTGGGTCTTCACAAAGGTGATGGCGGTGGTGACAGCACATCTCAGAAGGTCTAGGTTCCTGTATTCCCCTAACTGGATGACTGGCTGCTCAAAGCCAAATCGCCAAAGATGATGCTGTATCATTTGCAAGTAACACGGCTGTTGTTCGACTTACGGTTTCGATCAATGTACCCAAATCTCATCTGGTTCCCTCTCAGAGCAACCTGTTCATAGGGGCAGTACTGGACACACTATTAGTCATTAGTCATGTCTTCCCGCCTCTACAGAGGATTCAAGACATCCAGGCTATGATTCCACTTTTTCAGAATGGAGCGGCTGTTCCAGTCCTGAAGGTCTTGGGCCTGCTTGGTCTGTTTGCTTCCTGCATACTGTTGGTCAACCATGCATGCTGGCATATGAGGGACCTCCAGTGGTGCCTCTTCAGACAGTGGTTTCAACACAATGGAGATCTCGAAGAGGTGGTCCGGATCTCCAGAGACACTACAGTAGAGCTGTTATAGTGGAGTGTTCCAGGCTACCTGTCTCAAGGGAAGCTGTTTCAACCTCCTTTTCCGGTGGCCAAACGATAAAGGATGCCTCCATTCTAGGGTGGGGAGCTTATCTAGGGGGATCTGGAGGTCAAAGCCTTTGGTCACCAGAGGAAGATTGTTTCACATAAATCTTCTGCAATTGTGGGCCATGAGGTTGGCTCTCAAGGCCTTTCTTCCCTCCCTTCGTGGTCAGTCGGTTCAGGTCCTGACATACATTACTACAGCGATGTGGTACATCAACAAACACGGAGGAGTAGGGTTGTATCTTCTTTGAAGAGAGGCTCAGCGACTCTAGTCCTGGGCTCAGGACTTTCAGATTGGCATGATCGCGAATCATCTGGCCAGAGAGCTAAATGTGCGTGCGGATAGTCTGTCGGTATTTGGCCAATCATGAGTGGTGTCTCCATCGGAGGTGGTCCTTCATATTTCTTGGATGTGAGGGTTTCAATACCCAAATCCGTTCCTTTTTATGGACACACATTTTACTGGACAATCCAACTCCTAGTAATTAATGACTGGATCACAGGAGGCTGGGGAGACCCTGCATACAGACTAGAACAGACTCACCTAGGACTCAACAAAACCCTACATGTACTATTTGGAGGCCCACTCCGCTCAAGGTTCCCTGAACCCACCAAGGTGGTGGGCCAGACGTAGCATGCTGCAACTACTTATGATGGGCTAGAACAATGAACACACAACAAAGCCCTCTCTGGATCAGGGTTTGGCTGAGCCATGTCTCGCAGATGGAAGGTTTTACCAAACGGGATAGAAAAAGGATTACGCCATTGAGAGATGTCTTGCAAGGTTCAGCTTCGAAATAGTTTCAAGATCTCCAATCCCTATTCTCTCTTGCCCACACCCAATTTCACAAATCTTTACAGCTGAGACACGCACTTTCCTGGTCACCTGAAAGTTAACGATAACCTCCTGGAATTTAGCCTCCTTGAAGCCAATCCCTGCCTGGGTCCACTGGGAAAATGTGGGATCTCTAAGATCTACGAAACACTCATACTCAACTCACCAACTACATTTGACTCACTTAAACAAAAATGGGAATCATGGTTCGGCACTCTTGAACAGGTGGACTGTATAGCCCCTCGTACTGTAGCCATCTCAGTTCACCTACGGCTAATCCAACTAAATTTATTTATATATAAGTTCAGTCAATCTGTATTTAAGCGCAGCTTATCACCCCGAGGGGTATCCAGGTGCTGGGGTGTGGTGAGCCTCTTTTGAAGAGCCAGGTCTGGAGTCCTTTCCTGAAGTAATCAGGCTCCGTCGAATGCTGGAAACGTGTAGAAGGGTCCAACTTTGTGGAGGGCCTTGCAGGCTAGGGTGAGCAGTTTGAACTGGCATCTCTAAGGAATGAGGAGCCAGTGGAGGGGGTGATGAAGGTCCCTTTGAGGAGGGAGAGGATGGTCTGTAGTTTGAAGAGCTAGGTAGTGGATCCATAGTAGAGTGCATTTCCGTCGTCTAGTCTGCTTGTGATCAAGGCTTGGGTTGCTGTTTTCCTGGTGCTGATGGGGAACCACCTGAAAATCTTGAGGCATGTGGACGGTGTGGAAGAAAGAGGAGGGGGACTACATTGAAGTGCCATTTCATGGAGAGGTGACTGTCCAGAATGACGCTGAGGTTGCAGGCATGGTTGGTAGGTGAGAGGTCGGTGAGATCCAAGTGTAGCCCTCTGATGAGAACTTTTTCAGTGTTCATTTTAAAGCAGTTGGATTCATCCATTCGCCAACATTGGTCATGGCGTTCTGGAAGTTACGTTTGGTAGTGGCGGTATACAACACCCAATCGACTGTGTTTGGCCAGCAAACACAATTCCTCTAACTGTCTTGGTGTCTCTCCCCTGATACCGATTTCTTCCATACTGTGTGGTCCTGCCCCTTAATCATAACATATTGGAACACCATAGAATCAACTAGGACAGAGGTCCTGGAGAAGCCTGTGGAACTGAGGGTTCCAATATAGGTCATTCTGGAGGACCTGCGTCTCCTGATCTGAATGCACACCTGTGGACATTATTTATTTATTTTATTTGCAAAGTTTTATATAGCGCTGGCTAGACCCGGAGGTATCTGAGCGCTTTACATGAGGATCAGCAAGTGACAGGATACAAAGTTATATCAGTTGAATCAGCGAGTTACAGGTTACATAGTTACAACCGTTTGAATCAAAGAACCACAGAGGGAGGGGGAGTGAAGGAGACACGAACAGGAAGAAGAGGTAAACAATGTCAGATGACCGGCTGGGTAGGTGATGGCCAAGGGGCCAGACTCCTCTATAGCTGCATAGGACAGCTCCACCGGGCATCCGCCAAGGTTGCCTCAATTCTGGCTAAAAGAGACATAGCTCACGCCTGGAACACTAACGCAGTCCCCAGCATCTCTAAACGGACATCTGGTATGGACTGGTGTTCAAAGTTCGAGGAACACATACACAGAACCAGAGGCAGTCTGCAAAAGCATGATAAAATATGGGGACAGCGGTGGAGTTACTCTGGCATACTAAACAGCCACTTGTGGAAAGGACGGTGTTCTTGTAAGCTCATTATACTAAAGGGGGGTGGGGCCTTAACAGCAAATGAAGGAATCCAATGCAATTATGTGCTGTCATGGTGTTTTTTTCAAACTTAATAACATTAGTTACGAAAAATAAATGGGAAAAGCCTTTCTGCTGCAAATCTTATGTACTACTCCCCCCTTTTGCAGAAACCGTTCAATACAGACGGGCTGCACATTTTTTCAGTACTCCTACAGGAGCTATATTATTGCAACAGGATCTTCCCTCTGTGCCTTCTGCCTTGACCTCTGGGTTTTCTCACTGCACCTGCACGTGGATTCCCATTGTGGGTACTTCATCCTGCAATCCACTTAGTACTTCACCCACTATCACTATCCAGAAATTGAGTTTGACAAGATTAATTTCAGTACTTGTTTCCAAAGGACTGTGTATTGCCTAAATCACTTGTAGCTTAATAAATGCCTTTACTATTCTGATCACCAGCATCTACCTAACATTTCCAGATGTACATTGGTTTATCACCCATATGTATGCACATGTCCATCGTGTTAGTTTGGAATTTGACTGGGTGTCATTGTTCCCCTTTATATGCAGTACAGACATGTAATATTTTCTGATACGGCAACTCTTTATTTCTGTTCGGGGTAGTGGAATCTCCTGGTTTGCAGCATTATCCTCCAGTAATTGGTTCTGTTAACTGTCACTGCAGATCTCCATTTATATAAAGTCATCCATCTATTATATCTAAACTATGTGGCCTCTATTGCCTTCAGTTTGGCACGATTACAGTTATAAATATAAATTAGCATTTTGTAAATAAAATTTAGTTGGGTGCACCAATTATGTCACTCTGCATCAGCCATTCTCCACCCAGAAGTACTGGAACACATAGGGATTTTGCAGTGACAATGGAGATTTGCATTTTTGTCACCAGAAAGCACTCTACCCAGAGTCTGCAGCCATGTTTCATCTCTAAGGTGTCTGTCCGCTGCACAGGCTAAGTGGCCAAGCTAGAAACTTGGCTTGCTCAAGGTATCTCAAGAAAAGGGCCCTGGGTGAGAATGTGCAACCTTACCATGCAGACCTCGTAGGCCTTCAGGCCAGTCTCGCTGCAGTGGGCCACCAACTCCAGTGTTTCTCCCTTCTGCACACTCCGTAGGGTTCAAAAGCTAATTACACATGGCCTCCACTTTAGCTTCACATCAGTCCTTGGTCCCTCCAGTCTATGCAGCAGGGACACCTGCCGCCCGCACTACTGCTTTGTAAAGGCCACAAAGCAACTCTTTTCCTCCTTGGAGAGGAGCTGATTCCACAACGTTCATAGTTTTTCCTCAACAAGCATGCTTGGTTACAAATTAAGAATTTTAAGACTAAATTATTCGTTTTGGAATCATCAAAAACTATATTCGCTACATATCTGTTTCTGATATTATACAAAATAGATTAAGAGTACCAGATACCATCTTAGTGATCTCCTCCCATAATAACATGTTTATATTTAATCAACCTTTAATTGGTGTCTTTTTTTAAAACTGATAACGTAGTCCAAAGAGTATGCATCCTCTTGTATAGCAGCAGGAGCCTGTCCACGTTCTAGGCTTATTCATGCTTAAAGCGTGTTCTTTTAGAATTAGAAAAACATTTCCCATCATATACATTTCTATTTTTTTTAAATACTATGCTTCCCTGCACATACAAGCGAGCCATAACCCAAAATTGAATTTCGTGTTACCCCACACATGTCTAGTACACATACTGAATAAACTACTCAATAGGTATAGTACATTTTCTTAATGCCACCACCGACACTAGAGCATTTTACTTTAAATTTCTACATTTGTACCTTTCAGTGCAGTTTGTCTTTGGACATACCCAGGTAATCATAGCACCTTACACAAGCCATTTTTCACCCAGCTACATACCAGTTGAACAACTCAATTATTTTTTCTGAAGATTTTTTCCTTAGTTTTGGAAAGAGTATATTTTTATTGTTTTTTCTTTTGTATTTCCATTTTTATAATAAAATATAACAAAATAAAATAATGTACCGTGTCCAGTTTGATGTACGTGTTGATCACACAACTCTAATCCCTTCATATTGTTACGCAACACTTCACCCCCTATATATTTCCTGTAATTGCATCACTACAATAGCTACCTGGTCAGCCCCTCTTGTTATGTCCGTGAGTAAATAGTGTCTGAATGGGCCCCATAAATCTTTTGGGCATGAAGCTTCTGGCAGCAGTCCTTTTTTTGTCCAGTTGTTTATTGTATTATGTCAATTACTCTATCCACGCTTTCTGCGTCTGGGCACGACCTCAGCCCAAGTATTGAGCAACCAGATGCTTGGCAAGTAGCAGAGCGACAGACTTTCTTTTGGTGTATTGTATTGTTTTTACACACCCCAGCGGTGCAGCCACCGTGGATAACAGTATAAATATGTCTGATTTGTTTGTAAAGTGCCGATCATTTGTTCTCAGAATTTGTATATTTCACAGCATTCCCATGCCATCCTGCTTCCTCTACTTTGCAGTGATCACAATGTGAGTCGCCCCTTAGTTTCCATTTATGCAAAGCTGTGGGTGTCTGGCTTATACTGGAAGATAAAATAATTACTGATTTCTGTCCCTATCTCTTTCAATGGGGCTAGAAGCCATATTCTCTCCAGCTTGAGTATCTGGTAATTGCATGGTTAGGTACAGTGGGGAGCGATTCAGGAGTGGGCAGGGCCATCACCCATGTACTTAAATCTTTTGTCATCAGCCACTAATCCAATCTATACCACATATCATGCGTGGCCTAGTATTATACTATTTGTATACCCTCCCTTTGGCTAGTATGTCAATGCCTCCAAATATCATTGAGCTTTCCCTCTGAGATAATCCCCTGTATAGCTCCTGCTGCTGCTGTGGTGTATCTAGCTGATGGGCTGTATTTATCTCTGAATTCAGTGTGACATTCCAGTCTTGCCCCTAGAGTATGCAGCCAGATTCCAGTTCCTAAATCATGCCCCACAGTGACAAAAAAAGTCTGGGTCTTCATGATGGGTCCTTAAGTGTTAATTAGTATTACATGTTGACACCGAAATGACCTACACTTTTGCATATCGGCCTGTTGGGTCTGTTACAGTGTGAATTGGGGCATCATATCTCATGAGTATGGCCATGCCCAGGGGCCACGTTTCCTGGAGTAACGTCACATCTATCTTTTCTTTGCTGCAAATAGACCAGCACCTGCCATGCTTTTCTGGGGGTAATTAAGGTCACAAATCTTCCATTTTATGGAAGTGTATTGTCTGTTTTTGTAGTATTCTGTGCCATCAGACTACTTTGGGTAGAGGCAGGTCATTTATGGGGTTCTGCAGTGTGTGCATCCTAAACGTCTAGCGCAAGCCAGGTATGTACATCCTCAGAAATACTGGGTAATCTAAACGGTACAAAACAAACTGTATCCTTCCCACACCCCACCCATGCCAGATCCCAAATGCTACAGGCAAAATCTACTCCCTGTTCCGCTCCTCTCTATTTCCCTTCCAGATATAACCGTTTCCCCAACAAAAAACAACTGTTATAAACCAATAAGACCCAGGGTGTACCCTAGGCGCAACTGGCAGCCTCAGGTTGGAAAATTTGGCATATCTATAGAGGTTGTGGGACTATGATCTTAACATATACAGTAGGGGAGGAATTGCATGCAATAGCAAAGTTGTGTTAATTATCACCCTCTGCACCTCTGGGTTACTGTGGAGCCATGCAGTGTTTTTTGGTATTTTATCTGATGTGTGAACAGGTCTCTACAGGCATATATAGTCGCTGATTATCAGAAAGAAGTGATTGAGTGCCTTCCTTTGCAGGCATTGTTTATGTACAACTTAAGTGCTTGGGAAATGTCACAGCCTGTTGACGTTAATTAAAAAGAGGCTCTTTTTCTTTAATGATAATGTGTACCCTGGCCGGATACAAAATGGTGTCCGGTATCTCCAACCATTGCAGCTTTTTCCTAATCGCACAGTATGCTCTTCTGGCCTCCTGGACTGCTAAGATGAATTCAGAGTAACACAATGTCATGCATCATCTATACTGCAGCTCATTTTTCTCTCTGGCCATTTGTAGTGCCTTTTCCCTTAAATTTAGGAGTCGGGCAATCATTGGTCTAGCCAGGGCTCAAGGTAGGGGATGGGCCAATAGCAAGCAGTGAATGGTTTCCACCACAAATAATTTTGAGAGACTTTCAGAGCCAAAAGGTCATGGTGTTGGTTTTTAGCTTTTATTGGAGTAAGAACTTTATCCATGTGTGCATATTTTCCTTGTTGCTTCATAGATTGTCCTCTGAAGCCAAGATCCTCTGTTCTGCGTCATCCAGTTGGTCTTCATCTTTGACTGTTTTTTTGCCATGACGTCTGTCTGCGTGTTTAACACACCTAGTTTCTGATTGCTGAAAGTGAGACTTTTTTTGTGTGCATGATTTTGAGTTGTGTTTTATTTTTGGGCTCTTCTGAATCTCTCTGTGCCCTGTGATTAAAGTGCCCCTAGGCTGTTCCAGGATCTGGTTGTCTACTGGTGCATCTCTACTTATGGTAGCTTGGGGTCTATGGTTTTCCACATTCTTACCGTGTAGGGTACGGAGTATCGTTGGCTTAGTGGTCTCTTACTTGTCCTCCAGTGTTTCTAGTACACTACTCGGGGAGCATTGTTGGCGTATCCGTCGTTATACTACTGATTTTGTGCATGTCCGTGCCTGTCTGGGCATGTATACACTGCTTCCCCACCACTCCCCAACCAATGCAGAAGACATTTTAGTCCCACGGCCAGGGGCTGAGTGCTAGTCTAGCATGAGGGAAGGGAATCCCCTAACCTTTGTACCACTATTAGGATGGTGGTCTCTCTGGGCTGCTGCGCAGTGCCCCAGTTGACTTTGAAATATCCAGGCAGCGCCACGTGACAGGACTAACCATCCTGATCCGATAGAGACTTCTAGCTGCAGATTCCTTACCTATGAATTTCCCAGGCGTCAGACCGGATTTGGAAACGTTTGAATTAGCAGTACCCCTACGCGCCCTCTGGTGGCTCCATTTATCTGTGTGTGAGGTCGTTGGCGCCGGATGTGACGTCGTAGTCACCTATAGAGGCACCCCAGGCGCGCGGACGTCGGTTCTTTTCTTTCCATGCTAGTTAGCGATGATCCCGAAAAGAGCAACCCCTCTGTCTCTTTTTTACAGACTTCTTTTTGACTTTTTGTCGAAGATTTTGTCTCAGTTGTTGAGGGAATGACCTCTAGAAAGGTAGGGTTCAAGCCGTGTGGCGCCGGTCACCACGCCATGTCGGTTACCGACTTGCACCTTGTGTGCTTGTGGTGTCTCAAGTGCAATCACAACTCAGTCATCCTTGGACTCTTGGGCCACGGTGCTAAAGGCTTTGAGGAAGCGTTCCATAAAGCTTCTTGTGGCCCGGCCGTCGACCCCAGCTAGTGCGACTCCCAGGAGTTCTCGATCCCAATCGAGGAGAAGGAGATCGCTGGACCGCTCCAGAATCCCAAGTCGTCTTCATAGCACTCTAGGTACTCTAGACACTCATGAAAGAAGCACAAAAAGAAGTAGTAGTAGTTTAGAAGGATTTTGCCTCGTCTATCGAGGATTGACAAGACTAGTAGGGAACATCCACATTCCAGTCACGGTTCTGCAGAGTAGTTGCCAGGTCCGACTCTGCGCCTCATCCCGTTACCAGGAGCTGGAGTGACCCCCGGTCAGATTAAACAGTTTTATGAGGCCATGTGCCGAGAATTTGAGCGGGCTGACCCTTCCAGTGCCTCTTCAGGCCACGTGGGGTGTGAGGAGACACCATGAGGTTCCGCGCTTACTGCCTTGGCCTCTGCTCCTATTTGGTCTCATGGATCCAATTCCGGAACAACTCATTCCAAAGTTACCTTATCTGGCGCTGGTCCCAGCGTCAATGCCACTGGCGCCACCATTCCCATCCCTGACTACTCTTGAGTTGGAATAGGGGAGGAGTGGGAGGGGTCACTGGACTGGAGTTATACCCTCCTGGTGCGAATTTGGACTGGTAAGAGGAACTAGCAGAGGCTTGTGGACTGCACACCTCTCCAGATTCTGGTATGCTCTCTCCACCTACTGTGGCTACGGAGGAGGAAGTGTCTTATGCAATGGTGGTGAAGAGGGCAGTGGAGGTACTGGAGTTGGAGCTGCCCTCTGTGCAGGTCAAAACCAACATTTTGCCCAAAGTGCTTCAGGCTGGAGCTTCCTCATCCGAACCTCTTTTGCCCTTCAGTGAAGCACTGATGTATGTCCTTCTAGGCACTTGGTACAAGCCTAGCACAGGGGCTCCTGTGTACAGGACTATCGCACGCCACCATTGCCCTACCTATATGATCCTAGTTTCCTCAGCCTATCCCTTAGAGCTTGGTAGTCCAAGCCTCGACTTCCCATAGTGCTTCGCCTGCCGCTTCCCCGAAGAGGGAATCCAAGAGGCTGGACTCACTTGGGAAGATGATGTTTTCTTCCGACAACCAGGCATTGCCGTTGGTGAACACTGCATTCCTTTTGGGCTGTTTCTCCCATACCCTGTAGAAACTGTAGCCAGAAGTCTTGCAGGATGCGTATTTTTCACATCCCCATCCTGCCAGCCCACAGGCATTTTCAGTTCACCGTGCTCCCCTTTGTCCTTATCAGCGCCCCTCAGGTGTTCACCAAGGTGATGGTGGTGGTAGCAGTTTATCTGCACAGGTTGGGGTTTTCAGTCTTCCCCTACCTTGATGACTGGCTGTTGAAGGCGGCCTCGCCCCAGACTATCATCTCCCACCCACAGACTAAGGGAATCCTTCTGCATTCCCTGGTGTTCACTATAGACATGCCGAAGTCATGCCTGACTCCTTCTCAGATACTCCCTTTCATCAGAGCTGTTCTGAACACAGTGCGGTTTCAGGCTTATACTTCCAAGCAGATAGTCCAGGATAGTCATGCTATGATACTGATGTTTCAGCCTCTATCTTGGATTTTTGTGAGAATGACTGAGGCTGCTGGGCCTCATGGCCTCCTGCATCCTGTTGGTAAATCATGCTAGATGGCATATGCGGGATCTGCAGTGGGACATGAAGTTCCAGTGGGCGCAACATCAGGGGAATCTCTCTGATGTGGTCTAGATCTCGGAGGGACCTACAGTGGTGGCGAACCGCAATTGGATCAGAGGCTGACCCATCTCCCTTACCCAACAAGATCTCACAGTAGTGACATATCTGTCACTTCTGGGATGTGGGGCCATCTGGGAGGAATGGAGATCAAAGGCCTCCGGTGGAATCCAGACTCCACATGAACCTGTCTGAGCTCTGGGTGATCCGACTAGTACTTAGGAATTTCTTCCCTCAGTCAAGGGGAAGTTAGGGCAAGTGTTCACTGGCAACACGACCGCCATGTAGTACTGCAGCAAGCAGGGCGGGTGAGGCTGTTGACCCTTTTTCAAGAGGCCCTACATCTCTGCACATGGCTGGTACAGCAGGGCATAACCCAGTAATTCAACACCTGGCAGGTTCTCTGAATGCCAGGGCGGGCGAACTCAGCCGTCGATGCCTCTGGGATCACGAATGGAGTCTCCATTTAGAGGTAGCACAAGGTCTCCGGCAGCAGTGGGGAGAGCCTTGGTTAGATCTGTTCGCCTCCAAAGTGAACACACAATGTCAGCTGTTCTGCGTGTTGGATTCTCCAAGGCGGCTAACATCCGACGATGCTTTTTGTCGCGAGTGGTGCTCAGGGCTCCTGTGTGCATTTCCACCCATACCACTTCTGCCCATAGTTCTCAAGAAGATCAAGAACAACGGGCCCAAGCCATTCTTGTGGCTCTGGACTGGGTACAGATGGTTGGGTTTCCTGAGCTTCTGATAATGGGCATCCATCCTTCAAAGCAGCCCCTTCAGGAGGATCTTCTGTTGCAGCAGCAGGGAAGAGTCCTCCACACGAACTTGTCAACTCTCCGCCTCCTTGCGTGGAGATTGAGCGGCAACCTTTTATAGCTTTTGATCTTCCTCTTAAAGTTTGTAAAGTTATTCTGGTGGCCGGGCGGACCTCCACTAGAACAATATACTCCTGCAGTTGGCAAAAATCTGTAAAATAATGTACATAGAAGTTTATTGACCCTCTCTCTGCCTCTTTCTGATATTCTACTCTGTATTCTTACCCTTGCCCAGTAGTGCTCTGCTCTGGGCACTCTCAAGTGTGGGCTATCTTTCTGCTCTGTCTGCTTTTCTGCGGCTGCCTGACCAACCCTCCTTATTTAATTCCCCTATTGTAAATAGGTTCCTGAAAGGGCTTGTGCATATGTATCCCCCTTGGCCTTTCATAATTCCTCAGTGGGATCCGAACCTGGTTCTCACTTACCTCATGTGTTCTCCCTTTGAGCATTTTGTGCTGGGTCGTTTTCTGTATCAAGATCTGCTACGCTCTGGCTAAAAAGCAGCTTACTGAAGGCTTGCGGGCCCATTCCACCAGGGGAAAAGCTGCGACCACTGCCTTGGCTTGTGGTGTTGCAGGCCTAGACATCTGCCAGTCAGCAACGTGGGCATTCCTGCACACGTTTGCCAAACTCTACTGCCTGGGCAGTCAGATACTCTGGGATGGACATTTCGCCCCGTCGATCCTGCAAGACTTTTTAGTTTAGTCAATCTGTCTGCAGCCCACCGCCTGGATGCTATGGCTTGGGTATCTATTCAAAGGTAGGGAATCTGCAGCTAGAATCCTCTATCAGATAAAAAAGTTACTTGCCTTTGGTAACGCATTATTTGGTAGACACAATATCTTGCTGCAGATTCCTTACAGACTCGCCCATGCCTCCCCACCCTGCGGACACATTTATAGGGCTAGAGTTGCTCCTTTTTCAGGTCCCTAGTTTGGACACATGTTAGTCAGTTCACTTCATGGTTCCGTGCTTCTGGTGTGGAAAGTCGTGAAAAGTAGCTGCCGTCCTGGGCGGTGCCTATATATGTGACAGCGAAGTCTCATTTGGGGCGGGGGGCACCATTAGACACTTGCAATACCCTTTTAACAACTGGTTAAGCACAAATTAAATAGACCGGTTTGCAATTTTCATTCTTGGAGTGATACATTTTAAATCGGGATTTTATTCCAACTGTTTTCCATCATGATTTACCTGAACCTTTACCAAGATTTTTTATGAAACATTGCTTACTATTGGAAGAGCCCTGTTGCAATTGACAGTAGATAGTTTTGCCCATAAATTGTCCTGATCCATTGTCTAGCCAGTCTTCTAAATAAATGAAGAAGACTTTAGAAGGAACATTACTCTCTCAAGTAATGCTGTGATTCTGTAGCTCCTTGATTGATCACAATCTTTCGTCATACAAAGTGGTACCATAAATCTCCCTTGTTGAGACTCTGGTATCTCATTTTTTTTTTGGTAAATATATTTTTATTGCAGCAAGAACAGGTATTCATGAATATGGTATGGGGCATTCCAGACATTAATCAGTGTACAAATAGTTCCCCATTTCTTCCTTCACACAGCCATTTAGCTCACACCCCGGAGGTTGAGCGGCGCAATCGTAGAGAAAGGTCCGTCCTGGGGGTGTCACATGGATCAGCGACAGTCTGTTGTCTGGAAGATGGCAAGGCCGCTTTTCGGTCCCCACAGTCTCCCCCATTTTTGTAACTCACAACAGTCCCAACCAAACTTCGCCCCCCCCCCCCCCCCTGAGCAAACCCCTCCCCCCTGCCTAGCTCTCCCAATTTCCCTCTCCGTCCTACCTTCTACCCCCCCAGGCATGTCAGAGTACCACTAATGCGAATCTGCATACCATTCTACTAACCCGAACCCGAGGCAGAACTTCAGGAGGAATCAACTAAGATTGACAGTCATCACGTAGGAAGCAGGGAAACAAGGGGTGGAGGTCCGGACATCTCCACCTCAGACAGCTACTCCGCCGGAGCAGGGCTATGCGCTGGGGTATCATCGTCATCTAGGTTTAAGAGTTGGAGGTCGAGAACCAACCGCTCCCACGCCCTGGCCCTCTCCAGAGCCGTGTCATTGCTCGCCCTGAGCGCGGCCTGCATGCGGAGCTCCCCCTCACATCGGGCCCATTTGTGTAGTTCAGCCTTCCATCTCTCTATAGTGGGACCCCTACGTGATTTCCATTGGGATGTTATGGCCCGCTTCGCTAAGAGTAGGCCTAGATCCACAAATTTACTAGTGATTTTGTTCTTTGATGTGTGTGGGAACCAGTGTAGGATGCAGTGTGCCATGCTGAATTGCAAGTCCCTCTCCGTGATCTCCCCCAGAGTATCCACACCGGGCAGGACCAGAACATGTGTTGGAAGTCAGCCACGTCCGCCGGACAACGCGGGCAGGTCGCCGGGTGGGACGGGAAATATGTATGCAATTTGTCAGGGGTCAGGTAGGCCCTGTGCAGGACGTAGAAGTGCACCAGCTGGAACCTAGCGTTGCGCGTCCTGTTCCGGGCCCGTGCCACTATGCTAGCCCATACCTCTTCAGGAATGTCCGTCATTAAGTCGGCCTCCCAATTCGCTTTCAGAGATAGAAGTGGGGCGATAGTCTCCGAGACCATGCGTCTATATAGGCACGTGACAGCCTTGACCGTCCCCGCCATCATCACTACGTATTGGCAGCCCAGCGAAAGCGGGGGCTCCGACATGCCCGTCCTCCAGTGCTTGCGGATCGCCGCCGTCGGCGCCGCGTGGAGGAGGAAGTCCCCCCCCCCCCCCGCCAGTTCAAAGCGGTCTCGCAAGAGGTCAAAAAGCAGCAGTGCCCCGTTCTCATATAGGTCCCCTATGGACTCCAGCCCCTGCTGCTCCCAGCTCTCAAGTCGGCGCCACGAGCCCCCGTGCGGGAGAGCCCCACACAGCTTCAGCGGGATCTCAGGTGCATATGGGACTGTGATGTGACCCCTCCGTCGGTATCTGTTCCAGCATTTCCGTGCCGTCGCAAATTCCTGGGTGAGGTGGAATTCTCCCATCGGAAGTCCCAGGACAATCCGGGCCAATACCTGAACCGGTCCCGCCGGCTATCCCGATCCGTCTCCCTCTCTCCTGGCTCTCACAACCCACTGTGTCAGCCATTGTAGCTGGGCCGCCAGGTAGTATAGTTCGTAATCCGGCACCGCCAGCCTGCCCTCCGCTCTGGGACGGAGAAGTGTGCTGTGTGCCACCCTGCGTCTGCCCGCCCCGCATAGAAAACCTATCACCATCGACCTCAGCTTCCGGAAGTAGCTCACCGGGATCCAGATCGGGAGGGTCCTGAAGAAATAAAGCAGCCGCGGCAGGGTCACCATTTTAAGGAGTGCCACTCTTCCCATCAGCGACAGTGGGAGCGTGCTCCAGAAGTCAAAGTTCACCTTGGTGAGCCGTATTGCTGACCCGATATTGCCCTCAAGGATGTCTGCCTGATCATGGAGGATCGAGGTGCCCAGGTAGCGTAGACTCCTCTCCTCCCATGTCACTCCTTCCGCAGACTAGGAACAAAGTCTGTGTGGGCGGGCCGGGAACAGGTAGGACTTCGTCCAATTCACCCGGAGGCCCGACACACTACCCAAAGATTGCAGGAGGGACTTAGCCCCACGCAGGGATGCTGCGGAGTCCGCCAAAAACATCAGGAGATCATCGGCGTACAAGGCGATGTGGTGTACCTGTCCGTAGACATCCAGCCCCTGATATGCCTGTCCCTGCCTGGCTCGCGCCGCTAGGGGTTCGACCGCTATGGCAAATAATAGGGGGGAGAGAGGGCATCCCTGGCGGGTGCCCCTGCCCACCATACACATCTCCGAGATAATCCTGCCAGTCCTGACCCTCGCTGTGGCGTTGCGGTAAAGTAGCGACGTCCAGTCCACGAAACCCTCGCCCAGGCCCAGCGTGCGCATGACCTGGAAAAGGTACGGCCATTCCAGGCTGTCAAAGGCCTTCTCCATGTCGACTGCGAACACCGCCGCTTCCTCGCTGTTGTAGGTGTCAGCCTCCAAAACATGTAGGAGCCGTCGTATATTAAGCGCCGTGTTGCGGGTCGGGATAAACCCGGATTGGTCAGCGTGGATCAGCGCGGACATATGAGGAAGTAACCGCGTCGCTAGCCGGATCTTACTCAAGATCTTGTAGTCCAGGTTGAGCATGGACAGTGGCCGATACGCCGTCCTGTCCTACGATTGTTTGCCCGGTTTCAATAGTGGGACGATGAGCGCCTCACCAGTGGTCACCAGCAGGCTGCCCAGCCGCCTCGCCTCATTATAAAGCCACGTTAGGCGGGGCGCAAGGAGATCAGTGTAGGTGAGATAGAATTCCGTAGGGAGTCCGTCAGAGCCCAGCGTTTTATTTCTCGCCATGCTCTTGATGGCGACTCTCACTTCCCTCTCTTCAATTTTGCCCCCGAGCAGCTTTGCGGCTTCGTCCTCCAGTTCCGGCAAGTCTAGTCCCTCCAGGAAACCCCGGAATGCGTCCTCCGGCGGCAGGATCCTGCTACGGTAAAGCTCCGTGTAGTAATCATAGAAAATCCCATTAATCCCCTGCTGGTCAAATCACGCCGCACCCGAGTGGTCTCTGAGCTCGAGGATGACCGAGCTCCGTCGTGCCGGATTGGCCAACCAGGCCAGGAGAGCTCCTGACTTATCACGCTCCGAGTGTGCCCGAGTGAGGTAGGCCTTGTAGTCGAAGCACCGTAGCCGCTCCACCGTCGCCGCCACTAGTTCCCGCGCCTCCAGTAGGGCCGCGTGGGTGTCCGGACGCTCAGGCCGCGCTCTCTCCAGACCCCAGAGTTTCTCGTCCTCCCGCGTAATGTCAGCCAACAGAGTCTTTCGAACACCAGACGCCGTCGCGATGCATTGCCCCCGTACCACCGCTTTAAAGGCGTCCCATTCAATTACGGCTGAGCCCGCGGTGCCCGCATTGACCTGAAAGTATTCCTCAATGTTCGAGGCTATCGTGGTGCAGAAGAGCTGGTCGTCCAGCGCCTCCGGGCGCAGCTTCCAGGCAGGAACTCGGGGGCGGCACTGCGACCAGCGCAGGTGCAAAAGGAGCGGGTTATGATCGGAGATTGTGCGCGTGAGATACTCACTGTGGCACACCTCCGCATGCACGTCCTGGGAACACAGGAAGGTATCAATGCGGACGTGCAGGTCATGAAGGGCGGAAAAGAACGAGTAGTCTCTATCTGATGGATGGCCAGCTCTCCACGAGTCAACCAGATTCCATTGGGATTGCCAAGCGGAACGCGCAAGCGCCAGTCTGCCAGCCGGTGCATTCGGTAGGGGGGGGGGGGCGATCTGTCCAGCGCAGTGTCAGTAACACTATTAAAGTCCCCTCCGAGGAGCAAGGGTTCTACCAAGAAAGGGGCCAGCCTGTTGGACAGCAGAGAGAGAAAGGCCATTTGCTCCACATTCGGGGCGTATATACAACCCAATGTCAAGTCCCTCCCATCCAGCTTGCCTCGCACCATAATATACCTCCCCTCTGGGTCAGTTAGTTGTTGTGTGCATTGGAATGGAACCCCCGCCCGTACCCAGATAGCCCCCCCCTAGCATATGCAGAGTAACCAGTATGAAAGACCTGTCCTCGCCACCTTCTTTGCAGTGCTTTCCCCTCCTTAGCTAACAGGTGTGTTTCCTGGAGGAAGGCAAAGTGAATACCCCGTCTAACCAGAAAGGAGTGGATCTTGTGGCGTCTGTGCATAGTGTGCATCCCTTTTACGTCCCACGTGAGACATTTGTAGCCTAGGTCTGGTCCCATTGCAGTACCCATCGTGCTTCACTCATCTTCGCAGCGCCCTCCCTGACACGCCCAGGACCCCCCCCCAACCCCCTCCCCCCCAACCAAACCAAGCAAAAAAAAAAACAACTTCCACTCCCCGGACAGACAACCAACGTGGAATTCCCATCCAAACTCTAGTAAAGCAAGTGTATCTTAACAGAAGAGGGCTAGGGTGGTCAGTACGCCGACCCAACCAGGCCCGAAGTCCCCCGCTCCCACCCCCTCTCCCTGGAACATTCAGGAGGCTCCCCCCCCACGGCTCGTCCCTCCCTCCCCCCCCCCCCCCCCCGCTCTTCAGTGATAAGTCTCAGGAGTGGTGATCATCCCAGCGCTCAGCCTCTGGAGGCATCCACAACTCACAACCCAGTACCTTGTAGATATGTCCAGTACCGCCCAGGCCGCATCAGCTGAGGATTCCGTCCGCTGTTTGAGGAGTCACCACCGGTAGGTCCGCCTCCGAGAGATCCTGCACACTACTGGAGCCAGGGCTAAGAGCACTATTCTTCGATAGCTCCGATGCACTACTGGAAGGGCTGGCTTCTCCCTGGCTGATGGCCACTACCGCCAGTACCGCCTTAGCTCTTGCCTGCTGCCATCCCGACTGGGATCCAGTTCTCCTCGCTGGCGTCGTCTCTGCAGAGCGCCTCCTAGGCGAGGTCGTCAGGGGGGCATCCGTGCTTGACTCCTCTCTAGTGTCCAGCCAGCTCCAGGCCTCCTGCGGTGTGTGAAAGAAGTGGGTGTGATCCCCAGCAATGACCCTCAGCCGGGCCGGGAACAGCATAGCATATGACAGCTGCAAAGACCTCAATTTCCGCTTGACCGCCGTGAAAGAGGCCTGTTGCTTTTGCACATCTCTCGTGAAGTCTGGGAAAACCATGACCCTGCTATTGTCAATCTGCAGATCCGGCAGGTCCCTGGCCCTTTGGAGGATACAGTCCCGGTCTCTGAAGTGCAGGAGGCGCATCACTATCGGGCGCGGCAGACCACCAGGTTTGGGCGGTCGCGCTGGGACTCTGTGGGCGCGCTCTAGGGCAAAGAACGGGGAAAGTCCTTCTGGAGCCACCTCAGACCGCAGCCACCTCTCCAAGTAGGAGACCATATCCCGGCCCTCCACTTTTTCTGGCACTCCCACGAGGCGGAGGTTATTACGCCTAGAGCGCCCTTCGCTGTCCTCGGCTCTGAGCTCCAGCACTCGGACCTTCTGCGCCACTTCCGCCAGCGAAGCTCTCAGTGTAGCCACGTCTCCAGGCAATTCTTTCAGGGTCGACTCCGAGGACGCCACTCGCTCCTTAGAGACTCTGGTATCTCATGTGTAGTTATTGCCCAATTACTTTAACAGGTGGATCTGCCTAGCAGGCAAAATCTTTAATACCCCTACAGAAAGCCCATTAGATCCAGGGCCTTCAGGATTTTTAAACTAACTAAGGGAGAGGGATTGGCCTAAGGGCAAGGGTGGTTAACCTCAAATCTGGGCAAGGATGCGCAACATCCTGTGCTTCTGGGCAAATCACTTAATCTCCCAGTGCCTAACAAAAATGAATGTGTCCTCATGTAACGCAACTGGTGCTCGTGTAAAGCGCTCTGATACCCAATACCTTCGGGTCAAGTTTGCCCTATATAAAACTCAGTTAAAAAAAAAAAAATAAGTATTAGCTTTATCTAGTTCGTAAACATTATGACCTCAGTCACAGTCATATCAGTTTATCCAGAGTAAACTGGGATATGGAAATAAAGTTGTCTTTGTACCTTTCTTCCCAAATTTTCAAATTCAGTAGACTTGTAGCTTTCTATCAACTATCAGAAGTGATCCAGATGTAACCTTACTGCATTTGTTCTGGGGGCCTAGACTTCAATCAACAAATCATACTTGCACAGTAACATTTAAATAAATCTGAGCGAAAGAAGGTGTTGAGCGAAAAAACGTTAGTAAATCACCATGATTAAGATTGTCCTAATTTCCCTCCAATATGATGTTCACCCAGTCACCAGACTATTATGCCTAAAATGACTGCCTTTGGATTTATTTGTGCTATACACTGATCATTAGTGCCATATGTTCAATATAAGCAGGTTTTTGTGATAGACTGCATTTTGGGACGAGCCTGTCCCCCACATGGTATACAATCCTCTGCACTAAGTGGCCTACTGTGAATAGCTGGTACCCTAGCTTTTTGATTTTCTGAATCCTCACACTTTCCTACTGTGTCCAGAGCTGTAGGCCTGTTCATTAACATGAGTGAGGTTCTGGAGATGTTCTGTGATCTGGAGGAGGTGTGACAAACATGCTCTCAATTTACTGACATCGGACTACTGTCCCTGTCTTGGGGTTAGCATTAAGAGCATGGTGGCAATTTACCATGTTTTGTGAATCCCTAGTAGTGAACTTTTTAATCTGTCACTGGAGTGGAGACTACGCCTATAAAGTTGAACTTTTGTGTGCTAACCCATATCCTAGTGCTAACATCCCAAGTGTGTGTATGTTGTGCCTGGGGCCTGTGTGTACATGCATTATGTGTATGAGTCTGCTGAATTAATTAAAGGTGTGTTACTGTGTACAACATTGGAGAATGTTTGTTTTAACAGACAGTAGAAGTGTATTGCTAACATTCATGAATCTGGAAAGAGGAGGCCTAGACACTGAAGTGCAGTCAGAGGAGACAAAACTACTTTAGAAATTTGATTATGCCTTTTGCTGAGAGGAGCTGCTGATCAGTTGTTCAAGGGGAGAAGGGACCCTTTAGCGGAGTCCAACCTTTTGTCTTTTCCTTGGTTACTGTTGAGGTGTGGCTGTTAATAGCCAGGTACATGAAGCTTGCACCTCTTTATGCTTCTCTTGTGAGTGCTCCAGACTGGGGATGACCCTGCAGTGAGGCATCACAGTACACATAGTCTGTGTCTGGAGGGCAGCCTGGAAAAGACATTGTAAGGAAAACCATCCAAACCGGTTCTGAAAGTACAGACAGTAACTCAACATCTCCTGCTTGCTTTAAAAGTGGGTCCCACTGACCCGCTTGTTCGAATTAGGGATCTTTTTGACCAAGGACTGGAGTGCTCCGCAGAGTACTCCGAGTATTGCTGTGCAACTAGAAGTGCTATCAGCCTAATCGCCTGCTTTCAAGAGGTGTGGAAACATTGCCTAAACAAACCTTACAGAGCCACTGCAAAGGCTTTTTGGACAGGAGTTTGAAGATACCAAAGAAATTGTATGCAGAACAGTTCATGGTAATTGATGTGGATGGAGCAAATCTGATTTGCTCTTTGAAGGCCCGCAAGAATTATGTTCTGGAGAATATATTGCTTAAAATAATCTCAGCAGAGGACATATAATTCAAGACTGAGACTACACTTAAGGCACATGAAACACAAACTGTTTAGACACCATCATCACTGTCACTGTCAGGGACTTTGACAAGACATCAAAACTAGGTTTCAGCAAAAAGCTGCTAAACTTTAACTGAACGATCACTCGTAGGAAGTTTTGACTCCACTGAAGTTCAACCTCCGTAAAGGTGGTCTCCTTCAATAAAAGTTTAAACTCAAAAAGAGGTTTGAGCTCCAAAATAATGGGTCTGAGTCAAGAGCAGCCTTGAGAACCGGTTCACCTACCATTGAAGTTCAATCTTCAAAAAAAGGAACATTGTTTAAAAAACAAATCAATGGAAATGGAGATTTCAGCTCGGTGAAAACAAACCACCTGTGTTACTCATTCCACGGACTATCAGAAATGAAATGTAAGGGAGAGAAATACATAAATACCCACAGACTGGTCATACAGCAGCGCAGTAGATTCCCACTGTCAGGCACTCGGACCACTGAGTCAGCGAAAGAAGAAACACAAATTATGAATTTAAGAGGCTATTTTAGTGGCCAAATTTTCCAAGAAATGTACATTTCTTACGATTAAGTCTCTTGATCCACATTCTACACCTAAATCCCCTTTACGACTGCCTGAACATAATCTGGGGCCTGGAAAGAAGCAGAGGAGTATGGACAAGTGTAAGGTGAAGAGCAGATTTATGCTTAAAATAATCACATTTTGCCTAAGGAAATATCTTTGAATGCTTACTTACCCCCATCAAAGCCTCGCCAAGTGCTGGGGCATCTTCATATCAGGCATTCAATCAAAGGTCACCCTTTCATCACAAAGTTACTATGCAGTAGTATAGGAAGAAGATAACTTCCGACTAGAACTGTGAAAACAATTCAGTATCCCTCTACAATGAAGACTATTGTCCTGAGGCACATAGATTACTTATACTTTTGAGTACGTTTACTACTTTTTGATATTCACAAACTAGAATGTAAGTTACTACTGAAAAAAACACTTGGTTAAGTCTACACATGGCCAACCACTGGTACTGCAGCACCCTCCCATAGAAAATATTGGTGGTAGGGAGTTAAAGCAAAAATCTACAAAGGTGATGCGAAGTTAAATAATTTACTGTAGTTAAAAATATAAATAAATATAACAACCTTAAGTATGTAAAAATAGTACCTAGTTATGTTTAATTTTAAAATATTTTACCAACCTATGTTAAATTTAAAAAGTAAATAACCAATACATATTAATATAAACTTCAGAAAAATACCTTTAATATATTTCGTTGAGGTTTTCATTCAAAATCAATAGTGTTGTAGCATTTTTTTGTTTTACATTTAAAGTAACCAAATTAAACTAATTTACATAATATTTTACATACAAATATATTTAATATATATATTTTGAACTATTTTAAATAATGTATTTTATTTACCATTATTTCCTCTGTGGTTTTATTTTGACTCCTTACTTTAATTACCTCCATTATTTTTCAATGGGAGGGTATTGCAGTACCAGTGGTTGGCTATGTGTAGTGCTGGACGTTCTATAAAAGTGTAAGTTAATATAAACGTGTACGCTACTACAAAAGTGCAGTTTTGAATACCAATAAGTAGTACAATTACTTAAGTGTGAACTTACTCAAAAGCGCAGTTTGTGAATCGGGCCCTATTTGTTTTAAGATAAAGAACTTAAAGTGTAAACTGCCCTATCAAAACTATTTCCTTTTCTTATGAGCAGCAGTGAAATATGAGGCAGTACAAGCAGACTATGCGGCTGTCCATACAGTCAGAAAGCTCGATTTCACCATGAAGTGAATGAACCTTCTTCAGGTGAGGACCATGGGATTGCATCAGTACATATGTGAACTGGTGCACTGCCACTTCACAGGCATTCGTAAGCAGATATGATTGACAGTAGTGGAAGGAAAATAGCTTTCCTTTTTCCTGAACACTGCAATAATAGAGCACAGGATTTAGTGCAAGACTTTCAAATGTGGGCTTTTGATGTATTTTGGATACAGCGGCTATAGTCTATATAATACGAAACAAAATCACAATTATCCCCCCCTTGACTACAACCATCAGCAAATTTGTGGTGAAAGATGATCTGGCAGCCCAGCAGTGTTTTTGTAAAACATTTTATTACAGCTGTACTTGAAAATGCAGAAACTTAATTAAAAGCCACAAGCAATTCATCCTGATCAAGTGGCTAGCACCTCTCTTAAACAGGTTCCTCTATCACTCTATAATATTATGTGCAAATGCATATTTTTTTTAATGTGAAGCATACAGTAGCATGTGAGAGCTGCTTCTATGACGCAAATAGTAGCCTTCTGTCCATCCATAGTTTTGTTTCAACGCAGTATTCATATAAGAACATATTTAATTTGTGCTACAGAAATCTAAGACAATCTGTAAAGTATAGAAAAATGTAGTTAGTTCTTAAAAATAGTCTATAAGCTTGGCTTTTACCGAAAAATGTGCTGCAAATGTAGTTTGACCCCAAGAACCTCCCCCACCTAAAATAACCGTAAGAGATAATAAAAATGAATAATAGTCCCTTCTGCTTGGTTAGATGTTGAAGTTTTGAACTCCCCTTCAGCGTTTTTTTACATCTGGCTTTTTAAATAATACAATCCAAAATGTGATATAAATTGCACCATTTGACTTTATATTATCACATTTCCAACCCTCCCATGAGAGGATTAATGTGACGCCCCATGATTGCTGCTTAGTGCAATGTCTGTTTTGTTTTTTTAATGCATTTTTTTAAGAGCTACTTTTTCTTCCCATTAATTTCTTCTTACTTTTTTGTTAAATGCAAAAGTGCCATTGGTCTTAGAGTTGCTAGGTACTGTTTTTTCACAGAAAGTGCATAAGAATGTGGGTTACATTTTTAATCTTTGTTTAATGCTCAAATAATGCTGTTTGCACACAAGTGATATCATTTGAAATGACTGATGGGTATTTATCGACTAGGTCCAGATGTTGTTCCCCACCTTATGTCCATCTTCTTTGTCTTAATTGCTCAGGAGTTGAGAAAACCCAGTTATGCAGAGATTTGTCAGCGAACCAGTAAAGAAGCACCTACTTTGCAAGCACCGAAGGAGCTAAAGCAGGGCACTGTTTCTGCAGTTTGTGGCAAAGAAGAAAGGAAACCCACTGAAACTATGTTAGAAAAGCCTAAAGAACCTCTTCCTGTAAAGTCACATCCCGCACGACCACCCAAAGACCAGAGAAAACAGCCAGGACGCAGATCATCACCCCCACCGCTTGGAAAACGATTTTTCGTGGACCATAATACACCCCCAAAATCTCCTCAATGAAGGAGGACATTCTGAAATATTTACTTCTCACATTACGCCATGTCTCCTACTCAGTGAAACGAATGAGTTGCTGGTTAGGCCCTTGAAGCAGTATTGGTCGAAATGGAATACCGGTGGGTTATTGTTTTTCTCCCTAGGATACAGGCGAGGTACCTGCCTCTTGGTACCAGTACTCCCTTCTTCAATGACTCATTGTATTGAAACCTTATCTGTAGGTTTGTTCTTGATTAATTGGAGAAAAAGACACACAGCCTAATTTTGAATAAGAAATCAATTTGTCTGCATTTTATCACATTTTCCTCCTTTGAATACAATATTAAAAAACAGAACCATGTTGATAGATTTTTATAAATGGATTGCCTACAAACATGGTAAATGTCACAATAGAAAGGTAGCTACAGCAATTGACAGCTGTTTTTTTAGTGCAAGAAGAATTGAGATATGGTTTTGAGATACACAAAGAATATCCGTTAATGTTTCCTTGTTTAAACTGCTGTCAGTTGTAAGGAAATATTCTTGCACTTAAAGGTTAGGCTCCTGTGGTTGCTTTAGTCTTTTTGACCTTAGTTTGTGTATTATTACTTTGAGAAGAGCAAGAGCACCTTAATGGATGTTTTTTAGCATCTTGATCGTTTTGAATAACTGCAAGCTTGTAACCAGCTTCTCACTACAGAAAAAGGACATTCTATCAGAAGTACAAAGCACATTGTTAATAATTAAAATGAAAATGGTTAGAAGTACGTGGACCTTCTGGTTTACCTCCATAATTTGTGTATATTTTTTTTTAACTCATCCTAAGGTACTTGTGGCAAGCGGTCACATCTTCTGGTCCAAATAGCATAGACGTCTTCCTATTAATGCAAGCAATGGTGGCATTCTTCAGTTTTGAAAGTGGTGTCAAAATATTTTTTTGGTTTGCGTGGTGGAGGGAGAGGTCTCTGCTGTTATTTCGTTGGATGGGGTATTCCACAAAGTGTTTACTTTAGAAGTGATGCTTTCTGAAGGACAGGAATGCACTAAATTGAGGAAGATTCTAATAAAGTTGAATCTAAATTATTTTTTTTAAATGCCTGGAAAGGTTTTTTTGAGTATTCTGAATAGCGGGCAGTTTAAATGTGTGACAACACTTCCCGTTTACTTCAATAGTACCATTTGTTCCACACATTGTTTATTTAAACAGATGCTTTTTTAAAGAGAATTTCCATCCAATATTTAAAACTTGAATTTTATTTAAACTTGAAAAATGACTTTGCCTTAACTTTTGTATAAGACAGCTTAGAGTTAATTAAGTCTGACCCCCCTCAAGGGTTGGCATGCGTTGAATACAGAATTACTCAGTTACAGTATATATCTATTGTCACTGTTTTACTGGGTAATCGTACTGTAGTGCAGGAACTAGCATCAGATTTTGTAATATAAATTAAAGATCTCAGACACTTGATCTTTTTCAGATTGTTGAAAATTCTGTAAATGCAAATAGTCAATACTGTATTAAATATGTGCACTTGGGATTGTGTGCTTTGCTTGTACAGTTGTAAATAATCAGAACATATAAAAAGGTACCCTAAGAAATAAATCCGATAGAAATTATTGTTGATATATTATAAATGTTGCTGTTGAGCTGGATGTAGATAAACTAAATGTTGTGGTTTGACTATTACTTTATTTTTATTTTGATGTGTTGAATTGACTGCCTCTTCACTGACTACAGGAAATGGAAAGACATTTTAAACGCCTCATTCCCTTTTCTTTAGTATCCTATTGTGCATTTTAACAAAGAAAAGTGGGTTATTCAAATGTAAATAGTACCTGGTGGCAATATAGATTTGACGCCATTCAGATGATCGCAATGCCATTGAATATTTTAAGTGTTCCCAGTTTGCTAATCCACGCAAAAAACTGCCAAATAACCCCTAACCTTCATCTGACTTCTTTCTAACAAAGTTGTAGTGAAACTGAAAAGTTGGTTTTCTAAACGAATATTTCAGTGCCTGTAAGGAAAGTATGGCATGTCATTAGCTGGCCACTTTGAAAATGGGGTGTTGAATTCTAAATCGATTAACCAACTGTTTTGTGTTTGCTGAAAACGTTTTATTTTTTTGTATTTTTTTTGTAAATATGGCCTAATTAGGGAAATAGTTTCTAAAGGAGCACATTGAATGCCATCATAAATAGTCTATCTAATCCTGTTCTGGGATGAGCATTTAGCAGGCATTCAGACTTTCCAAACCGGGTTCAGTGAACATGGCAGTTACATTTTGACACGTTTTAAGCTAGCTGTGATTTATTTGGTTTGTCTGCTAAGAAGTTCTAAGATTAACAGCTGTAAACACTAATAGACCATGGTCATTTACAGCACAGATGTACAGCTGACCATGTTAGCCAGTTGATACATTGTCGGATAATATCTTGAGATCAGCAGGAGGTGTTTTGTTCTATTTTCTGCTGCCATTTGTACTAGGTCAAGACACTGTAATTGCTGCTTAGCAAACAATTCTGTGGCATAAAGAATTTAAGCCTAGCTCTGATGTTTTACTAAATTTCTTTGTTTTTTATTTTAATAAAGCAAAATGACATGCCAAATCGCTGTATCGTACACATAAATCTTTGCTGCAGTTGTTTCTAAGAGTTCAGATTCAGGCTGGTGAGAAACAAAATAGAGTTGCGCATGCTGGTTGTTGCTATGTTGCATTACCTTCAGCTAAATGTGAAGCAATAATAAAAAAATGCCCCTGCAAAGCCGAATCTAATTGGGTTCGCAAATAAAATAATTATAATTGTTTTTGTTAATTAATGGAAATGTGCTGCGATGGAATTAGAGGTGGCAAACCTGTTTGGTTTAATTCAGTAATTGTGATCATTATCGGACTAGTATTAGAAAGCCAGCATTGGAAAGGTTTCTTTAATGAATAGGTACAAATGCTGTTTGTGAGCAACTCCTCTACCCGTGGCATTGATAAACCTGTAATCTACCATTACTTAAATAAGCAGTATAATGTGCAGTCTTGGTGCTGCTCTTTGTTTTGAGTTTCTGTAAAGGGGTTCTTATTTGTGCTGGTGATGCAGTGTATCACAAGAGCATCAAGCTGACTGTAAGGGTGCATAACTGTCTGTATCTCCTTTAGCTAAATATGGTTTAGGGGTTTTATGTGCTTTGCAACCTGTTACACTAATAGCAGCAGACAATTGGAAGTGGAAAGTTAGTTAACAGCTGCCGAGTCACGGAACAAGAATGTAATCTGGAAGCTTTTTGAGGGACTTTAATTTTGTTCTATTTCTTCCATTAAGACTGGAATCAAGCTTATATGTAAACTATTTGTAATTTAAGTTTCCTTTTTGTGTCATACAATGTAAAATTGTCTAATTTGGAAAAATGTAGGTTCTGAAAAATAAAGATTTAGGCACTGTTGATTTCTCTTGTTCTTTCAACTGTGTAAGATTATAGCTGACACTAATAGGCACTAGTAGACATCAGTACATAGTTGGTTTTATTTATGTACTGAGATTACCTGGCAAGATATACACAGTTTTTCTAAATTCCACTAAGTTGTCAGTAAAAATTGACTCTGCTTGATATCTCTTAGTCTGGAGCTGCTAACGCACCACCAGTCCTCCAGGTTCAGATTAAGCAGAGCCTGGAATTTGTTACTCACTGAGATCTCGCCAAGGCACATATTAGTGCCACTTGCACTGCTTACTTAACCTACTACATTTGTGTCTCCACTTTTTCTGGACTTCCATCTCAAAACGGCTGTGCTGTTGCCCACATGTGTCATAACCTCCCCAAGATCTTCCTGCTCTTGTTGATGTCCTTCATCCTTATTGCTGCCCTTTAGTGACTGAACCTTCAAATACCTTCTTAGCGGGAGGATAATATCTGATAGAGACTTCTAGCTACAGTTTCCTTCTATCTGAAAGAAACCGGTTCGTATTAGATTCCTTACCTTAGAATATCCCCAGGCGTCAGACTGGATCTGGAAACTTTTGCGTAGCAGTACCCTTGCGCGTCGGTAGGCGTCGTCTGCCGCTCCACGTCCGTCGTTGGTGCCGGGATGACATCGCCGGACTACTTGGACGCCGCCCTCGCGCGCTGACGTCAATGCTTCTTTTTTCCGCGCTAGCAAGCACCGATCCGGAAAAAGTAGTACCGATAGTCAATTTTTTACTAACTTTTTCGTTCCTTTTTGATCATCTTTTGAAGTCTATCGACTCCGACTCCGACGGTGCCGGTAGGGATAAGAAAACAACAATGCAGGGGCATTGTTGTTTTCTTATGTTTCGTATGGGTCAATGTTGGTCCATCCCTGAACGGTTGTGAGGATTTACCGTTCGCCTCATTGCCTATACTAACTACTGAGTAACTTTTCCTATTACCTCACGGGTACTCTGGTTGTGCGCCTGGAAATTCTGGAAAACCTAAATAACCTCCTAGCTGTATAGGGTGCCGGTAGGGATGCCCAGGTTCAAACCCTGCGTCGATTGTTGCCGACTGATGTCCGTTACCGACCCCCATCGCCGGCGCCTTCACTGTCTGGGCCCCGACCACGACGACAAGTCCTGCTCCGGCTGCTGGGCCCTGACGTCCAAAGCTAGACGGGAGCGGTACCGCAAGCGACTCGAGCTCCGGCAGTCAGCCCCGCGCCGCTCGAGGTCCCAGTCCAGAAGGAGGTCAAGGGACCGGTCGCGGGGCCGGAGTCACCACAGTTCCAGGAGTCGTCATCAGTCTTCGGACTCGAAGTCCTCGGGTAAGAGGCACAAGATGTCGAAGAGGCGACATCGCTCTTCTGATTCTCCCCCCCCCCCCCAACGCTCGCGCGATGGGGTTCGGGCGACACCGCCCCCACGGCTCCGCCGCAGGCGTCGCGCCCGCTCCATACCCGCCAGTCCCTGGGCAGAACGCGACGCCGGAGGACATCGAGGCTTTCCTCATGGCCATGAGGTCGCTCACTCCTCCGTTGGGTTCTGCGGCGCCTTCGGGCCAAGCGGCCCGACTGGATCTGCATGCGGGCCGGGTGCTTCGGCCCCAGCGCCATCGGCGACATCGGTCCCGACGCCGCAGGGTCCCTTTGGATGCGGTTCCAGATCCGGGTCGTTGCCGGTCGACCTTACGACCTCGCCGACGCCGGCCCCCAGGGTGTCGCCTCCGGCGCCGACCCAGGACGACCTCGACCCTGGTCCTACCCTCGATTCGGGTCCGGCGTCGGAGCGGTGCCGCTCGGCGCCGTATTCAACGCCGCTAGGTGATATTTACATCTACAACCCGGCCCCATCCTTTGACCCTGGATATCAGGAGATGGGTGGCGAGGAGGATTGGGAGGGGTCTGAGTGAGTGCCAGTCTTCTCAGGACTGGGCAGGTGAGCTAGGGGAGGCCAGTGGTCTGGACACCTCCCCAGACACTGGTTTTGTCTCCCCTCCTACCGTGGCTACGGAGGAGGGGCTGCCTATAGTGTGGTGCTGACACAGGCTGCCAAGGCCTTGGACCTTGTGCTCCCCGTCGCGCCGTGAGGACTAACCTCCTCACTGAGGTCCTTAAACCACAGGCAAGCTTGGCTGAGCCTCTGCTGCCGTTTAATGAGGCCTTATCAGACGTTCTTCTGGGCACTTTGTCTAAGCCCGCTACAGGTTCGCCTGTAGATAGGAACGTGGCCAGGTGCCACCGCCCGGCTCCAGGCGACCCTTGCTTCCTGTCTACCCACCCCACCCCCGAGAGCCTGGTCATCCCGGCCTTTAACTCCCAGACCGCATTCCCGATGGCTCCACCCGATCGGGAATCCAAGAGGTGCGAACAGTATGGTAAAAAGATGTTCTCCTCAATTAGTTTGGGGTTGCGGTCAGGCAACACCGCGTGCCTCTTGGGCCGTTACACCCACTCTCTGTGGGACATGGTCGCGCTGCCACAATGTCCAGAGCGGGTCCGGACTAAACTCACCCAAGCCCTTGTGGAGGGTCGAGAAGCAGCACGGTATTCCATCCGGTGTGGGCTGGATACCACGGACTCGCTGGGCAGAGCGATGGCAACAACGGTGGCGATTCGTCGCCACGCCTGGCTGAGGTCAGCCAACTTTTCGGCTGATGTCCAAAACACCCTTATGGACATGCCGTTTGATGGCCGTCGCCTCTTTGGCGACAAGGCAGACAGTGCCCTTGAGCGCTTTAACGACTCCAGGGCTACGGCCAAGTCCTTGGGCCTCTCGGCCCGCGCCAGCAGACTGTTGCCTTTCGCTCCTTTCGTGGCCAAGGAAGGGGCACCCCCACACGTCCTGCCAGCCATGGCCCGCAGACTAATATCCAGCGCGGTGGTGGACGTGGTAACCGCCGTGGCGGCGGTCGGGGACAACGGCGAGGTCAGTCCACACCTACCCCTGCAGCATCCGCCTCAAAACCCTCCTAGTCCGAGCTTTCAGGCCCATGTGACGCCAGTGGGGGGCAGGGTTCGCCATCACCTCCTCCACTGGCGCACTGTCACATCGGACAGGTGGGTGCTGCAAATCGTCCGAAGGGGCTACTCCCTCCCCTTCAAGGTGACCATTCCAGCCATGCCACCGCAATACCACCGCGTGTCGGGGGATCACTTGAATCTTCTTCGAGAGGAAGTTATGGCCCTCTTGGCCAAGGGGGCCATCGAGCGCATTCCTGGGCCAGAAGTACGGTGTGGTTGTTACTCCCACTACTTTCTGGTTCCCAAGAAGGGCAAAGGGGGCCTACGCCCCATCTTGGACCTGCGGAACGTAAACGGCTTCTTCCGGAAGGAGAAATTCAAGATGCTGACACTGGCTCAGCCGAAAACCACCACTGGGTTTGGGCTCTCCACAGTAAGGCCAAGCCACTGATCAATAGAAAACAAAACAAAAGCCAATAGTGCCCCTGATACTAATTACCCAATACCTGCGATCCACACTTGTTGGACAGAATAAATCTTTTTTATTTCTTTAACTTCAGATTCTTTGTTTGGTTTATTTTCACCAATTTCATATTTGAAACATCTTGTACAAACATCTCTACATTAAATACAAAGATTATTAACATATCATCACACAACACCCTCCACATATTCCTTTCATTCCATACTCCGTGATTGCACACATCAAACATTCAATCTCACACATACACAACTCCCACAATATATTTACAGTTACACTTGCATTTACAATATTCACAAAACACCATAGATAAATGTAGTCTTTTTGAAATTTGGAGCATTTTAAAAAAAAAAAAGAATTGATGCAGTCTTATGGCTCAAAAAATATGGTCTACGCGTTTCAAACTCAGAATCAGTTAAGAGTTCTCATCAGGACCGATGCTCCAATTATAGAGCTTATTGAGGAAAACTTGATGCTGGACATTATGCTACATGCACTCATTCTTTGTTTTGATGCCTGGGCCTTGTTCGTGGGTCCGATGCCACATAGAGGGCTTAAGATCTGCTGGTACTGTACGGCAGTCTTTTCTGGAAACTAGTTGTCGGCGGAAAAGCGTTTTTTGCCGGCTCTCTCTCGTAGCCTCGAGATAGATGGTCCACCTCCAGACTACGGCCGACCTCCTGCACCTGCTGGGTTTCTCCATCAATGTGCCGAAATCACACCTGTGTCCCTCTCGGAAGCTCCTCTTCATCGGAGCAGTTCTAGACTCTGCGCAGTTTCGGGTTTATCCTCCCGAACAGCGGGTTCGGGATATTCAGGCTCTGATTGACTCTGGGGCTGATGGCCTCCTGCATCCTTTTGGTGCATCACGCCAGGTGGCGGATCCGGGCTCTGCAGTGGGAGCTGAAGTTACAGTGGGCCCAGCATCAGGGCAACTTGTCCGACCATGTCTTGATCTTGGAGGGCACTGCAAGACAGTTGCAGTGGTGGCTCACGGACCGCGATTGGGTCAGCGCAGATCCCTCTCCCTACCCCAACCGGAGCACGTAGTTGTGACAGACGCGTCCCTCCAGGGCTGGGGGGGCCACTTGGGAGAGGCAGAGATCAGATGCCTCTGGTCTCCAGCGGAGTCCCGGCTCCACATCAACCTTCTAGAGCTGCGGGCGATCCGGTTTGCACTGAAGGCATTCCTCCCCTCTGTCCGGTGGAGTGGAGTGCAGGTGTTCACGGACAACACCACCGCCATGTGGTACTCCAACAAACCGGGCGGGGTGGGGTCGTGGACCCTATGCCAGGAGGCTCTGCGCCTCTGGCAATGGCTGGAACGCCAGGGCGTGACTCTGACGGTTCAACACCTGGCAGGTTCCTTGAACGCCAGGGCGGACAAACTCAGCTGTCGGTTCTTGATGGATCACGAATGGAGTCTGAACTCGGATGTGGCGCAAGGCCTCTTTCAGCAGTGGGGAGAGTCTTGGTTAGATCTATTCGCCACAGAAGAGAACGCGCAATGTCATCAGTTCTGCGCTTTGGACTTTCCAAGGTGGCAGACGCTTTTTGTCGCGAGTGGCGCTGTGGTCTGTTGTACGCCTTTCTGCCTACGCCACTTCTGCCCAGAGTGCTGAAGAAGATCAGACGCGACCGGGCCCAAGTTATCGTTGTTGCTCCGGACTGGGCACGAAGATACTGGTATCCCGAGCTACTCAGCATGTCTGTCGATCCCCCGATTCGTCTGCCCCTTCAGGAGGACCTTCTGTCGCAGCAGCAGGGGACGGTCCTCCACCCGAACCTGTCCAGTCTCCACCTCCATGCTTGGAGATTGAGTGGCGACAGTTGAGGCCATTTGACTTGCCTCCTGAAGTTTGTAATGTGATTCTGGCAGCCAGGCATCCATCCACAAAGTCGGTATACACCTGCACAGTAAAGACTGTGGATCCACTCTCTCCCCCCCTTTCTGAGGTTCTCCTCTTCCTTCTTTCTCTTGCCCAGCAGGGCTCTGCTCTGGGCACTATCAAGGGCTACATTTCTGCCCTTTCCGCCTTCTTAAGGCTACCTGATCAGCCTTCTTTGTTCAAGTCCCCGATTGTAAATAGGTTCTTGAAGGGCTTCTCTCATATGTTCCCCTCTGTTCCTTTCGTGATGCCCCAGTGGGACTTGAACCTGGTTCTGACTTACCTGATGTGCGCTCCTTTTGAGCCGCTTCGTAACTGTCCTCTCCGTCTTCTTACGCTTAAGACTGCTTTCCTGGTCGCAATCACCTCTGCCAGGAGAGTGAGTGAGCTCCAGGCTCTTTCCTCCAAGCCTCCTTTCCTTTCTGTCCATCCGGACAAGGTTGTGTTGCGGACAAGACCCTCTTTCCTGCCCAAGGTAGTCACAGCCTTCCACATCGGGCAGTCTATCACCTTACCCACCTTCTTTCCGCCTCCGCATCCCTGTAAAGAGGAAGAGAGGCTCCACCGGCTGGACCCAAAACGTGCGCTCTCATACTATCTGGATCGCACACACCAGTTCCAGGTGGATGACCAACTCTTTTTTGTTTTCGTGGGCGCTAAGAAGGGACGGGCGGTGCACAAACGGACCATCTTTCGGTGGGTCGTGTTGTGCATCAAGGCATGCTACTCTTTGGCTAAGAAGGAGCCTCCTGTTGGGCTGAGGGCCCATTCCACTCGGGCCACGGCGGCTACTACTGCTCTGGGCCGGGGAGTCCCCTTTTGCTGGACATCTGTCAGGCAGCTACGTGGGCATCGCTGCACACGTTCACAAGACACTACTACCTGGAGAGCCAAGTCCGGAGGGATGGCTTCTTTGGCCGTTCCGTCCTCCAGGACTTTCTGGTGTGATTATTGGTTCGCAGACCCACCACCGGGGTTGGTATTGCTGGGGTATGTATTCTAAGGTAAGGAATCTAATACTAACCTGTTTCTTTCAGATGCACAAGTTACTTGCCTTCGGTAACGATATATCTGTAAGAAACAGTAGTTAGTATTAGATACCTTACCGCCCCACCCATCCTCCCCGTTCTGCGAACCGATATCTAGAGTTAAGGTCATCCCCTTTTGGGGCCCTAGTTTCATGGCACCAGTGTTGGTTTTTATCATGGCTCTGCGTTTCTGGCGCGGAAAAGCTGTGTATAAGAACTGACGTCAGCACGCGAGGGCAGCGTCTTAAGTACTCCGGCACCAACGACGACGGACGCGGAGCTGCAGACGACGCCTACTGACGCTAAAGGGTATGGCTACGCAAAAGTTTCCGGATCCAGTCTGACGCCTGGGGATATTCTAAGGTAAGGAATCTAATACTAACTACTGTTTCTTACAGATATATCGTTACCGAAGGTAAGTAACTTGTGCGTTAGAATTATTCCCAGGCGTCAGACTGGATCCTGAAATTTTTCGTGAGCATATCCCTGCACGCTGGTAGGTGGCGTTGTTCGGCTCCATGTGGTGTCATCTGCGCCAGAAGTGATGTGAGCAGTGCCTATATAGGCCTCACCCCAGTGCCCTGACGTCCGTTCTTTTCTTTCTGCACCAGTCATCACAGATCTGGAGAAGACCTACTCCCAGTCACTATTTGACGTACCATTTTTCAACCCTTTTGTCGAAGATTTTTGAGAGGTTCACAGTGGCCCACAACCAATTTCAGATTGCCGTGCTCCCTTTTGTCCTAACCGGCGCCCCTTGGGTGTTGCCTAAGATAATGCCGGTGGGTTCAGCTCATCTGCAGAGATCAGGGGTTGCCAGTCTATCTCGATGACTGGCTGTTGAAGGCATGCTCGCCCCAGGCAGTCGTCTCTCACTCCCAGATTACGGCTTACCTCCTGTACTCGCGGGGGTTCACTATCAACGTGCCAAAGTCACACCTGACTCAGATGTTCCCTTTCATCTGAGCTATACTGGACACAGTGTTGGGCTTATCCTCCTCAACGTCAAGTCCAAGATATTCACAATATAATTTTGATGTTTCAGCCACTATCCTGGATTTCAGTGAGACTGACTGAGGCTGCTGAGCGTCATGTCCTCTTGTATCTGCTTGTGACACATACTGGCATATGTAGGCTCTGTATTGGGATCTAATGATCCAGTGGGCTCAGCATCAGGGAAATCTCTCGGACATGAATCAGATCTCGGAGGATACTGCAAAAGATCTGCATTGGTGGTTAACGAACTGCAGTTGAGTTGGCAGCAGACCCCTCTCCCTTCCCCAATCAGATCTGACCGTAGTGGCAGATGCATCACTCCTGGGATTGGGCAATCATCTGGGAGAGGTAAAGATCAGAGGGCTCTGGTCTCCTGCAGAACCCAGACTCCACACCAACTGGTTGGAGCTCTGAGCGATGCGACTGGCATTGAAAGCCTTTCACCCTTCATCAAGGGAAGGCTAGTGCAGGTGTTCACGGACAACACCAACGCCATGTAGTACTGCAACAAGCAGGGAGGCGTGAGGTCTTGGACCCTTTGTGACAAGGCCCTGCACCTCTGGACGTGGAGATCATGAATGGCGTCTCTGTCCGGAGGTGGTGCAAGTTCTCTTTTAGCAGTGGACAAAAACCTTGGGTAGAACTGTTAGCCACTGCCAAGAATGCGCAGTGTTAGTATTTTTCTGCACTGGAGATGCCAAGGCAGCTCTTGCTTGGAGAAGCTTTTTATCTTGAAGGGAGCTCAGTCCTCCTGTATGCCTTTCCGCCCATATCACTTCTGCTCAGAGTTCTCAAGAAGATCGGGAACAACTGGGCCCAATTCATCCTTCTGGCTCGAGATTGGGTTTGGAGAGTATAGCACCCCGAGCTGTTGAGCGTGGCAATAGGTCCTGCGATCAGGAGGATCTTCTGCCACAGCAACAGGGGAGAGTTCTCCACCGAACCTTTCAACGCTCTGCCTTCATGCGTGGAGATTGAGCTATGACATTTGGCAGCTTTCGACTTTCTGCCTTAAGTCTGTAATGTTATCTTCGCAGACCGGCATCCCTCCACCAAGAATGAATACGCCTGCCGATGGAGCAAGTTTGTGTCATGGTGTGCAGAAAAATAGGTTGATCCCCTTTCTGCACCCCTCTCTCAGGTGCTTCTGTATATTCATTCTTTTGCCCAGCAGGGCTCTACTTTGAGCACCTTAAAAGGCTATCTTTCTGCCATCTCAGCATTTCTTGGTTGCCAGATCAGTCTTCCCTGTTAAAATCTCCTATTGTACATAGGTTTCAAAGGTCTCCAACACATTTTCCGTCCTTCACCCTCTATCATGCCTCAGTGGGACCCAAATTTAGTACTCTCTTATCTCCTGTGAGCTCCCTTTGAGCTGCTATACAACTGTCCTATCTGTCTCCTTACCATTAAAACTGTGTTTCTGGTGGCCATAATGTCTGCCTAGAGTGTTAGTGGGCTTCAGGCTTTGCCATCTAAGCCTTCGTACCTCAAAATCTTCCCCCTGACAAGCTGGGCCTTTGCACTAGAGCTTCCTTCCAGAGGTGGTCACTCCATTTAATGTAGGCCAATCCATCACCCTGCCTACATTTTTCGCTCCACTGCATCCCTCTAAGGAAGAGCAACGACTCCACCGACTGGATCTGAAAAGAACATTTTTGTTCTACTTTGACCGTACCAAAGAGGTACTGGTGAACAACCAACTCTTCATGGGGTATGTTGGTGCCAAGAAAGGGAAGGCTGTGCAAAAACAGACCATCTCCTGATATTGTGCCAGCATTAAAATCTGCTACACTTTGGGGGATCGTATAAAACGGGGGGTGGTGTTGCGATATCTGCGACGACTGTCTCCTGATGTTGTGTTCTTGCAAGAGACACACCTTGTGGGTAATACTTGTCATGCGATGAACAGGTGGGGCTATCGTCTTGTTGCGCACTCGGGGTTCACTACGGGCTCCAGAGGGGTGGGCATCCTTGTCCGGTCTTCCCTTCCCCTTGAGATAGATGAGATACTCCTGGATGATAGGGGGCGCTATGCCGCCCTCGTGGGACGGTATGAGGGCAGGACACTTTCCCTGTTTACCGTGTATGTTCCCCCTGGCCTGCAGACCTCCACCTTTTCTGACATTGGCCGAGTGCTGTTGGGACTCCCTGATGGTGCTCTTTTCATGGCTGGTGATTTTAACTCTGTTCTTTCAGGTTTGCTTGATCGTCATCCCCCCAGGGATACTCCTGTGGCACAAGCCTGGCTGGGTGGCTTCCTGGGTACCTTTGGTCTGGTGGACTGTTGGAGACTTCTGCATCCCACCCAGCTCCAATATACTTTCCACTCCGGGGCTCATGGGAGTTTGTCCCGACTTGATTATTTCCTCATGCCGGCCGCGCAGTCTTCTGCGGTCCGGGAGATTAGACATCTCGCTCGGGGCATCTCTGACCACTCTCCGCTCTGGCTCTGTTTTGAAATGGGCATAGAAGCAGTGGGGCGGGTGGCACCTATTAATCCCTGGTATTTGAGCTCCCCTGGGACCCGTGATGGACTGATTAAGTCCTTAGACCACTACTTTCTGGATAACGAAGGGTCCGTCTCCTCTGCAGTGTCCCTATGGGAGGCCTTTAAGACAGTGATTCGTGGGCAGGCCCTGTCTCTTATCGCTGCAACCAAGGAGACGAGGAATCGGGAGGTGGTGGATCTGGAGACTGACATACTTGGGTTGGAAGCTGACCTGGAGTCGGGTGTTACTCGTAGCAAACTCCATGCCCTTGGTCTGAAACAATTTGACTATAAATCCCTGGTCACGGACGCTGCCAAGATGATGTACAGGGAGCAACAGGGCCGACTTTATGATGTTGGGGATAAGGCGGGTAAATTGCTCGCTTGGTTGGACAAGAAGGAAAGAGCGAATCGTGTTGTGCCTGTGATTCAGACTCCGGATGGTGTGAGTGTGACTGACCCGGTTGAAATTGTGGAATGTTTTGCGGATTATTTCCGTACGGTTTACTCCCCGGTGTCTGACAGGGACGAGGAGGACTCTCACTTCTTGTTGCGTGACATTGATTTGCCTTGCCTTTCCGAAGTGGAGCGGGTATCTATGGAGGCCCCGTTCTCTACGGACGAAATAGCGGCGGCAATTCGATCTCTCTGTTCGGGCAAGGCTATGGGCCCGAACGGCCTGCCGATTGAGTTATACAAACTGCGGCCCGATAAGATTGCGCCCTATCTTCGAGCGATGTTTCGAGAATCCCGTGATTTAGGTACCCTTCCCTATGACCAGCGCCTGGCTACAATAGTAGTTATTCCTAAGGACGGTAATCCCCGAGATCTTTGTTCGTCGTATAGACCCATTTCCTTGTTGAACGCTGAACCTAAGGTTCTTGCCAAGGTTCTTGCCACTCGTCTCCTAGCGGTTATTGGTGACCTGATTCATCCGGACCAATCCGGATTTATCCCGCACCGGAACACAGCCCTTAACTTGCGGCGCCTTCATGGAGTCCTCGCTAGGGCGGGGTCTCTGACGGAACCGGCCATTTTGGCTTCCCTGGACGCCTCGATGGCCTTCGACACGATAGAATGGCCCTACCTTTGGGCCGCTCTGGTGAAGTTTGGTTTCGGCCCGGAATTCATTGGATGGGTGAAACTGTTGTATACCAACCCCCTGGCGCAGGTCGTTGTTAACGGTCGAGTGTCGGTGCCCTTCTCCCTTGGTAGGGGGACCAGACAGGGATGCCCCTTGTCTCCGCTACTTTTTGCTCTGGCATTGGAGCCGCTAGCTGCGTGGCTCCGATGGGAGCCGTCTATCAAGGGCATACGGTGGTCCCCCGACTTTGAGGATCGTGTTTCGCTTTACGCCGATGACATTCTTCTTTATCTTACCTCCCCGCGTAAATCTTTAAATGTCCTCTTCGACGTCCTTACCTCGTTCGGCAAGAACTCTGGCTTGATTATAAACTGGGCTAAGTCCTGTGTATATGTTATTTCTGGCGGCTTGCCTCCGCTGCCGCGTAGATTTCCCATCCAAGTCGCTTGCTCGGGTTTTAAATACTTGGGGATTTTTGTTACACTGGACTCTTCGCTCCGTTTCGAGCGCAATCTCCTTCCCCCACTTCGTAGATTGAGGCTGGACGTGGCCCGGTGGCGTAAACTACCTTTGTCGCCGCTGGGCAGGGCCGCTCTTTTTAAGATGATGTCCTTACCGCGATTTCTTTATGCACTCCAGAACTTTTTTGACGACGTCCCTGCTACTTACTTCCGGGAGATAGAGGGTTTGCAGAGACAGCTGATTTGGGACGGGCGTCCACGCATTGCCCTTGCGAAGCTCACCATCCCCTGGTATGATGGGGGCATGGCACTTCCTGACATCAGAAGATATTATTGGGCCTCCCAGTTGTCCGCCATCAACCATTCGGTATACTCACCCGGCCCAAATCCAGCTTTTGAAATGGACAAATTCCAACTGCCGGGTGGAGATTTCAATAGAGTGCTTTATTCGAGGGCAGCTGGGCGTCACCTTACTGGACCGACTAGGATTGCTGTTAGTGTGTGGCGGGCTGCGAATGTGAGCATGGGCTGGGATGATCGAGTTACGTTGGCTACTCCGCTTTATGCGTCTGAGCGTTTGGGATGTCTTTGGACGACGAAGGGGTTTGAACGCTGGGACATGATTGGTATCTGCAGAGTGGGTGACCTGTGGGTGAAAGGAGAAGTGAAGTCCTTCGAGGCCCTTCGGAATGAATATGAATTGAGTGACAGAGTTTTTCAGATATTTGCAGGTCCGTCATGCCCTGACTTCGGTTCTGGTGTCTGGTACCGCCGTTCCTGAATCCTCCCCCCTGGAGGACCGTATACTTGACGGACATCTCCCTGATAGCACTATCTCTTTGGTCTACAAGAAGTTGATCAACAATCGAGCGGATCTGCTCGACCGGCTTAGAGCGGTGTGGGCCGGGGACGGGCTGGAATTGGACGACGAAGACTGGCAATCGGCTCTGTCTTCCCCGAAAGAGGTCGCCATTCCCGCCCGTCTCCGTCTCGTCCAGCTTAAGATATTGCACCGGGTGTATGTTACCGGTCCTCGTTTGGTTGCGATGGGTTTCTCCCCGGATGGGCTCTGTAAGCGTGGGTGCGGGATGAGTGCTACGTTTCTCCATATTATTTGGGAATGTTCGGAGGTGGCTGACTATTGGACTAGAGTGCTTGCGGTGATGGCTGATGTTACTGGGATTGCCCTGGCGCCTGAGGCCCGAAGGTGTTTATTGAACGTGTGGGAGCCCAGCGATTACACAGTGGCCCAGACGAGATGGGTCACCCTGGGGTATATGGTTGCAAAACGAGATATAGCGCAGCTTTGGGGCTCGCAAAGACCCCCCTCCGTGTCCGTTTGGGAAGAAAATATGGACTGGTCTATGTTCAGGGAAAAAACGGTGTACTTGGCTAGGGGCAGACCGAGGGCATGGACGAAGATTTGGTGTCAGTGGAACGCCTATCGCGGGAACATCTGTACTCCTCCCCTGGTAGGGACGCCTGATGTCCCTCTGTCCCCCTGAACTGGCATTTCCATATGTCCGTTCTTTAATCATATGGCTTGCTTGACCTCCCCTCTGTCCCCCCACCCTGACTTGTCCCATCGATTGCTCTGTTGTATGTCTCGTCAGTGAGCTTCCCCCTCAAGAGCTGACTCGGACAGTTATGCTATTCGCCTTGTTTTTCTGTTCGTTTCTTTTAGTTTTTCTAAAATACGAAATATTTTTTATCCTGTTTAACACTGTGTGCGGCATTCTTTATCCTGTTCTTGCCTGACCGCAGGGTTTTGACCACTGATTTTTGTACTGTACCATGCCTTGATTGTTAGCGGCCAGCCCGTGTGGTTGTAGGCCCGTGTTTGTAAACGTGATTTCTGCTGCTTAATAAAAGTTTTTAACCAAAAAAAAAAAAATAATCTGCTACACATTGGCAAAAAAGCAACCCCCACAGGGTTTCTGTGGTCATTCCACCAGAAGAAGGGCCTTGACCACTACTTTAGCACGTGGTGTTCCGGTGCTGGACATCTGACAGGCAGCAATGTAAGACTCTGCACACGTTCACAAAGCACTACTGCCTCGACAGTCGGGTCCGTTGTGATGAGCACTTTGCCTGTTTGGTCCTGAAGGACATTTTGGTGTGAACTTGTCCGCAAACCCACCTACTTGGCGGTATTGCTTGGGTTTCTACTCTAAAGTAAGGAATCTGCAGCTAGAAGTCTACATCAAATGAATGAGCTACTTACCTACGGTAACATCTTATCTGCTAGAGACTCTGTCTAGCTGCTGGTTCCTTACCGACCCACCCATCCTCCCACCTCTGTGAAAAGATTTGTAGGAAGCAGGTTTTTCCCATTTCAAGCCCCTGGTTTTACAAGCCAGTTTTCAGTGTCCTGGTGGGGAAAGTCGCAAAAAAAATGCATGCTGGGGTGGGTGCCTCTGTAGGTACAGCACACGTCACTTCTGGTGCCAACAACACTATGGGGAGCAGAACAGTGCCACCTACTAGCATGCAGGGGTACTACTTCTGAACAATTGTCAGATCCATTCTGATGCCTGGGGAACTTCTAAGGTAAGAAATCTAGTGTAGTCTCTAACGTATAAGGCGTTATCGAATGTAAGTAACCAATTCGACGACCTTTGTGTTTTTTGCAGCCCTGGTACTCTACGGCTCCCCCCCTATGCTTAAGAGCACTGCCACTGCTGGACAAACAAATTGTTTGTCGAAAAGGAAGGAAATACCCTTCTCCGCCCCTCTTGCAACACCTTGGGACTCCCTTGACTCCTTTAGTTCCTTAGGAGATAGTGCCCTCTCTTCCCATATAGAGTCCTCTCCTCTCTCCCCAGTCCACTCACCTTAACCTGCCTCACCCTCCTTGATGACGAAGTAGGTGGCCCCAGTCACTACTACTTTCTCCTAACTAGGAATTATCCACCGCTGGCGTAAGCCTGGGCGCCCTCTACATCTCCCTTGATGTCTTTTTCTCCTTCTTTTAAACTGTTAGCAGGCTGGTCTCCAGTCCACTTTACCCTCTCTGCATCTCAGGAAACTAGCAGCTTGTGCTGACTCTGCCTGAAACGTCACAGAAAGAGATAAACATCGTTGCTCGCTTGCCTCTACCTAGGACCACTGCTGCCTCCCTCCAAACTGTAATACAGTGAGCTTGAAGCTGCAGGTATCTCCGGAGCAGCACCACCGGTGCGAATTTAGACCCTTCAAAGCCTTTTGATCTTAGGCAATCTGCCTGTACCGTTCGTGCTCCCAGTATCAGAGCTGGCTTGGTGGAAAGAAGCTAGCACTAGAGGAGCTCGCTCACGACCAGCCCACTTAGCTAGATGCCATGTTTCAAAACTCTCTCTCTCTCTTATGAAGGTTTTATGCACTGCTTTTCTCATGTTCTTTCAACTGTGTAAAATGGCAACTAACATATTTAGGCACTGGTTGACATCTGTATTTATTTTTCTTTATGTACTGAGATTACATGACAAAATATTCGCCATTATTCTAAATTCCATTCATTTGGTCAGTAATTGATAGTAGTTTAAACATGTCCCATATGCCTTGCCTTTTTATAGTATTTCATATAGATTACTCAACATATTTCCTCCATGTGACCTTATTAAGAGAACACAATATGTAACATACATTTTCATTAGTAATTTTACTCCTGCTGAAGAAGTTAATAATGGAACCCACCGTAAGGTCTGAGACCCTAGCTATTACTGTAGGTAGAAACCACTTTCTCCAGTTTTCTTTTTATCCATTCACTTTTCTTTTGTCACATTTTTTCAAACTGTTCCTTTTTTTCTGGTTGGTCCATTATACAACATGTCTGCTGTTACTCTTTCTAGTTCTGTTAGCGTTTGTCTTAACAGAATGTTCCAAGCCAAGAAACCACATTCATCAAGAGGCTGTACTTGCTGTACAAAGACGTGCTAGTGCTGTTCAATCAAACGCAGCCAAAACACTGCATTTCAAATTAAATACATATGTGTGCCAGACCATCACTCCACATGCTTGATGTAGTTGGCAGGCCATCATGATGAGTGTGTTGTCATGAAACTGACAGTTGTTACTTTTTCAGTTAAATGCAAACATGGGGAAGCTGCTAATGACTTGGGCCTGTTTGCAGGATCCAAGAAAGCTAAGCAGAATGTTGCGAGTACTGGTGTTGGAAGGGGAGGTCCCTGTCGCTTACCGCCGGCATCCAATGCTGGAGGCGTGCATCCCCGACCCCTCGCTTCAACGTTAGGCTAAGTAAGGACACCGTCTGAGATAGCCCTACTCACCCCCTTAGTAGCTTGGCACGAACAGCCAGGCTTATCTCCAAGGCACGAGTGTTCAGTATGTGCAACCATGCTCACAGTAACACCTTGATGTCATCACAAATAGACTCCACACGTGTATTGATAAAATGAGTATAATCTTTATATAAGCAATTATACGATACGACCACACAATACAAAATCAACATATAAGAATGGGTAGTATTCTTTCCGGTGGGTTGGTAGGTTCTAATCCCAACCGCTCCTAACCAACAGTTAAGCTCCCTCCTAACCGTTTCCCAAAAGGTTAGGCCAGTCGTATTGCTAGAATCACACATGTTGCAAAAGGGAGCAATACTGAAATGCATAACGATATTCTCTCATACTGTGCAACAGAGAAACAATGCCATGCGTAGCACCACAGTCATGTACTTTGCAATTGAAGGAATAATGCAATGCGTGTCACCACCAGCATGCCCTGTACCAGGAAGAAACAAAGCAATGCCAAGTTACAATCCGGTAATATGCAAGGGAGAAATAACATAGTGCGTAACGCATCAAGCATAAAGTTCGTCAGGCACAAATGAGGTTAGGCGTCCTACAGCAGTTTGATAGTTCATTAGCAGCTATAATGCAAAGTGTAATACAACAGTTCTACGTGCTCCATTAACAGTGCCCCCGTTATGGATCAAATGCTGACACAAAAAGTACTGCTCCCACTCCGGCCCCAGTACTGCCCTGTCTCGGGTCAGCACGGGCCGGGATCTAAGCCAAAGCGGCTCGTGCAGCTGACTAAAGCGGGAAGCCGAGAGAGTGTCCCTCCGGGCCCGCACCCCACCCCCGGTGTGGATCCATGTTACCTGGGGGGGCGCGATCCCCCTCTCCTCACTGATGTCAGTGACTTGAGCCTTGATCCAGAACTCCGTCACGGGCTGCGGCAGACTCAGGTCGGCAGCTCAGTTCTTCTGTGGCTGCCAGTCCGGGCTGCTGCTGATTGACTCCGAGGGCCCCAATGACTTGGCCCTCACTCCGGCGGTCTCAGTCCACAACAAAACCCGCCCTCAGCACTGTGGAGACTTTACTTCACTTTGGTGCACACCCTCACCAGGTACTCCTCACCAGGACCTCAGGTTGCACTTCAACACGCACACCGTGAGCCGGAGACTTTCCTCTTCACTCGACGATCCAGTACTCTTCACCAACTCTCCGCTTGCACCTCAACACGCACCCTGTGCATTCGAGTCTGTCCTCTTCTCCCGGTGCACACGATGTCCAGGCACTCTTCACCAACACCCTGGCTGCACCACGAAACGCACTCCTCCATGTCGGAGACTCACTTCTTCTTTTGGTGCACACGAGGCCCAGGGGCTCTTCACCAACACCTGGGCTGTACCACAACACGCTCCCAGCGCCTCAGAGTTTCTCTTGAAACTCCCGGTGCCCAAGATCACAGGGCACCACTTGTGAAGGTCTCTGGTCAGACAGAAAACAAATGCCTATACTGATATTGTTTAACAGAGATTTTGCCACCAGAGCAAAGAATGTTTATCCAAGCTGGGGAGTGCTTATAAGTAGCCTTTTATTAAATTGTCTTGATCCAAAAAACACAGGGGTATATTTGTATTAGTCATATACATCTGAGAACAAAAGCAACACTTTTACATACACTAAATACAATACGGACAAAAAAGGGGGTGAATAGATTCTTTAAAAACAATTCAACAAACATACCAAAGTCAGTCGTATCACAATCATACCTTACCATTCATACATGGAAAACATACAAAAACAAATACATACACGATTAAGTAAACAGATAAACAATCATGTAATGTATTAGGTCTGCTGCAATCTATACAATTTATATACACAATAATATTTACAAGTATAATTCCAAATTACTCAAAGAAATCAAGTATCAGCTTGAGATGTAAACAGCAATTTTTTATACGCCAGTAATGTGACACTGTATTCACACTAAAGGACAGAAACCTATCGAAGGAAAGCAGACACTGAGCATGGAACGGCCTACGCGTTTCAAATCCCAGGGTTTTTAGCCGGGATTTTCGTCAGGGCCAGGTCATTCTAAAAAAAGAAGAAGAGAAAAAAGAGAATTCTATCGTGTGGATCTATAAAACTATTATAGTAGAATATCAAGAGCGCTCTTCAGCATAACCACCCAAGGAGCTTTCTGCTTACCACTATGGAAAATATCCAGGGAAGGAGTAAAACCTGTGTGATGAAAAGAACAACATGTAGAGGACTATATGAGTGAGTTGAAAAACACGCAACGAAAATGAGGTTTGCCATGTGTCAAAACAAAGTTTACCTTAGCGGTATCTTGTGTTGTTGCAAGTTCAAGTAGGGGGCCTGTAACAGAGCAACGTTCGTTTTAGTGTGGCATGATCGAAGACAGGGCTCATGAATCAAACCAAAAAAGGGGGTTGTAGAGTGCTTACCAGCCAGTTGTGGTCAAATGCGTCCTTGAACGAGGACAATGCGGGTACAGATTTAAATCAATTTCTTCCAAAAAAGCGGCCTCTATTTGAAAGGGAAAAACGAAGGGCTCGTTTATTCCATGTACCAGATTACTGTGGGCATATTTGACAAACAGCCTAGTCCTGTTCGGGCTTACCGGCATGAAGCTCCGTTGTTCTCAATCAATCGGCGTCCCCTGTAGCACTGCTCTCTCGCGCATGCGTGGAGAGTAGAGAAACTTTGCAAGGCTACTCAATATATGTAACGCAAATGCGCATGCGTGGGACAAAGACAGGCCGAGAGGGCATTTCCTCGCGCATGCGTGGAGAGTAGGGAGACATTGCAGGTCTAATCAATATATAGCGCTATTGCGCGAAACAAAGGCAGGCCAGGGGGGCATTTCCTGGTGTAATATATATTGCGCATGTATAGCGTCCCATAGATTCATTGTGTGGTGTTATAACTCCCAAGTTATAGCTTATATATCTCTGAAATCTCATTAAGTCCTTTGACTGCTGTGTCAAACTTTACAATTAAGTGGGCTTCCCTTTTGGATAATTTCAGCTCCATGTCTCCTCCTCGTGCATCTTTTTCAACACGTGAGATCACAGTCCATTTAAGGTCACTGAGCAGATGTTTACAACGTTTCCAATGGTTAACTAACGGGGCAGTGTCGATCCCATTTTTTATTCTGGATTTATGTTGTGTGATTCGTGTCCGAATTTCCTGATTAGTTTTTCCGATGTAAAGTAACCCACATGGACAGGTAATGCCATATATGACATATTTAGTTCTACAGTTGCTGAAACTGTCATGTTTCCATGATATCCCACGATGTTGGAAGAGGGATCCCTCGACGGTCAGTTCGCAGCACAGGCAAGTGCCACATTTGTGGTGGCCTGTGATCGGTGGTAATCCCATCATCTGTCTTAGCGATGGCTGTTTGTCTTTTTTGATTCCTGCTCTAATCACATGATTGGCCACGCTACTCTCCTTTTTAAATGCAAATAAAGGAGGGGCTTCCATACTACTGTCCAAGTATTTTACAAGGTGCCAATTTTGCAGGATGATTCTTTTAAGATTATTGGCGTTTGGACAATAAGTAGTTACACAAACTTGCCTGTTGGAAGCAGATTTGTTTTTCCTTTCGAGGAGACTTTCCCTCGGGGTCCATCTGGCCCTTTTCATGGAGTTGCGGACAAGTTTTTTAGGGTATCCCCTGTCACACAATTTGGATACAAGGTTTTCAGCATGATGTTTATAGTCCTCCTGTAATGAGCAGTTTCTGCGAATTCGCAGAAATTGCCCATAGGGCAGATTTTCCTTTAGGCTTCGCGGATGATTACTTGAAAATAGTAATGCTTTATTCCTGTCGGTGGGTTTAGTGAAGAGGGACGTGGCTAACGTACCTTCTAACGGAAACACTTCGACATCCAGAAAAGAAATTTTTTTGTCTGAGTATGATATACTGAACTGTATGTCCGTTGTTCTATTGTTGAGCCAATTGAAAAACGATGTTAAGCTTTCTTCTCCCCCAGTCCAAATCATAAAGACATCGTCTATAAAACGCCACCATGTGGTGATGTGTTCTTTAAACGGATTGTTGTTGTGGATGTACTTTTCTTCATAGAGTGACATAAAAAGTACTGCCAACTCCGGCGCAAAGGGACACCCCATCGCCACCCCCTTTATTTGGAGGTAGAAATCATTACCGAAGCTGAAGTAGTTCTTTTTTAAGGCAAAGGATGCCAATTCAACAACGAATTTTGTGGGTACCTGGACAGGTCTAGGTCGCAGGTCCAGGAAGTATTCCAAAACTGCCACAGCCTCATCCTGAGGTATTTGTGTATAGAGCTGGATCACATCTAGTGTTACAAGTAAATCCTTTTCTTTCTCAAATTTAATGCCATCCAACTTGGTGATGAAATCTGTTGTGTCTTTTAGGTAAGAGACAACTAAGTTCATAAACTGTTTTAAAAAACAGTCGACATATTTGGCCACCGGTTCCAAAAGGGAGTCACACCCTGCCACAATTGGTCTCCCTGGTGGCTTTGTTTGATGTTTGTGGACCTTTGGGAGGACATAAAAAAGGGGTACTTTCGGGTGTTTATTTCGTAAATATTCCAGCTCTTTAGGCCCTAAGAAGCCCGCCTCAAATCCTTCTTGTAAAATGGGAAACAGGAGGTTTTGAAATTCTAGCGTGGGGTCTTTACTAATCTTCCGGTAGCACATTTGGTCGTTTAGCTGCCTCAATACTTCAGTATTGTAATCATTGGTGTCCCAAATGACAATCGAACCGCCCTTATCGGCTTGTTTTATGGTGATTGTATTATCGTTCTTTAACATTGAAAGAGCATTTGTTTCATCCTTTGAAATGTTAAATTTTACGAACTTTTTTTGTTTCTCCATGTCCGCAATGGCCGAGAGGACCGTTTTTTCGAAGATGACTACTTCTTTTGGTACTTTGTGACCAGGAGGACAGAACGTGGATTTTTTCCGTAATCCGGTAACTTCTAAAGATGTAGAGAACGGGTTCTCTGCAAAAAATGTGGTGAGGCGCAATTTCCGACAAAATTCGATGAACTCGGTCTTCATCTTGACAAAATCTGTTTTTTTTGTGGGCACGAAAGATAATCCTTTGGATAAAATACTTTCTTCAGCTGTTGTTAATATCCTATTTGAGAGGTTGAAAATCGGAGAGACCGCTAGTTTTTGTATTGTTTTTGGCGGGTTGTCATCTCCCAAGGCTGATTGTAGCGTTGTCTCCCTCTGGAGCTCGTTTGGCCTCGTCCTAAAAAAGAGGAATTTGATGACTGTCCTTGGGGTTGTTGCATTTGGTTCCATTTGCGATTTTTATTATTAGATCTACTATTGTTTATATCGCTATCGTCCCCCGAGGAAGAGGTGTCCGAGAATGTAATGAATTGTTTGCGGGATCTCCCACGGTTGTCAGATAAGTATCTCCTAGATTCTAGGAGATACTTATCTGACAACCGTATCTCCTAGATTCTAGGAGATACTTATCTGACAACCGTGGGAGATCCCGCAAACAATTCATTACATTCTCGGACACCTCTTCCTCGGGGGACGATAGCGATATAAACAATAGTAGATCTAATAATAAAAATCGCAAATGGAACCAAATGCAACAACCCCAAGGACAGTCATCAAATTCCTCTTTTTTAGGACGAGGCCAAACGAGCTCCAGAGGGAGACAACGCTACAATCAGCCTTGGGAGATGACAACCCGCCAAAAACAATACAAAAACTAGCGGTCTCTCCGATTTTCAACCTCTCAAATAGGATATTAACAACAGCTGAAGAAAGTATTTTATCCAAAGGATTATCTTTCGTGCCCACAAAAAAAACAGATTTTGTCAAGATGAAGACCGAGTTCATCGAATTTTGTCGGAAATTGCGCCTCACCACATTTTTTGCAGAGAACCCGTTCTCTACATCTTTAGAAGTTACCGGATTACGGAAAAAATCCACGTTCTGTCCTCCTGGTCACAAAGTACCAAAAGAAGTAGTCATCTTCGAAAAAACGGTCCTCTCGGCCATTGCGGACATGGAGAAACAAAAAAAGTTCGTAAAATTTAACATTTCAAAGGATGAAACAAATGCTCTTTCAATGTTAAAGAACGATAATACAATCACCATAAAACAAGCCGATAAGGGCGGTTCGATTGTCATTTGGGACACCAATGATTACAATACTGAAGTATTGAGGCAGCTAAACGACCAAATGTGCTACCGGAAGATTAGTAAAGACCCCACGCTAGAATTTCAAAACCTCCTGTTTCCCATTTTACAAGAAGGATTTGAGGCGGGCTTCTTAGGGCCTAAAGAGCTGGAATATTTACGAAATAAACACCCGAAAGTACCCCTTTTTTATGTCCTCCCAAAGGTCCACAAACATCAAACAAAGCCACCAGGGAGACCAATTGTGGCAGGGTGTGACTCCCTTTTGGAACCGGTGGCCAAATATGTCGACTGTTTTTTAAAACAGTTTATGAACTTAGTTGTCTCTTACCTAAAAGACACAACAGATTTCATCACCAAGTTGGATGGCATTAAATTTGAGAAAGAAAAGGATTTACTTGTAACACTAGATGTGATCCAGCTCTATACACAAATACCTCAGGATGAGGCTGTGGCAGTTTTGGAATACTTCCTGGACCTGCGACCTAGACCTGTCCAGGTACCCACAAAATTCCTTGTTGAATTGGCATCCTTTGCCTTAAAAAAGAACTACTTCAGCTTCGGTAATGATTTCTACCTCCAAATAAAGGGGGTGGCGATGGGGTGTCCCTTTGCGCCGGAGTTGGCAGTACTTTTTATGTCACTCTATGAAGAAAAGTACATCCACAACAACAATCCGTTTAAAGAACACATCACCACATGGTGGCGTTTTATAGACGATGTCTTTATGATTTGGACTGGGGGAGAAGAAAGCTTAACATCGTTTTTCAATTGGCTCAACAATAGAACAACGGACATACAGTTCAGTATATCATACTCAGACAAAAAAATTTCTTTTCTGGATGTCGAAGTGTTTCCGTTAGAAGGTACGTTAGCCACGTCCCTCTTCACTAAACCCACCGACAGGAATAAAGCATTACTATTTTCAAGTAATCATCCGCGAAGCCTAAAGGAAAATCTGCCCTATGGGCAATTTCTGCGAATTCGCAGAAACTGCTCATTACAGGAGGACTATAAACATCATGCTGAAAACCTTGTATCCAAATTGTGTGACAGGGGATACCCTAAAAAACTTGTCCGCAACTCCATGAAAAGGGCCAGATGGACCCCGAGGGAAAGTCTCCTCGAAAGGAAAAACAAATCTGCTTCCAACAGGCAAGTTTGTGTAACTACTTATTGTCCAAACGCCAATAATCTTAAAAGAATCATCCTGCAAAATTGGCACCTTGTAAAATACTTGGACAGTAGTATGGAAGCCCCTCCTTTATTTGCATTTAAAAAGGAGAGTAGCGTGGCCAATCATGTGATTAGAGCAGGAATCAAAAAAGACAAACAGCCATCGCTAAGACAGATGATGGGATTACCACCGATCACAGGCCACCACAAATGTGGCACTTGCCTGTGCTGCGAACTGACCGTCGAGGGATCCCTCTTCCAACATCGTGGGATATCATGGAAACATGACAGTTTCAGCAACTGTAGAACTAAATATGTCATATATGGCATTACCTGTCCATGTGGGTTACTTTACATCGGAAAAACTAATCAGGAAATTCGGACACGAATCACACAACATAAATCCAGAATAAAAAATGGGATCGACACTGCCCCGTTAGTTAACCATTGGAAACGTTGTAAACATCTGCTCAGTGACCTTAAATGGACTGTGATCTCACGTGTTGAAAAAGATGCACGAGGAGGAGACATGGAGCTGAAATTATCCAAAAGGGAAGCCCACTTAATTGTAAAGTTTGACACAGCAGTCAAAGGACTTAATGAGATTTCAGAGATATATAAGCTATAACTTGGGAGTTATAACACCACACAATGAATCTATGGGACGCTATACATGCGCAATATATATTACACCAGGAAATGCCCCCCTGGCCTGCCTTTGTTTCGCGCAATAGCGCTATATATTGATTAGACCTGCAATGTCTCCCTACTCTCCACGCATGCGCGAGGAAATGCCCTCTCGGCCTGTCTTTGTCCCACGCATGCGCATTTGCGTTACATATATTGAGTAGCCTTGCAAAGTTTCTCTACTCTCCACGCATGCGCGAGAGAGCAGTGCTACAGGGGACGCCGATTGATTGAGAACAACGGAGCTTCATGCCGGTAAGCCCGAACAGGACTAGGCTGTTTGTCAAATATGCCCACAGTAATCTGGTACATGGAATAAACGAGCCCTTCGTTTTTCCCTTTCAAATAGAGGCCGCTTTTTTGGAAGAAATTGATTTAAATCTGTACCCGCATTGTCCTCGTTCAAGGACGCATTTGACCACAACTGGCTGGTAAGCACTCTACAACCCCCTTTTTTGGTTTGATTCATGAGCCCTGTCTTCGATCATGCCACACTAAAACGAACGTTGCTCTGTTACAGGCCCCCTACTTGAACTTGCAACAACACAAGATACCGCTAAGGTAAACTTTGTTTTGACACATGGCAAACCTCATTTTCGTTGCGTGTTTTTCAACTCACTCATATAGTCCTCTACATGTTGTTCTTTTCATCACACAGGTTTTACTCCTTCCCTGGATATTTTCCATAGTGGTAAGCAGAAAGCTCCTTGGGTGGTTATGCTGAAGAGCGCTCTTGATATTCTACTATAATAGTTTTATAGATCCACACGATAGAATTCTCTTTTTTCTCTTCTTCTTTTTTTAGAATGACCTGGCCCTGACGAAAATCCCGGCTAAAAACCCTGGGATTTGAAACGCGTAGGCCGTTCCATGCTCAGTGTCTGCTTTCCTTCGATAGGTTTCTGTCCTTTAGTGTGAATACAGTGTCACATTACTGGCGTATAAAAAATTGCTGTTTACATCTCAAGCTGATACTTGATTTCTTTGAGTAATTTGGAATTATACTTGTAAATATTATTGTGTATATAAATTGTATAGATTGCAGCAGACCTAATACATTACATGATTGTTTATCTGTTTACTTAATCGTGTATGTATTTGTTTTTGTATGTTTTCCATGTATGAATGGTAAGGTATGATTGTGATACGACTGACTTTGGTATGTTTGTTGAATTGTTTTTAAAGAATCTATTCACCCCCTTTTTTGTCCGTATTGTATTTAGTGTATGTAAAAGTGTTGCTTTTGTTCTCAGATGTATATGACTAATACAAATATACCCCTGTGTTTTTTGGATCAAGACAATTTAATAAAAGGCTACTTATAAGCACTCCCCAGCTTGGATAAACATTCTTTGCTCTGGTGGCAAAATCTCTGTTAAACAATATCAGTATAGGCATTTGTTTTTTGTTGATTCATAATTTTGGCTCAGCCTTGCTGATTAAGAGCCCACCCAAAGTGTTCTTAGGTCTGGTCAGACAGAGCACACTCGCCCACGGCGTATCTGAGAGACAGACAGAGCACACTCGCCCACGGCGTGTCTGAGAGTCTTCTCTGGAAACTTTTATAGTCCTATATTTCCTAACAGGGAGCCAGATCACCTCAGGCCCATGGGGTTACAAGACACAGTACAAAGCACAGTCTTCAAGCAGGGTGACCCAGTGCCTCCCAGCACAGTCCCAACAGCCTCTACCTTAGTTTAGTTAGAACAGCAAACTGCAGACCAGCCCCAGATCACGAAGCAAGAATTGGTCTATCCACAGCAGTCTCTTCAGTTGCTCCTTCTTTAGCAGAGGTTCCTCTTGACCACAGAAGGGGTCCAAGCCTTTTCAGTCTCAATCCATTTGTTTCATTCAAAGGCTCGTGGGGTTCTGCTCTTATAGTTAAACCCCTGTAAAAGGGTGACTAGGAGGGTGGAAGAGGTGTCTCCCTCAAGTGACTGGTGGGTTGTTGACTCTACCTCCCCTCCCTCTTTCCACTTATCCCAAAACGAGTGGAACACAGACTGGCAGCCTCTGTGTACAGCGCAAGAGGAGGAAATGGAAGACGGCTCCTTTAACTGGGGATACACAGACGAAGCCTCGCCTCCTGCTGACGCCAGGACCACTGGATTGGTTAAAAATCAGGAAGCACGAAGCTCGGTGTGTGACGGCACCTCGGAGGCGTTTGGAGGTTGTGTGTGGACCGGAGAGGAAGAAGACAGTTGTCGGAGAGGAGCGAGAGGAAGTTTACCAGCGGAGGGAGAACCAGAGCCAGGAGGCCAACTTTCCTGGCTTCCCGAGGGAGGAGTGTGGCTCAAGCAGGTACGGCAGCGGCTGGCAGGGTCGGTTGGGAGACTTGCCTCCTTAGTCGCGGAGACGTCCTGCCTGTGTACATAGTGTATATTTCCTACACCCGTACCTTCTTTATACTTCCCCAGTTCCTAAAAGTACCCTACCCTCACAACGTTCCTCCTCACAACCTCGGCACTGACGATATTTAGACTAATTAGCACAAGAGCAGCGGTGACCCCCTCACTACCCCGGTTCCCCACTGGCATCAGATAGTGGACCTGTGTGCTGACCGCCTCTTTTTGTCTCTTCCTTCCCGCACTGACCTGGATGAGTGAAACCCAGACCAGAACCAAAGTCGAGGGAGAGGAGTAAGGACCATAAGAACTGTTCCAACCTTTCCAAAGGACAGCGCTATCTCGGATCCAGCCGGGTTTCAGCGGGAAAGACTCCCTAGAAGATACAAAAAGACTCACTAAAATAAAACCTTATTTACCCCGATCAAGTCTCCAACCCCTTCCTGGTACCCCGCCACAACCCCGTAATGTCTTTGAAGTTTGTATGTGCTCCGGGGTCCCTGACCCCTCCCTAAATCAGTTCTGGCTGTCTCCCTCCCAGTGTCTGCTCTCTCACTTTGATACTGGGGGTATGGATCCTTAATCACTCAGCAGGAGATGGGTCAATTGGTTTATAGCTCCAGGCCTTTTAACCTCCCGGGCTTCTCCTCCCCCCTACTCTCCAGATGCAGGGCAGCCTGGTGCCATCTCAACCCCTCCCTGGGTCAAGACCTCTCCCACCTCCACTCACCTTTCAATTCCAGACAGACAATCCACATTTCAGAGGCATCCAGAAATGCTCAGAGCACAAACTAAACCACTTTCTAAAAGAGTGGTTTATAAACACACAGTGACAAAACCACCTTCACAGAAAGATGCATTATGACGCTGTGAGTTCACACATACCAAACTTCACCTCTCCATTATAAACTGACCGGAAACTAGGCTAACAAACACAACACAGGGGTGCCCCATGTGTATGTAAAAGGTAAAGTCAGCCCTGACAAGTGGTTGCACTTGTCAGGACTACAAGCTAACTTAGCATTCTGCGCGCAGGTCCTACACTGAAGGCCTGAGTTCCCTTCTCTGCACTCCCTTGCATTACTAGCCCTTGCACACACAGTGCACATGACCAGGGACTTTTACTAGTAAGGCAAACATACCAATCACCATTACATTTTACTCAGGGAACTCATGTTCTTTGAATCTGATCAGCAATGGCAAAGTACACAAAACATCTAAATTGGCACCTCTAGGTCAGGAAAAAGGTCCAGGGAACTTTAACCAAAAAGGCAAAGTCCTACAACTGGCTTGCAATATTTGTAATTTTAGAATGTATTTGTAACATCCTCATGCCACCAGGAGCCAGTTTTACTTTACAGACTTAGAGCAAGGGTGTGTAGAGTGGGTGTTTAGGTCGAAGTTGAGTTGAAGATGGATCTTTAGGAATGCAACCTTTAGAACAGCCCAAGCATGGAAATGTATGTTCAAAAGGTCTTACTGAAGAAGTGGGTCTTTGTTGCCTTTCCGAAACAGGATTATCCTTTTTTCCCCCTCTAGAGTTTGACACTTAAATAGCCGGACTCTGTCTCCGAATTTCATCTTTCTGATGGATACATGTTTCCACGGATACCTTACTTTATGGAAACACTAAACACATAAACACTTTTCAGTAGTTTCAGCTCTGACACTGCCTCCATACAGAATGTATTAGGCCATCTCCAGGTCACCAACACTTCTTGTCCTCCCACCCGACACTGCAGAGTTTGGTGATCCAGACATTGTCCTCAAAACAGAGCCCAATCACCTCTCGTATGGTCCTTCTGGACAGAGAGCCCTAGAAACTTGTGTTGGTTCACAAACGTTTTGCCTTCAGCAGCTTGGCTCTACGCGAAGCTAATGCTGCCTTCTTTTTATGTCCGTTCCTTGTGGGAACTGGGGAAAATCACACTTGTTAGCCAGCCCAGGCACATGATGAAGTCATTCTCTGACCTTGAGTGTTGGTGTCTTTATGAATGTGATGGCAGTTATGGCAGCTGATAAGCGTGGCTCAAATCCACCCGAGTGACTTACCACACTTGCCTATAATTACCAAGTACTAAATCAGACGGACAGTGGACAAGAATAAACAAGATATTTTATTAGGCCACAAACTCCCATATGAGAGGGCCCTGTCCGACCTCACCCCTAAGAGTGCGCCGAGAGGACTGACCCATCTCATCACAGCAATACATTATAACAGGATACATTAGGATAAAACACGCCCAGTCTGGAAAAGTAGTGGACCCCTGAAAGAGCGAACAATGACCTCACACAAGAGGCATCTGCACCTGCGATGGCAACATTTCTTATCTCAGCCCAAGGCCGCGGAGCTAGGGCTCAGCGTCTCCAACACATGAGAACAGCACTGATTAGAAGTTTGCTATAGTTTCGATCACAGTTAGCCAAGAAACGAAAACTGCTGCGTTCAGGGTTTTTTTCTATTCCTACGGGAGGGGAGAACGAGTGCGACTCGCACGCAGAGAGAAGCACTCCAAAATGGTGGCACACAAGCTAAGAAAACAGAATAATGTCACATATAAAAATGAATATTGAAATGGAGAATATAAACGTAAATACATGAATGAATATATCATTGGTTAGACACATTATGCTAACTCATAAGCGTAAGTGTAAGTGGGCGGGGCATCGGAAAATGAAACCTATCAGACCCTCCTTTTAGCATGATGTGGCTAACATGAGTGCAGCCTTTATTAGCTAAAAGAAGGGCCTTTACATCAAATGCTAAGGGCGGGCCATTATCTCAATCGAAAATATCATCGTCAATGAGCATTAACCAACGAATATCATGAAGCTCTACATCATCTGAAACAGGATATTGGCGTGTTGGTGTCCGAGGAACTCGTAAATTGCTAGCACACATGGAGCAACAAGGGGAAGGCAATAAACGCATAAACAGGTCAGCAAGATACCCACAACACCCATCAAAATCTTCCAGCCCCAGGAGGAGAAAACACTCCACAACCATGTCTTTAATGACCAGGTACCCGTATCCTGATGGAGTTCAGCTGCCAATCTATGGAGTTTCTGTACAGCTAAGTTAACAGTCGGGCCGAGTCAGGAATATATACACAACAAGACGTCCCGATGACGCGGCAGGCTCCACCCCTGTCTGCGAGGATGACGTCAAGCACCATCCTATTCTGGATCGTAAATAATCTCATAGCCTGCATCTCAATGGACAGATTGGCTGCAATATCTGCCTCTGTATTTACAACCTTTTCCATCACCCTCAACAGTCTCCGAATAGCCCTACTGTTAAAGATAGGACCCCAAAACGGCAATAAACCCTTAGAGAAATCTGTCCATTGTTGCAAAGAAGTGTCAGTCTGATCTACATCCTCAACTTGGAGTGCCCTCCTTTTACGCTGTCCAGGCATTATAGCAAACTGCCGATGGGTCTTATGATAATCTGAGGGTGCTACATAAACAGGGGGGAGTAAATAGGCCAGATAGCAGATCCCACCCCAACCCTCAGGCAACCACAAGTAACCATTACCCCCGCATACAAAGTAAATATTTGGGGGGAGTTATTAGAGAAGGACTAAGGGGCAGACTAATCGAAGCAGTCACATTGCAGGAGCTGTCCCCCACCTTAATAGGACCCCTCCCTAAGATACAGAAAAAAGGTGAAGGCCCAACAACTGCCTGGGGCACCAAGGAGCGACCACTACTATTTGTCGAAGGAGGATGTCTATAGGCTAAGGAAGAGTTCAACTGAAGAAAACTCTTCCCTCACTCTGTCAGTGTCGTTGGGTGTCACAAATCGTTCTACCTTCCTCGAGCATGTTTCCAAAAATGTCTGATCAAAACGTCCGTCAGTAAACAACCGTCCAAGGGAAGAGGTTGGGCATAGGGCGTACTCGCATTGTCAACGTCGATCCTGTACCAGGTAGTCGGGGGTCCAAAAAATCAGGCTGCTGAAAGAATTTAACCATGCCAATTAGAGTGTACCAACCCACACAACTATTCACTGATGTTAAAGGAAGTGCCAGCAATCTATCCTTTTTATAGGCAGCAGAGGGGAGCAACCCACAGACCCAACAATCTGTCACATTATACACAGCATGAGCATGATGTAGAGTCTTAATAAAAACATTATCTCGATAGCCCTTCCGCATGCATTGTTCACCATAATCAACAATAATCATATTGTGTTCGGGCAAAGCAGACGGTGTAGGAACAAACTTATGGACAGGGTAAGCTTCATCAAGGAAAAACAGTATTCCAAGAATTATCAGAAATATGATGATCAATATCACTATGACCACCACTTTCCCTTTCCGTGATAGAGCAAGCCATGGAGAATCGGGTTCTGGTCTACGGGGAGCTGCAAAGGGTTGCTCCTCCTCAGGGATGGGGCGACCAAAGGGATACATATTTTCCTAACTAAAAGTCAAAAACTAAACTAAAAGATACTCAAATAGTCCCAGTCACTCTGAAGCCGGCCAGAGGGGTTCTTCACCTTCAAAAGGGATCTTCTCCCTGTGTCCGTTAAAGCCTCACAGGCAGACTTCTATTGTTCGTTCCCTAATCCCACAACGGAGTCGCACCTTCTTGCAACTCAGGAGCACTAAATCTGGGCCCAGGCGCAATCCTAATGTCCCATTCAACAGTATCTCGATAGTGCACCAGGGCTCTTACCAGCAGTCCATCCCTATCACTGAACTGTTCTGCAACACAGTCCTCATCTAGTTCCTATCTCAGCCCTTCTTCTAGTGCTCAGTACTTTTTCTTCTCTTTTCTGGGCCGCAAATTATAACAAGTGCTCCCTCGCACCTCTGGATCTGTGAACAGAATGGGGGACTCAATGGCAGAAAACGTATCCTCTGCTGTTTGCTCGCTGTGGTCAGAAGAAGCCTCGCCACTTGCAATCAGAACTGGCCTCTTTGCTCTTTTATCCCTCTCCTCACCCCTCAATGAAGCATCCGAGAAGGGGATGTACCGAGGAACCGTCTCACACTCTTGATCAGCGACGCCGTCTCTCACCCATTCATCATATGGCAACGGCAATGGTACGCGCTTTACATGTGAAGCGTGCGTCCATGCCTTCCGACCCTGGATCCGAAGTGCGGTGCGGGTGGTCAGAAGCACCTGCCTCGGCTCTGACCACCTGGGTTCCAAACAGGACTTCCTATGGTACTTCTTCACGACAACCCAGTCCCCGGGTTGTATGGTATGGCCTGGCCCCTCTGGCAGTGGCTTCAGGGTGTCTGCTACCTGCTGATGAATAGAACGGAGATCTTTATTCAAAGCATACAGGTAATCTATCAACAAAGGATATTCAATTTAGGAGAAACATTTTGGTCTAGGGACGCCCCACACGTTGGCGGGGCGGCCAAAAATAACCTCATGTGGTGAGACACCTGTCTTGGAATTGACTGTCACTCTAGTGGAAAGCAATGCTAGGGGAAGTGCATCTGGCCAACGCAACCCTGTACTCTCTTGTATCTTGGCCATTTTCAGTTTAAGCATCCCATTGAACCTCTCTACCAAACCCGCAGCCTGGGGGTGCTGTGCTGCGTGAAACCTTTGGGAGATCTGCAGCCCCTTACATATCTGTTTCATCAATTCAGCATTAAAAGACGTGCCATTGTCGCTCCAGATCACCCGGGGCAATCCGTAGCGGGAGAAATACTCCTTGATCAACATCTTAGCTGTGGAAATAGCTGTACAATCCTTAGTTGGGAAAGCCTCCACCCACCTACTAAAAGAGCATACCACCACTAGAACGTACTTGAGGTTCCTGACCCTCTCCATTTCAATATAATCCATCTGGATCACTTCAAAAGGGAAAGAAGGAGGTGCAAAATTACCAACTGGATCAGGTGTTCCCTTTCCTGGATTATGTCGTAAGCAAACCATACACTGTTGCACCAAATGAGTTGCTACCTTGGAAATGTTTTTGTTGCTCCATACTGGGTCTAAGAATTTGGATATCCCCCTTGCACTAATATGCGCTGGCACATGAGCCATTGTCACCACTGGAAGGACATACGCATCCGGGAGTAACCATCGTCTTTTGTCTGTCACATCCGTCCAACACTCATCCGAGTCCAACCGCCCCCACCATTCTTCCATGTCCTCAAATCATCGTCAGTTGCCTTTTCAAGTATGTTCCGCACACTTTGTACAGTGTTCGCAAACATATTAACGTCCGGTACCCACCTAGCTGGTCCTGCCACAAACATTCGTGGTACTTTCATCCTAGCCGTCTCCTTAGCTGTCTGATCTGCAAATGCATTTCCCCGTCCTACATCATCTACCACCACTTTGTGCACGCCACATTTAATCACTGCCAGTCATTTGGGAAGCGTCAATGCTGTCAATAGTCGTAGTATCAATGGACCATTCTGAATCCTTTGTCCGTGTGATGTCAAAAACCCCCTCTCCGCCCACAGTCGTCCGTAACTATGAGCCACGCCAAAGGCGTGTTGGCTGTCAGTGTAAATATTCACGTCCAGTCCTTCACTCAATTCACACGCACGCATCAATGCTATTATTTCTGCAGCTTGAGCTGAGTGGTACGGGATCCTAGAAGTCTCCACCACTGTTTTCAATGTCGTGACTGCATATGCTGCAGTTGAGGTACCATCCGCAAGTTTAAAACAGGAACCATCAACATACAGCTCCCCGTCAGGATCATCTAGGGGGGTGTCTGTCAAATCTATCCTTCCCTTTGTCTCCTCCTCTGTCCGAAACAAACAATCATGGACTTCATCGTCCTTTTCACCTGAAGGGATAGGTATCAACGTGGCCGGGTTCAGAGTGGCACATCGTTTAATCGTCACATGGGGTGCAAATAACGTCATCTCATAACCAGTAAGACGAGCACTTGTTAAATGCTGCGTCTGCGTTCTGTTCAGTAGAATATCCACAGCGTGCGGTACCATCACTGTGAGTTCTGAACCCAACACGAGCCCTGCCGATTGTCTTATTGAGACCGCAGCAGCCGCTGTAGCCCTTAGACAGCTCGGCAACGCTCTCGCCACAATGTCAAGCATAGCAGAAAAGTAAGCGCACGGTCTCCGTTTCCCACCAAAACATTGAGTTAGGACAGACAACGCTCAACCTTCCGCCTCGTGTACATAAAGCACAAAAGGCTTCTGGTAATCAGGAGTTCCCAAGACAGGCGCAGAACACAAAGCTGTTTTTAGTAACTCAAATGCTTCTTGACACGCCGGAGTCCAGGGTAGGGGTTCGCACACTTCTTTAGTAGTCAAATACAGAAGGGGTTTGGTTAGTACGGCATAATTAGGTATCCACTGGCGACAATACGATGTTATACCCAGAAATGCGCGCACCTATCGCTGCGTGTTAGGTACAGCCATGTTAGTTATCGCCTTGATGCGCTCCGGGGTCAACCTCCTCCCCTCCTTCGATAGGAGATGACCTAGGTAGGTAACCTCCTGTCGACAGTATTGGAATTTAGAAAGGGACACTGTATGTCCCTTGTGAGCCAAATGATGCAGTAATTTAACCGTTGTTTCTCGACACCCCTCCTCAGTGTCAGATGCGAAAAGATCATCTACATATTGCAAAAGAACATTGCCTTTGGGAAGCTCTAAGTCATCTAATTGAGCTTTCAAAGCCTGACTGTAAATGCTGGGACTCTCAGTATAGCCTTGGGGAATTCTACAAAATCTGAAACTTCGGCCAGCCAATGAGAATCCGAAAAGGAAACGGCTATCAGGATGCACAGGAATGCTAAAGAAAGCATTTTTTAAGTCCAAAACAGAAACATATTTGGCCGTGGGGGGTATCATTGTCAAAATGGTAGTAATATCAGAGACCACAGGGTATTGAGGCTCAACCACCTTATTAATGTGGCGTGTCAATCACAAATCGATAGACGTCAGGTGCACCATCGGCAGTATCAGCAGAGTGTTGTTTAAGGATCAGGAGACTGTCAGGGCTAGGGTGGCTGGTGGTCTAGGGCCCGCCCCACTCTGCTTTCGGAGTTGCCCTTGTGGCAAAATGCATCAGTCCTCTTTGAGAGGGCGTTGGTGGCTGATGTGCTTCAAACCTGCTTGTGCTGTTAAGTTGCATCCATGTTTGTAGGTTTGCGCAGGTTTCCCTGTCCTTTAGCTGTTGTTTTGCTGTGTTTCCGCCTAATGCGTGAGGTTTCGCATGCTCACGCGTAATGCGTGAGGTTTGGCATGCTCACGCGTAATGCGTGAGGTTTGGTTGTCGGGTCGCGTGCGTAAGCGCCGAAGGCACGCTAACTTACGCGACCGCGCCCTGCCTCCTGTGCTCACTATTCTGGATAGTTCCTAGGGAGTGGCTGTGGTTTCTTCCTGCTCCCTTTCCTGTTTCCTACTGCCCAGCGTTTTGGAGTGGGATTTCACCGGAGGCTTTCGGTGTTCATTGCAGGGGGCGTGGCAGTTTCCAGCTTGCTCCGTTTTCAGCTTTCCAGCCTTCAAGAACCAAGTTGGAGCGTTTCAAGGCGATCTCTCATCCATCTGAGTAGTAGAGTAGGTCGTACTCTACAGGTAGGGAATAGGAATTCCTGGTTCCCAGTTCTTGTCTAATTATGTTGAAAAATTGCTTCTTTTTTTAAAGGTGATATTTAAAGCTGCCAAATGCATTTTAAGTGATTTCTAAAACTAAGAAAGTTCGCATCCTTTAATGTTTTATTCCTCAAGTAGATAATCGCAATCCATTGCTGGCAAGGGTTGTTGATAGTGTTTCGGGGGGAACGCAAAGCATATTTGAATGTGCGTAAAAGCTGTTTCTATTGCAATATTGTCTAGGCGCATTCCCTTTTTGTGATGACTGGCTAATAGGTCAAATGGGTTATTTCTTGTTAAAGATGTTTATGAGGTAATCATTTAGCTTGTCCTTCAAACTTTGGTAAAGGAGTTTATTTGCTGAAGTGTGTTGTTATTTCTTTGATGAAGAATCTGTCGCAATTCACAAGAGATTGAATTCGCTATTCACAAGTGATTGAAAATTAAACAGCATAATTAATAAAGTGTTATATGTTGAATACTACCGTGTAAGAAGCTTTCTGGATTATTAGAGAGAGCTTGTTTATAGGCTTGTGTTTTAGAATCTCCACAAAGGTTATAGCTAACTTAGAATTTGCAGAATATTTTGTTACTAACTTTTCCTTTTCAGATCTCCTTCCCCGCAGTTCCCTTCCCAATTCCTTTTTCCCCTCGCTTGATCACTCCAAGATTCTGTGTAGTAATTACATTCGGAATTGGAGGTATCGAGAGGTGGGCCCTTATAACTTCACGACAGACCCTGAGGAAGACGTCGCCTGACAGAATAGTGAGCCCATGAATTATTTTCCTCCTGGTCTGTACGTGGAGTCATAATGACCACCATCAATGATTTAATGTCTGCAATCATGCGAATACAAGCAGACTTAAAAGAAACCATGGATGTAACTGCTTTGTTAGCAGCTAAGGTGGAAAATATTCAATTACAGAGTACTCCTCTTCCGGATGAGGTTCACGAAACTGGTGCTAGCAGGGGACATACAAACATAGCTGTTACTGTGCCCCCCCAGATTCCTTTGGCAGCTCCTGAACGTTTTTCTGGGGACCCCTCTAAGGTGCAAATCTTTTTGACCCAGATAGAGTTGCATTTTGCTTGTAGACCAACTGCATTTCCAACCCCACAGTCTAAGATTGCGTTTTTAATTTCCTATTTGACCGGAGATGCCGCAAACTGGGCAGTTCCTTTGGTCAGACAAGATGACACTTTGCTTTACAACTGGAAACGTTTTGTGGAAGAATTTGAAAAGGTTTTTGATCGTAGAACAGTTACTTTATCCGCAGATCGAGAACTACTTCAGTTGAAACAAGGTAATAGGGACCTTGTTTCTTATTTGTCTCACTTCAACAGATTAATCGCTGAAACTTCTTGGCCAGAGGAAAAAAGGGCCGCCCTTTTTTATCAAGGTCTAAAAGACGAGCTAAAAGATGTTCTGGCTCAAATTGATCCTCAACCAGTAATTTGCTCTGAATTGATTAATCTAACGTTGCGTTTAGACCACAGACTCTCTGAACGAAGATCAGATAAAAAAAGAACAGACAAACCAAACTGGAGATCAGAAGCTAAATCTAGGCCTCAATTTTCAAATTCTGAAACCGGTTCGGAGCCTATGGAAATAGGAACTTTAAGACAACCATTGTCTAAAGATGAGAAAGACAACCGTCGAAAGAATGGACAATGCCTTTATTGTGGTCGAAAAGGTCACTTCGTGAAGGACTGTTTAACTAAGCCAAAGGGAAAATTTCCTAACTCTAGTAAGTCAGCAGTTCTGGAAAAAACAGATCCGAAATCGGAAAACTAACTGGCCCAAGATGTTTGAAGGGAGATCTCTTGGGTACTATTGCCTTCCCTTCTGTGAACTCATGTGTCTCTAACTACAAAGCTCATTTTAGATTAGTCGTACAAATCAGGTTAATTCAAGAAACATGCCAAATGGAAGTTTTAGTTGATTCTGGAGCTACAGGAAATTTTGTAGACTTAGAAACCGCTCAACGCTTAGGAATCATCTGTGAACAAAAAGAGACTCCAGAAATAGTGCAAGCGGTGGATGGAAAAATTCTAGCTGGAGGGCCAGTGACCATGCAAACATCCAAGGTTATTATGATCTGTGAAGATGCTAAGCAACAAATACATAAGGAGGAGCTTCAATTTGATGTTATCCAAGCACCTCAGTATGGTTTTATTCTGGGAATGCCTTGGCTTTGCTTGCACAATCCAACCATAGATTGGCGAAAAAGAGAACTGGTTTTTCTGTCTGATTTTTGTCATTCGACTTGTCTTAATGCCTCAAAACTAACTCTTAGTCGATTGGCCACAGCTGAGGAAAAAGAAACATTGTTACCTAAAGTTTACAAGGACTTCGCAGAAGTTTTTAGTGAAACTAAGGCAGCCCTCCTTCCTCCTCATCGAAGCTATGATTGTCAAATCGATCTTGTACCTGGATCTAGTGTCCCAAATTGTCGCATTTATGCTTTGTCTGAAAAGGAGAACCAACACTTAAGACAATATCTCGACCAATATCTAGAGAATGGATTCATCCGCCCCTCCAAGTCTCCGGCAGCGTCTCCTTTATTTTTCATTCCGAAAGCAAATGGGGAATTGAGGACCTGCATCGATTATAGGGCGTTGAACAAAATCACTGTCAAAAATAAATACCCATTGCCTCTCATCCCTGTTCTTTTGGACCAAGTTAAAAGGGCAGAAATCTACACTAAATTGGACCTCAGAGGAGCCTACCATTTGGTTCGTATCAGGCAAGGTGATGAATGGAAGACTGCTTTCAAAACCCGATATGGTTTGTTCGAGTACTTGGTGATGCCATTTGGGCTGTGCAATGCACCAGCAGCTTTTCAGTTTTTTTTGAATGAAGCCTTGAAAGAATTTTTGGATCTTTTTGTTATTGTCTATATAGACGATATTTTGATTTATTCTGATTCTGAAGCCGAACATGAAGGCCATGTCAGAAAGGTTCTGAAAACTCTGCAATCACATAATTTGTACTGCAAATTATCCAAATGTGATTTCCATGTTCGGGAAGTTGAATTTTTGGGAGTTCTCCTCACTCCAACTGGAATGAAAATGACTGACAGAAAGATCAAAGCTGTTGCCGATTGGCCCACTCCGACCTCTGTTCGAGACATACAGTGCTTTTTGGGATTTGCAAATTTTTACCGCCGCTTCATTGATCATTTTTCTGCTGTGGTAGCTCCCATCACACGTTTGTTAAGAAAGAAGGTGAACTTCGAATGGTCCATTGAAGCTGAACATGCATTTCAGAAGTTAAAAAGAGCCTTTACTGAAGCTCCCGTTCTCATGCATCCCAATGTAGAGAAACCCTTTATCATTGAAGCTGACGCCTCTGATGTAGCTATAGCAGCCATTCTCTCTCAAAGACATCATACTACTGGTCAAATGCATCCGGTTGCCTACATGTCTCGAAAACTAAATCCCGCAGAGCAAAATTATGTAATAGCTGAAAAGGAGCTACTAGCGATTCTAGAAGCCTTCAAAGAATGGAGACATTACATAATGGGAGCAAAATTTACTGTAACCGTGTACACTGATCATAGAAATTTACAGTTTATGAGCTCAGCCAGACTTTTGACCCCGAGACAACTCAGGTGGATGATGTTCTTTGCCGAATATGACTTCATAATTACCTTCCGTCCAGGCCAAGACAATAAGAAAGCTGATGCCCTGTCCAGAAAAGACTCTTCTTTGCATCGCTTTGAAGGAACTCCTCAACCAATAATAGATCCAGGCAAAGTAATTAATGTTCTCTCGGCAGATCAATTTTTGGAGAATATTCATGAAAATTTTCCTTCTTCCCAGTGGAAATCATGGTTGAACTCCAACGTTAACCAAACCATCAAAGAAGGGATACCTTTCCATGGAAAGCAAGTTTATCTGCCCTCTTTGCAATTACAAGAAACTGTATTCAATTGGTTACATTCACATCCTATGGCCGGTCACCCAGGCCCTCGAAAGACTGTGGAGAAAATACAAAAGATGTTTTGGTGGCCAACTCTGCAAAAAGATGTGTTAAAAATGGCTAATGATTGTGAGGTCTGTGCAAGATTTAAATCCGATCACACTAAACCTAAAGGTTTTCTACAGGTCCTGCCTACACCAACTGAACCATGGAAACATATTTCGTTGGATTTCATTACTGATCTACCATCTACCCAACACCATACTGTGATTCTAGTAGTTGTAGACAGTTTAACCAAATATGCACATTTCATTCCTTGTAAGCAGCTACCTACTGCAGGACAGTTAGCGCAAATATTTCTACAACATGTGGTGCGCTTACATGGACTGCCTTCAGTATTGCTTTCAGATCGAGGGTCTCAGTTCTCTTCCAAGTTCTGGCAACAATGGTGTAAAGATCTGCACATCACTTCCAATATGTCCACTAGTTATCACCCTCAAACTGATGGGCAAACTGAAAGACTGAACCAAACTTTGAAACAATACTTGAGGTGTTATGTTACGGACTCTAAGAAATCTTGGTTAGATTTACTTTGGATTGCGGAATTTGCGTATAACACTTCGCCTCATTCATCAACCGGTTTCTCACCGTTCAAGGCACTCTATGGCTATGAACCTAACACCATACCGTTAGCTATGATCAATGATGGTAATGTTGTGCCAGCAGTTAAGGACTCTGTACAACTTATGCAAACTATCCACCGTCAGGTTCAGGATCGCTTGTTGCAAAGCAAGAAGAAATACAAAGAGCAGTATGACAAAAAACATCGTTCAGGTCCTACGTATGCCCCTGGAGACAAAGTTTGGTTGTCCACAAAGAACTTGAACTTCAAACACAAAAGTATGTTTCAACCTAAGTACATTGGTCCTTACCCAGTTCTTCGACAGGTGAACCCTGTGACATTCAAGTTGTTGTTGCCTAGGTCTCTACGAATTCATCCAGTGTTTCATACTTCCCTCCTTAAACCTGCTAATCAGAATCTGGCTCCCCGTCCAGCTCCGATTTTAGTTCATGGTAGTTGGGAATATGAGGTACGAGACATTTTGGATTCTAGACGTCGGGGTTCCAAGTTGTGGTACCTTGTCTCCTGGAAGGGATACGGTGCTGAGAATGATTCCTGGGAACCGGCTGACAATGTTCATGCCCCACGCTTGATACGCCGTTTCCACCTCCTCCACCCTCTAAAGCCGGGCCCTAGACCACTCTTGGGAGGGGGGTGTACTGTCAGGGCTAGGGTGGCTGGTGGTCTAGGGCCCGCCCCACTCTGCTTTCGGAGTTGCCCTTGTGGCAAAATGCATCAGTCCTCTTTGAGAGGGCGTTGGTGGCTGATGTGCTTCAAACCTGCTTGTGCTGTTAAGTTGCATCCATGTTTGTAGGTTTGCGCAGGTTTCCCTGTCCTTTAGCTGTTGTTTTGCTGTGTTTCCGCCTAATGCGTGAGGTTTCGCATGCTCACGCGTAATGCGTGAGGTTTGGCATGCTCACGCGTAATGCGTGAGGTTTGGTTGTCGGGTCGCGTGCGTAAGCGCCGAAGGCACGCTAACTTACGCGACCGCGCCCTGCCTCCTGTGCTCACTATTCTGGATAGTTCCTAGGGAGTGGCTGTGGTTTCTTCCTGCTCCCTTTCCTGTTTCCTACTGCCCAGCGTTTTGGAGTGGGATTTCACCGGAGGCTTTCGGTGTTCATTGCAGGGGGCGTGGCAGTTTCCAGCTTGCTCCGTTTTCAGCTTTCCAGCCTTCAACAACCAAGTTGGAGCGTTTCAAGGCGATCTCTCATCCATCTGAGTAGTAGAGTAGGTCGTACTCTACAGGTAGGGAATAGGAATTCCTGGTTCCCAGTTCTTGTCTAATTATGTTGAAAAATTGCTTCTTTTTTTAAAGGTGATATTTAAAGCTGCCAAATGCATTTTAAGTGATTTCTAAAACTAAGAAAGTTCGCATCCTTTAATGTTTTATTCCTCAAGTAGATAATCGCAATCCATTGCTGGCAAGGGTTGTTGATAGTGTTTCGGGGGGAACGCAAAGCATATTTGAATGTGCGTAAAAGCTGTTTCTATTGCAATATTGTCTAGGCGCATTCCCTTTTTGTGATGACTGGCTAATAGGTCAAATGGGTTATTTCTTGTTAAAGATGTTTATGAGGTAATCATTTAGCTTGTCCTTCAAACTTTGGTAAAGGAGTTTATTTGCTGAAGTGTGTTGTTATTTCTTTGATGAAGAATCTGTCGCAATTCACAAGAGATTGAATTCGCTATTCACAAGTGATTGAAAATTAAACAGCATAATTAATAAAGTGTTATATGTTGAATACTACCGTGTAAGAAGCTTTCTGGATTATTAGAGAGAGCTTGTTTATAGGCTTGTGTTTTAGAATCTCCACAAAGGTTATAGCTAACTTAGAATTTGCAGAATATTTTGTTACTAACTTTTCCTTTTCAGATCTCCTTCCCCGCAGTTCCCTTCCCAATTCCTTTTTCCCCTCGCTTGATCACTCCAAGATTCTGTGTAGTAATTACATTCGGAATTGGAGGTATCGAGAGGTGGGCCCTTATAACTTCACGACAGACCCTGAGGAAGACGTCGCCTGACAGAGAATAGGGCTATTACAACTGTTAGAGTCTGTCTCCTCCACTACACCTGACCGTATCAAATCCTGTATTATCTGTAGCAAAGCCTTCTCTCCATCCCTAGATATCTTGTACTGGGGTATCCGTGGCAACCGGGCTCCCGCCTTAACCTTGATGGACACTGGAGCTATATCCATTTTTCCCACATCAGTATCACTACTGGCCCACAGAGTCTCTGGGACTCCCACAAACTCAGCCGGGAGAGGCTCGTCTTTCGAAAAACACTGCTGCGCATGCGTGACAGTAGGACCCAACGTGAGATACACACCGTCCGGAGAACAGTAAATTGTAGCATTTAATCTTTTCAATAGATCCAACCCCAACAAATTTTCACCGCAATTGGAAGTCAGAAGGAAGGGGGAGTCAACCGTAAAGGGACCAATAGTAAGAGCAAGAGGCTTAGAAATGGGGCTAATCACCGGGGTACCTGAGAACCCTATGGAGATATTATTCTTGCCAGACAGAGCCGCCCCCGGGACCTGAGAACGTGCCACAGAACTCTTCATAGCTCCCGTGTGCACCAAAAATTTCTGAGAAGACCCCAACAAATCCGCCGTCACATAGGGTCCTTGTTGATCAACATCCACAGAAACCGTCCCGTGCTCTGTCCTACGCTGTCCTAGTTATGAGAAAACCCAGTCAAATCGTCCATAGCATAGGCGTCATTGTAGTATTGTATGTCTCTACCAGCGTCGCCCTCCGTTTGAAAGTGTTGTCGATCCTTTTCTCCGTCAAAATAATTTCTCCCTGGCCTCCTGCCTTCATCAAACTGTCTGTCATCCCGACGAAAATCACCCCGAGCTCTACCTCTGCCTGACCCAGCATTGGACCGGAGTTCCGGACAATCTCTCCACCAATGCCCCTCCTTCTTACAGTTTGCACACTGATTCTGACCTAAACGTTCTCTCTTCTCTCCTCTACCGTAACTACTTCCCCCTCGACCCGCTACCATGGGTGGGGCTCCCCGTCCCTTTGACACCTGCTGCAGCAACACTCTCGTATTCAAGTCTTTGGCTTTCTTTTCCCGTCTGTCTTTGTTCTCGGTCTCTCTATGCTCATAGTACTGAGCCATAATCAGAATACCAGAGGGGGTGGATGTCATCCACGTACTCTCAGACGCCTGCAACCTAGCCGATATTTCCGGTAATAAATTTGTTACGAATCTATTAAGGAAAAGTCGCAAGCCTCCATCCTGAGATAGATCCTGACCCCTGAAGTCCATGAAAGCCTCCTCGAAACGAGTGAAAAAGTCTGAAACTGCGTCATCCTTTTTCTGCCTACATGCAGTCAACTTATCCCAATCCACTTTCTTTGGAGGAATAAGAGAGTGCATATATTTTATTATTCGTCCTGGTAATGCTAAAATCTCAGCCTTCGGCTTCTCTCCTGGCTTCCGCTCCTTGTCCCAATCCTTAATTTCCTCCCACTTACCGCCTAATTCCTCTGCATGATCCGTCCCCTTCACCTGTCTCCACACATCCACCGGAACCAGTAATCCAAAGAACAATTCTTTGTCAGCTACAGTCATAACCGTCGAGGAGGCTGCTTCCGTCAGCTCCTTGTAGTATGCAGTCGGATTCTTTCTTGAATCAGGCAACTGAGCCTTCAAGGCTAGAACCTCGCTCCTTTTCCAAGGCGTGTATACCCACTGTTCCTGGAAATGAGCGTCCACACGAGCCCTAGTAATATTCTGAGTTTACTGGGTCCACCACTTCAGCCACTTCAGGATGGAAAATAGGGTGTACCTCACGCATTGGGTGTACCCCAGGAAAATGGGGCTCTCCTGCCATCGGGAACTCATTTCTGGATTCCAACAAAGACCGCAGACTCTGCAACACATCCTTTATTCCAGTATTAGCCCCATAGGCTCTGTTCTTAATGTCATAAAGAACCACAGGTGCCGCTCCACCATAGCCCTGTTCCCACAACGCTATTAGTGTCGTTGACATATGCCATAAAGCATGCTGCTGCATCAGGGGTTCGTAATCTTTCATCGTGGACCAAATGTCTTCCATTGAATAAATATTATTCCTAGCCCACTGACGAGCCTGATTAGCCACTACCGTTTTCTCATCCAACCCAACAGCAGAACGCGTAAGCAACTTTCGTACCTGAGTAAGTTGCCCACTTCCCGCACCTCGGGCCAGAGTCATCAACCCACCCTGAGGGGTAGCGCTGGCAGAAACAGTAGGAAGTGCAGGAGAGGCCACCGAGGGGGGCAGTGAGCTCGCCGCCAAAAGAGAGACCAGGGGCGCGGTCAATGAAGAAGTGACAGAAGACAAGGCTTGTTCAACATCTCTCAACAAGGTAGGGGCTGAAACCGAGGCGGAGGTGGGGGTGCCAGACAAGGGAAGGGCACCAGTTTGTGGAAGAGAAACCACTGCAGAGGAAGCAGAACCTGTCAGCACGGGGTACAATGGCTGCGGGGCATACGGGGGAGGGGGACGATCATTCAAAATGTCCTCCATCTCATCTTGTTCTTCCTCCCTTACTACATAACTTTTATTGTCTTGCAACCTATAAAGTCTGTCTGCGCGCTCAATCCGCTGCTCATTCTTTCTTAGTATGTTCCCTCGCCTTCTGCGCCATCCTCTGCGCCGCTCTCTTCTGAGCTACCTTCTCCTCTCTTAGCTGTTGCTCCTTTACTTCCTTCTGCCACATCCTTAAGGAATCGAAAATGCTCTGGCGACTACGCCTAGCAAATAATCTGTCTTGTAAATAATCTAATTTTGCCACATCGAAAGAACCAGTCAAGGGCCACTGCAAATCCACGTTTCCTTTCATGTATCTGTGCCACAAGGTGTTAAACAAAATCGGAGTCAGTCCATGTTTGACATACATCTCGAAATTAGGGGAGCCCTCCACTGGGGCGGGTTGGCTCTCGGCCAATCTAGTGTCTGAGGTGCCGCAGCAGCACCCAAGACACCGCATCTTACTAAAACACGGCATCTCCACTCACGCAATCTCACACCAACACAAACTTTTCACTCGTCCTCTCACGGACTCCCAGATCACACAATCACAACAAAACACACACACATACGTAGTCACACTTCTTGTACGTCGAATCAACCCCTACCAAACACGTGTTACCAGAATGGGACAAGGCCCGTCGACCAAGTCCTGGGGAACCTGGACCCTACCGCAGACCGAACAGTGCACGCACCGTTCCGAAACTGGGGAACACATCCACCTCCCGAGCGGCACTACAGATCGCTGTGCACTACACCACGTGAGATCCGGGTCCCGTGTCCAACGAACCACACACCCTAGGGGTTCGGGTAAGTCCCAGAATCCGTCCGCAGTGAACCGCGCCTCGACCGCAGTACCATCCGGTCGGATGACAAAACAAACGTCCACCCAATCTCCACCAAGTCTGTTAGGGCGCCACTCGCACCCTGAGTTCCCTGGAGCACACTAGCCCCAGGAGCACACCGGCTCCTTCAATCACCAGAGACGCACCGGTCTCAGAGACACACCGGTCTCATGGAGCATCCCAGCTCCCTCAATCAACAGTCGGACCACTCACCTTCTATACGCGGTACCGACCTCTACTGTTCTCCACTGCTAGGACCAACACGGTCAGCTCCAAAGTTCTGCCTTCTGGACCCCGGCGCAGGATCACGAACCGGGACCTCTCCCGATCAGCAGGGTGGGGCAGCGCTGCGAGAACCAAGCTCGGCATCGAAGTGGGTACCCAGACCCACCGTGCCGACCAGAGGGTCCCCGGCCTTCTGCTACCCACTTACGGGTGAGAAAGATCCTTATCGCGGGGTCCCTGTTCGGGCGCCATCTGATAAGCGTGGCTCAAATCCACCCGAGTGACTTACCACACTCACCTATAATTACCAAGTAATAAATCAGCCGGACAGTGGAGAAGAATAAACAAGCTATTTTATTAGGCCACAAACTCCCATATGAGAGGGCCCTGTCCGACCTCACCCCTAAGAGTGCGCCGAGCGGACTGACCCATCTCATCACAGCAATACATTATAACAGGATACATTAGGATAAAACACGCCCAGTCTGGAAAAGTACTGGACCCCTGAAAGAGCGAACAATGGCCTCACACAAGAGGCATCTGCACCTGCGATGGCAACATTTCTTATCTCGGCCCAAGGCCGCGGAGCTAGGGCTCAGCGTCTCCAACACATGAGAACAGCACTGATTAGAAGTTTGCTATAGTTTCGATCACAGTTAGCCAAGAAACGAAAACTGCTGCGTTCAGGGTTTTTTTCTATTCCTACGGGAGGGGTGAGCGACTGCGACTCGCACGCAGGGAGAAGCACTCCAAAATGGTGGCACACAAGCTAAGCTAAGAAAACAGAATGTCACACATAAAAATTAATATTGAAATGGAGAATATAAACGTAAATACATGAATGAATATATCATTGGTTAGACACATTATGCTAACTCGTAAGTGTAAGTGGGCGGGGCATCGGAAAATGAAACCTATCACAGCTGTGCTGCAGAGTTATGGACTCCCAGAACATCTCCAGTATACTGACACTTCTCCCTTACCCAGTCTTCATCACCAATATCCTAAAATATCTCATTTCCACCTGCAGGTCTTATGTCTTTTAGGCACCAACAGAAGGCATAAATCCTAACACCAGAAGGTGTATGGCAGCTCTCCAGTTATGGTCTTAAGTGGCAAAATAAAGGGAGCTTCTTGGCTTAGGTGCAGATTTTTCATTCTGCACATCAGAATGTCCACTGGTGGATAGGCTCCTCCATCCTCATGAGGAGTTGCCCATTCAACAATCTGCTGGCTCTGACTATGGACACTTGCGCTCTTGGTACAGGTGCTCATCTGGGTGACCTGACAGCACAGGCTCTGTCTTTGTTGGAACAGCGTATCAACAAGGAGAGAGGTAGGGAGAAGGGAACACTCTTATTCCACACTGGTCATCAAAAACAACAACAAAAGAGTGTTCGTAGCTCATCGGGAAGGCGAGATTCAGAGCACTAAGAGAAAAAAACCACCCATTTGGTGTTATAGAAAGCCCTCACTCACCGACCTAGTCGGTGACATGCTTCATCATTGGGCCCCACTGGGAGTGGCCTAGTGCCACCCCAGTGTGCTTCAATGCCAGATTTACTGCAGAGCGGGTAATGTGAAGTTGTGAATGGCTAGGTGGTTATATAGGTGAATAAAGGAAGTGCAAGTGGTGAGGTTAAAAATGTCTTAATTGTATCAAAAAAAATCCTTTATTGCCTGATCAATAAGACATATTAAAATATGTGTAGGAAATCTGAGCCAAATAGATTGAATGGCTTGTTTCCTATAAATTTACGTGCTGGTCAACATGTTTCTGCCAATGTTGGTGTTCATTTACCTGGCATTCGTCAGGACCTATGGTGTACTAAACCCCGGCGGTATGGACACGCTAAGGCCCACCCTACCAAAGGACGTGAAAGTAAAAAGGTATGTCAAAAAAGTGCAACAAAATGATAGGTACTCGCAATTTCGGAGACCGCGCAAAAATTAAAATGCACTTGACAGGTGAGATTCTATCACACCATAGACCTCGGGAGGGGGGTGGTGACGCAATTGGCACACCGCCCTCAGCATCAAGCACCCGCTTGGTACCTGCTACTGCTCTCGGAAAACGGGTCTCGTGGATTAGCACCTCGTGAATTAGCACCTTGTTGGAACAGCACCAACACACAAATGTCTTTGAGCTGCAGGCATTGTGCCTTTCCCAGAAGGCATTTTTTTCCTTCCATTTCAGTGAGCAACGATTGTTTCACAGCGCCACCATCATAGCAACTGGTGAGCGGTGCGGGGTTGTGAACCCTACAGTGGACAGCAAGAAAAGACAAAGAAGAAAATAGAGCACTGGCATTTGGATCAAAAAATGCCAACTAGAAGCTGCTGCAACATATTAAAAAAACATCTAAGGCTCAAGGACCAGCATAAAAAGCGGCAGCAACAGCAGCAGTTAATGTGCAATGCATAGGAGACTGGAAGCATCCAGCACGATTCTGAGGTAGTCTGAAACCTCACAAGACATTAAATGAATGGAATCCGAGAGTACTCCAGTGACCTTGCGTAAATTCATAGCAGGACAGAACTAATAGTTGTGCAGACCTAGTGACAGGTTCATAGCCACATGAACTTCTTTGATAATGAGTTGTATTGATGAGTTGATCGCTGTGAGTAGTTTGATCATTTTGGGAGTGGGGTGGCTAACTGATGACAAATAGTAGCCCCATCTTCTTCACCCTGGTCTTGGCCCACAACTTAGTGGGAAGGAATTTTACTTAACTTAAAATTGATTGTCGACATGTCCATTTTAATGTCTTGACCTGTGAGGTTAGGTTTGGGGAAGATTGGTTGAACTCAAACACTGGTTCTTGTTAACTTCACAACACTCTTTCGATGAACTTATTACAAGCACATCAGAAGAGGTTAGGGAACCTAAGATTGAAGTCAAATTATGAAGCAGCAATGAAACTGGATGGGAATGCTCCAGGGTGAGTTAAGGTGGTACCACATTGTGACTCTACTACATTACTAGTGATTCCATCTAAAGCCATATTTATAACATCATGGGTGGCTCAAAGTACATGCTTCCCTTTTAAATATCTCGAGTACACATTGCACTTTTACATCTGAAAGAAACATGTTAGTGTTAGATTCCTTACCTTAGAATATCCCCAGGCGTCAGACTGGATCTGAAAAGTTTTCGTCAGCAGTACCCCTGCGCGTCGGTAGGCATCGTCTACGGCTCCCCGTCTGTTGTCGCTGTCCTGATCGCCGGGATGACGTCGCTGGAGTACTGAGACACCGCCCTCGCGCGCTGATGTCAGTTCTTCTTTTTTCCGCGCCAGAAAGCGCAGATCCAGGAAGAGCGTACCCTCAGACATTTTTCTACTAACTTTTTGGACATTTTTGTCTATCTTTTCCGAGTCCACTCGACTCCTGGTGCCGGTAGAGATGCCCTGGTTCAAGCCGTGTGACGCCTGTCACCAACTGATATTGGTTACCGACCCCCACCGTCTGTGTCTATACTGTTTGGGGGCCGACCACGATGATAAGTCGTGCCCCGACTGCCTGGCCTTGACCTTGAAGGCTAGGCGGGAGCGTTCCCGTAAGCTTCTCGAGCACTGGCACTCGGCTCTGTGCAGCTCGAGGTCCCGGTCGAGGAGGAAGTCGAGGGACCAGTCGCAGAGCTGCAGTCCTCATCGACCGTCTGAACCTTAGTCCTCGCACTTGGGTAAGTCGAGGCAATAGCAAAAAGAAGTCTAAGAGACGGCATCGTTCTTCGACCTCCCCTCGCCGGTCGCGCGTCTCGACCGAGGGTTCAGGTGGCGCCGCCCTTGCAACTCTGTCGGAGCCCGCGCAGTCGCATCCAGCCCCACACTCTCCAGTCCCAGGTCTCAATGTGTCTCCAGAGCAGATTTGAGACTTCCTCGTGGCCATGAGGACTCTCTTTCTGCTGTCGAGACCCGCCGGCGTGACTTCGGGGCCCCCGTGTATGACTAGGGGTCCTAGCCCTGTGTTGCTGGTGGCTCCGGCCCCGGCGCTGGCAGCGACTTTGGTCTCGGCGTCGCAGGACCCCGTGGGATCCAGGCCTGTATCCCGGTCGACGCTGGTTGACCTCACGACGACGCTGGCGGTGCTGACCCCCTCAGAGCAACCACCGGCGCCATCCTAAGGCGACCCGACCCCGGTTTCAGCCCGGGCTTGGCGTTGAACCGGCGCCGATCAGTGCCGTCTACGACGCCGACTGGTGAGTTGTTCGCCTAGGCCCCGGCTCCATAATTTCTGCCTGCTTATCAGGACACGGATGAAGGGGAAGACTGGGAGGTGTCCGAGGAACCTCTGGCACAGCAGTGCCACTTAAGTCAGGACTGGGCAGATGAGCTAGGCGAGGCCAGTGGTCTGGACACTTCGCCTGACACTGGTTTCTCTCTCCTCCTTCCTTGGCTATGGAGGAGGGAGCTACTTATGCTGTGGTGCTGCACAAGGCGGCCAAGGCCTTGGGCTTGAGCTCCCTGCAGCGGCCGTGAGGACCAGCCTCCTCACTGAGGTGCTTCAACCGCCAGTAAGCTCTTCAGAGCCTCTGCTGCAGTTTAATGAAGCCCTCACGGACGTTCTGATGGGCACTTGGTCCAATCCCACTACAGTCCTTCCTGTGGATTGGAACATGGCCTGGCGCCACCGCCCAGCTCCGGGCGACCCCTGCTTTCTGTCCACCCACCCCTGCCCTGAGAGTCTGGTTATCCAGGCCTCCACGTCCCAAACCGCCTTCCCGACCGCATTCCCAGACCGGGAATCCAAAAGGCTGGAACAGTTTGGCAAGAAACTGTTTTCCTCCATCAGTCTAGGGTTGTGGTCCATTATTACTGCATGCCTTTTGGACCATTACACCCACTCTCTGTGGGATACGGTGGCGGAAGTGCTGCCCCAGTGTCCGGAGGAATCCAGGACACGGCTCGCCCAGGCTCTTGCTGAGGGGTGGGATGCAGCACGGTATTTCATTCAATGTGGACTTGACACCACGGACTCGCTGGGCAGAGCAATTGCAACGACGGTGGCGATTCATCCTCACGCCTGGCTGAGGTCCACAAACTTTTCAGGGGATGTCCAGAGCACTCTCATGGACATGCCTTTTGATGGCCGTCGTCTCTTTGGCGACAAGACATATAGCGCGCTGTAGCGCTTTAAGGACTCCAGGGCTGCGGCCAAGTCCTTGGGCCTGTCAACCCAGCGCCAGCAAACTTCTGATTTTCGCTCCTTTCGTGGCCACGGAAGGGGCACCAACCCATGTTCGTCCAGCCACAGGCCCCAGAACCAACCTCAACGCGGTCGTCCATTCCGCCATGGCGGAGCAGGCGGACACAGAGCCGGTCAGTCCACATCTGCTCCCGCATCTCCCTCAAGCCTTCCTAGTCAGAGCTTTCAGGCCCATTCCAGGCCGGTGGGAGGCAGAGTTCACCATCACCTGCTCCTCTGGCGTACCGTCACTTTGGACTGGTGGGTGCTGCAAATTGTCCAAAGGGGCTACTCCCTCCCCTTCGAGACGACCCCTCCAGCCATGCCACCGCATGTCGGGGGATCACTTGCAACTTCTGCAGGAGGAAGTTACGGGCCTCTTGGCCAAGGGGGCCATCAAGCACTTTCCTGGCCCAGAAGTTGGACGGGGTTGTTACTCTCACTACTTTCTGGTTCCCAAGAAGGGCAAAGGGGGCCTACGCCCTATCTTGGACCTCAGGAGCGTCAGCGTCTTCCTCTGGAAGGAGAAGTTCAAGATGCTGACGTTAGCTCAGGTTTTGGCTGCCCCAGACCCTGGAGACTGGATGGTAGCGTTGGACTTGCAGGACGCTTATTTCCACATTCCCGTCCTGCCGGCCCATCGGTGTTACCTGCGGTTCGCGGTAGACACAAGCACTTTCAGTTTATTGTGCTCCCCTTCGGCCTCACCAGTGCCCCTTGGGTGTTCACGAAAGTGATGGCGGTGGTCGCAGCTCATCTGCACAGATTAGGGGTTCCAGTCTTCCCCTATCTCAACGACTGGTTGTTGAAGGCGGGCTCGTCCCAAACAGTTGTCTCCCCCCTCCAGACTAGGTCCGACCATCTCCTACATTCGCAGGGGTTCTCCATCAACGTGCCGAAGTCACACCGAGTCCTTCCCAGAAGCTCCTCTTCATCAGAGCGGTATTGGACTTGGGGCAGTTTCGGGTTTATCCTCCTGAGCCGCGGGTTCAGGATATTTAGACTGATTCCTATCTTTCAGCCTTAATCCCGAGTATCGGTCAGGAGGCCTCCTGCATCCTGCTGGTACATCACGCCAGGTTGCGAATGCAGGCTCTGCAGTGGGACCTGAAGTTCCAGTGGGCACAACATCAGGGCAACCTGTCCGACAACTTCCTGATCTCGGAGGGCACTGCAAGACAGTTGCAGTGGTGGCTCACGGACCTCGATTGGGTCAGTGGCAGATCCCTCTCCCTAACCCAACTGGAGCACGCAGTGGCGACTGATGCATCCCTCCTGGGATGGGAGGGCCACATGGGAGTGTGATGTATTCCTATAGGTTCTGGATCGATCCCCCTATTCCTGACCCTATTCTGGTTAAACTAACCAACAAGTTAACTAACAGTCAGCCCATGAGGCAGAAAACCCCCATGATGCAGATACCGTTATCTGACGCAGTCACACTACGGCACAGGAACGTGTTATCTGATTAGGTCTTAACGCTTGCGATCTAATTAGACAAGCGATATTCCTCCAGCCCCTGATAAGGCATACGGAGTTCTCATAACAAATCAAACCTATGACAACCTGGGCAAAACCCTGCGGCCATTGTTTTGATTTCACCGAGAACTTCAGCAAAAGAATGTGCTAACGAGCAAGTCGTATGACATCCTTATTGACGTATCTATGTCCATCCTTACGTCAATCTCGGCACCTTAAAGGTATAAATATTACCGATATTGCCCTGTGCAAACACACGCGGTGGTGACGAGACGGAGCAGCCATACTTGCCGAAGCCCAGAGCAGAGCAGACCCCGCTGGCACAGCCCCGCCTTCCTGACGTGCTGAGAACGAGACGCGCTGATGTCTCCTGCCGAGAGATCCAGCACCGGCGCTTCCGGGTAGCCCTCGCAGGCAGCCTGGAATATCGAGACCAGAGAGAGAGATACCATCCCTCATTCAACCTAGATTCCAGGTACAGAACTGAATAACCCCTCACAGAGAATTCTTTAGTTATTCACTTGGCAAAAACAAACTTAACTTAAACTGTAACTTTCTATTCCCGCCCACGTATTAGGCTTAGGTCAGGTACACGGGGTAGGCGTATTTAGAAACACCAGTTGAGTACGTTTAGTCAAATGTATATGTGTATGTAATATATTTTATTCATTTTAAAACATCTTATGTCTTAGAAACCATATCAATGTTTTTACAGTATTATTTTATATTATTGCTTTTAATGTATAAACTTTACTTAGCTATAAGTATTGCAATAATATCGATCCATTTCTCTTGTATGAGAAAAGAGACTGATCAATAAATAACACCTTTTTATTGAACACGCCCGTCTCTTCCTTTTCTCTACAATCTGATGAGACTAAGAATGCACGTACTGACTGAGTAAAATAAATTGCCTTTTGTTCACACGACTCTCGAGATATACTCTTGATTAGGGGAGTGCAAAGTTGTCATGTTCTATGGTTGTCAGAAACTAAATCCCTTCTTGTCTAATCAGGGAAGTTAAGTCCTTCCTGAACATTCGAGAAAGTTTCTAGTGAACTCTGAGCTAGCTGGCAAAACCCAAAACTTTAAGTCTAGTATCGACAGTAGTAGACCTAGTTAACGTCTGGCCTAGGCCTTTACTGCTGTAGGTATTATTCCAATGCGCAGAGCCTATTGGGATGATAGGAACTACACTACATGGCGCCCAACGCGTTTGGAAAGGGCGATAAAACTAACGTAAGACATTTAGAGTAACTCAGTCGTGCTTTCTCACTCAGACCCCTTTTCCCATAATACTCCAAAGACGTCTGGAGTGGGTGAAAGGTTATATCCGCCAGACCTCGCAGGAGGGAACTCCTATGTATGGTTCTTGGTATAAGTCAACGTTGAAGGATACACTGTTCCAAAATATTGTGCATCTAATCTTTGTTTCCATAAGAAACCTGATCTGCAAACAAACAAAAAAATAACCATCCTGTCAGTAAAATGGGAGACAGTGATGAGGAAAGAGAGGCAGTTAGATTAGCAACTGAACTCGCAGCAGCTGATGCTACCATGCAAGAAGCTGACCCGGATATAATACTCATCCCGGTCATTAAAAGGAAATCTATAACCATAAAACTTATAGAAAATGGACTAACACCTAGAGGTGGTACAGTCATATTCGTAATTGAGGCACACGAATATCGGCAGACAGAGGTATACTATTCATGGATACATTTTCCAGCAGCAAATCCTGTAACAAAGTACTTCCACTATTACAAAATAGAGGAACCTCCTGAAAATTACACTCCTTTCGAGGAGGTGGAAGTACCACTCAAATTTCAAGAGCATTTGCTCTTATTTGATGGCGCCCTAAAGCATAATAATCACATCACCAGGCTCGGTCCTTTAGGTAGACCAGGAGCAACGTGGCCGGTCCTAGCCGGATACACACCACATCCAGACATCTACGGGATGTCTGCAGCTAACCTGTTAACACAGCTAAAACAATTAATAAAAATACATAGACAATTAGTCCAGTATGTGATGCGGACTTCTACAATTCAGCCAGCAATTAAAATTCCACAGCTGACCCCTCACCAGGGGAACACAAATAAAATTACACCACAGAATATACAATCCTGCCTAGGTAAAGTACCGGCTAAACGGGAACAAATACCATTCTGGCTAGCGCAGTTATTACCCAAATAGAGGCGGTGTTTCCAGACACCACCCCGCTAGAAAAGCACAGGATTCTGACTATCTGTCTTCCAATGAGAATCGCACCACACATTGAGGACTGTGACACTTGGGGTACAGTCTTTGCTTCCATCTACACAAAAACGCACGGTGTTCCATCCATTTCGGTAATACCAGATGTGCTAAAACAAATTCAAGATGAATATGGTCCAGAACCCGCTTTAACTCTTGGTATGAAATTACTGAAAGACTTCAAGCAGGTCTCGGCTATATTATTAGCCAACATAAAAGGTGAAGCAGCAAACGTGGCGATCCGCCAGAGGTTAAAAGAGACAGATATAGCAGACCAACCAGCTGAAATTGCCAGAATCATAGAAAAATCCTATGAGGAACTAGGTAGAGATAGTTTAGGTGGAATACCAGTAAAACCGCAACTAATTGAAAGTCCTGAAAAAATATTTTTTAATAATAATTCTACATCACCAAAAAAGAACTGGGATGGAAACAAACAATCCAATCCTAAAGAAAAGAAATTCCAGTCCAGAGGAAGGTCTCCTAGGCGAAGAGAAAAATCTCCGAACCAAAGACACAGGTCACCTCAGAGTGACCCCTCTGGGAAAAGATATAACCTTAGAAATAGGGATAATATAAAAAAGCCTGATAGATATCAAGACATTGATACACGTCCCTCTCAATCTTTTCAGACTTCCTCGCAGAAATCGGAAAGAAGAGGACGATCAGAACAAGAGAAGAGCACGCCAAGTCCAAAGACAAGGAACCTGCTCAGCTAAAAAAGAAATTACAATTTCCAAAAAAGAAGGTAGCCAGCATTAAAATAGTTAACAATGCCGAGAATACTGAGAACACAACTGAAAAACGGAGAATGGGCTCAGACAATGCTAGACAGCGCAGCAGAAGTGAGCATAGCTCGCAAAGTCCTTATGAATCATCTGGAGACAGTGGACACGAATGAATATCTTCAAGTGGAAACTGCGGACACCAGAGTTAGCAAACCTCACAAAATATACGAAATAACATTGCGTATAGAGGGGGATAAGACTAGAAAAATAAGGGGACTATTTTGGGATAATCTCTCCAAGGGCTATGATATCCTTCTAGCTGAAAAAGACTGGCCACCAGAGTTTGTCAGGGAGTGCCCTCATGGCGAAGAAATAATTATGCCTGCCTTCTCAAATCAAATTCCTATTCATAAAAAATACACACTTGCTAGAAAGTGGGCAGTGGCTCTAGCTCCTGCTTTATATAAAAATCACGTGGGATGGGATGAGGACTCTCCTCCTCACAAAATCCAGTTAAAATCACAACCAACTGCACAAAGGCAGTACCCAATTAAGCAAGAAGCTAAAAAAACAGGTAAATGAAATACTAGATCAGCTAGAATACCAGGGGGTGATTGAAACTTGCACCTCACAAATGAACAACCCTTTGTTTCCGGTCTCCAAACCAGACAATTCATACCGTCTAGTTTTGGATTACCGACACCTTAACACATGTTGCAAAACTTTTGCAGTGCAAAACTCACATAGTGCTGCACTAATGAATAACATAGTGCGCAAAAAATACAAAACAACATTAGACATCTCTAATGGATTCTTTTGTCAAAACATAGCACCAGAGAGCAGATATTTAACTGCATTCTCAATAAATGGCACTCAAAAACAATTCTGTCGGTTTGCCCAGGGGTACAAGAACAGCCCGGGGGTATTCTCAGCGAGAGTAACAGAATTACTACAACTATATGATGATGAAGCATTATCTTATGTCGATGACATATACTTAACAGATGATGACTTGGAGACTCACTTGAAAAGAGTGAACACCATAATACTTGGGTTCGCAGCAGAGGGTTACAAATTCAACTTTAAAAAATCCAGAATTGCCCATCTGACAGTCCTGTTCTTAGGATATGAATTATCAAGCGAAGGCAAAAGCCTGGCTGACAATTTCCTAGAGAAATGTGCCGTACTCCAAGCACCTAGAACACTAAAAAACTTAGTCAATTCTAGGCTTCCTAAATTTCGGAAGAACATACATTGCAAATTACGCAGAAAGGGTCAAACCCCTTTATGATCTGATAAAACCCGATTTTAAAAGATCCAATTGGACTCAAATACACACAGAAATTTTGAGATCCCTACAAACAGACATGCTAATTAAAACAAAATTAGAAACACGTGATAACACACGCAATCTTGTGATTCGAGTCATCCCAGGGAGATGCGGATTCACATACCTGACCTCTAATGAGGGAGAAAAGGTACCAATTGCATTCAAATCACACTTGTACACAGAAGCTGAACAAAAATTCAGCAACAAAGAAAAAATTGTTCATGCAGTTCAAACCGCAATAGCTAGAGAAAAAGATCAAGCTGACGGTAGACATATCGCAGTCAGAACAGCTGAATCAGCCTTTGAGGCTCTAACAACACCGTGTAATTTACCAACCACAACATTGAATCCGGAATGGATACAATGGGTGAATTCAATCACAACGGACAAAGTATACTATTACTTTGATCAAGAACTAGAAGAATTAAAAAATCTAGAATATGAAAGAACATTCCCTCTGCCAATCGACATTCTGCCTTTACGACATTACGCCTGTGTAATTTATACAGACGGACATGCTCAACCCCCCGTTTGGGGAGAACAGGCATACAACCCCACATGTGGGATTACAAAAGAAGTGTGGCGCGGAGGTAAACTAAAACCTCTATTAACAAAAACACACTCAGTAGAAACTAATTCAGAACAACAAACTGAAATACTAGCATTGAAAATGGCGCTAGATAATGCGGATCGCGAATTCCCGACACTCATAGTGTCAGATTCCTATTACTGCGTCAAATCATATAACAAGGATTTGCAGACATGGATTCAAAACGGTTACAAAGATGACACAGATGCAACAATAAAGCAGAAAATGCTTTGGGAACAAATAGCTCTTTTACAAAAAGAGCTACCAAAGACTCACGTGACACAATCACTGAGTCATCAGCGTGATGGCGTTCACGTTGCAGGGAATTCATTGGCTGAGACAGCCACAGCGGCAGCCACTAAATCGGCTCCCGTAGTTCGAAAAAAGCGTACATTAAAATACATTGATGGTGAAACAGTACTGGCAGTGAAAACGTCATCAAAAGGCGACTGCTCAGCGTTACCGATCAACTATCCACTCAATTATACATAAATAATCGATGCAAACTCCGTCCCTTTTGCTCGAATCCCTGGAGTGGGGGATAGGGTGATTCCAAACATGGACAGGAGAAACTTGTTAATCGCAGACGCACATATGGGCGAGGGTCTCCGACACCTAAAACTAAAAGATTCTCTGGAAGAATTACAATCACGGTACTGGTGGCCAGGCATGAGCCTGCGTCACACCATGTTTGTAAAAAACTGCCCAAACTGCAACAGAGATCGCAGTGGGGAGAGAAACAGTTTAATACCTCGCCGGTTTACTCCAGAAAAGATCAAGAGTAAAAAAAGAAGGCTTGCGATTAACATATACAGGCTAGTTTACACTTATAATGTAGATCACCAGCACTCGGCTGACGTCTGGACTGTTATACAAAGATTTGCGAGTCTAAATGGCATATACGCTAAGAGCATGCTACGTTTGACCATCGTTTTCACTCTAGCCCTCCAGCCTGATGGAAAACATCGCCAAATGAGCATAGCACAGCGGGAATCTTCTCACTTCCTTCCTGAGGGATACGGGATGGTGTAAAGAAAAAACCAAGGCATAAAGCAATCTATAACGGAAAGGATATTAGGTTCGGGAGCTGGGTGGGTCAAACATCTAATAAGTGTCCAACGTAGTCTAAATAACTTGCCAAGAAATTCTCTGAAGGGATTCAGTGCGTACGAATTATTATTTGGAACTAGGATGTTGATCTCTGACATTGATAGTCAGACTTCAGTGGTGAAAGAAAAAAGCTTTGATATCAAAGACCGTTTGGCTATTTTGCAGGACTTAAACAAAACAAGAAAAGACCTGAGCAACATAAAATTGAAACAACAGCCAACAACCACTGAAGAACCACCACCTGTCCCAGCAAGACCTGTCTGGATTCCAAAAGTCGGGGATCTAGTCAGGGAAAAGATCGCGGTAAAGAAGGAATTTGGGCCTTCTTACAGAAAAGCAGTTCCTGTCTTGTCTGTCAACGGGACAAGATCAGTTGTACTACCGCCACTTGCTGGAAAAAAGGAGAACCGAGTTGTATCCATCGACCTGGTAAAACCACAACATGTGGCCGATAACAAACAGTAGGCCAAGTGGACTCCCAATAAGTAGCAGAACACCAAGGTTTGCTACCAGTACAGAGGTCCTAATGAAGAGGCTCATCACATTCGAAACGCCTACAGAAGAACAACAAGGACTATGCAACAATGCAATAGAACTCAGACCTCTGAAAACCCAAATAAAAACATTTAGCAGAGACACACCAATCTATAATGAAGTACCAAGTGAAAATGCAACCAATGAACCAATTGGAACAATTGACAGAACTGCATCCGGCTACTTCATAAACTTCGATGATTCCTCTGAAGGCTTCAGTGAATCAAAGACACAGACATCATCAAAAACCTTTAAAGATAAAGCTAAAGAGCTTTTGAAACAACTGAAAGAAACATATCTGATTTCTCCATGGATTGAATTTTGGGTGGGTTTTGGTGCATTTATCCTCATACTTTGGCTCATCATGGTATTTACTTTGGGACGCTTCATTGAGGGAAAATATGCTAAAATGGACACAGCAAGTCAGAACATCAACTTGGTCCTCAAACCACACACATCTTCGCACGTCGAGAAAAGAGAACTTTCTTCAGAACTTTCTTCAGTCAACTTCACAGCCAATCCGATACCTGGTGGGGTAGCCTGGGACAACACTGACTATGAAATTTATGGTCCGGTCGAAATCCTGAAATATCCACACCAAATTAAGATCTCATTGAGTGACTTTGCAAAACCAAGCTCATTTGCTGATGATTGGGACTTCGAAAGCATTAATAATATGATGTCTGACTTAGTAATGTCTGCTAAATTTACCAAACATGATTATTTACAGGGTTCTACAAATTATGATAGTATGTACTGTTATAACCACTATGGTAACCATTTTTTACATAGATCTGCACAACCTAGAAATGTTTTAAATTATAATCAATGGGAACATTGTGCAACCCCTCCAAAAGGAAGCTCAAGGACCTTCTATGACAAATATTCATACTTTTCAGGTTTTAACACAAGTAATGCTGAAGCATTCTATTTTAAATTGTCAAACAAGACAGGGACAAAGACCATGATAACCAACACAAAATTGATATATTCAGACTCATTCTTTGAAAAAATGAATACTTTTGGTTTTGATTATTGGGACAAGAATGTTGAATTGAAAAGTGTTTGGGGTACAAAAGAATGGCAAGTACAGGGTATAGAATCTATGTTTAGAGCCTGCATGATCCCAGAACAAATGATATTTTTAAATGACACTGTTCAACAATCCACCTGTCTTGGCCTAGCCAAAATCAAAGACTTAAATAAACCGTCTATTCCAAAGCCAACAATAGCTCTACAGATGAAGAGATAGACGTAAATTATGTATTAAACCAAAACAGAACACATCCTGATTGGAAACAGTGGTTGATCTGGCCCACAGATACAAATAACTGTCAAGATAGATTCCTGAACAAAACACAGGGGTTCAAAATGACCAGGCCAGACCCTAGATATCCCCAAAGACATCACCCATGGATAATAACCACCTACAGTGTGGGCAAATTATGCCTTCAGTGGCTACAAACTTCCACACTGGCAGAAATTAAACAACACCTAACTTTACTTACTGATGGTGCTGACTTGCGTGATTTCATTATGGGACCGCGCAAACAGCGTCAAAAACGTTTCATAGCAGCCTCTGTATATGCAGCATACAATGAGGCCTGGAAGGTTACTCAAATTGAAACAGCAGAGAGAATACGGGAAATTGACCGTATTAATTTGGAAAAATCACTTTCTGTAGTGGACAATGGGTTAATGACTCTGTCCTCCAGAATTTTTTCTTTGGACAGCATTGTGTCTTCAGCAATCGACATATTGTCGCAAGACTTACTGTTATTACAACACGGTCAGTCACAATTGCGCTCTATTGTACAGCTTGGCTGGACGTTACAAAATCTGCGTTCAGGCTATGTGCCTTGGCGTTTAATCAACACAACGTCACTATTCCAAATCTTTAACCTTACTGATAGACAAATCAGTATGGCACAAAAGGGTGCTGATTATACAATCTTGAGCATTGAAAAACTCGAAAGATTACCAGTGACAATGTCAGAACGACCTGTCAGTGAATGGATAATACATGGGATAATAAATATTCCAATCTCAACCTTCAGGTTTCAATACTGCCAAAAATATATACAGGCTGGCATGTACGAGAAATTGGGAAAGGGGTACATTAAAACATCATGGAACCTGCCCTATTCACATGCATGTGTCAGTAATAAAGGACAGAAAGTGTTTCTTAGTGGCAATAATTGTGCGATGTCACTAAGCGGCACGCTTCTGTGTAACGGAATTAGTTTGCATGGAGCCTGTGAAGGGAATTCATACAACCTTTCATGTCACCAGCAAGGCGCACCTGCAACAGAAATAGAACCATTCTTACAAAGACTCTATAATGGGAGTTACATTCTAATTGTAGACTGCAGATGTTGTAGTCTTATGCCCGGGACTCCTTATCTAGTAACTACGACTGCGAAGGTCAAGTGCTGTGGACGCTCATTGTTCCCCAGCTCCTTTCCAGACAGGGAGGCAAGGGCATGGCCCAATTTGAAAATTACTTCTATTCGAATAGATACTTTAAGCAGAATGAAAACAGTGCTTCTTCAGACGCCTACAAGGCTCACGTCATCAAAAGAAACTTATGATCTACAAGTCGCAAGGACGACTGCAGAGATACATTCATTATTATCAACTAATTCCCCCATACATTTCGCAGAAATACTAAACGAAATCTTAAATATTTCTGATACCAATGGGGTCTCAAAGGTATTTAAGACAGTATTTTCGATGGCATTAACACCATTCAAAGCCATACTGGGTATTTTTCCAGATTTCGTCCATTCGATTTTTGGCGGACTTCCCCTGATCTTGGGACTAATTGCAGGAATCCTATTCTTGGTCCTTATTTTTCGGTATGGCAACCCATGTCACAGACAAAACTCTTGCGACAAGGGAAGAAACAATCCTAGCCATTGGATACCGGGACCGGATATCAAAAATCCTGGGACTCTCCCGGCTTAGAGACCTGAACATGACTTGGTTTCTATCATTTCGACCAATGTGGCAAAGATGTGTTTTACCTGTATTAAGGTGTCTGCTATGCGGAGAAGAATGCGTGTTAGACACCTGTCTGACGCTACAATCGGATGCGCCAATGGATGCAGAAACATTGTTGAGCCCGATCAAGGTTCATGCTTTGTGCTGCCCTCAAAGGCTACCAATCCTGATGACGGCATTCGTGGAAGCTTCACCACTACGATTGATGGGTAGTGAAGTTCAAGATGAAAGCAGCATCGACCAGGTACGACCTTCTGTCAGCAATGCAAATCAGAATGTCAATGGAAACAATCATGCGCACGAATGCATGATTACACCTATTTCCGAGTTAGTGGAACTTTCCCAGGAAGCTGTTGACAGTTTTTTCGAAAGCCTAAATGATATGATGTTCTCACCAGAGCAGAAATAGAGACTTTTGAACAAGCTCGCACACGGCGTTCCCTGAATTCGGCCTTCAACTTTAAAAATAAAGTCACATGAATAATTTTCCCTCCAGTTCACGGACAGCAATTTTTCAGCAGCCCCAAAATATTTTTTCATATTTTTCGGGACACTATCTTCTGCTTAAAGTAAGAACTATTCTTAAAGAACTAAGGTTTCTAAATTTTAGATAGCTTATAGACATAGCTTATAGACATTAGCTGCCCGCTGGTATGTTCATAAATATTTTAAATATTTTATTCTGTAATGGAATGGTCTCGAACTTTTTTTCTGTATTAAGAGCCATTTCATGTGTAAATTCTCATATACCAAATAGCAATAATGTATACAAATGCGTGATTAACTTAGCATTATTATACAGCTTGAGTGCATACAATACATATGATTGCAACTTTTCCGTATATTTGAAAATTTGAAAATGCATTTATGTATTTTGGGGTGGTAAGGTATACACAATACTCTATAGTATGTTGTACTATGTTTTACTATGCATAGATTAGTAAATATGACCATAGTTAGCGTGGAGTGGGTGTGATGTATTCCTATAGGTTCTGGATCGATCCCCCTATTCCTGACCCTATTCTGGTTAAACTAACCAACAAGTTAACTAACAGTCAGCCCATGAGGCAGAAAACCCCCATGATGCAGATACCGTTATATGACGCAGTCACACTACGGCACAGGAACGTGTTATCTGATTAGGTCTTAACGCTTGCGATCTAATTAGACAAGCGATATTCCTCCAGCCCCTGATAAGGCATACGGAGTTGTCATAACAAATCAAACCTATGACAACCTGGGCAAAACCCTGCGGCCATTGTTTTGATTTCACCGAGAACTTCAGCAAAAGAATGTGCTAACGAGCAAGTCGTATGACATCCTTATTGACGTATCTATGTCCATCCTTACGTCAATCTCGGCACCTTAAAGGTATAAATATTACCGATATTGCCCTATGCAAACACACGCGGTGGTGACGAGACGGAGCAGCCATACTTGCCGAAGCCCAGAGCAGAGCAGACCCCGCTGGCACAGCCCCGCCTTCCTGACGCGCTGAGAACGAGACGCGCTGATTTCTCCTGCCGAGAGATCCAGCACCGGCGCTTCCGGGTAGCCCTCGCAGGCAGCCTGGAATATCGAGACCCGAGAGAGAGATACCATCCCTCATTCAACCTAGATTCCAGGTACAGAACTGAATAACCCCTCACAGAGAATTCTTTAGTTATTCACTTGGCAAAAACAAACTTAACTTAAACTGTAACTTTCTATTCCCGCCCACGTATTAGGCTTAGGTCAGGTACACGGGGTAGGCGTATTTAGAAACACCAGTTGAGTACGTTTAGTCAAATGTATATGTGTATGTAATATATTTTATTCATTTTAAAACATCTTATGGCTTAGAAACCATATCAATGTTTTTACAGTATTTTATACTATTGCTTTTAATGTATGCACTTTACTTAGCTATAAGTATTGCAATAATATCGATCCATTTCTCTTGTATGAGAAAAGAGACTGATCAATAAATAACACCTTTTTATTGAACACGCCCGTCTCTTCCTTTTCTCTACAATCTGATGAGACTAAGAATGCACGTACTGACTGAGTAAAATAAATTGCCTTTTGTTCACACGACTCTCGAGATATACTCTTGATTAGGGGAGAGCAAAGTTGTCATGTTCTATGGTTGTCAGAAACTAAATCCCTTCTTGTCTAATCAGGGAAGTTAAGTCCTTCCTGAACATTCGAGAAAGTTTCTAGTGAACTCTGAGCTAGCTGGCAAAACCCAAAACTTTAAGTCTAGTATCGACAGTAGTAGACCTAGTTAACGTCTGGCCTAGGCCTTTACTGCTGTAGGTATTATTCCAATGCGCAGAGCCTATTGGGATGATAGGAACTACACTACAGGAGAGGTGGAGATCAGAGGAGTCTGGTCTCCGGCGAAGTCCCTGCTCCATATCAACCTCCTGGAGCTGCGGGCGATCTGACTTGGACTGAAGGCATTCCTTCCCTCTGTCCGGGGAAGTGTAGTGCAGGTGTTCACGGACAACACCACCGCCATGTGGTATTGCAACAAACAGGGCGGGGTGGGGTCGTGGACCCTTTGTCAGGAGGCTCTGCGCCTCTGGACATGGCTGGGACATCAGGGCATCACCCTGGTCACCCTGGTGGTTCAACAACTGGCAGGTTCTCTGAACGCCAGGGTGGGCAAACGCAGCCATCTGTGCATGATGGATCACGAGTGGCATCTGAACTTGGACGTGGCCCAAGGTCTCTTTCAGCAGTGGGGAGAGCCTTGGTTAGATCTGTTCGCTACCGTAGAGAATGCGCAATGTCATCAGTTCTTCGCTTTGGAATTTCCAAGACGGCACTCTCTCGGAGACGCTTTTCGTCGCTAGTGGAGTTGCGGTCTGTTATATGCCTTTCCGCCTATACCACTTCTGCCCAGAGTGCTGAAGAAGATCAGGCGCGACCGGGCCCAAGTCATCCTTGTGGCTCCGGATTGGGCACGAAGATACTGGTATCCCGAGCTACTCAGTCTGTCAATCGATCCCCCGATTCGACTGCCTCTTCAGGAGGATCTTCTGTCGCAGCAACAGGGGACGGTCCTCCACCCGAATCTGTCCAGCTTCCACCTATATGCATGGAGATTGAGCGGCGACAGTTGATGCCATTTGACTTGCCTCCTGAAGTCTGTGATGTCATTCTGGCAGCCAGGCGTCCCTTCACAAAATCGGTATACGCCTGCAGGTGGAACAAATATGTGGCATGGTGCACAGCAAAGGCTGTCGATCCCCTTTCCACCCCTCTTTCTGAGGTTCTCCTCTTTCTTCTTTCCCTGGCCCAGCAGGGCTCTGCTTTGGGCACCATCAAGGGATATCTTTCCACTGTTTCAGCCTTCTTGAGGCTTCCTGATCAGCCTTCTCTTTTCAAGTCCCCTGTTGTAAATAGATTCTTGAAAGGCATCACTCACATGTTTCCTCCTGTTCCCTTTGTAGTGTCTCAGTGGGACTTTAATCTGGTTTTAACCTATCTGATGTGTGCTCCCTTTGAGCCACTTCATAACTGTCCTCTTCGTCTCCTGACTCTCAAGACTGCTTCCTGGTTGCCATCACCTCTGCCAGGAGAGTGAGTGAGCTCCAGGCTCTTTCTTCTAAGCCTCCTTTCCTCTCTGTCCATCCGGACAAGGTTGTTCTGAGGACTCGTCCTTCTTTTCTACCCAAGGTGGTTACTGCCTTTCACATCGGCCAGACCATTACCTTGCCCACCTTCTTTCCTCCTCTGCATCCTTCGAAAGAGGAAGAGAGGCTCCACCGTCTGGACCCAAAACTTGCGCTTTCCTTTTACCTAAACCGCATACAACAGTTCCGGGTGGACGACCAACTTTTTGTTGGCTATGTGGGCGCTAAGAAGGGACAGGCGTTGAGCAAACGGGCCATCTCTCGGTGGGTCGTTTTGTGCACAAAGATCTGTTATTCCTTGGCTAAAAAGGATCCTCCCGAGGGGCTGTGTGCCCATTCCACTCGGGCCACGGCGGCTACTACTGCCTTGGGATGGTGAGTCCCTTTGCAGAACATTTGTCAGGCAGCTAAGTGGGCCTCGCTGCACACGTTCGCCAAGCATTACTACCTGGACAGCCAAGTCCGGAGAGACGGCTTCTTTGGCCGTTCAGTACTCCAGGACTTTCTGGTGTGATTTTGGTTCGCAGACCCACCACCGAGGTTGGTATTGCTGGGTATCTATGGCCACAGTCCCTCGCATCCACAGAACCTCCTCCGGGGGAAGATCCTTCTCCCACCTAGCCACCAAGACATGGAACGCCCCCCCCCTATCCACCTACGACGAACAGAAGACCCACAGACCTTCAGGAGTCTACTCAAGACCTGCTTGCTGCGGCCACCCTCCCCCAGCTCCTTGATTCCTTCGTGGGTGTGTAGTGCGCTCTAGAAATTTCCTGATTGATTGATTGATCTATTCTAAGGTAAGGAATCTAACACTAACGTGTTTCTTTCAGATGCACAAGTTACTTACCTTCAGTAATAATATATCTGTAAGAAACATTAGTTAGTGTTAGATTCCTTACCGCCCCACCCATCCTCCACGTTCTGCGAACCGATATCTATGGTTAAGGACATCCCTTTCAGGGCCCTAGTTTCATGGCACGAGTTTCTGTTTCTTGCATGGCTCTGCATTCCTGGCATGGAAAGCTATGTACAGAACTGACGTCAGCATGCGAGGGCGGCGTTTAAGTACTCCAGCGACGTCATCCCGGCCGCAGACGACGCCTACTGACGCGCAGGGGTACTGCTGACGAAAACTTTCCGGATCCAGTCTGACGCCTGGGGATATTCTAAGGTCAGGAATCTAACACTAACTAATATTTCTTACAGATATATTGTTACCGAAAGTTAGAAACTTGTGCAATAGTAACACTTTTCTGAAGATATGGCTACACTGAAGAAATAATGGAGAGGCCTTTTATTCTATTCCTCTTGTTTACGATAGGAGCCCCTATCTAGGTGAAATTGGGTGCACCAAATGCTGGGACACAAGCTTGAGTAGATTGAGGGTAGATGTCACAACGGAAGGTATGCTCGATGAAGATCCCTTGACACTGATTTTGTTAGTCTCCCAAATGCAATGTCTTGAGAAATTGTCAACTAAGTTCACAATATTACTAGATAACATGTGGGGGCTGGGAGGGGATTACAGTTGCATTTAAAACGCAGACCTATACAAATCATTCTCTTTTTTATCTCTCTGGGACTTACTGCAGCACTTGAGCAGAGACCTTTAGGAGCTGTCTTTGCAACTGGTGCATGAGTGCATGGTTGCTCCACGCCTACAGGAATAAGTAATACTCATTCTACAGCAGGGGGGTCATGAAATAGACAATTGACTCCTCATATTCTTGCTAACAGTGGATCTCTGTAGTTTAACTACCACTGATACTTGGGGGGCACCTTATCTGATGACAGCTCTAAATTGTTAACAGTGCATGGGGGAGATTACTTGCACCCTGTCATGCCAATTGCCAGTAAAGAATCACCAGGCTTCAGCTCTGTGATCAAAATAGGGGAAGTGACCCTTGATTACTTCATAGATAATGTTAGAATGGCTTTAAAATGTTATAGAAGGGGAAACCAACTGATGGAGACTTCTAGCTGCAGATTCCTCATTTTAGAGTAATCCCCAGGTGTCAGACTGGATCTGGAAATATGTGAGGAATACCCCTGCACGCTGGTAGGTGGCGTGGTTCTGCTCAGCATGGTGTCAACTGCGCTGGAAGTGACTTGCATGATACCTATATAGGTGCCACCCCAGCGCACTGACTGTTCTTTTCTTTCCGTGCCAGTCAGCGCAGATTCAGGAAGAACACCACCCATTTATTTCGACTGACCTTTTTTGTTTGGCTTTTTGTCGACATTTGTTTGAGACTTATCGCCTGGTGTGTCGAGGATGTCAGCCAGCAAAGCTGGTTTCAAGCTGTGTGGTGCCTGTCACCAACAGATGTCGGTGACAGACTTGCATTTGGTGTGCCTCTGGTGTTTGGAGTGCGACTATGATGCCAAGACCTAAGTTGATTGCAGTGCACCCCAAGACATTGAGGGAGCAGTCCCTCAAGCTCCTCGATGCTCATGATCTTGGTCGAGAGGAAGGTCCTTGAATCGGCCACGGAAGCAATCCAAAGCTCGTCGTCTAGGTCGTTAGGGAAGTCGGGTAAGACGCACAGATTAAAGAATAGCAAGTAGTCGAAGAGCTCTTTGCCACTTCCGTTTAAATCATCTGATGAAACGAGGGAGCGTTGACACTCGAGGCCTAGATCTGTGGTGGAGCCTGTCTGGGCTGTCTCCCACCTCCCAGCGTTTCTGGGAACCAGAGCAAGACCTGCTAAATTTCATTAATTTTATCAGCCCTTTCACCTCATATTTGGGTGGTCTTTCTCAGCTGGATTGCGTCCGACCCCGTGGGCTCCGTGGGACCCCTACTGTTCTTTCACCAGCGGGTGCCATTCGGGCCCTTCTGATCCGTGGATGGGTCCAGAGCGGCGCAGGTAGAGCCACCTTGACCTTCCCCGGCGCTTGCCCTTGCAGCACCATTGTCATCCCTGACTTTAACACTGAGTCAGACGGGCATCGTCCAACTCCCGCTCCGGCACTGACATGAGGCAGACGCCTGATGACTGAGCCAGTGCCGTATTCCTACGATAGGCCAGAATTGTGAGACAAATGGGAGGGGTCCGCGGACCCTCATGGATACCAGTTAGTATAGTCTGAGGACAACTGGTATGAGGATCTGGCAGGAGTTGCCCCTTCCGAACCGTTAATCCCATTCAATGAAGCCACTACTGGTGGGCTGCTTAGGACCTGGATGTGGGTCCCTTGCTTGCTGTGCCACTGGATTCAAGCTAGCCTGGCTGATGAGGGGTGATAACCCCGAAACTGGTCCCAGGATTCTTTGTTTCCGGTCCTGGTAGGACCTAGCCTACCAGTTAGGACTGTTCCCATGAAGAGCAGGGTCAAAACTGATTTGCATATGGCGGGATCCAAACTGGGGTGGTATAGTGAGCAAATGAACGATGGATTCAACTCAGATCTCTTGACTGAGAGTGAGTGATTGAAAAGTTTCAGCACTCCATCTATTATCTTGTGTTTGCTACTCGGGACCTGGTCCAAACCCTGCACAGAAGCTCCTGTACATAGGACGATTGTCTGCATCATCATTGTACCCCAGAAGGACCCCAGTTTCCTCACCCAGCACCCCACCCCGGAGATATCAGTGGTCCAGACCGCCACATTCAAATGTAAACCTGGTGCATTCCCTACCACATTCCCTACCACTCCATTGGACAGAGAATCTAAAAGGCTGGACACCTTTGGGAACAGGATGTTCTCTTCTGCCAGCCTAATACTGTGATCGGTGAACACTGTGTGCCTCTTGGGCTGATACTTCCATTCAGTCTGGAACTCAGTTACACAAGTGCCACCCATGGTCTTGGCAGACGCCCGACCCTTACTCTTTCAGGTAATTGCTGATGGGAGGGACGCAGCCAAGTTTACCATCAAATGTGGACTGGATATGACCAACTTGATGGGCAGAGGGATTTCATCATTGGTGGACCTTAGGCGTCACGTCGGGCTGAGAACCACTGGCTGTTAGGGAGTGTCCAAGTGCCGCTCATGGACATGCCCTTTTTGTGGCTCTCAATTGTTTGGAGAGAAGGTGAACTCCGCGTTAGAGCACTTTAAGGGCAGCAGAGCTACACCCAGCTCCTTGGGCCTTTCCATGGCCCCACGCCAACCCCAGTCTGCCATCCGCCCATTTCGTGGCCATGGGATGGGTGCTTTCAACTGCGTATTTACAAGCCCAGGCACCAAGGCCAGCAATGCTCAGTCTATTCATTACTTAGGACGTGGTTCCCACAGACCACGTGGGACAGGCAGCAAGATGTCGAGCCAGTCCACCCGTCCTGCCACAGCCTCCAAACCCCATTAGTATACCCTCTGACAATCATGAGCATCCAATGGGGGGGCAAGATATGCCATCACCTTCACCACTGGAAGTCAACCTTTGACTGTTGGGTTTTGGAGCTCGTCCAAAGGAGCTACTCCCTCCCCTTTGTACCGACCCACCCATACCACTTAATTATTATAAGCTGTCAGAGGACCACCTCTCCTTGCCCATCAGGAGGTGTTAGCTCTTTTGGCTAAGGGAGCTATAGAAACTGTGCCGCATCAGAAGTAGGTTATGGTTGCTATTCCTGCTCCTTTCTGGTGCCCCAAAAGGACTGAGGCCTTCATCCTATTTTAGACCTGTGCCTTCTCAATCTCATCCTGAAAAAGAATACATTGAAAATGCTCATGCTTGAACAAGTCCTGTCTGCCCTGGCCCAGGATACTGGATGGTTTCGCTGGACTTGCAGGGCGCTTATTTTCACATCCCCATTCTGCCTGCAGTTCACGGTAGGCTAAGAGCACTTTGTTTGCTGCATTCCTCTTGGCCTTACCCGTGCCCCTCAGTGTTCACGAAGGTGATGGCGGTGGTCACAGCTCATCTGTGGAAATCTGAAAGAAACACGGTAGTGATAGATTCCTTACCTTAGAATTACCCCAGGAGTAAAACTGGATCCGGAAAGTTTTCGTCAGCAGTACCCTTGTCCGTCGGTAGGCGTTGCGTGCGGCTCCACGTATGTCGTTTGTGTCGTAGTCGCCGAGATGACATCGCTGGAGCTAATTCTACACGCGCTGACGTAAATTCTTTCTTTTTACCGCACCAGCAAGCGCAGATCAGGAGAGAGCGGTACCCTCAGTCACTTTTTGACTGAGTTATTTTTGGGACTTTTGTCGCTGTTTTTTGAGTCTTTGGCTCCTGGTGTATAGGGATGCCTGGTTTTAAGTCTTGTGCGGCTTGTCCCCGCACAATGTTGGTGACGGACCCGCACCGTGATTTTCTCTGCTGCTTGGGGCGCGACCACAACTCCGAGTCGTGCCCTGAATGCCGGGCCATGGCTCTGAAAACTTGGCGGGAGCGGTCCCGAAAGTTGCTGGAGGCCCGGGAGTTGGCTCTGTGCCTTTCAAGGTCCCGGTCCCGTGGGAGGTCATGGGACCGTTCGCAGAGCCACCACCCCCACGACCACCACCACCACCATCGTTCATCTATGTCTTCGCACTCGGAGTCAGGTAAGGCAAAGCAAAAGAAGTTGAAGAAGCGTTGTTGCTCTCCGCATTCCCATAGCGTGTTGCTTGACATGGCTGAGAGTGCGCTGTTGTCAACGGCCTACCTGCCCTTCTCGGGTCCGTCGGGGACTCTGGCCCAGCTACAGGACTTCCTGTCAGCCATGGCTCGCCTTTCCCCGCCGGAACGCCTTCGGGCCTCACCGGTCCAACTGGGGGTCCTTGCTTTTCTTAGTCACCAGCTCTGGCCCAACGTCGTCAACGACGCACGAGACCCCCATGCATCCATGCATGGATCCCAGCCGATGTCTGGTGGCCTCGTACAGTCTCCACTGACATCTACGGCACTGCCACCAGCATTGGCCGGCTCCATGGCCGGCGCCGTCCCAGGCTTCAACCAAGACGTGGAGACGGCGCCAGACCGGTGTTGATTGACGTCTATACCGACTTTCTATCCCTTTTTCATCTGCCTCCCTCTTTTCCGCCTGCCCGGCAGGTTGGGGAGGAAAGGGAGGGCTGGGAGGGGTCTGAGGACCCTCTCGCAGGCTAGTGCAAGTTAGACCCGGACTGGGAAGAGGATGTGGAGGATCAGGTGACATGGATTTTACTCCAGAACCTGGCACACTGTCTCCTTCTACCGTGCCTACGGAGGAGGGTGGTACGTATTCTGTGGTGTTGCGTAGAGCAGCCGAGGCGCTCCACCTCGAGCTCCCTACGGTGACCATCAGGGCTAACCTCCTGACACATGTGCCACGGCCAGCGTCTTCCTCTACAGAGCTGCTGCTGCACTTTAATGACGCACTTTCGGACTTTTTTTTGGGCACCTGGTCCAGGCCCAACACAGGTGCTCCTGTGGATGAGAACATGGCATGACGCCATCGCCTGACCAGGGCGACCCCATTTTTATCTCCCAACACCCAACTCCCAACCCCTGAGAGGTTGGTTGTCCAAGCCTCTGCGTCCCCAAGTGCATTTCCCTCCGCACCACCGGACAGGGAATACAAGAAACTGGAACAGTTTGAAAAGAAACTGTTTACTTCCGTGAGTTCATGGCTGCGGTCTGTGAACACCGCATGCCTCTTGGACCGTTATTCCCATTCTGTGTGGGACACGGTTGCTCAGGTGCTGCTTCAGTGTCCGGAGGAGGCCCGGGCGGTGCTCTTCCAAGCTATTGCTGAGGGAAGAGATGCAGCCAAGGTCACAATTCGTTGTGGCCTTGACACCGCCGACTCACTGGGCAGGGCGATGTCCGCGACAGTGGCGCTACGCCGCCATAGCTGACTGAAGACAACTGGCTTTTCCGTGAATGTCCAGAACATTCTGATGGACATGCCCTTTGATGCCACTCGCCTTTTTGACGACAAAGCAGACCATGCATTGGAGTGTTTTAAGGACTCACGGGCTACGGCCAAGTCCTTAGGCCTTTCGGCCACGCGCTCTCCTTCTGCTTTTCGCTCCTTTCGTGGCCAAGGAAGGGGCGCCCAAACACGTTAGTTTCAGAGCCACAGGCCTGAGCAGCAACAGTCTCAGCGCAGCCACGGACGTGGGACCCGCAGAGGTGGGTCTCGGGGCCAGCAGGCGAGTCGGTCCACCACCTCCCCTGCCCCCACTGCCTTCAAACCTTCCTAGTCCGGTGTTTCAGGTCCATCAAACGCCAGTGGCCGGCAGGATTCGCCATCACCTCTCCCACTGGCATACAATCACTTCGAACAGGTGAGATTTACAGATAGTCCGAAGGGGCTACTCCCTCCACTTCGAGACTACCCCTCCAGCAATGCCACCTCAGTACCACCGCATGTCGGGGGATCACTTGGTACTTCTCCAATAGGAAGTTGCGGAAGTTCTTGACCAAGGGGGCAATCGAGCGCGGTCCGACGCCAAAAGTCGGTCGTGGTTGTTACTCCCACTACTTTCTGGTTCCAAAGAAGGACAAGGGCCTGCATCCTGTCTTAGACCTTCAGAATGTCAATCGCTTCCTCCTTAAGGAGAAGTTCTAGATGCTCACACTTGCTCAGGTCTTGTCTGCCCTAGACCCGCAAGACTGGATGGTTGCATTGGACTTGCATGACGCTTATTTTCATATCCCCGTCCTGCCGGCCCACCGGCGTTACCTGCGGTTCACGGTAGGCCACACGCACTTTCATTTCACTCTGCTCCCTTTCTACCTTACCGGCGCCCCTCGGGTGTTCACGAAAGTGATGGCGGTGGTCGCAGCTCATCTGCACAGATCAGGAGTTTGTCTTCCCCTATCTCGATGACTGGCTGTTGAAGGCGGACTCAACCCAGGCAGTCTTCTCCCGCCTCCAGACTACGGCTGACCTCCTGCATTTGCATGGGGTTCTCCATCAATGTGCCGAATTCGCACCGGGTTCCCTCTCAGAAGCTCCTCTTTATTGGAGCAGTTCTGGACACGGAGCAGTTTCGGGTTTATCCTCTCGAACAGCGAGTCAGGGACATACGGGCTATGATTCCGATCTTTCGGCCCTTGTCCTGGATTTCAGACCGGATCACCTTGAGGCTGCTGGGCTCATGGCCTCCTGCATCCTGCTGACCAATCATGCCAGATGGCATATGCGGGCTCTACAGTGGCACCTGAAGTTCCAGTGGGCACAGCATCAAGGGGACCTGTCCGAGCACGTCCAGATCTCGGAGGAGACTGCACAGCAGTTGCAGTGGTGGCTCATGAATTAACGTTGGGTCAGCGGCAGATCCCTCTCCCTTCCCCAACCGGAGCACACAGTGGTGACGGATGCGTCCCTCCTGGGAAAGGGCGGCCATATGGGAGAGGCGGAGGTCAGAGGCCTCTGGTCTCCGGCGGAGTCAGGCTCTGTATCAACTTTCTGGAGCTCCCGGCAATCCTACTTCCGCCGAAGGCATTCCTTCCCTCTATCAAGGGGAGAGTAGTGCAGGTGTTCAGACAACACCACCGCCATGTGGTACTGCAACAAAGAGGGCGGGTGGGGTTGTGGACCCTATGCCAGGAAGCTCTGCGTCTCTGGGCATCAGTATGAGCATGGATCCCCCGATCCGACTGCCTCTTCGGAAGGATCTTCCTTCGCAGCAGCAGGGGAATGTCCTCCAACCGAACCTGTCCAGCTTTCATCTACATGTGTGGAGATTGAGCGGCGGCAGTTGATTCCATTTGCCTTGCCTCCTGAAGTCTGTGATATAATTCTGGCAGCCAAGCGTCCCTCCACTAAATTGGTATACGCCTGCAGGTGGAACAAATTTGTGGCATGGTGCACAGAAAAGGCTGTGGATCCCCTTTCTGCCCCTCTTTCACAAGTCCTTTTGTTCCTTCTTTCTCTGGCCCAGCAGGGCTCTGCTCTGGGCTCTATTAAGGGCTACCTTTCTGTGATTTCGGCCTTTCTCAGGCGCCTTCTTTTCAAGTCCCCTGTTAATAGATTTCTCAAAGGCATTTCTCACCTTTTCCCTCCTATTCCGTTTGTAATGCTGCAGTGGGACTTGAATCTGGTTCTTACTTATCTGATGTGCGCTTCTTTTGAGCCGCTTCACAACTGTCCTCTTCGTTTATTAACTTTGAAGAATACTTGCCTGTTTGCCATCACCTCCGCTAGGCGCGTGAGTGAGCTCCAGGCTCTTTCCTGCAAGCTTCCCTTTCTGTTCATCCGGACAAGGTTGTTCTTCACACGCCTTTCTTGCCAAAGGTTGTTACTGCCTTCCACATCGGGCAAACTATCACCTTGCCCACTTTCTTTCCGCCTCCGCTCCCTTCCAAAGAGGAAGAGAGGCTCCACCGCCTGGACCCGAAATGTGCGCTCTCATTCTACCTGAATGGCACACAACCGTTCCGGGTGGATGACCAGCTCTTTGTTGGCTACGTAGGCGCCAAGAAAGGCCGGGCTGTACACAAGAGGACTATCTCCCGATGGGTCATCTAGTGTATCAAGGCCTGTTATTCTCTAGGTAAAAAGGAACCTTTGGTGGGGTTGCGCGCCCATTCTACCAGGGCGGCAGCAGCTACTACTGCATTGGGATGTGGTTTCCCCTTGCTAGACATCTGTCAGGCAGCCACGTGGGCCTTGCCGCATACTTTTACTAAGCATTATTGCTTTGACAGTCAAGTCCGGAGAGACGGCTTCTTTGGCTGATCGTCAGCTTTGGACAACTCACATCAGGCTTTATTTAACCTCATTCTGTTTTTCCTACTGGAATGCAGTTTAGTAGGTCAAGGGGAGAATATAGGGTGTTCAAAGCCTTTGGATAATATTGACCAGCCTCCTTTGGAGGAAAGGTGGTTGATTGAACTGGGGGAGGCGAATGGGCTAGAGTCCTCTCCAGTATGATTTACTTTCATTCTCCTGGTATGGCAATGAAGGAAAGTTCTTCTTTGGCTGAGGTATTGAGGAGGGAAGCTGTGGTCTTGGATTCTCAGTTCCCTCAGTGGAATTGTCCACAGATCCTTTGAATGTTCTTCATCAAGGTGAGACTGTTCTCCGTGACTTTCTGGTGTGAGCTTGGTTTCCAGACCCACCACCGGGGTTGGTATTGCTGGGGTATCTATTCTAAGGTAAGGAATATATCATTAATGTGTTTCTTTTTTTAGATGAACAAGTTACTTACCTTCGGTAACGATGGGATGTCGGTAACGATATATCTGTAAGAAACATTAGTTAGTGATAGATTCCTTACCACCCCACCCATCCTCCCCGTTCTGCGAACTGATTTCTAGGGTTAAGGTTATCCTTTTCAGGGCCCTAGTTTCAATGCACCAGTGGTCAGTATCTTGCATGGCTCTGCATTTCTGGCGCAGAAAGTCGTGTACAGAACTGACAGTGCGCGTTGGCGCATCTACGTAGCTCCAGCTACGTCATCTTGGCGACTACGACGGACGCTGTGCTGGACATTGCCAGAGAGGAAACGCGTCGGACTACTACAGGGACGGTCGTCACAGTTACAGTTCAGACTTGGGAAAACGCCAAACAGTTATGTTTTTTGAAAAATTCTCTTGGGAGGTAATATATGGTTGGCGGCAGAATTATAAATATTGATTATAAACCGTAGATGGGACTTTCCTTTTTTCAAACTTACTTGATATGATTAGGCGAGTGGTCAAATTACGAGATGAAACATTGTGTTTACGAAAAGAGAAAGAGTTAGCTAGAAAAAATAACATTGTAGAAATAGCTCCATCTCAGACAAGGAAGTAGATGCTTCAGTAGATGTGAACAAACCTAGTAGTAGTGAGGCTGTTATGAAACTAATGCGTGAAGCAGCACCTCTGTATGTTCCCCCAAAGGGAGCGGCAACAAATGAGGATAAAACCTCAGAAGATGCATAGGGATATTTTATTTATGATTGGGTCTATACCCCTTGGAGTAGAGCAGATGTTAAGGCTTTTAAAGTTGCTTTGCCTGATCCGCGATAAAATACGGCCGCTTTTTATGAAGAAATGGAAGGAGATATTAGCTCCTGCACTATGAACCTGCCAGATATTGATATGTTTTTTGGACTTATTTTGCTCCCTGATATGTGGAGAACAATTCGGAAGGTAGACGATATTGCAGCTTATGGTACTTGGGTGCATTTAGAGGAAATAGATGTGGCTAGAGAGCCTGCGCAGAAACCGCAACAGGTGATATTAGATCTTCCCAAAGCTATTGTAACTAAGTTGAAAACTTTTATACCTCCTAAGAAAATAGATTGGACAATGTTAGCGTCTTGTAAACAGAAAGCGGATGAGTCAGTTTCTGATTTCTTTACACGATTTTAAGAGACATTCCATAACTTTAGTGGGCAGTCATTGACAGATGATACGGATAAGCATCTGTTCGTCGACAAATTTGTCGTGTGCTGTAAGGTGGCGCCTTACAGCTCTACTCTGCGCTGCCCTACATGTGAAACAGTGGAGCTGCATATAGGTGCCACCCCTGTGTGTGCCAACATCAGTTCCTTTTTATTTCTTTTTTTGCCTTCCAATACTGATCTGGAACTCTGCTCCAAAATTCATCAGCCTCTTGAAAATTCCCAAAACTAAATCCATTGTGCTAGGAAACTATGTCCCCTCCTAAAACTACAGGTTTCAAACCATGCCGTGACTGTAGGAAACGGGTGTCTGTCATGGACCACTGTCATGAACCCCCATGAGGTGTGTTGGGTACTTGGGCTCGGGACACAACTCATACTTGTGTATTAAGTTTGCCCTCATTCACCTGAAGGCAATCCAGGGTTAAGAAGCAAAGTTGTACGTCACTGAACTTAAAAAGGTACTGAAAAGTCTTGCTCCAGGTCACGGGCATGGACTGTGAGAGGTCCACTTCGCGGTAGAAGTCTTCTGGTAAGTCAAATCAAAGTCCAAAGGCAACTATTAAATTGCAAACTGGACTCTCCTCCAATCCTGCCACGCCATATCCATGTAGAAGGTACTAGGGCGTTCGAATGTATGTCTCCCTCGAGTTCCGGGTCGCAGAGCTGATAAATGTATCACGGTCCACCCTGAATTTCCCCTGCCATTGGTGCCGCTACAGCAGATTGAGGCTTTCAAAGAGACATGCTGCAGGATTTTAACACACTTCCGGCTCCATGTGGTGTGATTTTGAGCCTCTAGAAACCAGGGGCCTACTCTGGTTCCAAGACCTGCCCCAGGCCGGTCCTTGTTGAGGGCTTGCACCAGGCCGTCCTTAGTTGATGCTAATGCAGACGCCACCCGCGCCAGATGAGGATCCAGTGCAGATTACGATGTCTGGCCCCAAACCAACTTCGGCCTGATCTCAGTTAATATCACAATACGAATTTACTAAAGCGTAACCGATCATCATATAGCCTGACTCTGTACCAATGCCTCTACCAGGGCAGACGCACTAGATGAGGCTCCATTGTGTTTTTTGGCGTTGACTGAATAAAAGGTGCAACACTAGAGGGAGATGATGATCGTAAGGTGGACGATGGTGATCTCTCCACTCTTTATGACATTGATAATTTCTACATGGATGTACAAATTGCCAGTGGGCTTGATCCCTACCCTGATACAGGGTTTGAATCGCCATTTAGGACAGTTAAGGTCCTGGAATTGCAGCTGCCTTCAGTCGATACAAAGACAAACATCCTTACAGACATTTTGCAGGCTGGGTCAGTCACGTCTGAGCCCTTGCTTCCCTTCAGTTATCCCTGACTCCTTGATGGGCACTTGATCAAAGCTGTTATTGCCCAATAGGTAGGTTGGCAGACATCACATCACAGCCCAGTACCTGGCGACCCCGATTGTTTCATAAAACCCCCTATAGAGTCTGGTTTTCAGGCTTCCGCCAGCAAGGTGAACACTAGTTCATTCTCCACAACTCTTCAGGAAGGGAGTCCAGGAGCAATGAGGCATTTGATAAACAAATGGTCTTGCCTTGAGATTAAATGTGTAGAAACTGAAATCGCAGAGTAAGACTTTGTTTTCAGTCAGATAGTAGTACAGGTTGTCACAGGTACAGAAAATAATTTGTGTCCGCTTGATGACATCCAAGTGGAAGGTCAATCCACAAAAGTTTTGTTTGACTCTAGTGCAAAAATCACCATCATTTCAAGGATATTTTTTCAAAAAATGTTAGCCCATAAAGTATCCTTGTTAAAGCCTGATATATGTCCTTGGGCATATGGTGGTGAGCCCATCCCACTTTGTGGTTACTTTATAGGACTCATTGAGTATAAGAATTGATATACATCTGGAATAATCTATGTTTCAGAGAAAGGGGACAGTATAATTAGGGGACAGTATAATTAGCTGGTTCCATCAGGGGGGTTTGGGTGTCGTGCTCGATCCAGGTAGTGACTGTCCCATAAAGTTGAAAAATGATGTGAATGTAATTCTTGAAACTCCTAATCTTGACATGGTAAGCAAGGTAAAACAAGATTTTCCCAATGTTTTCAGAAATGAACTAGGATGACTTAAAGGATTCAAGTTAGACATACGTTCACGTCCTCACGCTCAACCCTATGGCTCCAAAGTAAGAAGTGTTCCGTTATCGGTAAGGGAGGAAATGAGAATAGAGTTAGATAAGCTTAAAGAGGGAGGAATTATTGAAGAGGTCGAAGGGACTGATTGGTTGGCTCCCGTTGTGGCAGCACGTAAGGCCAATGGACCCCTTCGCTTATGTGTGGACTTGAGTCAGTTGAATAAATGTGTAGTGATAGGTCATTATCCTCTTCCAAACATTTCGGAGCTTCTAGTCTTTCTGGAGGGAGCCAAAGTGTTCAGCACCATTGATTTGGCTTCCGCCTACCATCAAATTGAATTGGCTGAAAGTTCAAGAGATTATACAGCTTTTATAACCCCATTTGGAACATTTAGGTTCGTTAGAATGCAGTTCGGTCTTGTTTCGGCTGCGTCTGTTTTTCAACATGTGATGGAAAAAATATTAAAGGAACGCAAAGGAGTGTGTGTCTATCAAGACGACATGCTGGTATTTGGAAAAGACCAAAAGGAACATGAGGAACGTCTAATTGTCTTAAGTAGGTTGTGTGAGGCCAACCTTGCTATCCAAGCTGAGAAATGTCAATTTGGGACCTCCCCTATACATTACCTGGGTCACACCGTGTCAGGTGAAGGTATATCTTCTAAAGCTGATTTAGTCATGACCATCGCTGGCATGTCTGCTCCCTCAAATAGGGAAGAACTAATGAAATTTTTTGGTATGATTGAGTATTATAATAAGTTCATTGAAAATTTTGCTGAGTTGAGTTGTCACATGAGAGGTCTTAAAAAAAAAAAAGGGGGTTGAGTTCAAGTGGTGCGAAAACTGATCACGAGTTCAACTCTCTTAAGGAAAAGCTTGGTGATGCCTCTAAACTTAAGAGTTTTGACCCCTCAAATGCATCCATTATCACTACAGACGCTAGTCTGAAGGGTCTAGGAGCCGTCCTTCAATAAGAGGGTGAAGCGTGGGCTAAAGGATGCAGAGTCTAGGTACTCTGTTATTAAGCGAGAGGCTTTGGCTGTGTTTTGGGCCATAAGGAAGCTAAAGAGGTTTTTGTGTGGAACAACATTTTTGATAAAAACTGATCATAAGCCCCTTTGTGAAACATTTAAAAATAAAGGTTTAGACCTCATCTCTAGCAGAAAAACGAAGTGGGTCATGGCCCTTCAAGAGTACAACTTTGATATCAGATATATTCCGGGTACAAAGAATGGAATAGCTGATACCCTCTCGAGGTTGGTAGGTGCTGTTGGAAATGATGTCGTTGATGAAGAGTGTGGGGACACTGATATTCAAGTGTGTATAGTTAGTGAAGGAATTATTGATGAGGATCGGTGGAAACGAGAATTATCATCTGACCCGGTTCTGTGTGATGTGTTGTCTCTAATTCACAATGGTTGGCATTCAAAGAAGCAAGCTTCAGATGAGGCATCCAAGTTTTGGGTTCTTAAAGATGAGTTGTCCATTTGTGATGGTGTATGTGATGGTGTACTAGCACGTGGTACTAGGCTTGTTCCTCCTCGTAAACTTCGTCAGAGCTTAATTGAATTGGCTCACAAGTCACATTCTGGAATGTCAAAAACCAAAGAGAGATTACAGTCCTCTTATTGGTGGCCAGGAATGGATCTACATGTAGAAAGAATTGTGAGAGATTGTTGTGTGTGCTCCATGAGTGAAAAATCAAAAGTTGCTAGGGTCCAACCCATGGTGATTCGAGATCTTCCCCGTGGTCCTTGGAAAGAGGTGGCATTAGATATTTTGGGTCCAGTTCATTCCAATGGTCAACAGATCTTCATATTAGTACTTATTGCTTTATTTTCAAGATGGCCTGAAGTTCAATTTACATCTAGCATTAAAACTACATCTGTCATTAAGTTTTTGGAGTCAATGATGGCTAGAGAAGGGTACCCTGAAACCATTCTCACAGACAATGGGGTTCAATTAGTTTCACGAGAAATGGAGACGTTTCTTGCAAGTAGGGGAATTAGGCATAAGGAGTGTTCTCTGTACCACCCAGAGACAAATGGAATTGTGGAGAGGGTCAATAGAGTATAAAGACCAGAGACCTAACAGTGGAGCCTTCTGAAGAACAGCACCTAACAAAAGATAACCCTTTATGATAGCTAATACCCCTATATTTTACATGGGGGGACAGAGTCACACAGGGGTTTATCAACTTTTGGAACATCCTACTCGATCAGGCTCACACAATTACAATCTCACCAGCAATGAAGCGGCAGCCCCAAAAAATTTACAGGCCGATCCCACCATCGCCATACGTGAGGCCGACAAAGGGGAACGTAGTTCTCATGGATAAAGATAGCTACATGGGGGAAATAGATCGTCAATTATCTGATACATCTTGTTACACCAGATTAGCGTGCAATCCAATTGAGGCACTCAGCACTCACATCAACATGAGACTGGTTGAATGGCGTGAGGTCGGTCTCTTGAGTGAGGAGGAATGCAGATACTTGACAGTGATGGCTCCTACATTTCCCTGCATATACGTGCTGCCGAAAATTCACAAGGGCGGCCCCTTTCCACCTGGCCTCCCGATTATTTCTGGGGTTAATTCGCCTACGGAAAGACTCTCCGAATATGTTGACCTTTTTATACAGCCCATGGTTCAAAATCTCCCGACCTATATAAAGGATACAAAGGACATTCTAGGCAAGTTTGAAGGCTTTGCTTGGTTTGACACCCTGTCCTTTGTTACACTAGATGTCACCAGCCTTTACACCTGTATCAAAAAAGAGTTCGGAGTAAGGGCATTGGAATTCTATTTGGGGAAAAAGAACTGCTGATCATCTGTCACATAATGAGGTCTTACTCGAGATGACCGAGATCATCCTATCGAAAAACTTCTTCCTCCATGATTCCAACGGGTACCACCAAATACAGGGTACAGCAATGGGCTCCAGGTTTGCTCCCGCTTATGCTGGCCTGTTCATGGGCTGGTTTGAGCGGGAGCATGCCTAGGGACGACACGTGGCGGCATGGATGGAGCATGTCATTTTCTGGGGCAGGTACATCGATGATGTGAATATGCTCTGGGATGTACCTGCTCCAGATCTCCTGTCCTACTTTGCGTACCTGAATGCCAATTCATTTAATGTCCGCTTCACTATGGAGCATAACAAAGAGACAATTAACTTTCTGGATGTCACCTTTTTCATTCAAGATAATTGCATACACAGTCGTACCCACCGCAAGATCACTGCATTTAACAGCACCTTACACTATGAAAGCTCCCATCCCCAACATGTCATTGACAATATTCCCTATGGGGAAATGGTCCGAATGTGACGGAACTGTAGCACAGAGGAGACTTTTCTCTCCAATTTGAAGGAAACTGAGGAGCGCTTTCTGAATAGAGGTTACCCAAAGGATACCATAAAGAAAGCAAATAAAAAGGTAATGAAAGTATCAAGGATAGTTCGCCGATTGCAGTAGTAGAGTATTCAATGTCTTGAGAAAACACTGGCATTTACTCCTGGATATTCCATGTTTACAGGGCACACTGACAACAAAACCTAAGGTGTGTTACAGAAGAGGTAAAAACCTTCGCAACATACTATGCCCCAGCTACATTGTGACCCCTAAACAACCGAGCTGGTTAGCCCCTACAATAAAAGGCTCCTTCCCTTGCAATGAGTGCAATGTGTGTAAATTAGGAAAAAAACGTACAAAAGATTTCTGCTTCAACACCAAAAAAAAGTACACAATAGAATATTTGATTATCTGCAACTCCAAATATGTAACTTATATATTGGGTTGCCCGTGTAACAAAATCTATGTAGGGAGTACTAAAAGACATCTAAAAATACGGATACAGGAGCATGTACAGGCAAGGTGCAATGGGGACCACAGATACCCACTCACATATCACATGCAGGAAAACCATACAGCTGAAGACAATTTTTGGTTCTTTGGCATTGGTCATGAACCTGTGCATCCCAGGGGTGGTAACAGGGAGCTGGCCTTGAGAAGAAAGGAGGCAGGTTGGATATGTAGACTGCGTTGTGTAGAATTGGGTCATAACACTGAAGATGAGCTGCATTATTTCTTGGAATAGCTTCTACCTTTGGATTTTACATCTTTCTCTGATATTGTTGACCTTTGATGTGACCGTTTAAAAAATTTAGCATATAGCCCGACATAAAACTGGTTAATCGGTCGGATATCCTCAAAATCAGCATGGGACTGATATGGGCCTATCTAATACTGATTCAATATGTATTATTATCTGGCCTTTTTGGGTACCTGTTAAAATTAACCAAGGAATAATAAATCTGTCTTGGGGCCACTGTAGAACTGGACCACAGTACTAATTCATAATACAGATAAATGAGGCATGCTCCTGTTTATGTCTGCTCTGTTTTGATTTTTGCTCGTTCAGGTGTGTGATGATTGTATATACTATTACAAAGCTACCCCTATTGAGAGGTAGACCCCCTGGTGCACAGCGTAAACTAGACACACAGGTCTAATGATCTGAAGCAGAATTCACCAATGTTCAATCCATGTGATTTACTGTTTCATCAAAGTTCAGTATATGTACATTAAATTCATGTATCCAACATCGTGATCCAAATCCAAAAGACGTTTGTCATCAACAGAAAGGAGATCAGCAATTTATAAATCCCAATGCATTTCGGGCCAAACAAAAAAAGCCCTTCCTCAGGGGATCACTCTACAAACAAAAAGAAATAGCCATCGTCAAATCCAATTCAAATGTCGTCAATGACCTGCATACCCAACCATGTGTCATCTCACAAACGTATCAAGAATAAAATGTGCTCGATAGAACAACCAGATTTCCCAAGCAGCATGCACTCACAGTAAGTGGTGAAACCCCGAGTGTGCAAATGAACCACCAAGTGAGTTCAAAGGAAAAAATCTCAACAATAGAAAAGGCTCCGACCTGCTACGAAACAACAGAAGGTGAAACCCAGTGTATCACAGTACGAAAACGGAGCGGTGATAAATCAAGTTAAGGAAACGTGAGGAAAAGTTACCCAGATCCCGCTGACTCGTGCGTTAAACACCAAAATAGCCACACAGTCTCACACGCGGTCAAGAAGACCGTCAAAGTTGTATCATAACGGGTAAAAGGGTCCCCAGAACAGAGGTACTTACAGTGCAAGTTGAGGAAATGCAAACCCTGTGGCCGGATCACGAAACAAACGTGCCGGCAGTGTGCAGTGTGAGTATAAAAGGCTACGTGTAAACATAGAAGATGGACAATAGTGTCACAAAGTGTAAACGCCATCTTGAAGTGGTGAAACCAGACGAAAACGAATAAACAACAAGAAAGTGACCCACGATTATCAATGAGACGTGCCAAAATGAACACAAAAGTGAAAAGTGAACGAAAGATCAAGAAAAAATATATATGCATACTCGAGTAAACAAAAAATAAAAACACACAATATTCATAGGCATACAAGACAAATATGGTGCAACATGAACATCAAAGTCACAAATAACATAAAAATTCCATGCGGTCATTGAGTCCGTGCGGCTGCATGGTCGCCATGTAACGAATCCAAAAGTTTTCCCTCTTCAATAATGTTTTTTTGTTCTCATGTGTCACTGGAACTTGCTCAAGGATGAGATATTTCAATTGAGCGATAGAGTGGTTTTGTTCCAAAAAGTGAGTGGCAACAGTAGATCTCATGTTCCCAGTCCTGATGTTGCTCTTGTGTTCTAACAAGCGTGTCCTGATTTTTCGTTCGGTGTGTCCCACATAACACTTGCCACAGGGACACTTCAAAAGGTAGATGACATTCATGGAATTGCACGTGGCATTCACCTGTAATTTTATGGGGTACCCTTTCATGGGATGATTGACAATGTTGCCCTGGATGCAATTGTGGCAGTTGCTGCAATTGTGACAAGGGCGCAGCCCCTTGTAAACCACTGGTTGACTGTCGGATTTGGGTTTGCGTAGCATTTCCTTTAAATTCCTGCCCCTAGTGTAGGCGAACATAGGTTTTTGTGCAAAGGCTCCCTGGAAATCTGGTTCCAGACTCAATATTTCCCAATGTTTGGAGATGATGTTTCTGAACTGTTGGCTAAGAATTGTGTACTTAGATACCACTACCATTCTGGAACTGACAGGTTTAATGCGAACCTGTAGGAGTTCATCTCGAGTCATGTTCCCACACCGGGTAAGTGCCTGTTGTAAAGTTTGTGGCGGATAGCCACGAGCCTTGAACCTCTCAACCATATTGTTCATTTCCACCAAACAGGTTGCTTCCGAGGTGACGATGCGTTTGACACGCATCAGTTGAGACAAAGGGAGGTTCTGTTTCAGCCCCACTCGATGAAAGCTTTGGTAGTGTAACATGGAGTTCCGATCCGTAGGTTTACGGAAAATAGTGGTTGTTATTTGACCCGCTTGTCTTTCAACCTTAACATCAAGGAAATGAATGCTTGTCGTGTCAAAGTTCCAGGTGAATTGTATGCGCTCACTGATGGTATTCCATGTGTTCAGAAACTCCACAAGCGATTGTTCCGTGCCTGACCATAACATGAAAATGTCATCAATGAATCTCAGGTAGAGTTTCCCACTGTCATTCCACGCTGCTTGGTTCAATATGTGCGTTTCCTCGAAAAACTTCATGAAGGTGTTGGCGTACGACGGCGCTGTACAATTGCCCATCGCCGTCCCGCAGAGCTGATGGAACCATTTGTCAGATACTGCGAAGTAACTATGGTATAAAGTGAAGACCAATAGTTCCATCAACAGTACCTGCAGGTCAGAATCAAGGTTGGAATGGGAAAGTTCATGTTCGACCGCCATTAAACCTAGGTCATGGGGTATGGACGTGTATAACGAACACACGTCCACAGTACAAAGTATCAGTTCTTGATCTGTAAGACAGCTTGTGGCTTGTTGCAGTTTGATCAAGAAGTCAGTGGTATCCCTGACGTATGATCTAGTGTTCAATACAAATGGCTGTAGATATTTGTCTAAAAACTTTCCAGTGTTCTCATGAATGCTGCCTCTGGTGGAAACGATGGGTCTCATGGGTGGTTTAGAGAGGTGTTTATGCACCTTCGGTAGCATATACAACACGGGAGGTTTAGGGTTGATAGGTGTGAGATACCGACGTGCCCGGTCATTGATGGTGCCATTGTCAAAAGCTTGGTTGATGATTTTCATAAGTGTGCCCAAAAACTCATTGGTGGGATCAGCAGGTAAAGGAGCATATGTATTGAGATCAGATGTGTGTATCTCAATCTGTTCGGTGTAATATGTAGCATCCATGATCACAAGAGCGCCGCCCTTGTCAGCAGTTTGGCAAACAATGGAGGAATTATTGGCAATTTTCGATATCACATTTTTTTCAGCTCTAGTCAAGTTCTCACGTCTCCCCTTGGATTGAAAAGGTAATTTGGCTATGTCGCTTTTGACAAGATTTTCAAATGTGTCTATTATTTTGTGGCTCACGGGAGCCATAAAGGTACTGTGGGGACGTAGTCCTCTTAGCATGTCATCATCACGTGAAGGGGTAGTGACAATATTTTGAAAATAATGTCTCAAACGTACATTGCGTAGAAGTTTGAAGGTGCTCACTTCAAGTTCCAAAGTGTTTGTCTTTGTGGTGGGAACAAATGACTGACCTTTTTGAAGCACACGAATTTCTTCCTCATCGAGCTGAGTCGATGAAATATTGATCACCAAATTGTCATGCTCGTTTATCTGCGTCTGTTGACTTTCTTTGGTTTGGTCTGCTCTTTTTCGGCCTCTGCGGGTTTTGCCCCGCCGGGGTCGGTGATTTGATCCTGATCCGATTCTAAAAAATGAACCGCAGAGCTTGAGGTGCCAGGTTGTTGTGTTGTTTCCTCAGTGGTTGGCCTGGTCGTTTTGCGTGTTGTTGAGTCACCATCAGATGACGAAGTTTCGGTAGCAGAATACGGATTATAAGGGCGATTTGGGCGTCGGCGGGCGTACACTTCTGCCCAAGTGTACACCTCGCCGAGCTTATAATCTATGGTGTCTCTCTTATATTTCCGAAATTTACGTTCCTGTGTCTCACGTGTGTGCTTGTCCAGTTGGGCATTCACGTCCTCCAACATTTTAGTCAGCTCGGCTGAAGTTTTTCGAGGAAACGCACATATTGAACCAAGCAGCGTGGAATGACAGTGGGAAACTCTACCTGAGATTCATTGATGACATTTTCATGTTATGGTCAGGCACGGAACAATCGCTTGTGGAGTTTCTGAACACATGGAATACCATCAGTGAGCGCATACAATTCACCTGGAACTTTGACACGACAAGCATTCATTTCCTTGATGTTAAGGTTGAAAGACAAGCGGGTCAAATAACAACCACTATTTTCCGTAAACCTACGGATCGGAACTCCATGTTACACTACCAAAGCTTTCATCGAGTGGGGCTGAAACAGAACCTCCCTTTGTCTCAACTGATGCGTGTCAAACGCATCGTCACCTCGGAAGCAACCTGTTTGGTGGAAATGAACAATATGGTTGAGAGGTTCAAGGCTCGTGGCTATCCGCCACAAACTTTACAACAGGCACTTACCCGGTGTGGGAACATGACTCGAGATGAACTCCTACAGGTTCGCATTAAACCTGTCAGTTCCAGAATGGTAGTGGTATCTAAGTACACAATTCTTAGCCAACAGTTCAGAAACATCATCTCCAAACATTGGGAAATATTGAGTCTGGAACCAGATTTCCAGGGAGCCTTTGCACAAAAACCTATGTTCGCCTACACTAGGGGCAGGAATTTAAAGGAAATGCTACGCAAACCCAAATCCGACAGTCAACCAGTGGTTTACAAGGGGCTGCGCCCTTGTCACAATTGCAGCAACTGCCACAATTGCATCCAGGGCAACATTGTCAATCATCCCATGAAAGGGTACCCCATAAAATTACAGGTGAATGCCACGTGCAATTCCATGAATGTCATCTACCTTTTGAAGTGTCCCTGTGGCAAGTGTTATGTGGGACACACCGAACGAAAAATCAGGACACGCTTGTTAGAACACAAGAGCAACATCAGGACTGGGAACATGAGATCTACTGTTGCCACTCACTTTTTGGAACAAAACCACTCTATCGCTCAATTGAAATATCTCATCCTTGAGCAAGTTCCAGTGACACATGAGAACAAAAAAACATTATTGAAGAGGGAAAACTTTTGGATTCGTTACATGGCGACCATGCAGCCGCACGGACTCAATGACCGCATGGAATTTTTATGTTATTTGTGACTTTGATGTTCATGTTGCACCATATTTGTCTTGTATGCCTATGAATATTGTGTGTTTTTATTTTTTGTTTACTCGAGTATGCATATATATTTTTTCTTGATCTTTCGTTCACTTTTCACTTTTGTGTTCATTTTGGCACGTCTCATTGATAATCGTGGGTCACTTTCTTGTTGTTTATTCGTTTTCGTCTGGTTTCACCACTTCAAGATGGCGTTTACACTTTGTGACACTATTGTCCATCTTCTATGTTTACACGTAGCCTTTTATACTCACACTGCACACTGCCGGCACGTTTGTTTCGTGATCCGGCCACAGGGTTTGCATTTCCTCAACTTGCACTGTAAGTACCTCTGTTCTGGGGACCCTTTTACCCGTTATGATACAACTTTGACGGTCTTCTTGACCGCGTGTGAGACTGTGTGGCTATTTTGGTGTTTAACGCACGAGTCAGCGGGATCTGGGTAACTTTTCCTCACGTTTCCTTAACTTGATTTATCACCGCTCCGTTTTCGTACTGTGATACACTGGGTTTCACCTTCTGTTGTTTCGTAGCAGGTCGGAGCCTTTTCTATTGTTGAGATTTTTTCCTTTGAACTCACTTGGTGGTTCATTTGCACACTCGGGGTTTCACCACTTACTGTGAGTGCATGCTGCTTGGGAAATCTGGTTGTTCTATCGAGCACATTTTATTCTTGATACGTTTGTGAGATGACACATGGTTGGGTATGCAGGTCATTGACGACATTTGAATTGGATTTGACGATGGCTATTTCTTTTTGTTTGTAGAGTGATCCCCTGAGGAAGGGCTTTTTTTGTTTGGCCCGAAATGCATTGGGATTTATAAATTGCTGATCTCCTTTCTGTTGATGACAAACGTCTTTTGGATTTGGATCACGATGTTGGATACATGAATTTAATGTACATATACTGAACTTTGATGAAACAGTAAATCACATGGATTGAACATTGGTGAATTCTGCTTCAGATCATTAGACCTGTGTGTCTAGTTTACGCTGTGCACCAGGGGGTCTACCTCTCAATAGGGGTAGCTTTGTAATAGTCTTTAATCTCACGCTGACAGGTCCAGACAGCGTCCACCTCTGGTTGCACGCTTCATCGCTTAAACTTTATGGTATATCTGATTACTAATTGCTGTGCGAACACCCATCCTCCATACTTTATGATTGTATATACTTCATGCCAAGACTTTGCACTTGACTTTTGTATGATTTTCTATACACTATAGTGTACAATGTTTCCTCTCTTTTTTACAAATCTTGCGTCTTCCTCTGTGTATCTTTAACTTTACCCTAATCTTTAGCTCTACCCGATCTCCTTGAGTCTTTTCTAAACTAATATTATTTCTCTTTCAACCACACCCCTTTTCTCACTTTTTCTGGTGTTTCGTTTCATTCAATCTATTGACTTTTGAGGGTTTCTATACTCTCAGATGCATTTTCTCTTCATAACTAGCACTTACATTCTGTTATTTCTCTCCCCTCATGGCATTGGTAAAATTTTACCAGTGTACATACCTTATTTGCTTAGTGGATATTTACTTTTTGGTACACTTTTTTAGTTATTCTAAGATGGCCGCTATATTTGCCCACATTGCTTACATCACTTTTTTTGATGTCCGAGATTTGTCTGTTTTTATTTATTCCTAATATTATTTTGCTGACCTACTTCAGTTATTATTCGTGCTCCAGCAGCTCGCTAATGTCCTCCCATTGTTCAAAATTTACGTTTGCAAATAAATCGCGCTGGAGAGATCACCAACGAGGATTATGAATATCGTTGCTCTCTTTTTTTGCTTCTTTGAGCTTTTTTCCCCGATTCATGGTATTGTTATCAACTATCAGTTTATACACCCTGGTTGTTCCCATAATGTGACACAGCGGGCACATATTTAACCATTTCAAGATGGCTGCTACATTCGCCCACATTCTCTTATCCTTTTCTGATGTTCGGGGATATTACGCTGCTTTCTTTATTCTTTATAGCATCTTATAGCCCGATTGTAGTGACCAGCGCTTAATCGGACAGGGATTATTATGCCCGCTGACTTACAGCAAATTGGCACTTGGGTTATATTCCAGTACTGATGCAGCTCATTCACGCAACTCTTTTCAAAATTCTCGAATGCAATTACAATTAGTAGAAGATACTTTTTTCGAGGTTTATGGAGACCTTTCTCTTTTTACTTGCACTTTGTAATATTATTGGTCTTTTTTGTGGTATGGCTTTCACATCGCATTACAGGCATTAACAGCATATGGTTTCAAGATGGCTGCCTCTCGCGCGGACTGAACCATGTGATCCGCAGATTTCTTTACCTGCCGCGGTTCACAGGTGATTCCGCTTATTGACTATTGAACCTAGTATGTAAGGAGCCTGAAACTTTAGATTTCACTTGCTGCCGAAGACTCATTGCGGTCGTGACTGGGATATTATTTATTGCATGCCAGCGGTTTTATTACAAATCGGTAAGTCCTGATTGGAGTTGCTTTGTGGTATTGGGTACCTGGAGGCCACCTTTTCCATGTTTCTTTTCTTTTTCTTTTCCTTTTTCTTCGTTATTTAAGGGGTTGTTGGTTTGTATATTAGTATCTCTAGTAACCCAATTGTTACAACATTGGGTTAAAGATAGCATACATAGCCCAGTGCGTGGGTGTCATTTCTTTGGACGTTTGATACAGTGGACCACTTTGGTTATAGCAGTTTTTCTTCCATTTTAAACATATAGTCTGGGTAAAATCCAAACATCATGAAATAACTAGCATACATTTCTTCAAAACTTTCTTCTTCTCTTTTGCTGTTACAGATTGGGATATCTAACTTTTTCTCTAAGTCTACGCTGCGAATTGGAATATATGACTATTGTGGATACTAGATAGGTAGGCATACATGTTTACCACCAACCTGAGGTGTCCGCTTGGTTTAATGCGCAGGCCTGGAATAGCCATTGCTTACTTGGTATATCTCTTCATATGATATTTGAATTATTGCTGTTGTGACTCTACACCATGTGGGCCACCATTATTCCTAAAGGGTGGTGGCCCTTGGCTGTATCTATTACTTCCACCTCTCAGACTTATTGCTCAAGATACTCTATGGAGTGATTGCCCCTGCAATTAGGTGCATACACTCGTTTTGGACCTTAGATAGGCCCTATGTTAAAATTGGTTCACTACGCTGATTTTTCAATTTAGTATGTGACGGAGTATTTATTTCCACGAGTGGGACACTACTAAGAGTTCCATTCTTTTCTTCACTGATTCATAGTTATATACATTTTTGGCTCATTCGCCGGACAAATAGAAAATGTTAAATTTGTTTGAAAAACAACGGATTTACCCTCAGACATCTGGAATTCTTGCTCTATGTAAGTGATATTATGCTCTATTCTTCAAAGCTAGGCATTTTAACCCCTACCTCTCTTTTACTGTAGAGACATTCTTATCTCTGTCTTGCTTTACTTTTAGATTTATTTATTTCAGTATGTTGATCCTTTTTTAGAAGCCCATCTTTCATGCTTACAAAAAGCTTTCATTACTAACAGAAGGTACTTTCGTAATTTGGTTACTTGTATACATTTTTTGCTCTGATCGCTCTGTTCTCTTTCTTCCGGTTTCTTGTTCTGCCCTCTGGTAATTTTAAATCCCACTTTTTCACTATTCAGTATGAATTGTCATGTTGCCTTAGAAGATATTTTTTAGTACACGACTATAGGATGTTGAAAAGATGCTATATCTTTTTGTATTGCATTTTTCTCATTGATGTCTGTCTGTCTGCTATTCGGTTTGTACATATGTGTAGAAATCTCATTAGGACACATGCAATTGTAATTGGTAAAGAAGAAATCGCACTAGTGTGTCCCACTTTATTGTTAAATGATTTTAAATTGTATATATTTTTGTACATAGACTGTTTTGTACATATATTTGTATATAAGCATGCTTCAAAGGTGTCTTATATATGTTTTGTTTGTGTTTGTATTTAACAGCCCTGAAGAAGTCCCTAGTTGGGACGAAACGCGTCGGCTGTATGGTGCTTCATCTGTTTTTTTAAATAAAGGAAACCAATCTGAGGAATCTTATGTATTTGTGACCCATTAAAATTGTAAATCATATGCCAAAAGCTGTGGTGCACCTTTGCTGTTATAATCAAAAGGTTCAATAGAGTGTTAAAGGAGACCATTTCTTGGACCAAGGGTTCTGGTCTCAATTGGAAAGAAGTCCTAAAAAAAATTGAGAATTATAGGTTAGCACCACATAGTACGACTGGAAAGTCACCTTTTGTTGTATGCAAAGGTAGATCCCCCTGCACCTTGGTTGAACCTTCTTGGGTTAAAAATTTTGAGGATGGTCTCCTCGAAAATTCTAAAATTCAGCCTGATGTTGCATGATTGGCGCAAGAGAGAAGAAGCAAAGTGTTTGTCTAGAAAGGCATATTTCGATTGAAAGAAATCTACCAAGCATACAGTGGTTAATGTTGGGAACTTAGTTGTTATTAGACAACCTGGTTCAAAGGTTAAGTTTTCCAAACCCATAGGAATTATAAAGGTTTTCAATAATGCAATCAAAACTCAAGATCATCGAGTTTGGAATTTGAACAGGGTTTCAGTTTGCAGAAGTGAAAAGTTTTCTGATCATTCTGTGAATGAAAAAGGATCTGATGAAGCTGATACTCAAGGTTCTGCGTCCTTAAGGTCCCATGTGGGCTATACAAGCTGGTTAAGACAATCATAATGGGGGACCATTAAAAGATGTGAAAATGTAACAGTAACATCAGATAATGACATCCAAGCCCCTACTAAGAATGAGATACCATGAAACTAATGGTAGACGCTTGGTCAAAAATACTTTATCCACTTGATCAAGCAGTGATACAGCAATGTAAAATCCTTGTTGCCTGGAAAGGCCGAATCTAAATTCCCCTTTATAAAAAAAGGTGATGGAGAAAATCCGGGTAAGATGATTGCCCTAATGGACAGTGGTGGTTAGTGATCTTTGAAAATGGTGACGCAATACCTGCCAAGAGTTCACCCTATTTTTATGAATTTGCCTTGAGAGTTCCCCATGTCTTAAGAAATACTTTAATTGTGCAAATGCTAGCAATTTAGTTATGGGTACCTCTATGACAAGAATTACATACAATATTCCAGTACCGGAATTTTGCCATTGATACTGTCCATATGCCATGAGTGTCCCTAGCTCCACTGACTCCTGATACACTAACATGCTCATTTCAAACTCTTCACACATTGAAGGCACTACACAACACAACCCCACTTACCTGAATTACCTGAACAGCTGCATCTCCCTCGACCATCATCACTCAGACACCTCTGATCTGCAGGACTCCTACTGGCACACATTTCACGCATACACAGAACCAGATCAGGAGAAAGGGCATTCTCTTACATCGCTCCTAAAGTGTGGAACAACCTTCCATTCCACATCAGAGCCTCCTCCTCCTTTCTTGAATTTCGCAAGAGGAGGTAAACCTGGCTTTTCAATTAACCAACCTACCATAGGCAAGACTAGGCACACACACCTTCCCGGCACCTCGCATGTGATAGTGCGCTTTAAAAATACACATAACATAACAGCATGTCAAAATTACCTCCAGTACTTCAGAGCCAGCCTTTTATCATGGTTTGCTCCCCCCAAACCACTACTCCTCCCCAATATGCTATGGTTGTCCTCGCCAAGGCAAAGAATTACCTCTAGTATGCCAGCACCAGCATTTTGCCATAGTTGTCATAGTTGTCCACTTGTGTCAAGTATTACTTCCAGTATTTCAGGGTCAGCATTTTGCCATGTGTTCCTTCCCTATGGCAAGAATTATTTCCAGTATACCAGTGGCAGCATGTTAGCTTGGATTGCACCATATTCCCAGAATTACACAGAGTATGCCATGGCAAGCTGCAGACTCACAACCATAAACATGCAAACACACTCTTACTCATTCACACTCTCTCACTCCTACTCACTCCCTCACACATTTACTCTCTTCCCCCTCACTCGCTCTAATTCACTCTCTCACTCATACTCATTTCCACTCACTGTTACTTACACGCAAACATAATAATACTCACGGTTCTCACCCTAATCACGAACTGTACTACCTGGCAGCGCAGTTACAATGGGTTGCCTACTGGTTGAGTGGGAGGAACTTGGGAGATACAACATCGGACGATGCCGTAATGAAAGTCCCACAGATACATGCACTGTTTCACCCCTTGTCTAGACTCCGCTCACCGGACCAGCTACATCTAGCGGTGGTGAGAAAATGTTACACAAGAAGCCAAAACTTACCGCTGTAATGAAACCATACGCGCCCAATCTACCACTACTTGACACGCCTTGGGAGGGAGGTACATTTGCGTCACCACTGTTGGACACTTGGGAGACGGCTGGTCTAGAGGGGCTGGGGGACCTCTTTGAGGACGGAGCGCTACTCCCTTTCACGGCATTGGCGGACAGCACAGGACTGACTGCCAGCCGGGCAATTCTTAACCCATGCGAAACTCCTGCGTACACTGACACAGGCCTGGGGCCCACTAGTGGATGAGCCACTGACACACCTCCTCATTCAGTATCTGCATGTGATGGGCAATGGCTCCCACATAGTACACTGGCTCGCCCAAGCACTGCACACGCATACACAATTCTCCCCACAGCGTCTACGGGACAAATGGGCAGCAGATAGGGGCCGGGATTGGACTGACAGGGAGTGGACACTAATACTGGCTGGGACACGGAATATACCACGCAACGCACGCTTCAAGATCATACACTATTACATTATACACCGGGCGTACCTGTCCCCTGATAAGATAAATCGGTACTTTGGGCTTACCACAGCAGCGTGCCCCAGATGTGGACTTGTAGATGCGCAGTTCCTGCATATCCTTTGGGCATGCCCTTCATTGCACACCTACTGGACTGCGGTGACAGAGACATTGGCAAAGGCAACGGGGGGCAGCTTGCCGTTTACGTGGGAGGCTTGCCTACTGGGCTTATTTAAGAGGACGAAACAGACGAAAGTTCAGGCGAGGTACTGGGATCTAGGGCTGATCACGGTGAAACGCCTCATTACTAAGCGCTGGAAACATGCTATTCCCCCCCAGCCAATACACTGGCGTAACTCGTTGGATAACTGGGCAAGGGCAGAGAGTGTGGCGCTCCATAGAGAAGAGACAGCGGGACTCCGTAAGTTCCCAATAGCTCTGGACTGGGATGTCATCTTGGCATCCTATCACCAAATATGCCAGCAGGACGGCATAGTGTGACCACTCTTTCCCCCCTCCTCCTTCTCCCCCCCCTCCTCCCGGTGACGCCTATACGCCCGCCCCTACACTTTACACCCTCATGACGAGAGGCAGTATGGACCTACTCGCTGCCTACCCCATGACCATCACACACACACACAGGCTTTTATTATTAGACACCACCCGTTATTTTGTTTTTAGAATTTGTTGGATTGTTCTCTATAGTTAATTGCTTTGAAAAAACAGCTTTGGATATATGTTGTTATTTCTAGTATCATCAATTGGTGGAGGGAGAGAGAGTAGAGATCCTTTCAATCTCCTTTCAATAATTATAAATCAATGTGGAAAGGATCACTGGTCCTGCATAACCAAGGTCTGCAGGTGGATCGGTAGGTGTCTCCCAAATAACACAGTAACACCATACTTCTACTCCTTACCAAAAACGCATAAAGGCAAAATGCCACCACCAGGGAGACCAATTGTGTCCGGAATCAATTCAATTTTGGAACCACTGTCAGAATTTGCAGACCAATATTTAAGACCACTGGTCCAAAAGACACCCACCTATCTGAAGGACACAAGAGACCTCCTAAACATGTTACAAAACTTTGAGTACTCGGAAGGAACAATGCTCTTAGTGGGCTTAGATGTAGAGAGTCTCTACACTAGTTTGCCACAACAAAAAACACTAGACACTCTTGAAACAATTCTCTTTAACATTGACTGGCCAAACAAAACCCCCAGACATTTTGTTTTGGAGTGCTGTAGATTAGCTCTAATGGAAAATTTCTTCAAGTACAAAGACACCCTCTTCCTTCAACGCCATGGAGTATCAATGGGCAGTACATTTGCCCCAAGTGTGGCGGGGTTGTACGTTAGCACCTTTGAACGCACCTTCGTTCAGAATGAGAACAATCCCTTTCTTCATCATATTCTCTTTTGGAAGAGATATATAGATGATATCTTTTTAATTTGGAAGGGTGATAAGGAAACCTTGACGGACTTCCATCGCTGGCTCAATACCCAAGATGAATGCTTGAAATTTACATACACTGCTAATGAAAGTACTTTAGATTTTTTAGACATTACCATCTTTTCTAAAGACAATACTTTGCACACCCGTACTTTCTTTAAATCGACGGCCAAGAATAGCCTGCCAGCTTTTCAAAGCTTTCATCCAAGACCCTTACGGGAAAATCTCCCGTACAGCCAATTCCTTCGCTTGAGGAGAAATTGCAGCTCAATTACTGACTACAAAAGTCAAGCGAATGACCTATGTGACAAACTACTTGTTCGTCAATATCCAAAGAAGGTGATCAACACATGCAAGAAACGTGCCCGCAACCACCCAAGAGAAGCACTCCTAGAGACGTGTGCTAAATTGAAGGAAGATAGGATCACATGCGTAACTACTTATAGCCCAGTCACCAACCAAGTGAAGAAAATAATCAACAGAAACTGGAGAATAGTAACATCTCACAATCTGACTTGGCCTAAACCGATGTTTGCCAACAAGAGAAGTCGCAACCTCAAGGACTTGCTGGTGCACACGAGACCCCCACCTAAGAAAAAGAAAGACACACCTGGACTGTGGAATAACAGTCCAGTAACAGGCCATTACCCATGTGGAAACTGCACAGTTTGTGACACTACAAAACCCACAAAGGAATTACAGCTGCTTCCCAACTTCAATTGGAAATTAAAAAGACATACGAACTGCAACACAAGCCATGTCATTTACATGATAACTTGCCCGTGTCAAATGAGATATATTGGCATGACCTGTCGTAAAGCAAAACAAAGACTTTGCGAACACCACAGCAATGTGAACTGTAAAAAAACAACCACAAAAATGTCAACTCACTACAAAGAATCTGGGCACTCTGTGAATGACCTACAGTGGGTCATCCTGGAAACCCTCGAAACTGTGGACAGGAATGCAGCTAAAATTTTATTCGAGAAAGAGCAACGTTGGGTGCACAGACTTAAGACAGACAGTGAGGGCCTGAATGATGCCGTTCCGTGGTTATGTCTTAACAAATAATTGATATTTTGTCTGAATTACGAATTTTCTAACAATCATGAACTATGAGAAAATTCAGAATGAGCGCCTAAAGAGTACATTCTCATAAACTCCATCTGTCTAGAAATGATTACAATTCTCATCTGAAAATTAGGTATAACAATTTAGTACAACTAATAAGTACAAACACTCGAGTAACTCTTCAGTTTCCATCACTATGCAATAAAAGAAGACAGGTTACACACTGGCGATTGATTCCGGGTTACCAAGGGCAGAGACAGCACAAGCTGCTAGACGGGTGTTTGAAGGCTAGATGTATCGAGGAGCATTGCCCTTTTCGTTATGGAGTAAACTGCAAGTATTAAAACCCCTTTACTAAACTCCTTTTTTCCTCACTCCACAACAGTGAAGCCTCCCCCTTACTGCTGTGGTTCCCGAGGAGACAAGTCTTACATAATGTAGAGGTACATTCCATAAGGTCCAGTTACGCATAAGCGCATGTGAAGACCCTGCTCTGTACTGAGTTTTGTTTAGTTCTAGACTGTTGTTAGAAGTGCCTACTTAAAGAGTGCGCATTTAAAGATACTATCATGGTAATGTAACAATGAAATTGCGCCTTAAAGTAAATAGCGCTTTTAACATCAGGTCACTGTAAAGAAATGATTTCATGATGCCTAAATACGACTTTGGTATTTATACATCACAATATTCTGCATAGAATTTTGAGAATGAGTAAGTTGACGCTTAATATGAATGTGACTCCGAGTCTAGTATTGCACAACTCGCTTTTAATTATATGTTGTTTTTTTTTTTAATAATATGCTTCATAATTCTCAACTGTGTCTCTATGTCATTGTACATGCTGAAGTGTCTTTTCCTACTTATTCGCTACAAATGTGGTTGCACTATCTCCCTTTTCTCTTATTACAGGTACAATGTGACCTACTACCACAAAACGAATCAGGTTACAAATTTACCTTTTCCTTTTTTTCACTTAATCACTTTATGGTCCTGAGGAAAGCCGATTGACCAACAGGCAGATAAGGCTGAAACATGTCGACCACTTTTAACCTCACAAGTTTAGTGCGCTAGAATTCCTAAATAATTCCATAGCGACACGCCTTAACCTTCTACCCGAATCCAGAAATATTCAAGTTGAACCTCTGGCTGTCCGGGTATTTTAGAACACCTTTATAGCACTATTTCACTTATTCACCATCACTACTGTTTTAACCAATGGTACAACCTCCTGGCGGAGGGTGCAAACAAAAACTGACCCAAGGATTACGCACGGACACGTGTTACAAGAAGCGGGGACACATCATATACTGCTACACGACTCTGAAAAAACACGTGTATGAGGGTCTTTTATTTGGGAGACACCTACCGATCCACCTGCAGACCTTGGTTATGCAGGACCAGTGATCCTTTCCACATTGATTTATAATTAGAGTTATTTCTAGTCCCTTTTCCTCTAGCGTTGCTGTTTCAACACCATCTGCACATCCGATGAACAAATCTGCGATGCCATGAGGAAACAGTTTCAACTTTCTCCGTCACCTAGTGCTGCAATTATAGAATATTATTCTCTTGCATGTAAGCCAGACTTTATTGCCTCAACCATGCTGCTTCATTTACACTGTCTTTATCCTGATCCTTACTATTGGGCTCTTTTATGTATATTGTTGTCGGCACAGGGCTAGGACGAACAGTTTTCATTGCGGCACTGTGTATTCTTTATATTTACTTATGTGCAATGTTGTATGGTACCTGAAAATTTGCAATAAACATATTCAAACAAAAAATAATACTCACGGTTCTCACATACAAACACACTCAACTTTTCACGCTCACTGACTCTGGGCTCTTGTCCAACTGCACCTGGTGAACCATTGATAGCTCTGCCTGACTCACTTCCACACACTCTCACTTTTTCCAGACTCTCACTCTCTCTCCTTCATTCACTCTTTTGCACACACTTTTACTTACAAACACTCTCAAACTCAGATTCTCACTCCTATTCATGCTCATTGACACGCTGAAACACACTCATATAAATATTTTCACTCAATCTCATTCACTCACAAACACACTCACAAGTGTGTACACACATGCACAGAGAAACAACATGTTTACTTTGTACTTACCTTGCTCCCTTTGCTGGCAACTCGGAGGCTCCATGGCAGCAGCAGGGCAGGAATCAGCTGCTGGACATTGGACCCAGCAACTCACAATTCCCAATAAGAAGCCAGACAGAGCAGCAGGGCCAAGTTTGAGAAGGGGAAGACCCACTTCAATCTCTTCCTCAGCTTCTTGATAGGACTGGAACCAGTCCTATCAAGAAGAGGATGAGAAGAGAAGGTGTGGTCTCACGGCTAGACTGCCGACCTTGGAGCTGGGAAACTAAGGTTAGAACCTCTGGGTCGACTCCACATCCTGTGATTGTGGGCAAATCACTTAATCTCCCCGTGCCAACCCCCCAAAAAAATGTGTCCTTGTGTAACGTAACTGGTGCTCATGTAAAGCGATCCAATACCTTCGGGTCGAATTTGCGCTACATAAATCTGCAAAAACAAAACAAAACCACAGCCCGATGAGAAGCTGGGACAGTGCTGGGGGATCCTGACCCTGCTGCTATATGTGCCTTGTCATTGGCTCCGACAGCCGCATTTTAGCAGATATACTGTGCTGCCTGAGGCGTGTGCAGTATGTCTTGGAAATAAAATAGATTGTTCCCGTGTGAAGGGATCGTAATTGAACTACACCATTCACATGAACAATCCAGAAATCCCCCTACTAGACTGCTGTATTTTAGACAACATTCTGTAGATAGATCATCACTCAGCCCCTCATCCCCTTCCTGTCATCAGGGGCCTGGAGACAAGACCGAGGAGGCTGTCCTGCGCACTGGCAGTGTTCAATGTGCAGTGTCTGGAGAGGCAAGAAGCAGAGCGTGGGGCTTCACAGGTGGCAGGACGGTGCCTTAAAACCCCCGGTAATGAGACTTCTCTGCTAATGGATATATCTGGGAAGATTTACTGCAGTATTTGAAAGACTGAGTAGAAAAAATGGCATTCTACTGTTTACTCAACTAGCATTCAGACTCGAACATTCCACATTGGATGAATGTGTAGCACCTAAATGAATGACTGAGAAATATGCAAAACACAAAGGAGGGCGGCTGTACGCAGTATTCATCAATTTAACTACCTCTTTTATTTAATAGATTATGGAAAAAATGGAACCATGGGGAATTCCTGAGGGCCTCCTTAAGTTAATAATTGAATTGCATATGGATACATGGACATAGTTCCACCTGTGTACACATGGTACAGCAACAAAAAGAATGAATACCACCATGCATGTTTGAGATGCCGATAAGATGAAGTCAGATACGATAAAAATGAGAACACACTCCTCGCAAGACGGCTGGGTATTACCAGGGTCTCTGTTAGAACCCCACACCTACCACATATCAGCAGATATTGTATAACTGAAGCCAACTGCATGTGTTTCTATGTATATCTTGACCGGTAATGATGTCATTCTTTACTCAAAAATGATGAAAACGAAATAAATAGTTTTAAAAAAAAGAATGCTCCTCAGCTATAGGGGAGGAGCGTCGCCCACTGCCCGCAGTGGCAAACAAAAAATAAAATGCAGATTATTTTATTTTTTTGTCCTGTGACTGAGTCTTGGGGGGGCAGGGCCACTGTACTGGAGGAGGAGGAGGAGGAGTTATGGGCACTGCTGTCGGTACGCTTGACGGTTTGGCTGGCCGTCTTAGGACAGCCAAACCATCATGCGCACTACCATCTCTCCAACACAGCTGACCAGCAGGCACAGGCAAGACAAGCCTGCTCTGTCCAATCCCGCCACGGTTCTCATGGGTATGAGAGCAGGGTCTGGATTTGCCGTAGGGGACGCTGGGAGCTTTAGCCTGTGTCCAGAGAAGCAGAGTGGCGAGCAGAAGACCAGCAGGTAAGATTTTAAAAATTGTTTTGTTTCTTACAGCCTCCCCCACCCCCTGTGCTGCCTCACCACATTTCCCTGACACCAGCCGCTCCTCATCTATACCCTGAGACTAAGGTGCATATTAGCACCATTGCAGATTTTTATCTACATATACAATGCCACGCATACCTTTAAATGAAACGGTCTTCTACCCGAAAAATGGGGACGAAACATATTCAAAGTATCTTCCACACAGTTAATACACTACTTTTAGATATGAATCCAATAGGATTGCACAGAATGTTTTTTTCCCAAAATCGTTTACAAAATTATCTATGGATAAATATATTGAAATCGAACATTATGATATTTAAAATAATTGAACTAAGGGTAAAGTTAAATGGAGATTATACAAGAAAATCCTAGAAAAGGTTGATATTTTCACATACTGGGGTGTCACATTTTCAAAGAAGCTTAATTTTATTTCAACATCTTTTTATTAAGTCTCAGATTGAGACACACATAAGAAAAGGGTCACATTGACACAGCGATAAGCCTACAACCCTCATTGGGCCGGCCGCGTGAAAGAACTCATGGTGCGAACTCTGCGTGGGCCGGTATCTCCAATCACACCCGTCGATCTGCACATCAAGATCAGTCCAGATCCCATTGAGTCGCTCAAGAAGGGGGTCCAATAGCGCAGTCCAGCACACCCCAGTGATACCCCGCTTTACATAGCGTCCCGCGAGGCGGGCAGGTACAAACAGAACAAACAGAAACAAACAATCGGCCCTAGGGGCCCAACACTCAACCAGAGGCCTAGTAGAAGGCAGCCAAAATAGTAAAGCAGAGGTTAGAGGGAGCAGAGAGGAAGAGTAGAGGGAGCTAGGGAGCTAGGGGGGACAGTCACAGCGGCGAGGGCGTCACAGGGTGCGAGGGGTAAAGGGGAGCACCGCATCTTCCACCAATTGCAATGCTCGCAGCGCTGGTGGCATATTCCTAGCATATTCGCTCCTGCAAAGATAAGCCACTAGTGGTCGCCAAACCTTTTCAAAGTGGGTCGTGCGAGACTGCAGCCTAGCCGAGAGCAATTCCATAGTGATGACCTGCCACAATCTGCCGAACCATACAGCTAGATGGGGGGCCTCCACCTTCTTCCAATACAGAGCGATAAGTTGTCTGGCGGCACCCAACATTTGCATCGCTAAGGTCCAGTCACTGCGGGTCAGGGCCAGCAAGTCAACAGGTTTGAGTCCCAGCAGTATCGTGCTAGCGGCATCAGGCAGAGGAAATCCCAGCACCCCCCGAATGTGGCTCAACACCTCCTTCCAAAAGATAGCGATCACAGGGCAGGTCCACCAGATGTGCATGAAGTCACCAGGCACATGATGGCATCTCCAGCAACCGGGCGGTACAGAGGGGAACATCCTGTGCAGGCGTTGGGGCGCATAGTACCACTGCGTCATTACTTTATACGCGTTTTCTTGTTGCGGCACGCTGCGATACACCCTAGGAACATCCCTCCAGAGGCGGGTCCACTGCGCTTGATCAATATCAGCGCCCAGAGTCTCCTGCCAATGTCGCTGGTACGGGTGAGCAGGGGGAGTAAGAGGATGCTGTAGAATCTGATAAATTTTCGATATAAGGCCCTTCGTGCCCGCACCAGAGCGGGCCAGCCTCTCGAACGGGGTGAAGGCCCGAGTGGCCCCCGGGTACATCGCATCCGATAGGGCCCAGTGACGCAACTGCAGAAACTGCAATTCGGCCTCTGGGGGAAGATGGAACTCCTCCCGACAGTGGGCAAAGGACTTAATGGAGCTTCCGTCAAAGAGATCCGTAAGGACTTTGCAGTCTTCTCGTGTCCACCTGCGAAAGGCGGGAGTGTGGTTAGCCGGTGGGAACCATGGATTATCCTCTATGGGGGTGTGCGGTGAGGGGAAAGTCGTCAAGCCTTTCCGCACCGCCACCTTGTCCCACACGTCCAGGACCGTTCTTGTGGGAACCGCCAAATAGGCACTAGGGGATCGTCCCACCCTATGGGTCCAAGCGAGGTTCCAGATTGTGCGACCCGTGACCGCCCGATCCAGATGTAGCCACCCCTTCTCACTCCGCCTAATACCCCACTCTATTACAAACCGCAAGTGAGCGGCCCAATAATAATCCACCAGATTTGGGCACCCTAGTCCTCCACGATCCCGCGGGGCCATAAGGAGTGACTGAGAGAATCGGGGTCTCTTGCCCCCCCAAATGAATTTAGTACAGTCCCTTTGCAAGGCTCTAATCTTCGGCAGAGGGATAGGTGTAGGAAGGCATTGAAACAGGTAGAGTAGTTTGGGTAGTATAGACATTTTGATCGCGTTCAGTCTACCCAGCCAAGAGGGGATAAGAGGCTTCCACCGTTGTAGATCAGTGAGGACGGATTTGCGACATTCCGCCCAATTGAGCGCCGACCAGTCTCCCAAAGAGGCAGTCAAGGAGAGGCCGAGGTATCTGATATGTTGGTCTGTCCACCGGTAGGGGCACAGCATTTCCAGGGGAGGAACATCGGCCTGAGGGATCGTGAGGTTAAGCACCCACGACTTATCGTGATTAATTTTCAAGCCAGAGGCGCTTTCGAAGGAGCAGAGCACCTCATGAAGCGCCGGCAAGGACTGTCGCGGTTCCGTCAGAGTGAGAATGAGGTCGTCTGCGTATAACGCCACCTTATGAGTTTGCCCCCCCATCTGAACGCCGCAAATGTCCGGGTTTCGCCTGATCAGGTCCGCCAGCGGTTCAATCGCCAGGGCGAACAGCAATGGCGAAAGAGGGCAGCCCTGCCTTGTCCCTCTGCCAATGGCGAACGGGTCTGTCAACCTCCCATTCACTCTGACCCTCGCTCGAGGCGCCATGTAAGGTGCCATGATCCTGGCAATCATCCTCGGGCCGAGCCCCATCCTACAGAGGACCGCTCGGAGAAACCCCCAGTCCACGCGATCAAACGCTTTCTCAGCGTCTAACGACAGGAGGCACGCCGGAATGTGCCAGTGGTGTACCTTCCCTACCAAATGTGCCAGTCTCCGCACATTATCTGCCCCTTGACGGCCCCGGATGAAGCCCACCTGGTCAGGGTCAATGAGGTCCGGCATGTGGGGGTCAAGTCTCTTAGCCAGCACCTTCGTGTAAATTTTAAAATCAGTATTAAGCAACGCTATCGGGCGATATGACGAGCAAAGCGCCGGATCTTTCCCAGGCTTAGGGACTAGAGCTATTTCCGCCATTCCCATGTCCGGAGAGGGACCCTGGCCACCGTCGAAGGAGGCAAAGAGTCTAAGAAGATAAGGACCTAGCTGTTCCTGAAATAGGCGGTAAAAGGAAAGCGGTAAGCCGTCAGGGCCCGGCGTCTTCCCCAAGTTCAGATCCTTGATGGCCTCAGTCACCTCGGCAAGCGAGAGTGGCTCTTCTAACCTTTCCGCCACTTCGGAATGCAAGCGCATCCCGCCATAGTGCTCCAGAACCTCCTCCGGCGGGGTAGCGCCCGGCGGAGCCGCCGTGTATAAAGAAGCTTAATTTTAAACAACATGTAGAGATTGTGACTGCTTGTGCATTTACAATAGCAGGTGCATTAAGTCAATTAAACACCAAACTATCCAGTACATTTTTTTAGATGCCGAATATAACATATGAAGCGAAACCCTGCTATGGGGGAAGTGAAGTCCTTGAGAAAAAAAGAAGACACAAAATGTCAATCAATAGAAGGATCAATCTGTAAAAAGTGGATGGGCCTACCACGTTGATCGGCAGTTTTTATTTTAATATTAGAATTGAGTCTAGTAAAAATAATTTCAAGAAGATATAAAAGAATTTTACATTTCTGGAAGAGTATTAAAACAGGTTTCGGTGGTTCTTTTGGAAATGTAATATGTAGATATACAGAGATAACTCCCGATTTAAATGGGAATAAACAGATATCTAGGATACAGAAAAAATCTAATTTCTTGGATCGAAATCTGGAATGGTCGGTGCCAAGAAATGCATGGAATAAAACTTTGAAGGGTACAAGTAAGTCAATTTCATATGATCAGTCTACAGCACAATGTATATTCAATACAAGAAATAGCCACATGTTAATTCCTGATGGGAAAGGCTCATCTTGTATTTAATTGTAAAACTTGCTTTCAAAGGAAACAAGGAGATATATGTTAAAAATGAGAATAGGTCAGATAACCGAGCAAATAAAATAGAATTTATTATCACTACAGCACCGTTATATTCTTTTGCACAACTCTGCACATTGAAAGGCGGAATAAACGTATAATACTTGTTATGTGAGAACTAAATGAATATTCGTCATCTCTCGCCTATGAGTACATCCTTAACTGTGAGAATATCACTTTGTGCACCAAACGAGGGAGTATTTTTAATACTATGTTTAGGAGTGTAAATGAAATGCTATAAATTAAGCAAATGTAAAATTATATTTAATTATCGGTATTTTTAAACAAAATCCACTGTGGTGCTAGGAAACAATTTTAAAACATTTTATAATTGTTTTTAACGAATTATGGTAATAATACAAAGCTATAATTATTTTAAATAATGTTATGTTTGTTTTCCATCAATGGTATCAATCAAATATTAAATAAAACTTTAAACAAAATATTTGAAAGCAATTGTAAATTTACATATGAGTAACTCCTCAGGCTGTGGCGTTATTCTAAAAGCCCTGTAGGTGGAGCCAAAGGACAAGCGAGGACCATTTTGTGCTGCAACTCTATTTTTGACCCGGTTAGCACTTGCTTTCGATATAATCGTGAAAGCAAAATGAAGCCGGATGTGCCGGCTTCTACTTGCACCAAGCACATCTCTGCAGCATGTCCACGGTAGATACCATTGAAAAATATGACTGGGATTCGGCGAGAAACTAGACTCGAGAACATTCTTTGCAGAAACGCGACACGCAGTTGAAATTTCTTTGACACGAAATGGGAGCCAATCTCCCACAACTGCATGCCTCGGTTAGAAATGTGCCTTATATTGGGCCTCGTTTTATGCTCTTTATGTGACTGTAATAGCTCGGTTTGACTGCTGCCAAGCACGCCGAGGCATGCCGTGCAGTCTGTGGTGCCACTCCAAGAAGTACTTATTTTTGGTACTGTTAGTGTTGGCTAAGCACGGCTCCAAAGAGCCTTTCAGGGCGGAAGAGCCCAGGGGCCTTATTTATGAAGGACTTGCGCCGCCGGCGCGTCACTTTTAACATGGGAAAAAGTGACGCACCGGTGGCGCAAGTCCTTCATAAATAAGGCCCCAGGTTTGAGAGTTGAACAAGAGCCTGTGTGGGGATCGTGGGATATTGCCTCCCGTTACGTGTCAAAGACATTTTAACTGTTAGCAGAATATTATCTTAAGTCGAAATAGTAACTTATTTATTGTATGCATTCTGTAGGGGAGGGGCGACGGGGACGGTTCAACATCCTTCAGGTGAGGCCGGTGAAACATGCTTGCGGTTCACAATGTAATTAATCCCCTAGACAACACTTTATTTATGTATGACCTTGGGGGTGTTATAAGCTACACAGCCTAGGCCACTTAATTTCTTTCATGCTCATTGGGAGAGGGTAGGGGAGAGGGAGGGGGAGAGTGGGCGGCAACATTCCAGACAGTAATTCACCAATAGTTCGCACACTGTGGTGAGAAGGGGGGTTGGTCGTGGGGTCGGCGCTGCAATACCCCCGGGCCCCGCGAGAGGACTCTTTAGCAGAGATTGTTTATGTAGAATGCCGTGATGGTGAGTGCCAGTGCGTGGAGCAGGTAGTGATGAGTTAAAATTACCACGGAGGTACCCAAAGATCAATTTACTCCGGGGTCCCCCTGGTAAGGTTAAAAAACAATATCTAAATTGTTTGCTCTCAGTAATAAGGAGACCCAATTTAGTGACACGTGCAGGTAGTGTAGGTCAACATGTTTCATGCCCTAATGGTCCAGGAGGGATCCATGACGTTTCATCAGGACCAAGGGAAAGGTCTATGGAAAAGAAGAGTGTATCCCTACCCAAACTAAGGGTTGGAAAAGGGGGTGTCGGTATTGAATGATTAGCAAGTGAAATATATAGAGAATGCACTCCTTCCCTTCTATAACTCATTCTAATTTTTATGTCGTCCTTTATTGCGTGCGAAACAGGTGCTGTGTACCATCCCAAGTTGCAGCTTAAATAAATAATATATCTATGGCCGCTGATGCAGTGCGGCAGGTGGGGCGAGCATCAGCGCCCCTAGATATATTGGTATCAAATGATTACCACACTGTAAACACTCAGTTGTGAGTTTGATACTTTTTATATATACCTAGTAGAGGGTAAAACAGCTGTGGTTGTCCTATGATCCAGCCCTACTATCGTAAAAACAGCTCTTCATTGGTCGGAACAGGTTCCCCGCATCAGTATTCGGCATTAAGTTTGCTCTGTGCGGTGTGATGTCTGGTAACCTACCCCTACCCCTGCGCCTGCTTGCCCAGTATGTTATGATAGCCACTTTTTTAGTATTGACCAGCGTAATTTTGATCTCATCCTAAGGTACTGTAGGAGTGCGTCATAATCATGCATAGTCGGCACTCAAATGTATTCTGTGTGATTAATGTTACTTAGAATAGATGGGGTATTGCATATTTAAAGTACTCCACGTGAAAATTAATGAGACTTATAAAATGTGTGCATAGAAATGTGACTAACTTCTTTGTAATTCCCACACGATATATAGGGTAGCACTATAAATTAATGTATAACAGGCTCAAAACAAAATATGTGAAAAAGGTAACAAGCAAAAATGGGACAAAGGGGCACAACCTAGTTTTGGACAAAAAACCTCACTCACCCAAGGGTGGCATGCTTTATCATTGGGTTCCTCCAACATTCGGGGACCGCAAGTTACCCCGTGTGGGCTACAACTTTACCCAAGAGGGAAGGAGTAGGAGTGCAAAGCACGTGTTGGTTCTACCAACTCGGTATAGTAAGGAGGGGCAGGAGGGGCAGAGTGCAAATGAATGAGTGAAAAACGTTAAAAATGACCTACTATGGGGCAACCACTTTATTCTTCTTGCCTAAGTAGTAGTCAGTTAAAACGCAAGTGAGTGTAGGGTTATAAATGTATACCCTATCTAATGATCAACATGTTTCTGCTAGGGTGACCAACTGTCCGTAAATTTCACGGACTGCCCGTAATTTGGGCCTCTTGTCTGTTGTCCGTGAAGAATTCTTTCACGGACGCCTTTTGTCTGTAATTTCAGCTGCCCCCTGCAAGCAGTCTGAGAGTCCTGTAACTGTCACTGCAGGGGCAGCTCGTGCTCCTGCTGTGATCAGTGGCCTACATCTGCCCCTCCCTGACCTGGCACAGGCTGCTATCAGGCCCATTATCATTCTGTATGTCGGGCTAATTATCACATACAGAATGATAATGGGCCTCTGCACAGTGACACCATTTGCTGGGCCTTCTCCTGCCAGAGCCCAGGGCATGGCAAACTGCTTTCTGTTTATGCCCCCTTAGCGTTTACACGTCTCATCCCCTGGGGATGATTGAGCAGATTCTTTTTTCAGTGGGGGAGAGGAGGCATGTAAGATCTGAGCCTACAACTCTTCCTAACATATCATCATCACAGATTTTTGACTCGGACGCCCTGGTATCCCTTTTTTTTGATTCACAAGTTTGTGAACCTTTTAAAGGCTTGTTAATGTGCAGCTGCTACACAGGCCCGGTTCTAGAGGGAGGTGGGCCAGTCCCACCCAAGTGAGCCCATGGCCCTCCCAAGATCTGTACTCCAACAGTGTCCATTTGTTTTTTGATATTTGAGTGTCTGTGTGCCCTTACACTGTTTAATCACCTCACTTGTATGATGTTAATTAGGCTCCTAAAAGTATCTGCATGTATAGGTGTGAAAGTCAGCAGGCATGGATGTTCATGTCTCCCACACACAAAAGAACACCAGGGTGTCTGCACTCACACTACAGCAAAATACAGTGATTGCAAGAGCGCATAGCATTTGGGAATCAGGCAGCGAAATGTCACATATGTATACACATACAAACACACACTCTTCCTCTCAGGGAGAACACTCAGAGAATATATATTTTAGTAGTGGTTTGTTTTCTTTTCTTTCTACAGTAGGGCCTTTCCTAAATATGAGAAATGTTGTGTTGTGACAGTTAAATAAAAAACATTTTATGGACCATTCCGCTTAGTTCACATAATATGCGTGTGAATTTAGATAGTTATAAGTGCAGTTTTGTGACTTTTGCTGGAGTCATGTGTAACCTGCAGGACTCTGTTTTGAACACCAACGTGGACTTCTCAGAATTTCATCGTTTTGAAGTTGATGAAATGGAAGTCACTGGTTAGACAAATACAAATTCTTGCCATTTAGAATGCTTTATAATGGGACAATGTGGCGAAATATATTTTATGAAGGAATATATTATATCAAGCACTATCGGACACATTTGTATATTTGTTCATTAAAAAAATAAAGATTTTAGTGTGAGGTGAAGTTAAAATGGAATGTAAACTGCAACACACAAAAAAGAACAAGTCTCAAAAGTACTAAATCACATAATTGAAGATTTTTTAAAAACATCTTAGTATTAACAAGTACTTAAACTATTTGTGAATATTGCAGGAAGTCTCAGTTAATTGATGACTAATTCTGTATATCAATGTGTTTTTTTTGTCAAGATACAATTTATGTATGCCCATTCCTTTGAGGTATATTTTTGTGTTGCAGCCTGCACACATTTCACCCTGAATTCCTGTTAAAAACTATGCATTAGATTATCCAATTGACCAAGGCCCATGTAAGGAGTTGACCTTGAACACTGTGCCTGATCTTGGTAATCCGAGTAGGATGGTAATACTGCAGTCCAGAGATTAAAACTGTGCACAAGCCTGAACAATACAGATCCTTACTTTAGCCTTTGAAAAACAGAATTGGGCAGTCATTTTACCCATGCTAATAGCATGAGGTACAAGCTTGGAACTATCCCTGTTGACAGTATAAGCTGCTAATTCTTAAATCCTGATTACCTGAGTCAAATTTATCAGCCACCGATTCCCAAATCAATTAATAAACAATCCTAATAGTATGGCTGATAGTGAACCAGGCAGAGGTTTTCAGGTGGACGAGAGCAATGCTATCAGAGGAGGCTCTTACACTTCAGGCAAAGGATGGGTGTGATGCAAAAGGAACGGGAAGATCATAATTTGTATTGCCGCATTTCAGTACACACTTACATGATATTCAACTATGAAAGAGTGATTTGTAAATCTCACTAGAACTCTATAACTTTACGTTATGTGCTTTTAACATCACATGTTTTTGAAACCTTAAAATATGCCTTGAAAACACTACATGGCACCACTTTCGTTTACTACATTACACTTATTTCTGGTTTTATTATTGGTTGATACTGTAATAAATAATAATAATATCGATAATAAAAAGAATTAATTAATCAGTATGGCATTATTCCTGTGAAATATGAGTTTTGATATAGCTGCTGAAAGGATATTCAACTAATGATCCACAACCTAAAAACATTGCCATTCATAAGAGTATGGTCAGTTATGGTAACAGAGCACCACCACCTTCGCAACCCATACATTTTAGTCATGCACTGTAGCCAAAAATCTCTTCCCTACTATAATGTCTAGGCATGGCTATGCTTAGTTGACCTTGAGCATGGTCACTACCCTTGCCCTCTAACAAGTGTCATGAGCATCAAAACTGGCACTTCCTGCAGCAGTGCTCAGAGGGTATGGTTTGCAGCCATGCCTTATGCCCAGTACCGCTGCAAACAGTACAATTTGGGTTCTGAGAAGGGCCAATGTTCTGTTCAATTAGGCTAAACATTAGTCAACATATTCTTTTCACTTCGCAGAATTGTGAAAAGTGGGCCTATATTGTCAGCGTCTAAAACAGATTTTTTTTGTGTGTAGTTTTATAAAGCGCGTACTAGGCCAGCAGGTATCGGAGCGCTTTACATGAGCACCAGTTATGTTACAGAAGGACACATTCATATTAGTAGGCACGGGGAGATTAAGTGATTTGTCCAGAATCACAGAATGTTGAGCGTCCATGCAGAGACTCAAACCCGGTTCCCCAGCTCAGAGTTCGACCGCCCTAGCGGTTTAGCTACATTCTCTCCCCAATGCTCACAATCTTCCTGAATGCTTTTATTTTTTGCCTCCACCACATCCATCATCTTGGCACACCCATGTTTCTTCATGGCCCTCCCAGAGTCAGAATCTTGGAGCCGGACCTGCTCCTACAGAGAGGAGCGGAAGGTCAGAGGTCACCTAACAGGGCAGGTGGTTTGGGAGTACATTATTATCTCCCAGCTTGGAAACACGACAATGAATCTGCCTGACCATGGAGCGAACCAATTTCAAAAAGGGGTGGTGATGGACAGAGTATCTGAGTTAATCAGAACACTCCTACCCAGTCAACAGATCAGGGCTTGATCCATCACCGTTTTTTAGCTCACTGCACCATCCCAGTTCAGAACCTGGCTATATGCAAATTAGTCTGTCCCTGGCCCAGTGCATCATGGGAACAGGGCAGACCAAACTACCAAGCCAATTCTTCACTGGAAAGGAAACAAGCTTCCGGGCTGATGAGAGGTGTTACCTCGAAACCGGGCCGGTCCTCGGATGCTTGTTTCTGTTCTGGGAAGGACATGGCTTTTGTAGTTCGGACTGGACTGTTCCCATGGGGCACAGGGTCAGCGCTGATTTGCATATCGCCATTGTCTAACCCAGGGTGGTGTGGAGTGGAAAAACGATGGATTTGGGCCCAGATCTTTGGACTGGGGTGAATGTGTGACATTGATCCACATTCTGTCCATCATTGTTGTGTTTGCATGGAGCGAACCAGCCAGGGATAGTGAGCGCCTGGTGCCCAAGATCACACATGCTGTACAGTCCCGGTGGCATCTGTTGGTACAAGCATCTCTGCGGGGACGCAGAAGGCCGGTGCTGATATGTGGTTGGACACCCTGGGAAGGGGGAAACATTGTGATGAGAGTGTGAACATATTGTGCGAGCCAGATCAGTGACAGCATTTGCTGAGCCTCCTCGTGCCAGAGCCCAGGGCATGGCAAACTGCTTTTGTTTACGGGCTCCTGTCACCTCACTAGGGGCCAAGCTCTGGGTAGATGGAGGTTTCATTTTGGCACGTGTTACCCAGGTGAATCCACTTTTAGCCTCTTAAACTGTCACACAAGAAGTGATAAAAGTACAAATACAATTTTCCTTTATTATTTATTTCTTTTTCTCCAATAGTGCAAAGTTTCTGCTTTTGTGCTTTTATTATTTTCATGTTTACCCTGGCCTTTCAAGCCCCTTTAGTGTTTACACATCACATCCCCTAGGGATGACTATTCAGACCAGGTGGGTTTTTCCCAGTGTTTCCAGTGGGGGAGAGAGGACATGTAATATCTGAGAAGCCTTCAGCTTTGATCAGTTTCTTAATTTTTTTAAATATGCAAACGCAGGTGTTTAAGTTTCGCTCGCACACACAACAGATGCAGTGCAAAGTTCTCTCAAACTAATATAAACTTATTTTGAATTGTGCTTGTGTTGATTGTCTATTTACTTATGTATTATTGCGTGACCTTCTCTGTTGTGTCTGCAAAACGTACCATTTGTCCAGAATTTTTGTCCTGAATTCTGACCTTCTGTCCTGAATTTTTGTCCTGAAATTTGACCCTTTGTCCTGAATTTTAACACTCACTGTCCTGAATTTGCACCCATGCCAGTTGGTCACCCTAGTTTCTGCCATAACAACCATTCTGTTCAGGGCATTCATCAGGATAAAAAACAGTCACTCTGCTGTATCAAGTGTATAAATTATAATGTGATACTTAGGCCTAAATTTCTTGACCATCACACGCATATGTAGATCAATGAGATCAGTCGGAAGGCTCTGCAAAACAATAATAATAAAACACATCTTAATAGTGACTTTTCACCAGTGTGTGCCATCAACCCCTTCTCAGTGCCCAATTAATAAAAAAACTCTTACCTAAGTGTAATATGTATGTATCAACTCAACCTTCTATCGAGTCTCGCTCCATGTCAGTTTTTCTGGTAGAGGGTTAAAAGATAAGAAAACACATAGCATAATTTGTTACCTACTGCAGACACCACCGCATTAAAGTTAAAAACCATAGCCTACTCTCGATCCCACAGGACCCTGGTGTATGTGATTACTGAAAGTCATGATGTTTTATCACCTGTAACTATATTGTACCATCCGTATAGTATGCAATAAACATAACAATTGCACTTTAAATTTTTCGAATCTCTTTGTGGTCTATGCACAAGCGCTTATCCTACATAGAGGTAACTTATATTTAACACCTGGATCACCAAATGATTGTAACCTCTTCCCGTGGTTAAGAAACACGGCAAGTAGTGCCTCACATGTAACAAGATTTTACACTGGACAGGCTTTTATGTGCGAGTCCCTACATGCGGCCAAACCGATGTGGTAAATAACCGAAACGGAAAAACGGAAAACAAAGGAACATCCAAAGCCCAAGTAAAATAATTATATTCTAAATCCCTGCTCACCTTTCAAAACTGCCCGGTACTCCGGTTGGAACTCGGGAGGGAGCACCGAACGCTATGAGTGTGTTGTTATATACCTGGAAGAACAGGCGGGACCCGCGTCACGTGACTCCGTGTCACGTGACGCGGCCATACGTTACTATGGACACGGTGTAAACATAGTACTCTGGTCCTGTCAGGGTGTACGCGCCCTATTCACACACACACACACACTCTACATTCATTTAACCACTATTGAGGAGTTGTAAAGTGCCTCTTATAAGTAACGCTTATGGGCGCCATCATTACACACCCGGAAATTAAACCGGGACCCGTGAGCCGCCCAGCGTGCTCTCATGTCATGTTGCCACGGTAACGGAGTAAACACAACACTCCTATCGTGATTACATATCAGTACTTGGGTGCCACAAACTGTATTACCCGGTTTCACCAACACCTTGAGGATCGTAATGCAGCTCAATAAATATAAACTATATGCAGGAGTAGTTACAACCTGAGAATATACTTTCACTGGCCCTTTGATATTTCTCTCGGGGCTCATTAGTTTAAATCGCTAGACACCTAGGCTGATCATGTGTCTATGAGTGTGCATAAATATGAATACCATAAGTCCTCTTTGTCCTTGAATCATAAGTACCGCAACAGGACATTGATTGGGTGAAAATAGATCGAACAATTTAGGAGCCAAAGGAGACAGTTCATGAGTATTACGAAAGGTTGTTGCAAGTTTTCAAACAGTACAGTGGATTGGATGTAATGGATCCTACGGATATGGGACAGTTTGTGTCGAAATTTGTTCTGGGACTGAGACCTGAGATTTGCCTTATGATCCAGCAGCATTTAATTTGCTTGCAGAACAAGCCGCTGTACGAGATATTGAGGTATGCCAGGTACTGTAGTGATGAGATTGATTCGAATAATAAGAAACTCAAGGATAAACTGATGCTGGTCCAGATGCAAGCCGCTGATAAGGGAGGCCAAGTTCAGTCCGGGGGAGGCACTCTGGGAAGGAAACAGAATGGTCAGAATAAGCCGAAGGGAGGCACAGACGATTCTAGGCCAAAAGTGGATTTGGCAACTCTGAAAAAGAACACTGAATGCCATCAGTGTCACCAGGTTGGACACTGGAGACGCGAGTGTCCTTTGAATCCTGCAAATCAGATACAGCAGGAGCAGGAAGTAGTGCAGGTGTCCGAGCCCGAAGTGACAAAGTCGGTGACAAGCCCAAAGTTGACCAAAGGGGGGACTTCGGCTCTGCATTTGCAGGTTCCTCTGCCCCTGAAGATCCCGACAGGGACTCGAACTTCCCTGCAGATGCCTCTTTTTGATGACAATAACAATTACTACCTAGTCCCATTGGCATGACGGTGCCTGTGGGGGGAGGAGGACTGCACACTTGGGGCAGTCTGGAGGTAGACCAGAGGGGACCATTTGTGGAAGCTGATGTTGATGGTGATGGTCACCCTACCCCCTTTCTGGTTGATACAGGTGCTACCCGTTCTACTGTAAGATCTGCAGTAGTCCCTAACCTACTCCTCTCGGGACAGAGTATCCAAGTTGTAGGTGTTGCAAATAAGAGAATAACAAGCCCTTTGACAGAACCGATACCTGTGAAAATAGGAACGTTTCGAGATTAACACTAATTCCTGGTGTGCGATTCGAGCCCCGTGTGTTTACTATGGAGGGACCTCCTGTGTAAACTCAATTGCACCATTTATTGTACCCCTAGAGGAGTGGAAGTGCAAACCAATGATGATGATGATGCTTTTAAGGTCACAAATCAACATTTGTGTATCGAAACGTACCCTGTCGCGACAGTGGAAGAGCTTCCGCTAGATTTGCGAGATTCGGTCTCACAGGAAGTGTGGGATTTCACTAGTGAGGACATAGGCTTGATCATAGGAGTTGAGCCTGTCAATATTCAGGTTAATCAGAATGCTGACTTTCCGAGAACACCCCAGTACAATTTGACCCCAGAGACAATTGCAGGGATAAAACCTGTGATTGAGTCCATGATCAAGCAAGGGATCCTGAAGGAGATAATGGGCAGTCCATGTAACTCACCTATTGTGGGGGTGCAGAAACCGAGTGGGAAGTTTACGATTGTGCAAGATTTGTGCCGGGTGAACAACATAGTTGTTCCCTGCTGTCCAGTGGTACCAAATCCATCTGTAATATTGTTTCAGATTCCATGCCAAGCAGAGTGGTTCACTGTGATTGACCTTTGTCAGGCTTTCTTCTCGATTCCATTGCACAAGGGAGAGCCAATTCTCTTTGCATTTAAGCTGGAAAAACGTATTTTAACATGGTGTCGTATCCTACAGGGGTATACAAAGAGTCCATCGATCTTTAATCAGATCTTGAAAAAGAATCTTGAGAGTCTTGTACTGCAGCAGAATTCTGTTCTCGTCCAGTACATAGATGATCTCCTTGTGGCGTCAGAAGATGCATGTATGATTGATACCATCGCCTTACTGAATCATTTGGCAGAGAATGGACATAAAGTGTCGCCAAATAAGCTATAATACTGTCTGAATGAGGTGCAGTATTTGGGTCATCGGATAGAAAAAGGCAAGAGGAAGATGTCACCAGATAGAATAGAGGCATTCATGAGAATGATGGTGCCTTCTACTCAGAGAGAAGTCCGGATGTTCTTAAGGATGGTTGGCTACTGTCGTCAGTGGATTGCCAACTTTTCATTGAAAGTGAAGCCTTTGCAGAAACTGACGCACAAGGATGTAAGTGATCCGGTACCATGGGACGATGACTGTATGAAGGCATTCTTAGAGTTGCGAGAGGACCTTTGTCGTACTCCGGCATTGGGGATGCCTGACTACAACAAACCTTTTTCACTATTCTGTTGTGAGCGAGAAGGGTGTGCATTAGCAGTTTTAGTCCAGGATCATGGAGGTGTCCGTAGACCAGTTGCCTACTTTTCAGCTACTCTAGATCCAGTAGCTTCAGCGTTGCCCGGATGTCTCAAATCCGTTGCTGCAACGGGTGTCAGCATTGAAAGGTGTTAGAGTATTGACATGGGTCATCTGTTGATTGTACATGTTCCACATTATGTTGAATTGTTAATGACCAGGACCAAGACACATCACCTAACCAACAATAGGCTCACATGCTACAAGCAGGTCATACTTGCTGCGGAGAATGTGACCCTCAAGAGGTGTTCTGTTTTGAATCCTGCTACCTTGATGCCGTTGCCAAACCCCTTGATGAAGATTGTGCGGACCATGACTGTCTTGATGTGACTGAGCTTTGCACCAAAACAAGACCTGACATTGTTGATGAACCATTGCTTGACCCTGATGAGATTTTCTTTGTTGATGGTTCATGCTTAAGAGACAGTGTTGGTCGTTTGAGGGCAGCCTTTGCTGTATGCACCATTACAGGAGTAGTTGAAGCTGCATGCCTGGAAGGAGTATACTCTGCTCAGGTGGCTGAGATCATCGCTTTGAGTCGTGCTTGCATAGCAGCAGACCAAATTCGAATTACCATTTACACTGACAGCCAATACGGGTTTGGTGTGGTTCCCGACTTCGGACAGCTTACTTACTTACTTTGTGGACTTGTTAAGCGCAAGCGAATCATCCCCGAAGGGATCTCTCGGCGCTGAGGGGGAAAGATGGGGAGGACACGACCATCTAAATCAGCCATGTCTTTAAAAGTTTTTTAAACCTGGGTAACTCATTGCAAGCCCTGATGTTTGCTGGTAATTTATTCCAGTGTCTCAGGGCCAGATGACAGAAGGCTCTACCGCCCTTTCTTGCTCTCTGTATCTTCTGCGAGCACAGAAGGTTGGCATTACTGGATCTCAATTGTCGGGCCGGTTGATACCGCCTGAGTTTCTTACTTAGGTAAACAGGACATTTCCCCTGTAATGATTTAAAGACCACAACGAGCATCTTGAAAATGGCACGTTTCTTCACCGGGAGCCAGTGTAGCTGCTTCAACAAGGGGGCAGACGGAGTCTGTGCCGGCTTGTTTAAGGCAAGACGGGCTGCGGTGTTCTGCACCACCAGTAGACTCATTAATAGGTCCTCCCTGGCCCTCAACAGCAGCGAGTTGCCATAGTCCAGCTGACTCACCATGAGTGACTGGACAAGGATTTTCCTTGCCGACAGAGGGATCCAGGGAAAGATTTTTCTTAGCATCCTCATTGTGCCAAAACACATGCCGGATACTATCTTGACCTGTTCCTCCATGGATAGTTCATCATCTATCCTAACACCCAGATTCCTGGCCCATCTCCTGGGTGGAGGAGCCTCCCCTAACTCGGGTGGCCACCACTCGGGGGACCAAATTGTCTCTGCCTTTCCAAAAAGCAACATTTCAGTTTTTGAGGAATTCAATTGCAGAAAATTCCTCCTCATCCAGACAGCGATACTGGACATGCAGCTTCTAAATTTCCGTTGGGTTGATATAATATCTTCCTCAATGGGAACGATTATTTGCGTGTCCTCCGCATAGGAGATGGTTATGAACCCATAACTTCTGTTGATATCTGCCAAAGGTGTCACATAGACATTGAACAGGGTCGGGCTCAACACTGGGCCCTGCGGAACACCCCTATCTACCCCTACTGTCTGAGATACAAATGACCCCAACTGGATACTCTGTGTCAGTCCCGATAATAAACTCTGGATCCACTCAAGAGCTTTACCCCTCACCCCGATCCCCCTCAATCTGTCCAGCAGTAACCGATGTGAAATGGTATCAAAAGCTGCTGACAGATCGAGGAGGACGAGGATCACTGGAACCCCTCTGTCTAGTGTCATTCTGAAGGTGTTTGTCACTTCCAGCAGTGCAGCTTCCGTGCTATGAGATGCACGGAAGCCAGACTGAGAGGGATCTAGGAGGTGATTTTGTTCCAGATAATGGGACAGCTGTTGATTTACCAGAGTTTCCAAAACCTTCGCACAACAGGGGAGGAGTGAGATAGGTCTATAATTCTGCTCTGAATCCTAGAGAGGTTACATGACATCGTCTGGATCACCTATCCGAAATGGGGAGTTTGTGAGGTTGCTTCTAGAGGCCTTGCAGCGCCCCAAAGAAATTGCAGTTGTAAAGTGCACGGCTCATGGAAAGGGTACAGATTTCGTGTCACTTGGAAACCGCTATACGTATGAAGTTGCACGATTCTGTGCCGAACAAGGTAGTTCATTCACTGAGAAACATGTAGGTGAGAGTCATGAAAGAACCTAGTTCAACACGATGTTGGCCATGGCAGATACTTGGGATGAACTCAAGTGCTTACAGGAACAGGTTTCAGATCAGGAAAAGAATGTGTGGATCAATGCAGGCTGCGTGAAAGGAGATGTGGATATTTGGGTCTCAAGTGATGGAAGGGCAATGTTGCCGGATGAGTTGCTGAGCCCAATGGCAAGACAGATCCATGGTGCAGTACATTTGGGAAGAGATGCTATGGTGCGAGTGTTCAGACAAACGTGGTACAATCCGAGATTTCGTGCTGTGGCAGAAGCTGTGTGTCAGAGATGTGTTACTTGTCAACAAATAAATGCCGGAAAAAAAACTGTGGTCACAATGAGTCACATTGGGAGTTTTGGGGGGGCCTTCCAACAGGATGCAATTGGATTTCTTTGAGATGCCTAGGTGTAACGGGCTGAGGTGCATCTTGGTTGTGGTGTGTGTATTCTCAAGGTGGGTTGAGGCTTACCCTACACGTAGGTGTGATACACTCACAGTAGCAAAGCTGTTGTTGAGGGAACTCGTGCCTAGGTTTGAGGTTCCGTGGTTATCGGGACCGGACTCCATTTTGTTTGCGTTGTTCATAACGCCATTTTGTGTTGCCCTCACGTAGGCCGTGGAGGTAACCGAACGAACAAAGTTGCATGGGCCTCATTGTTCATGTATGCAGGCCCTTTTCTGACTTGTGAGTGAACTGCAGGACGCTGACCTCTTCACCTGAAACGGACCCTTCACGAAGCCAATTTCTCTGGCTGATCGTTGTCTGAGATTACCAATCAATGTTCAGGACCTCGTTAACTTTTAGTTTCCTTGCACATATCTTATCCTAATCAGCATCTGAATTGTTTCTTTCCTTACGACTTTTCATTACATGGGTAGTGCTTTCAATTATGGGTTTGTCCGGCTTGTGGAAATTGAATTTGGGGGAAGTCGAGAGGTACCCCTTGAAGAACCAAGGGAAATGGGGTTATACAACCAAAAGAAAAGAAGTTTCCCTTGAGACAATGCTAAGTGAAGGTTACGATACCAAGCCTCACAATGTCATAAGTACATACAATAGAAACATATGGGTAGTTAAAAATTCATTTATTTTGAATAACTTAAAAACACAGGAGTAATTTTCACTAGTCTAGATCCCTAGTCTTAAAACACGGTTAAAACAATACACACAATTGCGACCTGTACAATTGAGAAGTAAGGACAGAACAGGTACAACATGCAATTGTTGAATACAGTTGTTATATTCTGGCTCCGTTGTGAGAACGCACAAACAAAGAGATTCTATCAATGTGTAGTGATTTTAATTTTTTATATTTATTTTTTGTGGGTGGTGAAATAATAAACTCTCTCTTAGGGTGGTAAAGATGAGAGCACAATGTGCTTTTTAAAATACCCCTCACACACTAAAAAAATCCAATAGTGTCATGCTTCATCATTGGGGTCTTCCCGTCCCTCTACGGGGCGGGGCGTGCTACGACCTGGCGAACTACGCGGGAGCACTAGTATGGTGACAAGGCTATGTGACAGTGCAAAGTGGGAGGTGTCAGTGAAGTGTCCTCTGGCTAGTGGAAAAAAACAATTTATTCACTTCCCTAGCTGGGGACGTTAAGAAGGGGGTTTTGAGGTAGAGCAATTAGCTACAACCTGGTCTACATGTTTCGTAAGCAGTCCCCTACTGCCTACTCATCAGGACCTTCTAATGGCCCCTACTAGAATAGAGCTCAGTTGCTAAATGTGGTAAGCCTATTGTCCTAAAAACTAGCAGGAAAAATTCACTGTTAGTTTTAGCTTCAGGGCATGAGCTGGCCCCCGTGAAGAAAAAATTTCAAAAAAGATGACCTGATTATGGTCTCTGTAAAATAAATAAGGAAGAAAAAGGGAGAGAAAAGCACAAATTATGACAATTGTAGCTGTAATTTGTCTTTAGGCACACATAATTCTTAGCGCCACAAGTCCCACTTATCATTTGCCCGTTTTATAAAGAATATACTTAAGACTTTATGGACAGAGTGATGGTTCAATCTGCCATCCCCTGAATGTTCGTATTTTGCCCGAACATTTTGTTGCCCCATGTAATTAGTAATTAGGACTGGTTTCATCTCAACACACACACATTCATAACTCAATGCACACAACGACACTCCACAGGGTTAAAAACGAGGAACCCGACTCTTTTTATGCCAGTAATGGTTTTAGAAATAATCATTAAAATACCCAAAAAGGCACATCCATGTAATTGGATAGTTAGCGATACATACTGCTTTGGTACATGTGGTATGCCCCATGAGCTGACAATCGGTAGGTATTCAACGCGGCACTCTGAAAAAGAGAAACCACGCCCTTAGCGTCGCACAAACACACATAACAAACATATGAGCCCCCGTCTCCAATGCCAAGTGTTTAGAGACCTTTGACAAAGTCTTTTACTCACATTGTCCGCATAATCATATTGCCTTACTTCTACCCATATTGCCGCTCTGAAGAATGATCGCGTCTGGGGTGGCGTGATCATATAAGCTCCACTGAGCGCCGGTGTCGCGTTAGAGGTCTGTTTGCAAGACTGGCGCGCTGACCTAAGATGGCCGCCTGGGATGGAACAAGGGTGTGTTTGAACGGAAGTCTGTCTTCCGTGTCTACTAAGTTATCAACAAGCTTTCAGCCCGAACATTATTTTAAAAAAACAAACGTGATCTCATCATCTAGGCTCGTCCGTTCTCAATGTTAAATTCTATTAAACGGGCATTTGTGTTGATTCTGTTTGTTAAATCACACTGGACCCCTTGAAATACAAAAACGGGCTGTTGTGAAGTCCTGGTGGCCCCTCTAGATGGTTCGGGGGGGTTTAGGCCCAGATTGTGTTACAGGTTCGCAGAAGAAGGTCTGTCAGTCTATGAAAAGACTGTCAGTTACTGTCGGGCTTGTGCCCAGATTATGTTACTGGATCACAGTAAGTGATCTATCATTGTTTTAAAAAAAGGGTATGAAAAGTGGGGACTGTCCATGGCGGATATTCTCCAGGGGCTGGGTAATTTCTACAGAAATATATACGGGATATATTTTTAAAAAGGGTTTCAGGCTTTGCGAACTTTGCTCTTATGGTTGGAAGGGCATAACAGCGGTGCTGCAAAAATGCAAAAATGTTCATTCCATTGTGCAGTTGTATTGACAATGATGTGATCGAATGGCAGATTTTTCTCCATCATTGGGCTCTTGAGGGGGGCCAAGTTTGTGTGAATGGCTCATGGGTGAAGGGGTGCCTATCAATGGGGAGTGGGTATATATCATCTATAGTTGACCCCACGGAATTTCATCGTTCAACCCATGTTTGTTGGACTGGACACGAAAAACCCATCTTTGTTCTTTCTCCAGTAGATGTTTCTCATTGTCAATCTGTTCAATTACTGTCCAGGCTATGTCCTCAGGTTTATGCCCACTTTCCAGGAAGTGGTTTGTTAGTTTTGTACTTGACTTCTTACATTTGATTGTACTTTTGTGCTCGCCTATTCTTAACTTTACTGCCCTGCTCGTCATGCCAATATACTCGAGGTTACAGGGACAGGTAATCAGATAGACGACATTGGAACTGTTGCAGTTGCTGAAGCCTCTCTGTTCCCATGTAGTCCCATTGTTGAAGGTTAGTTTCTTGCTCTTTTTGGTGAGGCAGCATACCTTGCATCCGCCGCACGGGTAGTGTCCTTGTACAAAATTGGGGTTGCCTTGGGTGTTTGCCTTGTTTTCCTTGGGTCTGGTGTGTACCAGTATATCTCTGACACTCTGTGCTCTTTTATGTGAGAACATGGGTTTCGGAATTTCAAGACCTCCGCTGTTAAGAATCTTCCAATTCTTATTGATGATCTTGGTTACTTGATCTGAGTTGGTATTATATGTGGTTACACATATAGGTCTCTGCACTTCCACTTTTTTCACTTTTTCTTCCAGGAGACTCTCTCTGCAGTTGTTCCTTGCTCTTTTATACGCTTGATCGATGATTCTTGGAGGGTAATTCCTCATTTGTAGCTTTTTCCGTAGATCATTGGACTGTGATTTAAAGTTAGCAACTTCCGTGCAGTTCCTACGGAGTCGCAGAAACTGGCCGTAGGGTAGATTGTCCCTCAAATGTCTCGGATGAAAGCTTTGGTACATCAAAAGGCAGTTCTTTGAGGTGCTCTTAAAGTGTGTTGTTGACATCAGTCTGCCATTTTTGGGAAAAATATTCAGGTCAAGATATACCAGATTGGTTTTTGTGGTAACACTGGTGAATTTAAGGAACTCATCTTGATAGTTGAGCCACGTAAGGAACTGCTGAGCGGTCTTATCATCTCCATCCCAGATGATAAGGATATCATCGATGTACCTCTTCCAGGTCAGGATCTTTTGCCGGAATGGGTTGCTGGTACTCAGTATCCGTGTTTCCTCAAGATGGTGAACATAGAGACCAGCTATGCTAGGAGCAAATGTGCTTCCCATGCTGGTCCCATGTTTTTGAAGGTATAGGGTGCCATTGTGTTCAAAAAAGTTCTCTTTAAGTGCCAACGAGCAGCACTCCATCACCACATTTCGTGGGGTTTGGTACTCCCAGTCGTCTGCGAAGAGGACGTCTTCGATTATTGCCAGAGTTTCGTTGTGGGGCAAACTTGTGTACAGACTTTCCACATCACAGCTGATTAACAGCTGTGTATTTGGATCGAATGACACCTCCTCGAGTAGATTTAACACATCCTTAGTGTCTCTAAGGTAAGTTGATGTCCTCTGTATCATGGGTCTTAGAAATGCGTCTGCAAATCTAGAGACTGGTTCGAGGACTGACCCAATCCCCGATACAATGGGTCTACACGGTGGGTTCTCAAGGTCCTTGTGAATCTTTGGTAAGATATATAAGTAAGGGGTTCTAGGGTTCTTTTGACACAGAAACTCCCCTTCTTTATTTGTGATCCAATTATGGGACAGTGCCTCTTCAATAAGAATTGGAAGATTCTTAACAGCGGAGGTCTCGAAATTCCGAAACCCATGTTCTCACATAAAAGAGCACAGAGTGTCAGAGATATACTGGTACACACCAGACCCAAGGAAAACAAGGCAAACACCCAAGGCAACCCCAATTTTGTACAAGGACACTACCCGTGCGGCGGATGCAAGGTATGCTGCCTCACCAAAAAGAGCAAGAAACTAACCTTCAACAATGGGACTACATGGGAACAGAGAGGCTTCAGCAACTGCAACAGTTCCAATGTCGTCTATCTGATTACCTGTCCCTGTAACCTCGAGTATATTGGCATGACGAGCAGGGCAGTAAAGTTAAGAATAGGCGAGCACAAAAGTACAATCAAATGTAAGAAGTCAAGTACAAAACTAACAAACCACTTCCCTTGAAAGTGGGCATAAACCTGAGGACATAGCCTGGACAGTAATTGAACAGATTGACAATGAGAAACATCTACTGGAGAAAGAACAAAGATGGGTTTTTCGTGTCCAGTCCAACAAACATGGGTTGAACGATGAAATTCCGTGGGGTCAACTATAGATGATATATACCCACTCCCCATTGATAGGCACCCCTTCACCCATGAGCCATTCACACAAACTTGGCCCCCCTCAAGAGCCCAATGATGGAGAAAAATCTGCCATTCGATCACATCATTGTCAATACAACTGCACAATGGAATGAACATTTTTGCATTTTTGCAGCACCGCTGTTATGCCCTTCCAACCATAAGAGCAAAGTTCGCAAAGCCTGAAACCCTTTTAAAAAATATATCCCGTATATATTTCTGTAGAAATTACCCAGCCCCTGGAGAATATCCGCCATGGACAGTCCCCACTTTTCATACCCTTTTTTTAAAACAATGATAGATCACTTACTGTGATCCAGTAACATAATCTGGGCACAAGCCCGACAGTAACTGACAGTCTTTTCATAGACTGACAGACCTTCTTCTGCGAACCTGTAACACAATCTGGGCCTAAACCCCCCCGAACCATCTAGAGGGGCCACCAGGACTTCACAACAGCCCGTTTTTGTATTTCAAGGGGTCCAGTGTGATTTAACAAACAGAATCAACACAAATGCCCGTTTAATAGAATTTAACATTGAGAACGGACGAGCCTAGATGATGAGATCACGTTTGTTTTTTTAAAATAATGTTCGGGCTGAAAGCTTGTTGATAACTTAGTAGACACGGAAGACAGACTTCCGTTCAAACACACCCTTGTTCCATCCCAGGCGGCCATCTTAGGTCAGCGCGCCAGTCTTGCAAACAGACCTCTAACGCGACACCGGCGCTCAGTGGAGCTTATATGATCACGCCACCCCAGACGCGATCATTCTTCAGAGCGGCAATATGGGTAGAAGTAAGGCAATATGATTATGCGGACAATGTGAGTAAAAGACTTTGTCAAAGGTCTCTAAACACTTGGCATTGGAGACGGGGGCTCATATGTTTGTTATGTGTGTTTGTGCGACGCTAAGGGCGTGGTTTCTCTTTTTCAGAGTGCCGCGTTGAATACCTACCGATTGTCAGCTCATGGGGCATACCACATGTACCAAAGCAGTATGTATCGCTAACTATCCAATTACATGGATGTGCCTTTTTGGGTATTTTAATGATTATTTCTCAAACCATTACTGGCATAAAAAGAGTCGGGTTCCTCGTTTTTAACCCTGTGGAGTGTCGTTGTGTGCATTGAGTTATGAATGTGTGTGTGTTGAGATGAAACCAGTCCTAATTACATTGGGCAACAAAATGTTCGGGCAAAATACGAACATTCAGGGGATGGCAGATTGAACCATCACTCTGTCCATAAAGTCCTAAGTATATTCTTTATAAAACGGGCAAATGATAAGTGGGACTTGTGGCGCTAAGAATTATGTGTGCCTAAAGACAAATTACAGCTACAATTGTCATAATTTGTGCTTTTCTCTCCCTTTTTCTTCCTTATTTATTTTACAGAGACCATAATCAGGTCATCTTTTTGAAATTTTTGCTTCACGGGGGCCAGCTCATGCCCTGAAGCTAAAACTAACAGTGAATTTTTCCTGCTAGTTTTTAGGACAATAGGCTTACCACATTTAGCAACTGAGCTCTATTCTAGTAGGGGCCATTAGAAGGTCCTGATGAGTAGGCAGTAGGGGACTGCTTACGAAACATGTAGACCAGGTTGTAGCTAATTGCTCTACCTCAAAACCCCCTTCTTAACGTCCCCAGCTAGGGAAGTGAATAAATAGTTTTTTTCCACTAGCCAGAGGATTTTTAGCTTTTTTAATTCCCACACATTACTAGGTCCCTACACTTCACTGACACCTCCCACTTTGCACTGTCACATAGCCTTGTCACCATACTAGTGCTCCCGCGTAGTTCGCCAGGTCGTAGCACGCCCCGCCCCGTAGAGGGACGGGAAGACCCCAATGATGAAGCATGACACTATTGGATTTTTTTAGTGTGTGAGGGGTATTTTAAAAAGCACATTGTGCTCTCATCTTTACCACCCTAAGAGAGAGTTTATTATTTCACCACCCACAAAAAATAAATATAAAAAATTAAAATCACTACACATTGATAGAATCTCTTTGTTTGTGCATATCGGTTTGGAGGGTGATTCTGTCAATACCTCTTCACTTCCTCTATTGTTTTGGAATCCGTTGTGAGAACACCAATATTGTATTGCTATGACATCAGCATATCAACTCTGGTGTTGCAGACTTGAATTATACCACTTTGTGCGTCGACGCGTTTCGGTGGGTTCTCCTTATAGTTACCACCTTTATCAAGACCAATGGTAAGCTGTCACAATCAGGGGGTATATGTAATTGCCCTGTAATGAATTATATACAGAAAATTAACTTCAACACTATGTACAAGCATTTGTTACTTCACCAGTCCCACATATTACCATCTTCCCATTCGTCATGTTTAAACACGAGGTACCTCCACAAGAGAATAACCGGCAACATTGTACCTAGGGGTCTCGTTGTACAATTGAGGTATCAGTTCCACTCACGTAAAATTCCACCTAGCTGCAAATTTGAATGGAAAACTGTATGGGACAGACTTAAGCAGGGCGACAGTAACCAGATCCCGATCTCCAAGGGGGAGCAACTGGGTTAAAACAAGTAATTGATATGGACACCTTTTCAATTATAGCTCATTGACTTGATATTAATGACAAAAGAAATAGATAAGACAGATATGTTTCTCATGTGTATTCTCTATGACAGGATTGATGCTCAAACATTTATAAATGAGTCTTTGGTTACCTTGGATAGCATATATTTCAGGATGTATTGAAAAGTAACAAATGCTTGTACATAGTGTTGAAGTTAATTTTCTGTATATAATTCATTACAGGGCAATTACATATACCCCCTGATTGTGACAGCTTACCATTGGTCTTGATAAAGGTGGTAACTACAAGGAGAACCCACCGAAACGCGCCGACGCACAAAGTGGTATAATTCAAGTCTCCAACACCAGAGTTGATATGCTGATGCCATAGCAATACAATATTGGTGTTATCACAACGGAGCCAGAATATACAAACTGTATTCAACAATTGCATGTTGTACCTGTTCTGTCCTTTCTTCTCAATTGTGCAGGTCGCAATTGTGTGTATTGTTTTAACCGTGTTTTAAGACTAGGCATCTAGACTAGTGAAATTTACTCCTGTGTTTTTAAGTTATTCAAAATAAATGAATGTTTAACTACTCATATGTTTCTATTGTATGTACTTATGACATTCTGAGGCTTGGTATCGTAACCTTCACTTAGCATTGTCTCAAGGGAAACTTCTTTTCTTTTGAAATTGAATTTGGGACATTCCTAATAATTAACTTTTGGGTTGGGTTACTGTAAATTGGGTTTTTGTTAATGTGATACTCAGTTCGAAAATGTGTCCTATTGGTCAGAATTTTGCGCAGTGGGTGTACATTTATAATGAGAATATTGTGTATAAAAAGCGATGTCTTGCTCTATGAAAATTGAACAGTTTCTTGAGTTGTACACCGTGTTGTATTGCTGAGATTACTGTTACTAGCTGCAGCTAATAAATTTGATCTCTGACGCCACCTAGAAGTATTCCGTGTCTCTGTTTGCCAAGACAGGAGAACCCGAAGACTTTGGGCGTGTCCCTGGCGCCGCTGGGTTCTAAGACCCGGTTCTTCAGTTGGCGCCCAACGGTGGGGCGACTTCAGCGGTACTGGTCCAAGCCCGAGGATCGTGAGGAGCCACGTGAGGAAATTCTGGAGGAAGGACGTCACTTCATTGACCCCTGCATGTCGACGTGGACCGAAGGTCTTTTCTGCGAGGCTTCCCGCTTTCCAACGGCTACGAAGGACTGCTGCCCTGACTGTCGCCCTGTCTTGGACCCTTGATTGATCCTTTGTAGAGCGAGACGATAGATGGTCTTCTGGTGGCGTGACAGATATTTTGGTTAAGTATAAGTGGGTCGCTCCCACGACTTTGTTTTGGTTCTTGGTTTTGATTTGATTTTTGCAAAAATCAAAGCCGAGGGGCTTGTATATTTACAAGTGTATCGATAGTTGATAACCCCTTGAAGTTTGAAGCTAGATTAGTGAGCTATTAGATGCCTGGTCTTAGCAAAATTAGGAAATGGTTTAGTTGTGGTTGTAACAGGGATTCCCGATTGGAGGATTCGTGTCCGATACTTCCGGTTGGAACTCCGATTTATGAGCTCTATTCAAAACACGGAGTGGGTCCTATTACTTATAATGAAGTATGGGTCCGCTACACTAGGAAGGATGGTGTTTTACGATGGCCCCAACATGGTAGTTTTGAATTAAATATTTTAGATAATCTGGAAGTTGAGCTATTTAAGAAGAAAGCCCGGCCGGCAATGTTTGACTCTTTCCGCCTTTGGCGAAAGGAAGCCAAACAGCAAGAAATTAAGCAAGCAAAGAGAGATAGGAAAGATAAGAATATGTCAGTACTACAAGCTGCTAGGCAGTTTAAGATAGTTGAGGAAGATTGAGTGTGTGAAGTTTTAGATAGACAGCGTTGCATGGCCATAGATAAATGTTATCCGGCCTTGCCGTCTTCTCCTCCAAAAGTGACTGAAGACCCTGAAAAAGATCCTTTGGTGTCTCATTTACTGAGTTTGCCACCCCCTTGTGTGCAGGGTGCTACTGCGCCTCCATTACCCCCGGTTGTTCTACCCTTTGTTGTTCAACCTCCTGCTGTTGTTCAGCCACCCGGTGCTCCACAGATGGTTTTGTCTCCTACTGCCCAACCCACTCTAGGGTCGCAAGCTTTGCTTCCAGCTTTGCCTCAAACTCCTTTGCCTTCTGCTTCTCCATCTCAGACTCCTACTGCTCTTGTTCCTACTTTGTCTCAAGATTTTAACTTTCCTGTTTTTACGCCTACTTCTTCTCCTTCTGTTCGAAAACGAATGACAGAAACTGTCGTTAATCTGTTGTCTCCATTGTTTGGGCCACTGAGTATGACCCCTGTTTCGGAACGTAAGCAGAGACGTAGTCATCTTCCTAGTTCCGAAGAGCGAGCACTGTTGGATTTGTTGGCTCGTAGATGGATTTTAAATGCTTCCAGGTATAATTTGCCAGCAGTTATAGATGTTTTCTTTCAGTGGGAGCCGCCTAAGCAAAGGTATGTTTTTGATGTGATGTGTGCTTTTCTGCGGCAGGAATGGGAAGATAATGAGTTGGGTCCGATTCCGCAGGAAGTGCTTGATGTTCAGTCAGAATTTGCTAAAGGGACGATAGTGGAATCTGATGTTACAAATGCCGTGGAGACGATACTTGTCTTTAGGTCTAGATTACCGTCTCAGCCATTGTACGAACCTGATCCTTCTGTTAGGAAGAAAGTGAAGCAGTATCCTATGAGAGAAGTTCCCCCTGTATGGAGAGAGGCAGTTGCTGCTAATGTTAATTTGGATATTCAGGCTGCAGAAGCCCATTTTCAGCGAGTATTGGTACATGTTCCATGGAAAAGAGCAGAGGTCTTGGCTCTTAAGCAGACCTTACCTGACCCCCGTAAGAATCCTGCCGGTTATTACAAGGTGTTGTCTCAGACAGTTGAAGCGTGTATTATGAATTTAGCTGACATAGACATGTTAATGGGTAATGTAGTTCCTCAACTTTGTGGGCGAAGATTCGTCATGAGAATCATGCGGCAGAGTTAGGAGATACGTGGGCTAATATTGTTGCTGCTGATGGTCGGCAGGTAGGAGGTGCTAAACCTGAACCTTCAGTTGCAGAATTACCTGGTAGGATTATTAATCTAATGAAAACTATGATGCCTGCTTTACGAGTGAATTGGGACAAGTTAGCAGCATGCAAACAGAAGAGAGACGAGAGTGTGTCTGATTTCTTCACTAGGTTTGAAGAAACGTTTATCGATCATAGTGGTCAGGACATGAGTACGGAAGGTGGTCAAAGGTTGTTTGTGGACAAATTTGTCTTTAATTTGCTTTCCGAGCTTTCTAATAAGTTAAAGGATTCTGAGAGTTCATGGGCTGTTTCTTCGTCGGCCCAGATATTACCTACTGCACAATATTATGAAAATAGGGATAAAGATGAGAAGGATAAAACAGAGAAGAAGACTAAAGATCTAAAGACGAAGGTTCTTTTGCAGCAAGCTTATCCGCCTCGTCAGAATCAGCCTCTGTTTCAGCAACCTCCACAGTTTCAGAGATTGTTACAGAAACCTGAGCCTTATGCTCCCGCGATTCTTTCCTGGTCCTAATCAGTGTGCTTATTGCAGAGAGGAAGGTCATTTTAAGAATAGTTGCCCGGCTTTGTTACAGCGTGTGAATGGCGTATCTGGTCAGAGAGGTCGTGGTGGTTTCCAGCAAGCTCCTAGGGGTAGGGGACGTGGTGTGTTACCCCAGAATGAGCGTTCCTCTTCCCTTCAGAATTCTGCGAATTATTTTGACAGACAGAATGTTCCGAGTGGTCAGTCTGCACAGTACTATGTTGATGATTATTATGTCGAGAGTGAGAGTGCTGGTTATAATGATAGTTAGGACAGCCATGGGCAAAGAGAGGGAGTAGTGTCAGTTCCAGTAGACCAGAGTGGACCTTATGTTGAAGTGATTACATCAGGTGTGACAGAACCTTTTCTTTTGGATACTGGTGCGACAAAGAGTTCTATTATGCACTCTAAACTTCCTGGCGCACCTTTGTCTGGCTTGACCAATGTTTCAGTAGGATTTTCAGGCGCCCCAGTTTGTAACCCGATTTCTAATACTTTGCCCCTTTCTATTGGCCCTTGTGAATTGGAAGCTCCTCTTATTTTGACGACTGTTTGTAATGAGAATCTGTTGGGTTTGGATTTGCTGAAAAGATTGTATGCAACATTACATTGTTCTCCTTCGGGAGTACATCTTACCCTAGGTAAGAAAGTGATTTCTCCGATGTATGTGTCTAAAGATTGTCTTCCACTGGAATTGCGTTCTCTTCCTGATACACTTTGGGCTACAGGTCCTAATGATGTTGGTCTTTTGCAGATTCCACCTTATGTTGTCACCCTCAAATCGAATGCTAGGCTACCTCGTATTCCCCAATATAAAATCTCTAGCGATGGCGAGAGAGCTCTTCAAGCGATCGTCTATGATTTGGTTGAGAAGGGTGTGGTTGAAGAAACGAGAGGTAACGTGTGTAACAGTCCTGTTTTGCCTGTCCTTAAGCGCACTGATGCTTCTCAGCCACCTGTGTACCGGTTTGTGATCGACCTTCAAGAGGTAAACAAGATTGTGGTGCCACAGTTTCCTGTTGTCCCGGATATCACTGCTTTGTTGACTCTGATTCCTGCTTCGGCAGCCTGGTTTTCTGTTATCGACTTGAAGAATGCTTTCTTTAGCATTCCAATTGCTGAGGAGAGTAGAGATATTTTCGGCTTCTCTTTAGGAGGACGAAGCTTTTGCTTTAAGAGAGCTCCCCAAGGTTATTGTGAAAGTCCCTCCATCTATAGTCAGGCGTTGAAAACTCAGCTTGATAGCTTTGTGTTGCCTACTGGTGCTACTCTTATCCAGTACGTTGATGATTTGTTGATTACTGCTGATGACGAAAAGATTTGTAAAGAGGCTACTCTTTCTCTGTTGCCGTATTTGCCTGACCTTCATCATAAAGTGTCACCTTCAAAGTTGCAATATTGTCTACAAGAAGTAACCTACTTAGGTCATCTCTTGTCGAAGGAGGGAAGAAGGTTGACCCCAGAACGAATTCAAACGATTGCGCAAATGAGTGTGCCATCTACACAGAGAGAAGTGCGCGCTTTCTTAGGTATCACCTCGTATTGTAGACAATGGATCCCTAATTTTTCCCTGTTAGCGAAACCTCTGTTGGCGCTGACTCTTAAAGATACTCCGCATCCTCTCCCTTGGTCTGATGAGTGTCAGAAAAGTTTTTCTGAATTACGTGATGCATTGTGTTCGGCTCCGGTATTGGGTACTCCGGACTACAGTAAACCTTTCACGTTGTATGTTCACAAGAGAGAAGGTTGTGCATTGTCAGTGTTGACTCAACAGTTCGGAGATAAGCAGCGTCCATGTGCGTATTTTTCAGCTACGTTAGACCCAGTAGTTAAGGCGTTACCGAGTTGTTTGAGAGCTGCAGCGGCTGTTTCTATCCGACAGTCTGCTGGTTTGGTATTGGATAATACGTTGATTGTGATGGTCCCACATGCAGTGGATACCTTATTGAACAGGACCAAGACTCAGCACCTTACTAGTGTACGTCTGTCAGGTTATGAGTTGACACTGTTGGCTAGCCATGTTCGCATTAAAAGATGCAATGTATTGAATCCAGCTACGTTGTTGCCGATTTCTGTAGAGTCAGATGCTCAAGAACAGCATGATTGTTTTCTTCGTACAGAGGAAGAAACGAAAGCTAGAGTTGATCTGAAGGATACTCCTCTTGAGAATGTTGATGGTACCCTATGGGTAGATGGTTCATGTTTTAAGCTTCCGAATGGTGAAACGACTGCAGCATATGCCGTCACAACTTTACATACAGTTGTTGAGACAGCACGCATAGCACAGAATTCTGCGCAAGCAGCAGAGTTGATTGCATTGACACGAGTGTGTGTATTGTCAGAAGGAAAGCTAGTGAATGTTTATACTGATAGCCAGTATGCGTTTGGTGTTGCCCATAGTTTTGGACGTTTGTGGAGAAAGCATGGGCAAATTTTGCGAATTCGCGATTCATGAATTTGCGGATTTGCGTATTCGCGGATCCGCAAAATTCGCGAATTTGCAGATTCGCGGATTTGCAATTTTTTTAAATGGGGGGTCTTCTGTGCGAGTTCAAGTGCCTCTTGTGTGTATAAATGGTCAGAGACAGATCAGAGCAGCAGATGAAGAGAAAGAAGCTCCTGGTCACAGGAACAGCATGAGGATTGCGCTCGTGAAAGTCAAGGATACAAAGGCCTCTATCCAGCATCACAGCTGATTTTCGACGGTAGATTTGGGAATAAGGCACACCTGCCCAGCCTCGACGACGCTCACGATTGTTTTTGGGCTGATGAATGAGTCACTGAATTTGAGCTTCAACTAGTTCCAGCGACCATGCGTGTGTTACTATGCAATCGCACCGATGTGCGCAGGGGTCCCTTGAGTGAGCTGTCGGCACGAGGATTGCGCTCGTGAAAGTCAAGGATACAAAGGCCTCTATCCAGCTTCACAGCTGATTTTCGATGGTAGATTTGGGAAAAAGGCACACCTGCCCAGCCTCGACGACGCTCACGATTGTTTTTGGGCTGATGAATGAGTCACTGAATTTGAGCTTCAACTAGTTCCAGTGACCATGTGTGTGTTACTATGCAATCGCACCGATGTGCGCAGGGGTCCCTTAAGTGAGCTGTCACCACGAGGATTGCGCTCGTGAAAGTCAAGGATACAAAGACCTCTATCCAGCATCACAGCTGATTTTCGACGGTAGATTTGGGAAGAAGGCACACCTGCCCAGCCTCGACGACGCTCACAATTGTTTTTGGGCTGATGAATGAGTCACTGAATTTGAGCTTCAACTAGTTCCAGCGACCATGTGTGTATTACTATGCAATCGCACCGATGTGCGCAGGGGTCCCTTGAGTGAGCTGTCAGCACGAGGATTGCGCTCGTGAAAGTCAAGGATACAAAGGCCTCTATCCAGCATCACAGCTGATTTTCGACGGTAGATTTGGGAAGAAGGCACACCTGCCCAGCCTCGACGACGCTCACGATTGTTTTTGGGCTGATGAATGAGTCACTGAATTTGAGCTTCAACTAGTTCCAGCGACCATGTGTGTGTTACTATGCAATCGCACCGATGTGTGCAGGGGTCCCTTGAGTGAGCTGTCAGCACGAGGATTGCGCTCGTGAAAGTCAAGGATACAAAGGCCTCTATCCAGCATCACAGCTGATTTTCGACGGTAGATTTGGGAAGAAGGCACACCTGCCCAGCCTCGACGACGCTCACGGTTGTTTTTGGGCTGATGAATGAGTCACTGAATTTGAGCTTCAACTAGTTCCAGCGACCATGTGTGTGTTACTATGCAATCGCACCGATGTGCGCAGCGGTCCCTTGAGTGAGCTGTCAGCACGAGGATTGCGCTCGTGAAAGTCAAGGATACAAAGGCCTCTATCCAGCATCACAGCTGATTTTCGACGGTAGATTTGGGAAGAAGGCACACCTGCCCAGCCTCGACGACGCTCAGGATTGTTTTTGGGCTGATGAATGAGTCACTGAATTTGAGCTTCAACTAGTTCCAGCGACCATGTGTGTGTTACTATGCAATCACACCGATGTGGGCAGGGGTCCCTTGAGTGAGCTGTCAGCACGAGGATTGCGCTCGTGAAAGTCAAGGATACAAAGGCCTCTATCCAGCATCACAGCTGATTTTCGACAGTAGATTTGGGAAGAAGGCACACCTGCCCAGCCTCGACGACGCTCACTATTGTTTTTGGGCTGATGAATGAGTCACTGAATTTGAGCTTCAACTAGTTCCAGCGACCATGTGTGTGTTACTATGCAATCCCACCGATGTGCGCAGGGGTCCCTTGAGTGAGCTGTCCATCATCCTGTAACTATTTTAGGATGGCGCCGGCAAGCTGCCAGCGCCATTGTAAAATAGTTACTAAGTTAGCTTCAACAGGAAGCACTAATAGATAAAATAAAGCAGGTGCTCGAGCACCAGCTTTATTTTATCTATTAGTGCTTCCTGTTGAAGCTAACTTAGTAACTATTTTAGGATGGCGCTGGCAGCTTGCCGGCGCCATCCTAAAATAGTTACAACAACTTCAAGCTTGAAGGCTTGAACTTTTGCCCCCCGGATCCGCCCCTCATGGATTTGCGGATTTTTGGTAAATTCGCGGGAGTTCGCGGATCGTGAATTTACCGAAAATCTGCAAAATCCGGGAGCGGAACGGATTTTGTGCTCATGCTTAGTGGAGAGAAAGAGGATTCCTTACTTCCCATGGCACAAAAATTCAGCATGGGCAGTTAGTGAATGAACTTTTGGAATCCCTTGCTCTCCCAAAGCAGATTGCAATTGTGAAGTGTAGTGCGCATAAGAAAGTTGTGGACGATGTAGGTCGAGGGAATGCGTTTGCGGATGAAGTTGCGAAGGAAACGGCGATAGACATGATGAGCCGTATGTATGTGGTAGGTCCTGCAAGATGGGTCATGGCTGGTGGAATGTGTGAAGACACAATAGAAAGTGTGAAGATGATTCAGGCTGAAGCTACGGAGAAAGAAGTGAGTACGTGGAGAGAGAGTACGGGTATGTTGGATTCGACAGGTTGTTGGGTTGAGTTATCAGAACACCAGCGATGGTTGTTGCCAGATGCGTATGTGCTCCCAGTGGTTACTATGGCGCATGGAATGGCTCACATTAGTTCGAAGGTAATATGCAAGTTGTTGGCTCCAGTATGGCAGAATGCTGGAATTCTGAAATGTGCTGAGAATGTTGTGAATCATTGTATGATTTGTCTGAAGTTTAATCCTGGCAAGGTAACTCCAACTCCAGCTGGTCATTTTGCTCCTCCGACGTATCCATTTGAAGTGATACAGCTAGATTACATTCACATGGAGAGATGCAATAATCTGAAGTATGTCCTTGTGGTTGTTTGCGCGTTTTCCAGATGGATAGAGGCCTACCCCCTAAAGGATAATACTGCCTTGTCTACAGCCAAGGTTTTGCTCAAAGAGTATTTCCCCAGATTTGGTTTGCCGAGAATTGTATGGTCGGACAATGGGAGTGAATTTGTGGGTCGAGTCATGAAGAAAGTGTGTATTGGATTAGGGATAAATCAGAAGTTCCATGCTGTGAATCACCCCCAGTCAGCAGGTCTTGTCGAATGCTATAACGGCACATTAAAGCTGAAACTCGCTAAGATTCAAGCGAGCACTGGTCTTACATGGCCGGATGCCTTGCCATTGGCTCTTTTGTCAACAAGGACGACAGTGCATTCTCGTGTGGGACTTAGCCCATACGAAATAGTTTTTGGTCGTCCAGCGAATGTTTGGGGTGTGCCTCCTCATAAAAAATACAGTGACCTTGAGTACCCTATGTTGGTGGATTACTTACATGACTTGACTGCTAAATTACGTGTTCTCCACCAACAGGTCTATGACAGTTTGCCGACAGCTACTGCAGATCCAGGACACACGATCCAACCTGGTGATTTTATCTTGACGAAGAATTTTCAGCGATACAAGAATTTGGAGCCGAGATGGACTGGTCCCTATTTTGTATTGCTGGTCACTAGAACTGCTGTTAGAGTAGCTGGTAAAAAGAACTGCGTGCATGCCACCCATACGAAAAAAGTTCCGTTGCCCTTACCGTATGATAAGTGGGTGAGGGGAGGTATTGGCGATTCTGAATGCGAGAGAACTCCTAGATTCGTGCCTTTTAGTGATGCTCATTTGACATGAACTCAGTCGGAACGCGAGGATGATGATGTTCTGCAAGCTGCTGTGCCTCCGTCTCTGAGACTCGACACGACGAATCCGGAACTCCTCTTTAAGGATCAGACTGTGCCTGGCAAAGAGCGCTACAATCTGAGATCGAAAAAGGACGTTTGAAATGGACAAATAAATCTAAATTTTTTTATGAAGTGAATTACATCTTGTCAGATCAAGAGACTTTTTTACTTTTTCTTTTTCGAGTCACCATCCGGACTCAGCTGCAGGGTCACGGTATAAGTTCTTAAGGGGTGAGCCGCGTATTGACACAAGGTTTATGGTTTAGGGTTGTTAGTACGATCTTGACAAACACTTAAGTGAAGAAGGAAAATTGCCGTGAGCAGCACGTTAGAGGATGGAGTCTTTTGAGTCCGACAAGGATGTTAAAAGAGTTGATTTCAGAGTGCAAATGTGTATATTGGTTTGTAGCAAATGTTTTTTAATAATGTGTTTTCTTATGCTTTTGAACATTACGTTGGTTTGTGTAGGTTGGATTTTCTATGCATCACAACAGACACTTGCATCTACCTCCCAACCTACTCTTTCTTTTCCTACTGTTTCCCCACATGAGTTTCATACGTAGCCTGAACATGAACATACACGAAGATTAGAATTTGTGAACAATTCGTTTATACAGATGTTACATCAGCATCAGCTAGTTGTAAATACCACGAATTGTTGGGTGTGTGGTCTTATGCCGCATACGACTGATAAGGGAATGCCATATTTGGTTTTGCCTTTTTCGCCTAATGGGTCAGTATGGGCACTCCAGTCAATGTTTATCTATGCGAATGAAGCATCTCCTGTACGTTCCGTCAAAGATAGTGCGAATAATAATGCCTTGATACAGGGAATAGTAGATATGGTCAGAGATATTGATGCATATAATGCTATCCCTAAAGATGAGGTACGAGCATATGTTGGTTGGAACAAGACGAGATATAGTATTAGTCTGACAGAGAAAGAGAGACAAAAAAGGTCTCCCCCGATTTGGATTGTACCCCACCGAGGTCATTTTTGTCTGCAAGGTAATGGTCAGAATCCGAGAGCTCAGCTTGGTGAGAGTGTGTGTGTTCACACCTATGTCTATACGTCCCAGAAATCTCCACCGTTCGTGCCAGCTAAAGGCATGTATTTTGTTTGTTATGATAGAGCATATACATGGTTGCCTTCTGACTTTTCAGGCACATGTTATGTGGCATTTTTGCTTCCCCCCTACATACACAGCTGTTTTCAACTACCATAAGACAAGATATGGTAGAGGTGTTATCGATGCGAAAGACACTGTCGCACAAGAAGTTGGAGACTTCTTTAAGGGTTTCCTGCCCTTTTGGGGTCCTATGGGTAATGGTAGGACTATTCGTCAGCTTACGAGAGTGGTCGAGGCCACTATAAATGAGACTGCAGGTGCCCTTAGCAATATTACAGCCGAGCTTCAAGCGGATCGCCTTATGACATTACAGAACCGCTTTGCTTTAGACATTATACGTGCAGATAGAGGTGGAGTATGTAAATTGATTGGGTCTAGTTGCTGCGTTTTCATACCAGATAACGCCCCAACAGTGTACCAAGCCATCTTGAGGTTACATAAGTCCGCTGAGTCTATACATGTAGACGAAGGGAACTGGTCATTGATGGGATGGTTTTGGGAACTGCTGTCCAAATGGGGATGGAAGATTCTGATGTTCCTTGGTATGGCTTTAGCGATCCTTTTCTCGTGTTGCTTATGCATCCAGTGTGGTCCCGCCATTTGTAGTCTTTGTGCTACAATCTGTGTGAGAAGACTAGTCCCGAGAGAAGCGAAGGATAATAAGATGATGTTACAGCAACACCTTGATGACCTGATGAGAATAGATATAGACCTGGATTCAGATTGACGTGAGTTTAGGTCATTGGCTACGTAATGGCAAAAGGAGGGTCTGAGGTTCCGTGGTTATCGGGACCGGACTCCATTTTGTTTGCGTTGTTCATAACGCCATTTTGTGTTGCCCTCAGGTAGGCCGTGGAGGTAACCGAACGAACAAAGTTGCATGGGCCTCATTGTTCATGTATGCAGGCCCTTTTCTGACTTGTGAGTGAACTGCAGGACGCTGACCTCTTCACCTGAAACGGACCCTTCACGAAGCCAATTTCTCTGGCTGATCGTTGTCTGAGATTACCAATCAATGTTCAGGACCTCGTTAACTTTTAGTTTCCTTGCACATATCTTATCCTAATCAGCATCTGAATTGTTTCTTTCCTTACGACTTTTCATTACATGGGTAGTGCTTTCAATTATGGGTTTGTCCGGCTTGTGGAAATTGAATTTGGGACATTCCTAATAATTAACTTTTGGGTTGGGTTACTGTAAATTGGGTTTTTGTTAATGTGATACTCAGTTAGAAAATGTGTCCTATTGGTCAGAATTTTGCGCAGTGGGTGTACATTTATAATGAGAATATTGTGTATAAAAAGCGATGTCTTGCTCTATGAAAATTGAACAGTTTCTTGAGTTGTACACCGTGTTGTATTGCTGAGATTACTGTTACTAGCTGCAGCTAATAAATTTGATCTCTGACGCCACCTAGAAGTATTCCGTGTCTCTGTTTGCCAAGACAGGAGAACCCGAAGACTTTGGGCATGTCCCTGGCGCCGCTGGGTTCTAAGACCCGGTTGTTCAGGTTTGGGATTCCGACTTCCTTGGAATCGGACAGAGGAACGCATTTCCATAGTGAAATAATGAAGATGCTTTGTGCTGCATTGCAAGTTGATCAAAGACTCCATTATAGCTATCGCCCAGAGGCTTCTGGGATAGTGGAGCAAGTCAATGGGACTCTGAAAGCCCGAATGGGAAAAGTGTGTTCATCAACGTCTCTGAAGTAGCCTGATGCTTGGCCGTTGGTGTTGATGAGTATGCGAAGTACCCCTGACAGGAGAACAGGTCTTTCACCTCATGAGATACTGATGGGGAGGGCTATGAGGTTACCAGCGGTTAATGCAAGGGACTAGCTGACGTCATCCGTTCTGTGTCCCATCAGGTGCAGGCTGCTGTGGTCCCGGCTGCAAGCAACCTCTGTCACGACCTGAGTCCTGGGGATTGGGTGCTGGTTCGGAAGCACATGAGAAAGAGCTGCTTGGATGTTCACTGGAGAGGCCCATACCAAGTCATCTTAGTGGCGAACACTGCAGTGAAGTGTGGTAGTCTGCCGAACTGGGTGCATGCTTCAGACACACGTCGAGTTTCAGCACCCTTGGAAGGAACAGCTCCTCTCGCTGATGAAAATCCAGCTGCGGTGGCAGGGCCACAGGAGGGGACGAGCCAAGCTGTGAGGGTGTCTGAAGAAGCTGGTTGCTTACTGGACCAATCTGATAAGGGTCACAACAACAGCGACACTGAAATTGCCTCTAAAAAGGGAAGTTGCTGTAAAAGTGGTCCACAGTCAGACTCAGCTGAGAGAAGTTGTGAGCAGGGTGATCAAAGAGAAAGTCAGAAAACAAGCAGAGCTGAAGAGCAGTGGCCAGCGAGGCAGAGGCGCTTGAATCTGAGACTGGTCTCCGAGAGGGATCTTGCCTCAGTGTCTGAAGAGTCAGTCAGACAAAGGTGAGGAAGAGCAACCCTGTAGAGGTCTGAGGAGATCAAGGAGAAAGAGAGTGCCTTCCCAAAAATACACAGCTCCTGAGTGGACCATATTCATGACTGATGCCAGGAGTGCTGAGATCGGGGAGGGTAAGGGCAGTGACAGTGGTTAGTAACAGCCCTAATGTGAAGTTGGATGTGGTGTTGTTGGTACCAGGACTGGAAATTGAAGGGGTGCTGACCATCACAGTTCCAAACCCTCCGATTCTGAGCAAGATTCGCAATTTGATCCCAAATAGACTGATATTTCCTACGTTTGGAGTCGAAATTCCATTTCATGAGTCAATTATTCTTCGTCTTGAACTTTTGCAGCATGTTCTAGAAGCTGTTGGAGGAAATGTTATTATGGGTTGAAGAGACTTTATTGTAAATAAATGCAGTTAACCTAGGTCCGAGTGGAAGAAGAAGAAATTTAGGGACTTTCCACAGAGGACGGAGAAGTGTTAAGGTTGTCTTTTGCTTGCTGTAAATAAGGAACTGAAACAAAAAGGGGACTTCCAGCTTCCTGAAGTGTGGATCGAGTTGATTCACAAGTATTTGAAGAAGAAGAGAGACTTTTTGAGCGTTTCTGGTTGAACAAAGAAGCTGAAAATATTTCTGAGACCATGGAGGCTGGAAACCCAAACCGTAGAGCTAGTTGCATAGTAGGCACACTTGTAGGAGGAGTGATACTCTTCATAATTTTGGTAGTTGTAGTCTCATATTTAGCACCACATGAGCAGGCAGTGGAGGTAGAGGGAACACCTACACGTACTACTCCTAGCAAAGAAGAGGTCAAGGTAGGAAACGAAAGAGCTTTGCTGGTAGAAGAGAGTCGTAGGTTACATGCAAATCTGTCCAGAGGTAATTTCAAGCTTAATGCGTATGCAAAGCTGTTGTATGAGTATATTGATGTGAAAGACTGTTATGTGTGTATGCAGTTGCCAGCTTTAGTGGATGAGGGTATCAGATACCATCATCTTCCCTTGACATATGGCATTTCATGTAGTTTGCTGCTTAGCATTTTCTATGGGCGAAACCATTTTGAATATTTATTTTCGAATTATGATGCTGTTCTTCCTGAAGTGCCAGCTTACAAGCATTTGAATAAGAACGACTATTATAAATCTGAAGATATACTTAGGACTTATTTAATTCCGACTCAGCTTATGCTTATTGCCATAATTTGACATGTTTGTTGTCAGATACAGAGAAAAAATTTGTAGATCAAGTAGAAGATAGATTTTTAAAAAAAACATATTTTATTGATTTTTCTCCAAGCATCTTACAATCATACAATACAATCTAGGTCCTCATTGCAGTGTTCCATCCTCAGGATACAAATCAACATTACCCAACAACCCAATGCCCCGCCTATCTCCCCTCTCCCACCTCCCCTCCTACCCCCACCCCCCCTGTCAGTGTGCGTTCTCTGCTCCCCCTTGGAATGGCATAAACCCCCTATGTGTTGGTGCCCAACTCCTCCTCATCGCCACAGTCAACCATCTACAGCCTGGGGTCCAGGGTGGCTAACCAATGAGCCTACATCGTCAGTGTCCTCAAACAGGTTCGCCTTTCCCCTCGGCTTGTTGTGCAGCAATCATCACCTATTGTAAAGGTCAATACTCTACTTGGTTCCATCCACCACCTATTCTCCCACGTTCCCTACTTCAGCTGCTGAACCCTGACTTGCCGGCGCATCCCTCCCGTCCTCCTCATCCGTCTCTGTTGTAGACCCAAGCTCTATTACTAACGCACCCCACGCTCTGGCCGCCTCTAACGCCTTGTCACTGGAAGTGCGTCTAGCTATTTGTAATCTGAGCGTCCCTTCGCTGCCCGCCCATTGCTGAAAGCTCCCATGCCATCTCGAAAAACTGGGCCCCGCTCTGGATTTCCAATGCATGGTGAGCTCCCTTTTAGCCATAATCAGCCCCAGGTCAAGGAATTTACTTGTGATTTTCGTAGCAGGTGTGTGCGGGAACCAAAGCAGGAGGCACGTACCTATCCCCACTTCAATCTGTCGCTCTGTTGCCCTATTCAGACATGCCATGACATCAGTCCAGTATGTACCCACCCCCGTGCAGGACCAGAACATGTGACCAAAGTCAGCGCCCTCCATATTGCATCGGGGACACATTGATTGAGTTCCCCCAAATATTTGTTGAAGTTTAACCGGCGTCAGGTATGCCCTGTGGAGTATAAAATATAGAATCAATTGAAACCGGGCATTGCGCGTGCCCTTCCAGGCCCTCCGCACCAGCTGCGACCAAGTTGTTTCGGGTATCGGCTGGCCAAGGTCCTCTTCCCAGCGAGTCCTTAACCTGTCCAGGGGCTGTAATCCCTCCAATGTCAATCTCCTATAAAGACAGGTGATAGCCTTGAAGGTGCCTGCGGCCATCGTGATATATTGACAGCCCATCGACGTCGGGGGTTCCACCAGGCCCGTCCTTCACTGGCTCCCGATTCCGGCCACTAGTGCGGCATGTAGCAAAAAGTCACCCCTTGGTAAGTCGAAGGTGCTCTGCAGTTCCTGGAACGGCAGTAACGCACCATCTCTATATAGATCTCCTATCACGTGGACTCCACATTCTTCCCATCCCGCCAATGCCGACCAATCCCCGCCGTGTGGCAGAGCGGTGCACATACCCAGAGGGATCTCCGGTGCATACGGCACGGCAATCCCGGCCCGCTTCTGGCTGCGCGACCAGCATTGTCGGATAGTACGTTCTTCTAGAGTGAGCTGATCCAGCCTGAGTTTCTGCTGAGGCACTATAAAGGATAAAACATGGCGCGGGATAGCAAGTAGAAGATAGATACAGGAAACAAAGCAGTTGCGATATTTAGGGCAAGGTAAGGTAGATTGGACGGATGAGGAGAAGTTGCACAAGTCGAAATGGAGCTATGGCCCAATAGCTTTGGATGAGGTGCAAAATGGAAAGTTGTGCATAAGTCGTCCACAGGCATACTAGGAGAATGTGTATGTGGGGCAGACCACATGTGAGCATACCTTTACGATGGAATATTATTCAAAGGACTTTTTGCAAGGTATAGTGCAAGTAATTCCAACTGTATACTTTGTGTGTGGGAAGAATGCTTCTGTGCAATTGCCCGAAAATTGGTATGGTACATGCTATTTAGGGATAATCTTTCTTAAGATTTCGAGCTCATAGAAGGAGGACAACATGCAAGAATGAAACGCGGTGCAGCAGCTGTGGTTGGAGATATTTTTGGAGCAATGATACCAACTTTGGGCGTGATTCTGAATGATGTGAAGATTAGAAGGTCGGCGACTGTTGTGGATGAGTTGTCAATAAATACAGCTAAATCATTGGTGTTGGTGGAAGGAGAGATGTTATCGATGCGGACAATGGTTTTGCAAAATCGTCTAGCTTTAGATGTCCTTCTAGCAAAACAGGGAGGAGTCTGTAAACTTTTGAAGGTCCAATAGTGCTGTACTTATATACCAGACAACAGCAAAGATGTAGAGAAATATCTAAGTAACATCACTGCCATTCACTATGAGATTGAAGATTTGATTGAGGAAACTGTGTGGGAGAAGGTTGGAAAAGGATTTGGTAAAGTGGGGAGTTGGCTTGCAAACCTTGGAAAGGGATTTCTTTGTTATGTGTTGAAGCCTATTATCATAGTTGTGGCATGTATGATTGGATTGTGGGGGTTGATAAGAGCTTACAAGTGGTACAAGTCTGGCAGATTGGAAAGATCTTTGAGTACCTTGGGAAAGAAACTCGTGTTTGCAGTTGAATTTCGAATTGAAACTTAGAGCGATGCAGAGGGATCGTTATCATGCATTTCTTTTGCAGGTGCAAGGCCATGTAGCTGGTTAGGTAGAATGAGCCATTGTTTAGAAGTTAGATTTGTAGGATTGGAGACGAAGGGAGTGCGCTGGCATGTGCACTTGCTACATTTGGCAGAGAAGGTGCCTGGGATCCAAGGACACAGCAACAGTTTTTGGAGGAAGAAGGTTCGACACTGGAAAAGTACGAGAGGCTGTACCTGCTGAAGGAGGAGTGTCATGGGTGTACCCCTTGTTTTTGGGATTTTGTGTTAGGGAAGGTGCCCCGAGGGTGGAGAGTTAGATCGGCCTTAGTGAAGCTAGGGTTAGGGCCAGTTGGGTTTAGACTGGGTCCTGTCTAAGGCAGTCCAATTGGATGTGCAGTTAGACATGGGTCTTAGTTTGGACTAGGCAGGAGAAACTAAGGAGCATCTTAGAACGAGCTCGGTAGTTTGGACTACTTACCTGGAAAAGTGAATGTGCTTCTTAGGGAGCCTTCACAGCTGACACCTTTTTCTCTAGCTTGGGAGGAATCTTAAGTAGGGATGTCACTTTAGAATCAGTGTAGGGACAGAATAATCTTTTCTTTCCCATTGGAAAAGATGCAGTTGAGTTTTCCAGTGGGCACAGTGATTGCATGCCTAATGCTTCTTAAATTAACTCTGCTTTTTATCCTGAGTCGTTTGAGACTATTGCATAGGATTATGTTTGTATTAGTGCCAGTTTATTTCTTGAACCTCTTGCTGAGGTGTTTGTATGTCCAGTTATTTTTGGCTTTGTAATACATTTTTAAACTTTTCCTCGGAGTCAGTGGTCCTTCAGATTTAAACGAATTGATTTTGAAAATTTGGCAAAGTGTATTGAATTTAAAGAACTTCCTTCACACTTCCATGCAGACTAAAGAGACCCGTCGACCTGGGGATTCCTTGGAGTGGTAAGGTGAAAATCTAGGTGGGAATCCCAGCGTCATCAAAAGCATAAAGTGCAAGATGCATGCATAAAACCATGTAGGACCAGATCATAAGGGAGACCCCCCCCCACCCCCCCCAGAAGAGTGCTTTGGCAATATTTTGATATCACATGGTAATTAAATGTCCATTCAACATGGATGCCTGTAGGGGCCTTGACAGATTCCTATTATCATTTTGCAGGATGAAAATCTTCCGCCTCGGGTCATGACCCTAGCAAGGCTTTGCATCAAGTTCATGCAGTATGTTTTTGCCCTTAGCTCATAAGAGGAGCGCCGGAGCCTTCCCGCATCAGCATAGATCTTGCCGATCCGTGCAATTTCAATTGGCACAGCTGTATAGACGTATGTTTGGGCCTCTTTACAAGTTCTCGTGCGATTTTGCAAGAACATCATTCTGAGGTACAGATGCCTCAGGTGTAACAAGGCAAGGCAGCAGCAGACATTATGCACAGATAACTCTGTATGATGTTGGCACAAGCAGCATTCCTTATTTATATCAATCTGTTTCTAAATATATAATTAAACCCTATTAATCTCAGATTCAGTTGTCGAGTGGATTATTGTATGACTGTATTGGTTACACTGTATTGAAATTTGTGATTGTTTCCTCCCTATTCTCTCTCAAGCAGCTAAAAAGACCATCTGGTGGAGTGAGGATGTTTAAGTGGGCCCCAACTCTCTCAGTATGTATGAGTCCACATGTGAGTTCTTTTTGAATCCTGTTCAGTTTTTATTCCTAGACATTTGCAAATCATGTACATAAAGAATCCAGAGGGGGTAGTAGAAAGCTTTGTCTTGTTTGCCGTCACCTTTTTTTGTAAGGGACGCATAATCAGCTTTCTTGTTGTCTGTCTAAAAACAATGGCAACTCAGTTTTTAATGATTCTTTTTTATGTTTTGTAATGGTTTTTATTAATCATACAAATAAAATACATTTGAATTATCTTCAGTCAAGCGCATTTTTCTATGGCACAGTGAGGTTTCTTAAAGGAATACACACACACAGCTTGTCTGCAGTGAAATCCCAAGGTGCCGACACCACTTCGGAATTCTGCTGCTTCTCCAGTCCTGAACAATGTGAGTGCGTCGCTCCAGTGGTTATTGGTGATTGATCAGCGAGAAACCATTGCTGCGGTTCTTTTAGATGATTCTACATCCACTTCTGCGCCAGCGTGCCTCTCTCTAGTTGCCTGGCAATGGGAGCACGACTGTTCTCCTTGCCAGCAGATATTTTTTTATGCTTCCTGTGCAATCACTTTGAGCAAGGCACGGGCGGTCTGCACTTCAGCTTGAAATATTTCATTCTTGAGTGCATCTCTTGCAAATCAGCTGCCCGCTTTGGCGCAGGATGGTTCCACCTTCTGCTGTTGTCTGTGTGTGCTGTATATTTTTGTAGTTTTAAATATACTGCTCTCTGGCGTTTTGTGCCACTCGTTGCTATAGGGTGATTTTTGTTTTACTTTTCCATGAAAGAAATTAAATGTATGACTTTCCATGCTTAAGAGGTTCTTCTGTAAGAAGTTCTATTCTGCAAGGACTAGTACAGTTATCAGATAGATCTTTTGTTTTGTGTTAGGACACACACCTACACTCACTCTCCAAAAAGCATCACGCACAGCACAGCACAGCACAGCACCATCATGAAAGCAGAACAGTAAACGGAGCCACAAGAAACAGGACATAACACACATACCTTTTTCCAAGTAAACCGACCACCGAGAAATCCTCGCAGCCATCGCTTTTACTGCCACACAACAATGAACACCCAACATCATTGCAAGTATAAACAACAACTGCTGGGTTAGCTGTTGCCGATAGTGAAATGAAATTAGTATCGCGCCTAATCTTAATCCATAAATAAAACATATTGTGCCCTATATAAATTAAGGGGAACAGAATTTGGATGTATGTAATTTATTCTGGCTGATATTCCCTGAAGGATTAGAATAACACAGTGAAACACGTGTTGGCTGTAAGCGGGTGATATTGATCAGTTTATAATCAGGTAATATTGATATAAAGCACAGGACACCTTTAGCTGCAAGCGAGTAATACTAACCTGATGCATAGACACTCGTGTTGTCTCGCTCAATACCAATATTAAATATATGAACATCCCATCACTGTGCAAGACTGAGTCAAAGATGATGAGCTCCACACACAGAAGCACAGCAGATGCATTTTTTTCAACTCCACAATGTCAGGGATGTCACCTACAAATGACACTGGTTAAACCATAACACATGTGTTGACCAGGAACAACACTCTAAAAACACAAAAATGAAATGCAACTGACCAAAAATCTCTTAAGAACCTCAGCTTCCAGCTTACATGGTTAGCATGCATGTCTCCACACTCTCTGATGTGGCAACTTTTACATCATGCCCCCACCCCCTGTGTGGTGCATTATTGACCACTGGAGGCAAAGTCACAACCGTGTTAAGTCCTTGTACAACAAACACTACTTTACTTCAGGTATGTTCAGTTCGTTTATTTTGGATAATTTAGCCGAAAAAACATTTGCACAACCATTAAATACAAATGAGTTAAAAAAAATATATAATTTAAAAACTTGCACAGAGTTCAGCAGTATTGGATATAATAAAATAGCTCATAGCCATTAGTGAGAAACAATATACAGATATCTCACTCAACAGATTTTTAGTTTTTTTCATACGCTATCTCGTGTACTGGGATCATAAGTTGAAAACTCCTAAATCACAAGATTCAACAACATTAAATATCATGCATTAGTTTGGTGGTTCTGAACCTTTTTACTTCAGTGAACCCCCACCGAATCACTGTTGAAAGTAGGGGGTCCTGGCCTAAGCAATTGTTATGATTTGTACCACAAAACTATACTCAAAACTACAGAAACAAATATAAAAGAAAGAAATACACATATTTGTAAACAGTTGCTTTAATTCACAAACGACAAATATACAAAAACCGAAATTGTAATTTTGGTTAGAGCTTTTCAAACTGTGGTTTTATGTCTAAAAGAGAAAGTGATATGGTAGACTTTATCATGTATCTCATTTGAAACTTTTTAGTTTTTCATTTCCTTTTTTATGAATATATACTTTATTAATCCGATAATGTTATTTGATTGTCTAAACATTGACAGACCCCCTTAATAGGATCTTCTGCCTTCAGAGAAAGTTACAGTCTAGGACCCGCAAAACGAAGTACCTTAGATACATCACCAGAAAATACACATGACATGAAGAACAGTCTTATAAAATGAAGGAAACCGACGACCTCTTGACATATTCAGTATCACCATGCACCATGTCTAGTTCTTTAGAATCCTTCATAAACTACTTATAATTTCCCGTGGAATACCTGAAATGAAGAACACAGGTAGGCAAGTGTTTGTATTCCGAATGGCGGTCATGGAGTGCTCCACATGGAACAACTTCAACTCTACTGTTCAACAAATTAATGTTATTTTTCCTGTGAAGGGTATGTGGCATGAAGTTTCATAATTGATTACTATGATATCTGATGCTTACGGTGATCAGAATCATGAAATATTAGTCAATGCACTTATTTTGGGCTTGATTGTCAGTTTTACAAGAGTGCATTGTGATGAAGCACATTTCTTTCCGAAAACACCTAGAGGTTATTAGTGCAATATAAAAACATTCTTTCAATATGTATACATAATATGTAGCAGCTTCATACAAATACACTAAAGAACTGGAATTGAATTCCTTAAGTTTTAGTGCACCTCAGCATTCAGAGAAAATCACCTCAAAAATTCCCCAAACCATCAAAGACATCAGAGAAAGCTGCTAGTGACTTCTCTGCTTGCAGGCAAACAATGCCTTGTTTCCGTCAGCATGCTCTACAAAGACATATAGATGGTGAAAGGCGCGCGCCAATGGCCATGCTCATCATCATCAATAGTTTTTTAGAGTGCGGCTGTTACCCCAGGGGTTTTTTGGCACTTAAAAGGAGTGGGGAAAAGACTAGGTCACGAGACACATTAGGAGAAGAAAGGGGTGTTCAGCCTCTCACGAAATTGAGAGTGCGGGATTATCTGTTTAATCGACATTGGGAGAGCATTTCTGTGCTGGGCAGCTAAGTAGGAAAAGGTTCTTCCCCAACAATCGTAACTTCACCTGAATCAATGTAATATTAATTTGGTGAGTAGAACACCGCTGCCAGCTTTGTATGTATCTCTTACATTTTTCATGGCGGTATATTGAACCATTCATCTGCAGGGCTTGATGTACTGTACAAAGAGTCTTAAACAAGTTTCGCTCCCGACTGGAAGTCAGTGGATCAGATTCCTTTTGACACGTTTGTATTGGGACAATCCTCAAATCATTCTGACTGCAGAGTCCAGTAGATGTTGAAGTTTGGTGAGGAGCTTATTTGTGAGTCCTTAGTAAAGACATTTGCAGTAGACTAATCTTGATAAAATCAAAGCTTGAACAAATACTCTTTTAATGTCCCTCGCCAGGCAGAATTTTCATGAGGATTTTTAACTAAAAGAATCCTGAAGACACTGTGATATTGATCTGAGCAGTTAGTGTTAGCTTGCAGTCGATCTATATTCACAGATTTTTGACTGTCTCTTTTGTAATCTGAGGGCAACCCATATTGTTATGCCACCAATTATCAGAGCAGCTGAGTTGGTTAGGTCAGAAGATCACAACCTCTGTTCTTCCTGTATACAATTTTAGGGAGTACTTCTGTATCCTTTACGCTCTCACGGAAAGGCACTCTAAAAAGGAGGAGCTATTCAAAGTACAATTGCCATCCAATCAAATCACTAGCTCAGTATCTTCAATTTACATCATAAATTGATAACGACAACAGGTGTTATATAGATATTAAATAAAGTGGGGCCAAAGGAGGACCCTTGTGGAACACAATGATTTCCTGGATAACATTTGAAAAGCATTGACTCAAGTTTCACTTGTTGGGTTCTATTAACAAGATAAGATTGGAAATATTGTTTAATGCTAAGCCATCGGCAGCAATCTCTCAAAATCGGGGAAAAAACATAGTATGCAAGGTGCTGTTGGAACCTGCTGACGGATCTAACAAGGAGACTGTGGCACTTCTATCCTCATCATGGATCCACCTCGGCCGTATTATATAAAGTGCCAGTTGGCGCAACAGGCATGTGCATCTTTTTTGTGTGCTCCAGGGGACTCGGGTGTTACAGAAGGAACTGCAGACGCTTGTGCAGCCTGTTCTGTAATACAGATAGCACTGGCGCAGATGTAGCACCAGCGCTATCTCAAGAAGGCATTCCCTCATTTACATGGAGGTGTGGCCCAATTCAAATGGGGGAATCTCTCTTCCACTGCACCAGCGCCATTTTATGGATGCGGGCACAAAGGCAAAGAAGCTTTCAGGAGGCACACTGACAGTGCATCACAAAAAGGTGCGTCACTGTCAGTGTGCCCCCTGATGGCAGCCCTCTTGAAGGGTTCAAGGCGGTCCAATTGACCCCTCAGACATCCCTTTGCAGGCTGGTGCAGTCATTCACTGCACCTGCCTGCAAGGGGATCTCTCCCCTTTTAAAAGTGCAGGTTGCATGCTTCCTGGCCTGTGAAACTTGGAGCGGATTTGAAGCAGCTGCTCCGTATTTCATATGAATGCGCTGTCACCCAGGGCAGCACAAGTTCGCCGCTGCCCAGAGGGCAGGGCATTCGATATAATAGGGTGCACTTTCCCTGTTTGCGCATGGCACTCCTGTTTGAAGATGCACCATGAAACAAACGGGGAAAGTTCGCTATATATTTAATAGGGCCCCTGATATCATCAGCTATTGCGATTAAGGGTGTCTCAGTGCTATCGAGAGGCCTGAATCCTGATTGATTGGGATCAAGTGAACACTGGGTATTTAGAAAGGATGATAAGGCACTGTTCACGGTTTTCTTAAATGTTACCCGGGAGAGGTATGAATGATACTGGCCTGAAGTTGGTCATGCTGGTTGGGTTCTGCATTGGGCTTGTTTAATAAGGGGGTTATTATGACTTGTTGGTATTTAGCCCGTGTTCAAAGAAAGATTACATTGCTGAGCTAAAGATGGTGCCAGTGTTATTGGCAACGCTGTGCCAGAACTTAACTGGACAGGGGTTGGCAGGTGAATTTGATTTGATGGAAAATAGTAGCTTCAAAACTGTTTGGAAATTCTCTACTCTTAGGTCCATCTTTGTGTTCTCCAAGCTTGGGAACAAATAGGTAGTGGTAACATTTCTCCAACTTCGTAACCTCACAGTTGGAACCTTCCTGATACTAGAAGGCACAGACTCTATGTCCCAGGAAACGAAACAATTACATGGTGGTCGGTCCATTATCGATTAATTGAATGTTCTGTGGAGAAAATAAGGTTGGTGTTTGTCCAGCACAATTTGTAGGAACAGATACAAATTATTTCAGTCTTTACAAACTGCAAGAATTGAGTAATTACAATAAATAAGACTGTGGCTATTGTTCTGTCCATACATTAAAATCCCCTACTATTAGTACAGTTTACATTTGAATTACATGTGTTGCTGCTTTCGGTGCCGCGTCCCACTTGCAGTTTTGCCGCTGTTCTTCCGGGCGTCTAACAGGTGAGGGCGTAGTACGGTGAGGTCAGTGGGAGGGGATTGGCAATCGGCGGCGCTGCAGGCAGGCGAGTGAGCTCCCGGCGGGGGTGATTTCTACCGAGGACGCACGGCGTCTCTGAGTCAGGTCGGAGCTTGGGGGTACAGGAGAGGAATTGCAGCGAGTTGTGGATAACGGTAAGACGGCGGACATCGGGAGAGGACTGAGAGGTGCGGGTTGAAGGGTTTAAGGACTAAGGTCTACCCGCCGCCACAGAGAGGCGTGGTCAGCTGCCGGCGGTCCCTGCGGGTCTTGCAGAGCGGCTGTCTCGAAACCTGACTGTGCCTCCTGGCCTGCTATTCAGCCCTCTCCCTATCTCACCCTTAGATGTGTAAGCTGCCGCTCGGTCCCCCCTAGCTGTATCCTCTGTAACTCCTGGCCACCTGTCTGAACCTTCCTGAGACCCACTTCGGGTTCCCACTGGCCCCTTGGGGGAGTTCTATGTCTAGCCTGCAGCATTACCCTGCGTCTTTTTCCCTGCACTGCTAAGCCGGCTGGCCCAACCTGGCAGGCGTGCGGACGTCTCAGTGGCTCTATTAGCTCTGGGGCTGCTCCCTCCGCCTCTCTCTTCCGTGTCCTGCCTAGTTGCAGTCGCACTATCTCGCCTCCCTGAGCTCTGCCAGGCTGAGTGTTTGAGGCCCACCTAAGAGGGACTTCTCCCTGTTGGGTTGAGGAGTTCTCAGTGGTGAGGCCGAGATTTGGACTCGAGCTTGGGTTTGGGCTCAGGTGGTGTGGGGTGTCGGCTGTCATAGGCGGCTAGGTTGGGAGTAGGGGTTAAAGTGCGGGGGGGGGTGCACAGGCAGTGACAGGCAACGACAAAAAAGTACCGGCTAACCTACAATTGTAATAAATAGTGCAATATTTTACACCGCCCTACCCTTCCTAGCACCTTATCAACCGACAACAACTGACAACTGACATCGCTGAGGCCGCTGAAAGCCCACTGAAGCCGGAACAAGTCAGTGAACAACCTACGAGCACAACCTATGAGCACAGATGAGTACAGATTTTGAAGTCAAACAGCGTCTAGACATACTGGACCCATCATACTAGATCCTTCAGATTCATCGTAAACCTTTTTCGGATTCATCGCAAACCCCCACAGTTCACAATCGGCCCCGGAGTGCCACACTAGTGCTGGACTTCTCTTCAGTGGCTCTAGCTACTTCTGCAGCACTGGTCCCCGTTAGTAGCTAAAGTCATGAGATCTGGGAGAGTAAGAAAGACTCTACTGGCACCCAAATGGAGGAAATCAAAGCAACCGTTATCGACCAAGGGCCTCCATTTGAACAGCCCTGGCACTCATAAGTCCACCCGAGCCAGCAATGAAATTTTAATAGCGGAAGGATCTCCACCAAAAGGTTTTGGCAATCTTAGCCAAAAAATCATGACCATGGAAAAGCCACCCGACAGAAAAACCTCGAATTTGTTGGATTACTTAAAAAAAAAAACATCACCGTCTAATAATCTCTGGCAGTTCCAGACCCAAGAGATAACCGGGTGTAAAGCCTCGCCGAGGCAGCCTAAAACAAGTACACTTCCTCAACAATCACTATCCCCACAACACTGGCAAATTGAATCCAAAAAGATAGCCCATCCTGCAGAGGTATTTATCTTCGGATCGCCACCGAACAAATCCATGCTGGAAGGTCTGGGGGGCGCAAGCCTCGTATCGCCCACCACTAACAACCAACCAGACCCGCAATCAGCACAGGAATCCGACCAGCAACCATCCCCTATTGCTGTGGACATCAAAGGAGTTCGTCTGTTGCAAACATTCCCAATGAGCCCACGGGATGTGCTGAGCCCTCCGACAACACAAAACCGGAAATCGGAATCACAGGCAAAAACTCCTGGTCAAGACTCAGCCGTATCAAAAGAAGCCCCACCGGCTCCTCATCAACAGCAAACTCTCGCTCAAATCCATGTCCAAAGTACCCATTCAAGTACTAAACCTTCCCAAACATCTCACTCACCTCAAACAACAAACACACCTAAGGACCATCTGACTGCGTCAAGTCCAATGCATATAGCTTTTTCGCCACCAGTAGCAACAATAACATCACCGTCACAAAAGTCGCTCAACAAAGTTGACCCGAGCGACCAGCTTTTGGCGGACCTGTCATTCTTCTTAAAAAATACCGAAAATCCTACCAAGGTCACGTCAACCAACGTAAACATCACTTCTAACACCATCCAAGAACACCCCATAGCTATCAGCGTCTGGCCTCAACTTCTCCAAACGTTTCAACAAACCGTCATGGCACTAAACTATCACTCGGACAAACTGGACGTGCAAGTCGATCTCCTAAACACTCTGGCAGTGTTTACTTCAGGGATTGATAACAAACTTGATAAATTAAACAACTTAATTCTTGGAGCACAAGCGTCGACAAAGCTCATACAGTCGGTATGCTGCTGTTCTCCAATTATTGATTCACTCTCTTCGCTTCCTGACTTCCTAACTAGTGTTATAAATGAAGTTAGGATGCTGAAAGGCGGTAACCCAAGTATAACCCCCTGTCTGTTATTAAAAAACCCAACAGACACGTCTCAAGATCCAGGCACTTTGCAGTCCGTAATAAACAAAGGCATCAAGCCAAACGAGGGTACAGCCCTCGGCTCAAAATGGCCGAATGAACAGTCAAAACCCGGCCATCAATCATCAGACCTGGCCGAAGCTGCACCGGGAAACGCAGAGATTTCGAATAGGTGTATTGTGAGTACTGACCACCTACTGACAGGTCTAACGACCAGCCCCGTGCCCCAGGCTCCTCCTACTGCGGAAGATCTGCCAGCGTTTGAACCCCAACTCAGTAAAAGAGAACGTAAGCGCCAGCGCAAACAGAGAAATAAAGCAAGGGCAAAAACAACTGCTGCCCACCCGGAATACTACCCCCTCTTTGCAATGGCATCCAACAAACAGGCTCCCAATGAAACAAAAGCACTTTCACCTCCAGGAAACTCTGGAGTGTCCAAATCAGAAATAGACAAACCTGTAACCGTGACTCAATCAATCCCGGGGAGATTACATGAGGCAAGAGAACCAGAAGTGCAAACCGAAAAAAAAGAGCTAGGCCCGGTGGAAGAAAAGACAACCATGAAAACACCAGGACCCACAGAGACCCAGGCGGAATTGAAACCTGAGCATGGCCCATCTTCAACAAAGACTGACAGCACAATGATAGAGCTGAAATTGACTAAAACAATTTACAATCATAAAACAGTTTCGCCCACAAAGCGTCGGCCCAAATGGAAGGGCCGCCATAGTTTAACGCAACAGGACCAAGAATTGGACGAAGGTCTGTCAACTATTAAACCCAATAAGACGGCTTCAAATCAAAAACACATGGAACCCTCAAAAGACTCGTCTCATTCTTACATATTATTAGCACCCGAATACAAATCAAAGGGTCGCCAAGACATTCTTAACAGATCGAACATTATAAAATTGGTAAATGGTATCCCCGGATTTCCTGGTTTAATATCGGATGATATTGAATCCATTGAATTTCTTCCACCAAGAGGAACCCAACCATCAGAGGTAACGCTAGTGACATTTAAATCGGCCATCTGGGCAGGCATACTCCTGAACCACAAAGCCACTTTAAGGGAATGGGGCATCCGAGCGTACCCATATTTCTTTCCAGGGTACCCCACCGCCTTACTAAACCAGCCAACGCCACTGCGAAAAACTGGAATTACAAGATTGAAAGACCACCAGAAAACATATTCAATCTTAAAAAAACGCGTCGGGCCTGAGGAAGACCGTAATACTCCTCCCACAGTGGCCACCAACATTGACACCAGCCAAGGATGGGATTGGCTTCCAGCCACTCTATCGACCAAAAGTTTAGAATGACCACCCGAACCGGAAGCAGTGGTCCCTGGCCTTAAACGCTTGGTAATGTTACCTCCCCCAGAAGCAGTATTAAATACACAAGCAGGCTCCACCGTCACAATATGTTCCTGGAATATAAGCGGCCTTCAGCAAATAATTAAGAACTCCGACACCTTTTCCTTCCTGTGTGAACACTCAGTAATAGCCCTGCAGGAAACTTGGGCCACACAAGAGTGCCCAGTTATCAGGTTCATCGAGTTATGGAATCCAGCACTTAGGGACAGCCGCTTCGGTCACCCCAAAGGTGGCTTGTCGATATATATATCAAACACCCTAAAAGGCCCAATATCACGACTGCCCCTCGATGAAGATTGGCTACTGGGGGTTAAAATCAATGCTTGGCGGAAGAAGAGCCCACTGATCCTTTTAAATGTATATATCAACCCTAGTACTCGCACAAAAAAAGAACATTTGACACGCCTAACGGAAATCATGAATGACATAGCCGCTGAACATCGGAACTCAGACTGTATAGTTACGGGGGACTTTAACACCTACCTATTCCAAGGGAATGCAACAGACACTGATGGGCCCTTCCTACTTCCAATCATCGAGGCCATAACACAAACCAAACCACCCACCCAAATTCAAAGTGGATTGGGTGATCTTTGTGTGATGAAATTTTATAGTGCAGGTTACCTTGTCATTAACGGCAGAACAGCAGGCGACACCCCGCCAAACTGGTCCTGGACAAACGGTACAAAGTGTTCTTACTTGGATTATACCATCTGCAATGCCGCCCTGCTCCACTGTCTAATCGACTTCCGAATTAACCCAAGAACTGAAAGTGACCACAGGCCGCAGGTTATCTCCTTTAACATAAACCCGATGAAACACAAAACTGCCCCATCAGTATGCCGGGGAATATACACGGAAAACCTAAAGCGCCTTAAGTGGTCCGAAGAAATTAGCTCGAACATCCTCCAAGCAAGTGAGGACATCATAAGAAGAGGAATCGAGCAAGAGGCAATCCCGTCTGTAACCTGGACAATGCTCAGCTCCCACCTGACTGATCTTTTTCCAGCAAAGCACCATGTCGAAAGGGTAACACAAGTGCGTCAGTTTACAATTTCACACCAGACCAAGTCACTTAAGAAAGCCAGAAACGCAGCTCTGCGGGCACTGGCTAAATCCCCGGAGAATAGTGAATGTACAACTCACTATCAAACCACACAAAGATCTTTCAAGCTGGCGATCAAAAAAGACAAAAGGTCTCATGAAAACCAACTTTGGTGTAAACTGGTGTGGGAGAGTAAGCAAAAAAACTCTAGAAAATTTTGGGCTCTTATCAATCATCTCAATTCTAGTACATCGAGCTTTGGATCTGCAAACATCCAGGAATCAGACTGGGTAAGATACCTGTCTGACCATTTCAAGTCTCCAGAACACCCTGATCCCAAAGGAAGTAACTTTTTAAATGAGATTATCCATGGGCCTGCCAGCCCACGGAGTCTATCCGCTGATTGCTTATATCCCACCGACATGGACCTCGAAGTGACACAAGAGAGAGTAGCTATTGCAATGTCAAAAGCAAGATCTGATGGGGCTCCGGGCCCAAATGGCCTGCCACAGAGCCTGTTTAAAGTTGATATTGCCTTCTGGTCTGGAATACTATCTAATCTCTTCAACTACGCACTGAGAACAGCAACAATCCCGGACTCATGGTGGGGCGCTATAATCCATCCAATTTTTAAATCAGGATCACATGCCCAACCGAATAACTACAGACTTATCGCCCTCCTGGACATTGAAGCCAAGCATTATGCGAGCCTCCTTCTGGAGGATCTAAGGTTATGGGCAAAGGACCATAAACTGTTGCCAATGAATCAAACAGGATTTGTTGCAAACTCAGGGACCAGCACTAACTTGCTAGCAATTTCAACTATAGTCGACAAGGCCATATTAACATCTAGGTTGGTGTTTTGTTGCTTTGTCGACTTCAAAGCAGCATTTGACAGAGTACCCAGGGAGGCTCTATGGGTAAAATTAAGGAAGTGGGGGATTCCAGAGAATCTATTACAGGCAATCATCCAACTCCATACGCAAACATGGGTTCGGGTGAAGCTAGGGTCCGGCACACATCTCTCGCGGAAAATAATGACAACTAGAGGCGTGAAGCAGGGATGTGTGCTGGCCCCCCTTCTTTTCAACCTGTTTATAGCAGATCTGTCGGCGACCCTGGATGGCACCAACAGCTATTCTCCAAAAATCGTTGGCGTGGGTCTAAGCAACCTTTTGTACGCCGACGACCTTGTCCTTTTTAGCCTCACTAGGGTGGGCCTACAAAGGCTCCTTGATAAACTGTATGATTACACAACTATCAACCAATTAGAGGTCAACCTAAAAAAAACGCAAACGACACACAGGTGGAGGCTGGTCTTTCAACAACATAAGCCTCATAACAGGCCAGTCGTATAAATATCTAGGCGTCCATTTGGACTCTAAATATAATTTTAGAAAGCAGCGTAATGAGATTGCAGTCAAAGCAACAACTCTTGCGGTATCATTAGGCAAGCTTGCAAAAAATCTCTCCGGCCCAACTCTATCACCCCTTTTGGAGGTGATGAGAGCAAAAATTGGCCCTACTCTATCGTATGGTATATAGCTATTTGGGGGGAAAATGAATACAGCCCTGAACCAGCACACAACCAAAATTTATAAAAAGGTGCTCCAGCTGCCAAAATCTGCATCTGCTGCACAGATAAGACTGGAGATGAGGCTGATAAATTACGATGCCTCCAACATTGGGGCATATCTTAATTTCTGTCATAAATTAAGACAAGCGGATCCCAACACATTAGAATCCCTGGTCTGGCAGGAAATAACCCGGAATAACCCAGGTGGAACATACGGCCGCCTCTTTAAAGAGGCCATCCAGCAAATGTCTGCGAGTGACTTGTGGGCCCTGAATCCCAGTCCGACAGCATTTAAAATAGGGATCAAAAAGGGTGTGAGAATGACATCAAGTATCACCGATAAATCATTCTTCTTGAAACGTAGTCATGCCTGGGCCCTTGTAAACTCTTATAGACGGCTAGCCCCTGCCTCCTATTTGGCCTGCACATATTCACTCCATCTAAAACGCAGCCTTATCGCTATTAGAATGGGCGACTGGCGATTCCTGAAAGATCTACCCCCCTGGCGACGCACCACGGAAGATTTGACATGTAGAGGGTGTGGTAAAACAGCTGAAACTATGTTGCATGTGATCTGCCTGTGTCCAGTTTTTAATTCAGAATGGAGGCGGAGACTTAAACCAGAATGGAATAGGCTGGGTGTTAGGACCTCCAGGCAAGCCATCACGGCAGCCTTGAACCCGGAGAATACTTTGTTAAATTCACAAATTTTATTCTGCATGCATATCGTAACTTTAATCAAAAGAGGCCCTGTTAAAGACTCCCTTCCACCTGCCAACTCTTATGGAGGTTAAAATAAAGAGAGCTGTAGCTTCAGGAATGTCGGTCACCTCCTAAAAGTAGGATATCATCGAGTATAATACAAAAGGGTGGAAGAGATGACTTTTTTCCTTGTACACCATGCTTCAAACTATTCTATTTTATCTTAAGAGGCTTATGAGAAGACACTTCCTATTTTTATAATGATTGCTAAATGACCATGCTTTTATTCTTCACTGATTTTTATCTTATTTATGGATACACAATGTGAATTTTGTAACTTTCTTTTAAAGATATATGTGCTATATCTAAATAAAGATAATTGATTTGATTTTTGATTTGACATGTGTTGCTAAACAATTTCTGAAAGTAAAAATGGAATCACACTTTGGGGGTCTGTAGAGTAGCAGGTTTTCAATAAGAGCAGGTAAGTAAAGATCAAGTCTAACCCTTGAAGTTTTCACATTTTCCAGCTTTCTTATCAGCATAATTTTCACCACAAATTCATTTTTAAAAACTATTGGAACCCCACTTCGTTTACCAGTTACTCTACCTGCCCTATTGATCTTTATCAGTGCGATATATAGCTCTCAGAATGGCACCCTTGCACATGCTCAGTAAGTGCAATAAAAACTAGACTGTAACCTTCTACTGCTCAGCCCGCTAGTACTACTAAGTTTAAAACACACAGTCAATGAATAAACACAGTTACAACAGCCCCGCCCATTCTAAATGTTAAAGTACTAATGTGCAATCGGTGCTTGTTTTAAAAATAATACTTCTCCTTTCTAGCGTGATCCACGGAGAGGCATTATTTCTAAAGACAAGCATCAATTGCACATTAGTATTTTGTGTGAATGTGCTCCAGAGTGTTTTAAATCTCCTAGAATAGCACCCTTGCACCCTTGCACCCTTGCACATGCTCAGTAAGTACAGAGAAAGCTAGACTGCTAACTTCTCATAACTTTAAAAACACACAGTCCGAGAATAACACAGTTAAAACAGTCTCCCCCTTCTAAATTTCAAAGTACTAATGTGCAAAAGGTGCTCGATTTTTTAAAATAATACCAATCATTTCTAGCATCTCCACCGGCTTTAGGGCATGCTCACAAACACAGGATCTACTCTGAAGTTTTTAGTGAATCTATGCGGTTTTGCAATTACGTTTTTTTTTTTTTTAAAACCTTTATTACGCAGTATTGGCAAACAAATACGGGCCTACAACCATCCGGCCGGCCTCGAAATCTTGTGGGTCAAAGTAGCAATCTATATGGCGACTCGGTAACATATCGGAACAAAGTACAATCATCCTGAATTACACTGGAGACATGTGTATCACCGAGAAATAGAAGAAGTGAAGGTTCATTTTAAAATTTTATAAAGTATAACGAAAAAAGTAGGAGCTGAGAAGGATCGAAGTCCATACAATCCGTCTAAAACATAAGCGGGCGACTGCCACTAAAAGAGATCCAGCAAGCAGGAAATCTAAATCAAAATGGCGGCATACAGAGAACACAAAAGGGTGAACAATCCCACAGCACGATACGTGCCAGTCGCTACCCACCCCGTATCGATCCAACCCACAACCCAAGAAAAAAGGGGAGAAATAAAGAATATAAAAGGAAAGAAAGAGAAGGCCCATAGAAACTGAAACGGACAAAAGAAGACCCCTACACGCATGCAGAGGCTACGGCCACCCCCCCCCAGCAGCGTGTCTGTTGCCCAGAAAGAATACCCAAAATACAGAATTAGAAGAAGAAAGAAAGAAAAAGGAATCAGAGAAGATCAGAGGAGGAACAAACATTTGTAAACAAAATAGCCAACATGTGTAATCTCGGCCGCCTCCTCCCCCCCGGGACCCCGAAACCGATGCATAACCAACGTCTAACTCCCCAATCCGTCCATCACTGTCCAATCAGAACAAGCAACAGGAAGCAAAAAAGGAAAAACATCATCAACCTTGTCCCTTCCGATCGAGCGCGACGACGAGGTACAATCGTAGAGCAGCCATCGTGGACGGAAAAAGCAGACGAAATGACAACCACAATACAGGGCACTGTCCACCAAGGTCTGTCCACCTCAATGTCCTGTGGTCAACGGCTGCACAAAAAAGGGAACCACACAGCAGCAATCTTCGAACGTCGACCGGCCAAAGCAATAGTAGCAAATCCAGGATAGGGCAGAAAGACACGCCAGTAGAACACAAAGGAGTTGCCCGGCATGGCGTCCAAAGACGATTCCCCAGCCATTGCACAAGTCCAGAAACCACACACTGCACCATAACCATTACAGGCAATACCGCGGCGGTATCAAGATCTTGGACCTCCGACGCCTCCATGTAGATCTGGGTAGGCAGTTCACGGTAGCCGAGCACAGGGTGTGGCGACGTGCTCAGTTCACGAAAACCAACACAGCCAGTCGAGGGCACTGCGGACAGAATGGCATCTAGTCGGTCCCCCAGGTCCCGGGCATTGTCAGATAGGGCAGCTCGCAAAGTACCCAAAGCGCTCAGAATATCACCAATCGCCAAAGATGCCGCAGGAGAAGCGGATGCTGCAGCTTCCTGCACATGGGGCTCACAAACATACGCCAGACCTCGAAACTGTTCGTCGACATCCATTGTTAGCAGCCGGACATCACACCGCAGAGCACAGCCACGTCAGGGGTCCAGGGCCACTCACTCCGTTATGACACCGCACTCAGGTGCAGTGCAGCGCCGGTCGTCGTAAATACCCTTAGTAGCAGCCTGGGGTCGTCAGTTGCGAGCGCCGAGCGCTCGGTCCAAAATGGCACCCACAACAGCGCTGGAAGGCGAAGAGGCACTCAAAGCCGTCTACAGGCTGGAGAAAGGACACTGTGTATCACTGGCCGTGGCAACATTGTTGCGAGCGTGGAGGTGAACTGGCCAGGATAGCACGTTGCGGCGAGAAAAGCAGTACTGCAGCCGCTCTCCGCCGGCCGACCCCGCACCGTCGTCAGTGGCCGCTGTTGTCGTAATCAGGGCCGGCCATCTCCGAGGAACAAAGACCCGGTCACCGCCATTCCGATCAGAAAGGAAACAAGGACGCTCTGTCGCGTCTGCCGCAGGGAGCACGCCGGGGAGCGCACCGTTGGAGTCAGGATCACTTCCCGGTTCCGAAACATCAACGCGGTCACAGGATAACTTGCAGGATCAGTAGCTATTCGGAGGGAAAACGAGAGGGTCGGCGGAGCCGAGGGTTTAGGCGGCCATCATGGTTGCAGGCTAGGCTCCTCCTCAATTACGTTTTTTTTTTGTTGAATTTTTTTATTGAAAATTAACAGCAACAATAACAGGTTACACAAGGCAAGAGAGAATCGGGAATACAGTCATGGGTCCATGTACTTGGCGCTTCAGCATTGTAGCATACATAACACAGTCACGGTGTTTCGTGGGGGGGGGGCAGCGAGGAAACCAGTAGCAATACAATGTAATTAATAGTCGGAATGTCAATTAGGGGGACAAGGTATCATCGGGAAACAAATCTTGTGGGTGTGGGGGTGCATATATTGCCACGGTATGTGTTCCATTGTGACCAGATTCTGCCCCACTTCTTGGGCCTTCCACGAGACAGATACACAGTCTTCTCGCGAAACATGCACCAGTCCACATTCTCTGCCCACAATGTTACGGTCGGAGGCCTACGGGAACCCCAGAGCTGTGCAATGTCTCTTTTGACGATCATATTACCAAGGGTCGCCCAGTTAATCTGTGCCGTATTGTAGTCATTGGGCTCCCAGACATTCAGGAGGCAGCGCCTGGCCTCGGGCAGTAGCGCCAGCCCGGTGACCCTCTCCATGACAACATGCACACAGGACCAAAACTCGACCACCTTCGGGCATTCCCATAAAATGTGGAGAAAGGTACCAGTCCTACCGCAACCACGCTTACACAAATCATCAGAAGAGTAGCCCATGCGCACCAGACTCGGGCCAGTGACATACACACGGTGGAGGATCTTAAGTTGAACAAATCTAAGGCGTGCGGGTATGGAATTACGTTTTTTAAAATTAGTTTTAGTAGTTTGAGTATTGTCCACGAGCGTAACATTATCACTACAGTGATAGAAATGAACCATGGACATCATGTGGGGTCTTCCAAAATCATACATTGCCTTCACATGAAGCCGATTGAATATATATTAACATGTCTATGAAGTGTTTCTGGGAGGTCATTGAATCCAGACAATATGATACAGGGACAACTGCTGGTAAACGTTTTATGTTTTTATGGAAATGTGTGCATCTTCCAACTCTCACGTATATGTGTTGAAGGGGTGCAGTAAACCCAAGGAAGCATTTTTTCAAGGCAACTTCCATAGTCTTGTTGTGAAAACTGCTAATCTAACATGGCTAGTGGGGAGAAAAAGGTTAGGTACCCTCGGCCAATCAGCAATGGTACGATCCACAAAATAAGTGTGTAGACCGGGGCTGCTCAACCGCTATGGTGGAGTAGCGTCGCCCCACTGCTGAAATGCATTAGTCAGAAGAAAAATAATATAACAGTAAAACTATTTTATTGTCATTTTATTTTTACATCTAGTCCTCCAAGTCAAGGACTAGGTGGGGTCAGGCCCCAATGTCAAGCAGCTGGGGGAGGAGGAGTGGTAGGCACTAAAAGTGTGCATGCTGGTTTGGCCGTCCGTACAAGGCTCGCCAAACCGACATGCGCACTTGGATATCTCTCGGCTGTTCCTTGGAGATACCCTAGTGCTCGGGTCACTGGCTCCCAGACATGGCTGAAACGCAAAACCGCCCTGCTCTGTCCAGTGCTTCTCTCATGCTGGGAGAAGTTTTGGGATTGGGTTGGGTCTGGGAGCCTGTGCCCATTGGAATTGTAGTGCTGGGATGGGAGCAGAGGAGCAGAGTGGCACGGGAGCAGAAGATCGCAGCGGCCGTCAGGAAAGGTAAGTTTATACTTCAATCATTATTATTATTTTTTCTGCGCGCGCCCCCCACACACCTCGTATTGGCAGCAGCCGCCCCTGTGTGTAGGTCTGCAACTGTGAATTATGTCAGCTAATAGACCTGATTTAGACGTGAGACTCCAGATTTTTAAAGCCAATGGGAAAAATACATTCCCCGATTATTTTTTTTTAATCTCCCAGTTTGAAAATGTTGGCATGTATGACACTTTTAATCAAAACAAAACAACAGACCTACCTGACAATTCTGCCTTCGTGCCATGTTTAGTATGAATCTGTCTAGTGGGGTAGGCTGTAGTGGAGAGCAAAAATCAACATGGGGATTTCATTTGTAAAAGAGCAAAAGTGTTTTCCCAGAATAAATGTTAACCTCCTTTATGGGTCTGTGCTGCATAAATTATGCAAAACACCAGTTATAGTTATGTAACCTGTGTCTTTAGGTCCAGAGTTGCTCCTATTTACTGACCACATATAGGACACCCTGCCACTGTAAATCTGCACACCCCATATACGCTCAAAACACATCAGTGGCAATCTTATTTATAAATTAGGTTGTCCAAAACAAATGTAGACCTTTTGAATTTCTTGTATGGTTCTGTGTTATTAGCCACGTTTAAAAGCTGTCAGGCAGCCAAGAAAGCACTCATGTGCCATTTCCTCCCATACATCTATTTTCCTGCAGTTCTAAGAACTATCAAGTTTTGTAAATATGTTTTTATACATCATTAAATGCACTTTAAATATATTTACCTTTATATTTACACGGATCCTACAAAACTACAAGTTTATGCTTCACTGCAGAGGCATATTTAATTTTGAAATATGATAGCTATATATTTAATTTACCAGTGAATCGTTTAATGTGAAACAAATCTCTAACCTTGAGGGAATTTATGTGACTTAAGATGCAGGAGTGGTTCGCAGCTTTGAAAACTAGGTACATATTGTCCCTGGATAATATTTTCGCCACACACTAAATATTTGAATTTTACAGAAAAGGGAAACATATCCCAAACTCCCCATTCTTCAGTGCAAGACACATTATTTTATGGTACTCTAACAAGCCTCTCCTTCATTTTTGCTGACAAATGAAATGTTAGAAATATAAACTTCCCACACTTGAAATCTTAATTGGAATTTTGCCGAAGGCACAGTATAACCTTTTGGTAAATTGTGAAGACCTGGGTGATGGGATATCATCTAGAGTTTGAATTAGAGCTTCGAAAAGAGTCTAAAAGATTCCAACATATCTACACACCTGGCAAACCTTTGTACGTTTTCAGCCGAGCGAGTGATTAAGACCTTTTATAATCATTTGATCCTGACATCCGGCCATCATGAACTTTGCACTATTGTCGCCGAATGGTGGTCATATGACAGCTGCATTACGGTGTACACAGATAAACGCAGTTTGCTGTGCAAATGCACATTCGTTGCTTTTGTCATGCATAATTCACCCACCCACCCTACACCCCATGAAGTTTGGAGCTGTTCTGTCCTCCTGCACTCTAGAAGTAAGTTTCTCCAGTCCTTTTTCTGGACTAAATGTCCGACTGTTTTCAAAATGGGAAGAGGCCAGAGAAGAGTTTGTGCTCACAACGCCTGAGGCAGACCATTCATTGATCCTTCTACTCACCACACATTGTTGTGGGGTTTACTGCTGTGTAATTGTACATTGTAGTGGTGTACGATTCCACACCTCTAGGTGTTCATTTGTGGCTATCTGACAGGCGTAAACGGAGCCATCTTCGGTCTGTCTGTCTTTAATTCAGTGTATATTGTAGATGAAGCATAACGCAGAAACCTAAATGCATTCCTACAAATTCCACCCAGGTCTCACCCAAGAATGGACCACAATTACTCTAATGCTGGCAAGCTCTCTCCTGATGTGGCCTGACTGACAGTAGTCACGGGGGCTGTCTTGGATTTCTGTTGAGAAGTTGAAGTAAATAGAGAGGAGCCCCTCAACCTAGGGGAAAGGGCACCACACAAGCCTATCAAGTCGAACAATCTCCCTTTGAGAGGTTTCTGAGCTTCAATTCAACCAAAGTTCAATGCCACACCGATCTCAAAAGAATACGATCTTCAATATCGCAATTTACGTAATCACATTCCCTTTAACTGACAATTATTGTGTCACAATTAATCCAGGCAATTGACTTATTGTTGTTGTGTCACAACAGTTCAGCCAACAGGCTCTCTGTACCTTCTTAATAGGGAGCCTGCATCTCGTGGAAGCGCATTGAGGGAAACAAGCTTGATGTGCTAACACAAGATACAGGCTCTGTATTAAGATCATCAGATCTCTTAAGGTACAGGGAGCCTGACTTCCAGTGAACTAATAGAGCGAGATAGACCAAGCTAGCTCTTGGCACTTCCAAGCAAAGGTTACAGAGACATTATAGTTAGGCTCAGATTTTACTCATACAAAACCATAGAAATTCAGGAGTTATAGTTCCCTGAACTAACTATAACTTACACCGCCACAATGCACTGCTTATGACTTCACATATTACATCACTGATGACATGGTCAGTGACATCACTGATGACATCATCTAGTGACTGTGAGTGTTTTCTAAAAGTTTCTTAGTGTTAAAGATATATATTAAGATACTACAAAAGTTAAAGGAGTATAGTTTGTGTACTACTAAAGAGTGAAGTAGTGTGGCTCACTGGTTAGAGGCGGCAGACCCGAGAGCAGAGGACGGCCCGGGACCAGGGTTCGATTCCCGGCGCGGCAGGTTTCTGGACCAGGGTCAGCGGACTCGATAATTCTCTCGCCTTGGTGCCCACTCTGATCAGCGTTCACACTCGGCAACTCTGGGCATTAGCTTGCTTCAACTTCACTAACGGCCCCACCAGACCGCCGGGGATGCCTGGTCTCACCCTGGAGATACCCATTAAGGGACCATCTCTCAGGGAAGCCAGGAAGGGTTTCGCAGCGGTCGAAGCGCCTTGGGACCCTACGGGTAAGTAGTGCGCTATATAAATGCCTATACATACATACATACATACTATTTGTAACACATATTATGTGGGTAGTTGTGTGACTGTGTGTATCCATTTTTTATGTTATTTATTTTACGGAATTTTATATAGCGCAAACTTGACCTGAAGGTATTGGGTGTCTGAGCGCTTTACATAGCACCAGTTGCGTTACATGTGAACACATTCAGTCTTGTTAGGCACAGGGAGATTACGTGATTTGCTCAGAATCACAGGATGTTCAGCGTCATTGCCGAGCCTCGAACCCAGTTCCCCTGATTCAAGGTCGACCGCACTAGCCGTTAGGCCAACTCCTCTCCCCAAGGAGAGTAGGTGTCTGAGTGGCTCTATGAGTATGTGAGTGATTGTATGGTTGAGTGAGTGGCTATGAGAGGCTGTAGGGGTGAGTAAGTGACTGTGTGTGGCTGTGTGGCTGGGTGAGTGAGTAGGTGTGTCAGTGGTGTATGGGTGAGTAAGTGGGTATATAAGAGGCTATATAGGCGAGTGATGGGGAATGTGAGTGCATGTATGGGTGAGTGAGTGGGTGCATAGGTGGTTTATGGGTGAGTGTGTGGGTGTGTGAGTGACTTTAAGGGTGAGTGAGTGAATATGAGAGTGGCTGTATGGGTGAATGTGTGCTTGTGTCAGAGACTGTATAGCGGAGTGAGTACATGTGTTCGTATCTATATGAATAAGTGAGTGGATGTGTGAGTAACTATGGGTGAGTGAGTGGCTGTATGAATGATTGTGTGGGTGAGTGAGTAGGTGTGTGTAGCTATATGACTGACTGACTCAATGTGTAAGTGGGTATATGAGTGGGTGAGCTAGTGTGTGTATGCCTGTTTGACTGAATGTGTGAGTGGCTTTATTGGTGAGTGAGTGGGTACATGAGTAGCTATATGGGTGAGTTAGTGATTGTGTGAGTGACTGAGTGACTGGATGTGTGAGTGGCTCTATGATTCAGTTAGTAGGTGTGTGGGTACCTGTATGGGTCTGTGAATGGGTTTGTGAGTGGTTGAGTGGGAGTGGGTACATATGAGGTTGCATAGGGGCATGAGTGAGTGTGTGAATAGTTTGGTAAATGATGTAATCAGTGATGTTATTTGAGATGTCATCAGGGATGTCACTGACCATGTCATGAGTGGTGTAATATGTGAAGTCATAAGCAGTGCATTGCAGGCGTAAGTTATAGTTAACTCAAGGAACTATAACTGCTGAATTTCTATGGTTTTGTGTGCTTGAAATCTGAGCCCAAATATAACAACCCTGTAACCTTTGCTTTTTTCAGTGGATTACTAAGGTTTTAATTGAGTTATATGTGTGGTAAAACAGCAGGTAAAGGCTTGTCAAGGGGTTTTAAATGCCAAGTGAGCTTAGCACTAGAACTGGATGCACAGCCTCAGTGTACCAGGCCCGAGATGAGTTGTGTAAAGGGCTACTACTCTGGATGAGTGACTTGGCAGTGTCAGTTCTTTACTAGATATTTGAATGAGTGTCTCAGTCCCTATACGGGGGTCTGTTTCTATATGTAAGAAAGCTTGTTAGTATATCCCTAGCTCTGTTTTTGACTGTATGGGTCTAAAAATAAATGTGTAAGGGGTGGCATGGATTGCCTCTTGGGTGTGTTAGTTACAATTGGGTTATTTAAGTGAGTGTGTCACTGCCTCCATTAGTGCTAGATACATAAGAGTTGTGTCTGTGCATGTGAGTGGGTGTATTAGTAGCTGTCCCCTTTTATATGTGCTTACATGAGATTCAACTCAAGGTAGAACACTGAATGTATAACTCGGCATATGGGCCTGAATTTGTGCAATTAGCTCTTCTAACTACATGTGTTAGCTATACGCTAAATAAGTAATATTCTTAATTTACTACATTAAACTATCACTTATAGCAGTCTATCTTTATACTTATATACATTGCTAATCTCCTCACTATTAACACACCTGTAATTTGTTTTATTGATCCTCAAATATAAGCACTCTTTCACTTCAAATTTCTTCTTCCGGAAAATGATTACTACTAATCTTTGTAAAAACAAACTAGTAATGCCACTTTTTTTTCCTTTCCTTTTCCAGTGATACTGATGTCATGAGCAAATCAAAATATTCCCTTGATTTTTTCTAGTTCTTATACTAGTTTTCATTGGTCAGTTTTTTAATCATATATTAGTCTCCTTTAAGAAACCCAATGTGGTAGTGTCTGTGGGTGGAGTTGCAACCCCAACGCAGCACCAAGCTCAGCCACTGTGTAACTCCACAATGGAGTCACAACTCCATACAGGAGTCCATTACAGCACTTACAAAAATACTGGTTTGTTTTTTTTAAATTACATATCAGACACAATCACAGTAGTCAATTGGAAAATGCATATTTCGCACTATATGCTATCTTTAAACTAATATACTTAGAACATTATAACCTCAAACTATTTGGAACCTTTTTCCCACACTGTTTTGCTTCATTTGTCATAGCAACGTACTTTCAAACACTCCTGTAGCAGTAAGTCAAAGGTTCACACACTTTCTAACTGGAGCATACCAGCTTGAAGTTCAACTGTAACAGGTGTGGTTGAGCGCTTGAAAATGTAAGCCTTTCCACAGTAGCGTAACTTATCTAACATTTATCCATAGCCAATCACACATGTACAAAGAAAAGTAATTAAATCCCTACCTATTTTTGATAATCACATTATTTACACCATCAAATAAACCCGTCCTTTTCTAAAGGCAGCTCCACTCCTCCATTTTAACTGCCTTTCATTCTAACAGCCTTCACATTCAGCTGCAGCCTTCTCGTGTGGGCTAGTGCTCCTTCCTTCAAAATGGTCAGTGTGTGTATTGTGGGTCGCAGCTATGACTTCTGCACCAGAGAGTGTGTGAGAATGAGTGGCATTGACAGGGATTTGGGTTTGTCTAATGTGGACATTAAATGGATTGGCCTGGGAGGTTAAAGTGGCACCAGTTACTGCCTTTGGTTAAAAGTATTGCAGATTGCCAATATCCAGACCTGTGATAGTATTGACCTGAGCACTGTTACTGGGGTTGGTTTGAAAATTGTAATGATGCAAACCTTTGGCCAATTAATTACACTTTTGCCTCGCTCTGTCTTGGTCTACTCCAACGTATGCCAAAGGAAGAAATGGAAGTGGTCAAATCAATTTTGTCCACAGATTGACAAAGCCAGGCGACATATTAATAAAGCTGTTTCTGCATTCCTCAGAGACTATAACATGAATTCTATCCACAACAACAATCTATGTTTCGACATGCATGGAATTTACACAAGTGATGGAGTTCACTTTACAGATGAAGGCAACTGGGTGTTTCTCAGCAACCTAAATCTCTGCATCTGGTCTTATGTGTGGTGTCACACAATCACGATTAACATAAAGGCTCTCTTTAGAATCCTTGCCTAACATTAAGTAATATTAATTTGAAATCCTTTAAAAAAAGAAAATTCCGGAGTCGCAACTTTTTCGCAACAACACAAAGCAAAAGCAGAAATTCTGAAACAACACATTTAAGATTTATAATTCTTATTTTCACTCTGTACGTATTGGAATGACGTTGTGAGTAGTTGTCAATATCTAAGTGTGTGTCTTATTCGGAGCATTAGAGTGAGTGGGTGAGTGGGTACACATATCACTTCCTGAGTAAAGGTGTGAGTGGGGGCAAGAGTGTCTAAGTGAGCCTGACATTGGTTACATCAGTATCTGAGTGGCTGCCTGAGTGGATGCATGAGTTTCTGAGTGGGTGTGTATATGTGAATGGGATTTTGACTGGGTTTGTGAATATCTAAGTGGGTCTATAAGTGAGTGTATGAATATCTGAGTGGATTTCTGAGTGGGTGTATCCCTAAGTAGATCGCTCTGTAGGTGCATTAGTGTATAGTGGGATATTGAGTAGGTGTATGAGCCTCTGACTGGGTCTGGTACTGACTCCATGAGTCTTTGAAAGGATCTCTCTGTGGATGAATGAGTGTCAGAATCTGTCTTTGAATGCATGCATGACAATGTAACTTAGTCTAAGATTGAGTGCATGAGTATGTGGATGAATCACTGAGTGGATCTAGGTGGATCTATGAGTGAGTGTGTGAGTGTCTGAGTGGGAGTATGAGCGTTTTAGTGGGTCTTTGAGTGGGTGAATGAGTCCCTCAGTGAGTCTGTGAGTGGGTTCATGAGTCTCTGAGTGAGTGTGTGACTGATTGCATGAGTGTCTGAGTGGGTCTGGGAGTAGGTGCATGAGTCTACAAGTAGTTCTATGAGTTGGTGCATGACTGTTTGAGTGGGTCTGTGCCTGGGTGCATGATTGTCTGAGTGGGTCTGTGAGTGAGTGTCTCAGTGGGTCTGAGAGTGGGTGCAGGAATCTGTGAGTAGGTCTCTGAGTGGGTGGGTGAGTGACTGATTGGCTTTGTGAGTCGATGCGTGAGTCTCTGAGTAGGTCTGTAAGTGAATGCATGTGTGTCTCTGTGACACCGTGAGTGCATGTATTACTGTGTGAGTGAGTGTTTGAATATATTTTTTTTTTATTTCGGCGAGGTTCACAAATCCACTGCAACGTTACACGGGGCCATGTTGAGCGCAGAAATGGGGTCACAACTCCATCCACATGAAAATGTTTTTCTCAGCATTCTATAACTTATAACTGATCCCTGAGAGACCCCTACAATATATCATGGGGTCAAGGTACTCCTACCCTGATCCCTTCTATGCTTCCTTAAGTTTAAAACTATCCCCCGGGACTGGCTCCCACTTCATAAAAGGGCGACCGCAACTTTTTAGACAGAATGCCGCCTGCCAAATACAGGACTTTTTTTGTATTTATTTCGGCAAGGTGTGCAAATCCACTGCGATGTCACACGGGGCGCGCTGAACGCCGCACTGGGGTTGCAACTCCAGCCACATGGGAAAAAAAACTGATTTCGGCATTCTATAACTCCTAAAAGATCCCTAAGACACCCCTACAATATACCCATTTACCCCTACTATGCTTTTCTACATTTATATCTATCCCATGGGACCGAATCCTGCTTCATAAAATGGCGGCTAATACTTATTAGACAGCTTGCGGCAAGGCAATTACAGCGCTTCTCCTGGCGCGTGGGTTCGCATAGCACCACGTTGGGGCTGCAGATCCTCTGCTTCCCTATATGATCAATTTTAAATTTATTTTAATAACTCTGTAACTACTGAACAGATTTACACCAAATCACAAAAAGCCACTTCCCTGGACCAATATCTAACTTTCTGACAAATTTGGTGTAATTCTATTCAGCACTTCGGGCTGTAGCCGTGTCCAAAGCACCTATGGAAATTAACTGGAGAAATGCAGGTTTTTGGACCTGCCCCATTTTCTTGGCCCTCGCTTGTCGTGAAAAGGGTTGACCAAGCCGAAATGCGTCTGATGCCATCATGGTGATTTGCTGAGTTTGGCGCAAATACTGACCTTGACATAAACTGTAATTGAAGCAACGCACGGAGTACCGTTCTGTTGTTTAACCTCAACTGAAGTACCTGAATGATAACATGTCTGGTGCGGGCAATACACGTGAACCCCTGGCGGTCACGCTGCACTCCAGCAGTACGCGCATACCTGGATATATATATTGTGCTTCAAAGCAACAGGCGCACTCCGGAATTCATGGCAGTAAAGAAAGTTTATTTCCAGCTACGCCTTTCGACAATCTTATGTCTTGATCACACGTGAAAACAAACTGGCAATAGGCATGTTATACAAAAACGTAAACATAAACGAGGTACTCGGATTGCCAAACATGTAAGACATGTGATATTTCATTACACTGCATCCGCCATCTTGTAACAGAGTTATTAATCCGCAAATCCTATGAATTACTACCTACTAATTAGTAGTGATAAGTGGTAACATTGAATTATGCTTAAAAAAGCTATAATATCCATTAAAGGGTAAATGCCAATGCTATCAAAGCATAAGGAGCTACAAATTATATTATGCTCAGTGTATGAGCGAAGGATTGCCAAGTGTGTGTAGGACTATTGCCATTTACAACTAAAATAGTTTAATTGTCCTGACTTGTAAGTACATCGAACAGGACGACTATGTTAGTGTGATTGCCCAAAAGAGGGTACAATAGGGATGCTTGTACTGACACCAGAGCTTATCTGGTGGCTTCTCCCTCATGCATAATTCTAGGTGAAGGCGGTCTAGTGCCCCTAGAAAAAGAAGTCCAATTAACCTTGTCCTAGTAAATAGGAATCCTAATGTATCGTGCCTATCAAACACAGAATACAGTGCAAGTGAATGTCTACTTTCATACAGGTGCTAGTGTCTTTCATCCAGATGACAGGAAAGGTCCGAGGACCGTGAAATGAACGTGACAGAGGTAAATCTTTCTTCCGTTTCTCCTATAAAAAACATATACAAATGTACAGTTAAAAATCTCATTGATAAAATTGTTATACAGTTCTAAGAAAACGTAAGCACTTTCTAAATTAACACAGGTTATGAAAAAAGAAGAAAACATATATTCAAATAGACCATATTCGATATAATCAGATTGTATATATTCGGCATTTATGACACCGACAGGTACATGACATCTATCTAGTCCATATGCAGATGAGTCGCAAGTTCCTCATCTAAGTTGTGCCCCCCGGGGAACTTAGTTTTGAGTTCCATTATCCATCGCAACTCTTTTTTCCTAAGGGCTAACTCCCGATTCCCGCCCCTTCTTCCTATATTCACTTGTTCCACCACAAAATATTTCAGTAGGGAGTTATTCGATTGGTGGTACTCTTGGAAATGTCTTGCAATGGGGTATCAATTATCTACATGTTTAATGGCTCTTAGATGTTCCTGTACTCTTTTCTTGGCCATGCATGTGGTGCTACCTACATATGTTTGTTTGCAGGGGCATTCAAGGACATAAATGACATAGGTGGTATTGCATGTCAGGAACTGTTTGATCTTTTTCGGTTCCTCCCTGCCTGGTACGTGGATTTCTTTAACCATAACGCTTGCTTTACAGGCCGTGCAGTGGCCACATGGATAGAAACCCTTAAGGCCTTGTATGTGTTGTTTCTTTTCTGTGATGTCTCCCTTTATCAGCATATCTCTTAGGTTTCTACCCCTTCTGTAGGTGATTTGTGGTCTATCTTTTAATTGGGGGCCTATGATGTTATCAGCCTTGAGGATTTTCCAATTATCTGCAAAGATTTTCTGGATCTTCACTGATTTGTGGTTAAACGTAGTTATGACACGGGTCGTGGTATTGGTATTGGTGTCGGGGACTTTGGGTTTAAGGGTTTCTGCTCTGTTTATATATATATATATATATATATATATATATATATATATATATATATGTTACAGTTAGGACCATGTTTCCATAGAAAAAGTGTTTAGCGCCGTTTGATGAATCTTTGCAAAATTTTCCCCAAAAAGTGCCCTGGTGATTCTAGTTGTGGATGGAAAGTTTTGGGTTGGCCCTCAAGCGGGGATGAGAAAAAGGGGAGTGTCAAAAAAAGTGTATTTCCCATGTTATTTGCCATAGAGTCTTAAACACACCTGCAGCCCAAACCCCTGGACGGAATTTCACCAAATTTGGCAGAAAGGTCTTATTCCAGAAATCAAATTTTTTATTATTTATTGTAAATCCGTCCAGTATTTTGGTGATATTAAAGGAAAACCAAATTTGTATATCTGGGCGGAGCCCAAGTATAGATCTCATGGTGGGGTCTGATTGACTGCCAACACTCCATACAGGACGTGTTGACCGCCATCTTGGGACCAATATGCATGATAACACCCCACTGAAAAGCATTGTAGTGAATGGAAGGTTTTGAGTGTCACAAAAAGGAGAATATATATAAGGTGATTAGTTACAATATAAATCATTTGTTGATGGTATCGTACTAATTGCAGAAATTGTGGTGTGTTCTAAGGTGATTTTACCATGTGAAAAACCTTCTACTGGGATTTCATGAATAATGTCTGAGAGAAAACGGTTTACTCATAATTTTCACATAGAGGTTATGGAAGGTGCTCCAGAAGCTAAAATGAGAGCATATTTTCTGAAAATTCACACCGTCTTTCTCAGCCATTTGAACATGATGTCTGACATTCTCAGTAAATCATGTACTTCCAACAGGAGCAGCCTGTCAGTTGATTCCATTGTGTTCTACTGCAGCCTCCCAGACTGTTCTAAAGAACATCTAGAGTGCTAACAGTGTTACTTATGACAAAACTATGGCACACCTGAAGCCATGTTTATTGAATCGAACTGGTAAAACTTAAACCATTTAATTCAGAAAGGAACAAAATAAGAGGGTTTAGTTTGTCTTAGAAATTATGGTTAGTGCTGTAGAAGGAAAAATTAGGACACATTTTAAGTGAGCTTTCAAATATCTTCCTCTTCTATTTCATTGAAACATTCTGACATGCAGATTGAAACATGCACTTTCAACACCAGCAGCAGACTGCCAGTTAACTTCCTCGTGAAAAAGCAGATTTACTACAGTGTTCTAATGAGCAAATAGAGTGCTAACATTCTGAATTGATGCCAAAAGTGTGGCACATCTAAACGTCATCTTGATGGATTCAAAGTAGAAAACGGAAAGCTTTTTCTACTGCAGTAAATAAGGAAATTAGGGAGCTTCATAACAAATAAGTCGCTCAAGAAGGGCATCAGAGAACAAAGAGCCCAAATATAGTACAGATATCACCCAAATGTAGCCCAAGTATAGCCCAGTGACAGAAGTATGCAAAAAACTTAATTTTATAGTTTTTATTTGTACTTTTCTATAGTGCAGACTTGACCCGAAGATATTGAAGTCCTTTACATGGGCATCAGTTACATTACACAAGGACACATTCATTTTGGTTTTAGGCATGGGGATATTAGGTGATTTGTCCAGAATCACAGGATGTTGAGATGACGTCGAAACTCAAACCTCGTTCCGCAGTTGCAAAGTCTGTAGCTTTGGCCGTAATGCCACATCCCCTCCCTTAAGTGTAACATATAATCATTTGATCAACTGCATAAAGAAAACATAATGATAGCAAATTATTTTAAAATTCTCTGTTGCTATTTGAAAACTCAGAAAATATGCCCTCACTTTAGTTGTTTAGAGCACTAACCATAATTTCAATAGGAATACGACCCTCTCATGGAGGAGTATGCAGAGGCAACAAGTTGACCACGCTGGGCAGGGAGAAGGGGCAGTGGCAGCACAACGGACCATGGAGAGCAGGATAAAAGGCGGCAGGGGAAACAAACCAACCATGCAGTACAGGCAAGAGAGGCTGTGGCAATATCAAAGACCATTGAGGGCAGAAGGAAGAGGCAGTGGCATTACAACCATATATGCCAATAGACCCTTTTTCAGACAGGAGACTCCTGATGTTTTTAAGCCCAAAAGGGTTTTATTTTACCTGTCTCCTGCCTAAAATCTTCTCTTTTTCAATGTAAGTCAATGGGGAAAATCAATTCCCCATGCTTTTCTTTTTCCAAATCTCCCTCTTACCAAGTTCACAATGTTGGCAAATAAGGTACATTGGATCACAGAGGGTAGGAGGAATGGGGTAAGGACTTTGACTCGGACAAAAGAAGACAGGAGGGAGATCGGCAGGAACGGCAAATTGACCTTAAAGGGCCAGCGTCAAGGGTTGCAGCAGTAAAATACACCACACAGGGCAAGGGGAACAGCAGTGAAAGGACAGGGCCATGCACATGGACAAAAGAGAGCAAAGGCGAAAAAAGCAAGGCCATCAAGCTGACCATACTGGACAGACAGGAGGGAAAGTTGCAGCATAACGGACTATGAAGGGCAGGAGGGAAGGGGCAGGGACCCAACAATGGACCAGGCAAGGAAGAAGTGAGGGGATAGGGGTCTGCACATGGGAAACAGAGGGTAGGGAGGAGTTGGATGGGGCAGCAGGCAGGAAGGGCAGTGGCAGACTAATGGCCAAACATGGCTATATTGAGGGAGCAAGGTCAAGCACTTGGTCAATGGATGACAAGGAGGGAGACAGGGGCAGCAAGCTTGGGTGGGGGCAGCACAATGCTAGGACAGGCCCTAAGTTCAAACTTTCCCCACTTTGCATTGTAATAAGCATCTTACTTAACATTAAAACCAACTTAGAAATTCACTGACAAAAACAAAGGTCGCAGGGACCTTATAGTTAGGAAATAGAATTTAAAAAACCTTAGAAATTCACTGAAACAAAGCAAAGCTTACAGGGACGTTATAGGTAGGTTCAGATTTCACTCATACAAAACCATAGGAATTCCGCAGTTATAGTTACCTGAGCTAACTTTTACTTATGCCCCGCAATGCACAGTCTATGACCTCACGTATTACATCACTCATGCCACGGTCAGTGACATCACTGATTACACCATCCAGTGATTGTGAGTGTTTTCTAAAAGTTAATGAGTGTTAAACATATATACTAAGGTACTACAAACTTACCACATATGCCCAGATATGCAAATTTGGTTTTCCTATGATATCTCAAAATCTACTGAACCGATTTACACCAAATAACAAAAGGAATGATCCCCAGTACAAAATCTCCCCTTCTGACAAATTTGTTGTAATTCCGTCCAGCAGTTCAGGTTGCGGGGATATCTAAACACTCTAGGGAATTAACATGGGAAATACACTTTTTTTTACCCCTCCCTTCTTCTCGCTCCCCGTTTGACAGATCACCCTGAAACTTTCCATGCACAACTAGTACACTTTTTGGGGAGAATTACATGAAGATTTGTCAACCGGCGCAAAAGATATAGGCAAGTCAAAAAACGCTAAAAATTCCTTTGCCATCCAGTAACTCATACTCACCCAAACCCTACAAATTCCCTTGCCAACTAAAATCCCATACCCACCCTAAACCCTGAACATTTCCTTGCCACCTAAAAACCTAACAAGTCCATTGCCACTCTAAAACCCATACCCACCTCTAAACCCAAGAAATCCCATTTCAACAAAAACCAACACCCACCCTAAACCCTAAAAATTCCCTTGCCACCCAAAAACCCATACCCACCCTAAACCCTAAAGAATACCTTAACACTCAAAAACTCATACCCACTGTAAACCCTAAAAATTCCCTTGCCAACCAAAAACCCATGCCCACCGTAAACCCTAAAAATTTCCTTGCCACCTTGAACCCTAAAACATTCCTTACTACCCATAAACCCATACCCACCCTAAACCCTAAAAATGTCTTACTACTCAAAAACCCACTCCCACCCTAAACCCTGAAAACCTCCCTGCTGCCCAAAGACCCATACTGTCAGGTTTCAACTGACTGGCGCCGGCATTGAAGGCAGGTGCGTCAGTATAGAATGGTCGGAGTGGAGCCGGGACCAAAAGACTACATCCCCCAGACTCCTCGGTGTGGAGGAAGTACAAGAGAATTGCCCGCACGCATCCTGTTGCGTGTAATTCAGGTTTCCGGAGTTCAGAGGAGGTATTTGGAGGACACTGCACGTCGCGTTTTGGTTCGGCGAGTGTCGGAGGAGACGATTGGGCCGGCAACAGCGGCTGCTGTGTCAGGTAGACTTTCGTTCTGAGTGACGCGATAGCGGGCGCTGTCTGCAGAGTGTCACTAGGTTCTTTGGATGTTAGGAGCGGAGCGCGGTGGTTGTCTGCCACACTTTCTCAGCCCCGGAGTGATTTCCAACTTCGGCAGGGACTGGAACTGCAAACTTTGTTTTCGTATCGTCTGGGAGGAAATGTTAGGATAGTGTATGTGCGGGGCGCTGTGGTGGCCGAATCTACGCGTCACCGTGACCTATCCTTTGCAGTCAAAAGACATTTCTACTGGTAGTTTGGATAAAACATTTAATTGATCACAAACAATACGATCTACATGTTGTGACCCTGAGGAGAAGGGTAATTGATTGGAACCATACCTTATGCAAACACAGAGCGGAGTGTGGTGGTTCTTGCTTCCCACACACTGCCGTTATCTGTCAATAAGGTTACAGTGCACATCCCCTTTCCTTGTGGATACCATTGGTCTCTTACATAGTACAGTCCTGTTGCTGTGCTTACCTAGAATCCAGCTAGTGTGTCTCTCGCCTTTTGTCATGGTATGTTGGGGCTCCAGGGTCTAGTGGAATGGAGTTTAGTGTTATAAGGCAATGTTGGTTTCTGACCTGTGTTTGTGTCCTGACAGGCTGTTTTTGGTGATAAAGAGGCGATAGAGGAGACGCATTGTCAGAACCCTTACCTTTCGTATCCCAAGGTATGCATCAGCCCTTAGCGAGATCATATGAGAGTAGTCTGTGTACATGTATACGTGTCTAAGTAAATTGTCTTTGTCGTTACAGGTATGTCCCTTCCCTGCTGACCCTTCCCTTTTCCCTTCCCTGTTCTCTTTATCCCTCGCCTAATGGCTCAACTCCTCTGTGTATGCAAAACCAGAGGCGTTGTGACGTTTGGAGGTGGACCATTGTAAGCATCATTCGGATTCCGTGGAGCAAAGTCTGACACATACCCACCCTAAATCCTACAAAATTCCTTATCACCCAAAAGCCCACACCCACCCTAAACCATAACAAATCCCTTGCCACCCAAAACCCATACCCACCCTGTACCCTAAAAAAACTGTGGCACTCAAAAACTCACACCCACCCTAAAAAGTCCCTTGCCACCTAAACAACCACCTCACCCTAAACCCTTAGTTTCCCATGCTACCCAACCTTCAGAAATCCCTTACCACTCAAAAATCCACACTCACCCTAAACACTAAAAAATACCTTACCACCCAAAAACTCCTTCCCAACCTAAACCCTAAAAATCCCCTTGCTATCCAAAAGCCAATCCCACCCTTAACCCTAAAAAATTATTTACCACCCAGAAACCAATACCCACCCTCAAAAATCCCATCACAACAAAAAACCAACACTTATCTCAAACCCTAAAAACACCCTTACCCTAACACCCCCAGCACATAGCTGTTTGTTTTTGCTTGGTGGGAGCTGTGACTGCTCTCACCAAGGAAAAGCAAACACTTTGCTCCCAGCAAGCAGGAGGTCTCAAACTGCTCACACCTTGCTGGAAGTGGAGTCTTCATCTCTTTCCCTGCCTGCAAACTTGCAGAGATTAAACTATTGCTCCTGCACACAGGGATTGGCATTTCCAGCAGTTCCCTGTGTGCGACAGCAATACCGGCTCCAACACAAGTCAGGGAGCCAGCTAGGACTGCATGGCCCTTGTGGTTCCCTTCACAGTTCCTATCATACAGAATGGGTATCCAGGGTGTGACTAGGATACCCAGTGAGATGTGGCCAGGCCCCGGGGGATGGGGTCGAAATGGGCCCAGGGAGGTAGGCTGCATAACCCCCTCCCACCTTAAATTTCAGCTCGGCCCTGGGGAATGCATCCCAAGGGCCGCGGATCCCCCTTTCTCCATTAAGTCATGGTCCGGCCCTGGGGAAGCATCCCAAGGGTCGCACATTCCCCCTCCCTCAGTAAGTCATGGTACCGCACTGGGAGATGGGGTCCCCGGGGCTGTTTCAGCCGTGATGCTCATTTCACAGAAATTAAACCTCAACAGGAGTCACTTACAAAAATAAACAGCTGAAGCTCCACTTCTGTATAAGACAAATGATTCTAGCTCCAGAGTTGGCAAAGGCATAGCAAGTGTGTTTCTTCTGCAATTCCATATTGAAAGAGGATCTAAAATGCTTTGTGGAGATGAATGCATTGTTGAGCTATTGTAGCGCAATCTGTAGTGTCTGTGACAAATGGGTTCTTTCTTGTCCTTACGTGGTGAAAGCAGAGTCCATGGTTCTCGTTTTAAATTTAAATTGCTACAAGTTTTCAAATGTACACATCATTTGGAATCTTCGCTATTTGGCCCCGCCCACCATAGTAGTATGCAAAGGTCTTCCTGCCTTTTGCCAGGATGATGGTCAGCTTAAAAAGCGGCACCCTAGCATGTTTTCTGTAGATTTTGGTAAGGCGTTTTTAATGTCTAGGAATATGAGGAGATCTCCACCAAACAAAGAAGCACATGCTTCATATAGTTAAGAAGAAATACCCTTGTTTGGTAGAGGTTTCATTTTTGTATTCTTGCTGTCTTCTCTGAAGGAGGATTTATGTTATGACATATTTCTGTATAAAGATGCACCTGCTAGAATTACATTGCCAAAACGCACACAAGGTCACTGGTGACATTTCCTCATGCTCCATTATGCAGCTGTAATGTAAAATACGTACTGGACATTTACCCAAGGAGGTAGCACTTAGTAATAAACTAGTAGAAAGTACTCCACTTGGGCAGATATTTTATGCTGAACTGTGGAGTCTTTTTGGATTAAGTCACAGGTGCGGTTCCTTTGTGGTCAAGTCACTCACACAGCTACTGACACACCCAAACAGATATTTATATACCTACTCACATACTCACACATCTTCTGACAAACCCACTCAGACACTGAGTCACCGACTCACAGACCCACTCAGACACTCACACACTCACTTGGAGACCCACTCAGACACTCTCACACCCACTCACAAACCTCAGACACTCTCACAGTTACTCAGACATATTCACACTCATGCACCCACTTGTAGACCCACTGAGATACTCATGCACATACTCACAGAGCCACTCTGACACTCATGCACCTACTCACAGACCCACTCAGACACTCACTCACAGATTGACTCACACACCCATGGAGGCATTTGGAAACCTATTCAGACACTCTAACACCCACTGACAGACCTTCTCATGCATCCACTCAGACACTCTTGCAACCACTCGTAGACCCATTCAGACTCACACACACACACACATCCAGTAAGACACTTATGCAGCCACACCCAGACCCTCTCACACACCTACTTGACAGACCGACTCAGACACTCACACTCATCAACCTGCTGAGACACTCATGCACTCACTCACTCACTCTCAAAGGTTACAGGGTGGTAACAAACTTTAATAAACTTTAGAAATTCACAAAAAAAAACAAAGGTTACAGGGACGTTATAGTTATGAAATAGAATTAAAAACCATTAGATATTTACTGAGAAAACCTAAGGTTACAGGGACATTATAGTTAGGCTCAGATTTCAATTGTACAAAACCATTGAGATTCAGCAGTTATCAGATGTTAGTGTTGTAGTGTAGACCTCACCAGGGTTTTAAACGCAGATGTGTCATTATATCTGTAAAGTACTACAGCATGGCCAACATGGAAGGTACGGGGTATCACTGACCCTATATTCATCCATAGTTGCACACATAAAAGATGGTGGACATGAAGTATTTCTGCGAATATGAATGTCTGTTGTACATTCAGTGGAGTGTTGTAGCTGTAATAATACAGGGCTATGAAAGCTTTAGGATGCAGTTTTTGGCACATGAAGGGCAGCTAATATATATACGTATTATGTTCATTCAGGTACACTGTCAAACTTGGTGCTGGAAATCAGTGTTCGAGCCTCTGAGTCGCGTCCACATCCTGTTATTGAATAGAAATGATGTAATCTACGCCTGCCTGAAAATGTACTGTAAATACGGTGCTTATGTAAATTGCTGATATAGTTTTAGGTCGACTTCGCCCTATATGAATACGCACACACTCCCTTTTTTCTCCGCAAACACTATTTTCTATTCAAATCTTTTTTAAAGTGTTGCCCCAAATTCTTTTTAATATAAGAGGGCATGATTTACTTTCAGATAAAGTAGAATAGAAGTGCTACTATAAACACTTCCTCACTACTTCATCTTTCTTTTTTGTTTTTTGTACATTTCTTTTCAATTACTCTTTATGAAAACATTGTGACTGTTAAAAAGGATTATTTTATTATTTGTTAATTGACATTAATATTTTTTTTTCAATGTTTACTGCTTGCAACGATAAACCTCCAGTTCTTCATGAGTGAAAATATCTCACAGTACTACACAATATACATACTGATAAACCCATTTTTACTCTAGAAGAAAAAGAGAATTACTTGATTTTTTTTTTGATTTGTACATATTTCAAACCTTCCTTTTTCTGCGTCTTTGTAGTATTTTCAATTCACGACGATAATACATGAACTGTTCTTACGTGATTTTGTTTCTAAAGTGCAATTATACTTTTACACACTACATTTAGAAATCATAATAATATACTTGCATTAGAAAAATATATAAAGCATAAACTTATACTATTAATTTACCTCTCTTTAAAATTCTTTCCTCCGTTCGTCGACATACATCCAACTCCTCTGGAGGGAGCATAATGTTTTATATATTACAATATATACATTAACTTTATGTTCCCTCTGAGGAAATGTCCGATAAACTGAAAATGAATCCGATGATCGTAAACTTTATCTTGCTCGTAGTTTGGTCATCCGTAATTAAATCACAGAAACAAAAGTAATCATCCTACGGGTGTGGTTTATATACGGTTTTGTTATTGAAGTCAGTCAGTCAGTCAATAATACTTTATTCGGTACTTAGAAAATACCATAAAAGTGCATTTAAAACAGTTAAAATCAATGATATACAGTTCATAACAAAAGATTGTAGACAATTAAGTAAACAATTCATTCAGCACCGCCCTCTTGAATTCCTCAACCTTACGGTAACCTTAATAAAATTCATAATGCAACACAGTGTATAAGGATCGTTAGCCCTTTGCAGGAATAACAAGGCAACCTTGGCATGTTTAAACTTAGCCTGTTTTAAAATTCCAACTAAAAAGCTACGCCTAGGTAAAACATAAAATGGACATAATAGTACAAAATGAAGAGTGTCCTGCGGAGACCTATTGTCGCAGCCGCAGGCACCCTTCTGCTCAACAGTTGAGGTAAAACCTGGTGGATCAGCCAGTAGGTGGTGTAAGAGGTTGAGCCTAAAACGAGTAATTAAAAATAAATCCTGGGCGTTATGCATAAGAGCAAGATATGGTTCCATTCCTTCCACTGTTTTTATCATTCTGTGGTCACAGACTGAGGTTTTGCTTTCTTCCGCGGCCGCTCTACGTGAGGCTACAGCGTCCAAGATTTTTTTTTTTAACTCTCAATGTATCTTGGGGGATCATTTCCATAGGGTTGGTAAAAAGATCCTTACAACCAATTCCCTCAAGTGTGGACTTGACATATTTTAGCCAGGGAATCCTCATACCATTGTTCCTGTCGATGCAGTCTCTTATAATATGTCTGCTCAGGTCTGCCTCGGTATTTGACCAAATCTTTAGCCAGGCCATTAGAGGTCTGACCTTTATCAGGTCCTCAATGTATACCCTTCCTAATTCTTCGTGAATAATGTAGGCGGGAATACTTTGAGGTGTTTTGAGGACCTTTCTCAGGTATTTGTTCTCCTCTATCTGTAATTTCTGAGTGTTGACAAAGCCCCAGACTTCAAACCCATATATTGCTTTTGGGCAACAGATTGAGCTGTACAGATTCATAACTTGTTCTGGCGGCCACTGCCCCAGCCTGCGGCCATAATTCATAATCGCCCCAGTCGAGGCCATTAGTTTGGAACACCGCTCTTCAATTAAAAGTTTAAAAGCCCGTCAAATAACAATCCAATGTAAGCGAAGGTCTGTACTTGCCCTAATTTATGTGTGCCTATTTTATATGAAAACTTTTTGCAGGGTTTAGTTCCCGCCAGCAATACATATGACTTAGTCAGGTTTGCCGACAAGCCTAGAGTATCCATAAAACTGACAAACCTGTCTATCAAACACTGCAGTCCTTTAGGCGTGCGGGCTAGGAGAACCGCATCATCTGCGTACAGCAGCACAGGGACCGGGCGGGAACCTACATGGGGGGAATCTACTTTTAATTTGCCTAGTGCCTGGTCTAAATTATTAATATAAAGGGAAAGTAAAAACGGGGCCAAAATACATCCCTGTCTGACCCCGCTATTACAGACAAAAGGTGCTGTAGTGCCCCCTTCCAAATTAAAGACCAAGGTGGTAGATAACATTCGCCGAAAAGTAGATCTTGGCCAAACCACCGTGTTAGTGCTGTTGGACCTTACGGCGGCGTTTGACACCCTGTCTCCCTCAACTTTAACATCTCGGCTGAGGGAGGCAGGGGTAACCGGCCCGGCCCTGAGTCTCCTGAACTCCTTTTTACAGCATAGACAACAGCGAGTGATGCTCGGAGACTTCCTCTCCCCTGCCAAATCTCTGCTATGTGGGGTGCCACAGGGGTCGGCCTTGAGTCCGACCCTGTTTAATATCTACGTGGCCCCCCTCGTGAGACTAGTAAGATCACAGGGGATGGAGGTGGTGTCGTACGCCGATGACACGCAGATTATGGTGTCTCTGGCCCACTCTGTGAGTACATCCGCGTCCAACTTTAGGTCCTGCATGCAACTTGTTGCAGAGTGGATGATTCTTAACTCCCTAAAGTTGAACGGCGACAAAACGGAGGTCCTGGTCTTTGGTAAAGACCAGGACGTGTGGTCAACTGAGTGGTGGCCTTCATCTCTTGGCACCTGCCCCACTCCCACCCAATCTGCCAGGAATCTCGGCGTCATCTTCGACACCTCGCTCTCTATGGAGTTGCAGGTAAACAGGACAGTTGCCACCTGTTGGGGTGTTATCAGGACCCATAAAAGAATCCTTCACTACCTTTCCCCTCAAGCACGCAAGCAGATTGTGACTGCTCTTGTTGGCTCCAGGTTGGATTATTGTAACTCTCTTTACGCTGGGGCCAACAAGTGTCTTTTGCAGCGGTTACAGGTGGTGCAGAACGCGGCTGCACGATTTGTGCTAGCACTTCCTTGGCTTGCATCTGCTACTGGGGCAAGGAAGAGCCTCCATTGGCTCCCTATCTCCTTTAGGGTATCGTTTAAACTCCTTTGTCTGACCTACAGTGCACTTAGGGCAGGCCCTTCTGATTCTCTGGGGTCTTTGTTGACTCGTTATGTACCTAGCAGATGTCTCCGCTCGCTAGAGCTTAATCAACTGGTAGTTCCTCGTTCTAGGAAGGTTAGATGGGGGAGTAGGGCATTTTCCATCTTAGCACCCCAATTATGGAACTCTCTTCCTCTGGAGATCAAATCTCAGCCCTCTCTGGTCCACTTTAGGAAGGCCCTAAAAACTTGGTGTTTCATTAAAGCCTACCAGTAAGCTCCTGTCACCTGCAGATTCAGCCAGATATTGAGCTAGGCGCCTTGACGCCCACCGGGCTAAGTTGCGCGTTTATAAATTACCTATTATTATTATTAAAGCGCACTTTGGCAGTGGTATTCCAATGCAGAGCTTTCAGTATATTAACCAGGCCCTGGTCAACCCCTAATCTGGACATCAAGGCCCACAGCTTCTCTCTATTGACGTGGTCAAAAACTGCAGTGAGGTCCATGAACCTAAGGTATATAGCCTCATTACTAGCTACAGTGTATTTTGCCACCAATAGATAAATGTTCAGGCACTGGTCCGTTGTAGATCTCCCTGCCCTGAAATCGTACTGAAGATCTGTGATGATTTGATGTTCGTGGGCCCAGTCCATGAGACAGTTAAGTACTACTCGTCCCAACACTTTGGCCGTTACATCGATCAAAGATATGGGGCGGTAGCACTGAGAGTTGTCCCTATTCCCTTTTTTAAAAATGGGAACTATTGTTGCTGAGGACCATGAACGCGGGAGGCCGGTTGCGACCGCCGCGTTTATCACCCTTGTGAGTATAGGGGCCCACAGGTCCACCTTACTCAGATAAAGATCTGGTGGGATGCCATCTGGGCCTGGCGCTTTATTTTTCGTTAGACCCTGAATACCCGCTACTACTTCCTTCAAAGAAAATGTAATTGTTGTGGCCCACCAGGGTCCCTTCCCATCATCCTTGTTAATCTCAACAGTATGATTATATAAACTTTTTAAATGATCATACCGTTGTGCTGGCAAAATGGTGGTACCAACTTCTGGGGCATTAGTGTCCTGGAAACATAGGTTGTTTATTATTTTCCAGAACTCTGTTAGGTCCCTTCTGTCCGTGGCATTACTTAGATCTTCCCAAGCTTGTGATTGAAGGGAATATTTACTGCACCTAATCGCCTTTTTGTATGCTATCCTACACTGTGCAATACGCGACTTGTCCCGGGGCACAGTTTTCAAGCTAGATTTTAGCTCTTTCTGTGCCCGGGAACAATCGTGGTCAAACCATCTTGGGGTTTCATTTAATCTCCCTTGCTTCGTGGTCTTTAATAGCCCATCTATTAGCTGAGCCACTTCCTCAAATGCTTTGACAACGGCGGGTCCCTCCACCGATAGGTCGAGACACACCCCGAGCATTTCATTCCCTGTCTCCATTAAAGATTTGTAGAAAGCGTCCCCGTCCACTTTGGACCATCTGAGTCGCCACCCCTGATCCGTTACGCTCTCAATGCTAGCTGCCCCATCTCTTCTCCTAGCACTTCTGGGGGACAGGTTTGCTATATCCAGGACTAAGGGGTTGTGATCGCTGAATATACTCCATTCGATCTCTGCTCCTCTTACCCAGTTCTTAAATAGACTGGAGACCACTACATAATCTATAAAAGACCGACACCCTCTGCCCTTGAATATTGGGTTAACCCCCCCTCCGCTTCCTGTAACCACTAGATCTATAGTGTGTACGAGGGTATGATTTTTCAGTACCCTGTCCAGTTCCATTCCCTCGCCAGAGTGCTGGAAGTGAGGACCTTCCTCCAACAAGCAATGATACCAGTCCTCATTTACAGGGGTCAGGTTTGGGCACAGATGGCAATTAAAATCACCCGCTAAAACCACTAATGGGGCCACCGCTCCCTTCTTCGAGGATGTTTCTGCGCTTAATCACGTATCTAATTCACTTATTGTGGATCCCCTCCCGTTGACTGCCACTGCGTTATACAGATTTATCAGAATATTTGAAGTCACTATGAAACCAATTATGTGCTCCTCCCATTTGTTTGTCACGTTTTTCAGTTGACACGTGCTCACATTTCCTCTTTTTAACTTGCGCACATGTTTTTGTAAAAGTGAAACTTGTTAAACAGTTTTAATTTCTTTTTATATCCTCATACGTATTCGCTCTTTCTTTTTCTTTTAATTCTTTCTCTCTTTTATTATACAAGTATTAAAATAAATATCTTTGTATTTATTTTTAAAAAAAAGTATATTTATTGGTTACTGTGTACAGCTTCTGTCCACAATTTTAATACACTTCCCCATCCAAAACCCCTATTATCCTTATTTTGTTTAAAAAGGTGCTATTCTTTTTTTTAATTTATTCGAGTATTAAAATAAATACATTATTGTTGATGTGCAAGTTCCTTCCCTTATACACAGTTGATTGACACATATCTGAACATCTGGAGATGTGGGCTAGTTGGCCCCCAGGGACCCACAGGATTGAGGAGGAATTAATTCTCTAACTTAAAACTCGCCACAGGGCGTGTTTGCCGACATGTCACCTCAGGCCACGTCCCATTCTTTAACCACTGTACCCCGTTGTGGGTTTTAAGTTGAGGAATTAATTCTCTTTCAATACTAAGGGTCCCTGAGGGCCAAATAACCCAACAGGTATCTCCAGTATGCGCCAGGAAGCTGTGTTGCAGATAGGTGTTCAGAGGCCATGCCCTTTTTTACACCTCTCTGCAACACAGCTCTGTGGCGCTTACCTAGTGGGCTACTTTGACCCTAGGGACCCTCTAAAATCAGCCGAACTACGAATTCCGATTTACTCACCTGTTATCAGGAGATATCTCAGTGCTGCATCTTTGAGCCCAGTACTGATCCTGAAAAGTAATTCTAACCGTACGTACCAGTAACTTGAATTTCCTTCCATAGGCTAACATTGACTGGTTTCACTTGGAAATTCTAAGTGTGGAGTTTTCGAACTTTAAAATATTCACCTAAAATCATTCAAACAACGAATTTCGATTTACTCACTTGTTATCAGGAGAGAACCCAGTGCTGCATCTTTTAGCCCAGCACTGACCCTAAAAAGTAATTCTAAGCGTACTTACCAGTAACTTGTATTTCTTTCCATTGAAATTCATTGTCTGGTTTTCACATGAAAAGTTTCTAAGCGTCGATTTTCACAAACTACAAATATTCCTTAAAAATCACCTTTATAAGCTAAATGCATTATTTAACTGTTTACAGGAGATGCACCAGTGCTAGATCCAGGATCCACCACTGAGTAAGAAAAAGTAACGATAACACTACTTACTTGGTAAGTGAATTTCCTCCCATAGGATAACATTGGTGATTCTATGTGAAAAAGTTTCTAAGTGTCAACTTTTAAAATACAATAATATTCCTTAAAAATCACTACTGTAACCAAAACGATTTTACTCAACTGTTTACAGGAGATGACCCAGGACTGAATCTAGGATCCAGTCCTGTGGTTGCAAAAGTAATCCATAAAGTAACTAATTGCATTTAACTAGAAATTCCCATTGAGCTCAATGTTGCATTGTGTTTGAAATTGTGTTGCCCATTGCAATAACTGTAACTACTGTACTTAAAACTCTATTGCCTATTTGCAAAGTATTTAAACTAAAGTAATTCATTCTGAGAAAGTATATTTTGTAATGTAATGTATAATGTAATTATAATGGAATTTAAAAAATAAAGTGTCTAAAAATAAATAGTTTAAAAAAGTGTAGTAAATCAGTATAAAAAAAAATATAACAATTAATACATTTAAAAATTGTCATTTACAAAACCTTTGAAATTCACTGAAAAAACATAGGTTTCGGACATGTTATAGTTAGGAATTAGAATTTAAAAAATCTTAGAAATGTACTGAAAAAACCATAGGTTTTAGGGGTGTTATAGTTAGCTTGACATTTTACTCGTACAAAACCATTGAAATTCCTTCGTTATAGTTAGTTCTGCTAACTATAACTCGCGCGCCCGCAATCCACTGCTGATGATGTCACATATTACATCATTCATGACATGGTCAGTGACATCATTGATGACATCACTGATGACATCTCAAATGACATCACTGATGACGATCCACATAGCCAATATATATGGGCCAAACTCAGATGACAAGGAATTCTGGAAAGGCGTAGAAACCAGACTAGATAACCTTCCCCAGGATGAGCTCTTGCTGGTGGCAGGAGACCTCAACCAGGTACTAGACCAAACATTAGACAGACATCCACTTGGAACAAAGCAAGGATCCCAGGTACCAAACACCCTGAAGAACTTGTGTGCCAAGTTCCGGCCTAGTGACCCGTGGAGATTACGGCACCCGGATGCCAGGGATTACACATTCTACTCCCACCCACACAACTCATACAGCAGGATAGATTACATCCTCATGTCAGCCTCCCACACACACTTGATAGACCAAACCGAAATAGCACCGATAACTATTTCAGACCACGCTCACATTAGCCTAGCACTTAGCGGGAGACACAACGAGACACCCAGCAGCAGATGGAGATTGAACAGCGACATCCTCAAACACCCAGCCAATGTCATAGAGATTGAAGGGGCCATTAAGGAGTACCTTGAATTTAACGACAACGCAGATACTGACAAAAGCACATTGTGGGACGCCCTGAAAGCCACACTCAGAAGGAAATTCTTAAGCATCAAAGCCAGGATGAATAGGGAAAGAAATAAAAAAGTAGCAGAGCTAGAAAACCAAATCAGGAAACTGGAAAGGGGGCACCGCGCCAACCTAACAGACGGCAACACCCTCACCGAGCTAACAAAGAAGAAGTACGAACTAAACAAAATCCTGAGTGAGAGAGCGGGGACATGGATTAACAAATACAAGGCGATAAACCTCTGCACGGCCAATAAAGCAGGTAAAGCGCTTGCCTCCTACCTTAAAAGCAAACAGAGGCAAACATGCTATTGCCGCCATAACAGATAGCAAAAACAAATCGCAAACAGCAAACAAAGAGATCTTCGAGGTTTTCAGAAAGTTCTATGAGGGACTCTACAAAATAGATAAAGACCTCAAGTCAGACAGGGGTGCAAGCCTTCTAGAAAGGCTAAAACTTCCTAGATTGACAGAGGACCAGAAAGCTTCCCTGGAAAGCGACATAACCGGGCGGAAATCGAATTGGCAGTCACCTCACTCAAAGACAATAAAGCGCCGGGCCCGGATGGCTATACAGCCACTTTCTATAAACACTTCCTCCACCTACTGAAACCCACGATGGTGGAAGTCTTCACACACTGCGCCCAAAAAGGGAACGTGACACACTCCATGTCCGAAGCCAACATAATAGTCATCCCCAAGGAAGGCAAGGACCCGCAGCACCACCAAAACTACCACCCAATCTCCCTAATCAACACAGACTGTAAGATCTACGCAAAAGTCCTCGCGGCAAGATTAAACGCGCAGCTCCCTAACCTGATCCGGAATTCACAGGTAGGGTTCCTCAAGAACAGGATGGCCAGCGACAACACGCGTCTCCTATGCCACCTAATTAATCACACCTCGAACAACAGGGTCCCGGCAGTCATGATCGCTCTGGATGCCGAGAAGGCGTTCGATAGAGTATCGTGGCCCTTCCTGGAATGCTGTATGACAAAATTCGGTTTGGGGGGAACTATAGGAAGATGGCGATGGCTCTCTATAAAGAGACGAGAGCCCGGGTGGTGGTCAATGAGGGCACGTTGGAACCATTAACTCTAGGCAGGGGAACCAGACAGGGATGCCCTCTGTCTCCTGCCCTCTTTCTACTAGCACTCGAGCCTCTGCTGGCCATGATCAGAGACAACACAGAAATAAAAGGCATTCCGATACGAGGGACCACGGTCAAACTAGCAGCATATGCTGACGACATACTAATCACAATGGAGGACCCAGGCCCGTCCATAGCAGCCCTAATGTCCACCATCGAGGTATATGCGCAGGTCTCAGGATACAAGCTAAATAGGGACAAGTCTGAATGCAAACCAATGAATGTCCACACTACCAAAACAGTCCGAGGGAACTCAGGGCTGACCTGGCAAACGAAATTCCTGAAGTACCTCGGCCTGTACTTTGGCAAAGACCTTAAATCCACCCTGGACCATAACGAAACCACGCTACTGGAGAAACTAAAAGGGAAACTAGACACTTGGTCGCTGAGATTCATTAGTTGGTGGGGAAGGGTTGAATCAATTAAAATGATGATAACACCCATGGTTAATTACACGCTCAGTATGCTCCCGCTCATCGCAACAGATGACTTCCACAAACAGCTAGATAGGCTTATTAACAAATTCATATGGTGGGATAAGAAGCCCAGAATAAGCCTGCAGAAACTCAGACTAAACAAGAACCTTGGGGGACTCAACCTCACAAACTTTAAAAGTTCCACTCCGCATGCCTTGCCAAACAAGGGATTTACTGGGTGGTTCCGGAACAAGAGTACACGCCAGTGTGGCTGACACTGGAGAAAGCCTCCCTAGAAGGCATCAACCCCATAGCCATACTGGCAGCAAACAGACATCCGGAAGCCAACAATACCATACTCAAGAACACTAGGGCAGACCTCCTCAAGGTAGATAAGAAACTGGAACAAGGCTAGGGTAAAATACAAAGATAGGACACTAGACATGTAGGCCTGGTACAAACGGGGGATCTCCTCCCCCCCACCAGCTGGAGAAACTTGGCTCACTGAGAAGTGTGGCTCACTGGTCTCACTGGTTAGAAGCGGCAGACCCTGAAGCAGAGGTCGGCCTGGGACCAGGGTTCAATTCCCATCACGGCAGGGTCTTGGGTCAATGTCCACGGACTCGATAATTCTCGGCTAGGTGCCTAAGCTAACCATGGGTCCCACTATGCAACTCTGGGCAATAGCTTGCTTAATCTCCACAACGGCCCTATCAGCGCCGGGGATGCCTGGCTTCACCTTGGGGGTGCCCAGGAGGGACCATCTCACAGGGAAAGCCAGGACGGGATCCCCAGCGGTATACAGCGCCAGGACACTCCGTGATGGAGTAACAGTGCGCTTTACAAGTATACATTTACATTTACCACTCACTTTCGACACAATCAAGCACCTACACGACATCCCAGACGTGGAGTTCTACGCCTTCCTAAAAATCAAAGCAGCAATTTCTAGGGCAAATCTTAGTAAAGAGATCCCATCCATCCTCGAATACATGACGGGCCTAAACAAGATCGGCCACCAGACAGCCCACCTTTACAAATTACTTAGCCCGGTGAAAACGAGACTGAATGCCAAAGCGACAGGGAAAAAATCTCCCTGTGGAACTCAGCACTCAAAAATTAAGTCACCCCACAACTGTCACAAACCAAATACTGGTTACTCCACAAAGCATTCTGGACTCCGGCCCGCCTAGCCGCTGCCGGGATGCGAGAGAGCGACACGTGCTGGAACTGCCACAAGGAGAAGGGGGATTTAGCACACCTGATCCTCAACTGCTCCAAAGTAAAGTCATTCTGGACCAAAGTCAGGGAATTCATAAACACCGTAGTAGGCTAACCCATACAAGATAACTTCATAGGGCTAATCACCGCTTTCATGGCTCCTGAGCCCCAAACAAAGGAGGACAGAGACCTGATCGACCTCCTGCTCACCGCAGCGGTGAAAACAATCCTCACACCGGGAAGGCCTCCTTCAAAGCTGGCTCAACTGGGTTACCTTCCGTAGGGGGGCAGACAATATAACAGCAAACTACTCACCCAACCACTCAGCAAGAGGGGAGATGTGGAGCGCCCTAGACAAACACCTAGTCCCTTTCAAACCACCGTGAGCAACACACACGTTACATGATAAAGCCCTGGCACGGGGCAAACAAAGCTAAAGCACCTGTCCTCCCCCCTCCCCTACCTCTTTTCTCTCTTTCTTACTATTCCTGCAACTCCCTCTACCTGAGGGTAGTACTGAAGCTCGCCAGAACTAGCCTAATCAGAACATCGCGCAGGTGCGCATACACAGACCATTACCATGATCTTGCAACACACCTAATGTAACCCCAATGGCGTCGAATGCACAGCTGTATTACCCTCATTGTATAGATACTGTACTGTATGTATAAAAATCTCTCAATAAAATTGGTTGAAATAAAAAAAATTAAAAATAAATAAGACCTTCTCCTTATAAAACGATGACGCGTTTCGGGCTACAGAAGCACTTGTTCACATGCAGAGCACAGTCATCCATGATTGTTTTAGGTGTTGCTGAGTGCACACCCCCCTCCCGGGTTCTGTGTCATGTGATAGAAAACAGGGAAAACAGACTTTACACTCTAGCGAACTTCTTATACATAAACAAGATATTACAAAGGATAGTGATCTTGCTGTTTCATAAAAACATTCGAATCATGAATACAGACTCGCAGCATTGCACACAAAGCAAAATGGTATACTGCACAGAAATGGTGAAAAGGCACTCCCTCTGCATGTCCATTTAATTAGCCCTCAGTGGTCCTCACAGGTGAGTTCAACTAAGTGTTGCATGCTGGGAACAGTCAGGCACTTTCAAAATTACTTTACCTTTAGTAGGTTTCCGTGCTGTAGCAAAATATTCATTTAATTTAACAGCCCTCCAGTGGGCCTGCGAGATGAAAATGTTCAGTTTATTTTTTCTTTTCTGCTGTTCCACTAAGTCTTCTCAGCTGGACTGCTGGTCATAAATCATTCAACAAAACATCCCCAGTTGAAGACGCACTTGAACAGCCAATAAATTCCACTTATTCTTTAAGAATCAGTAGAACATCAGTAGAAAATCATACAAAACCATTGAAATTGCTCCTATATAGTTAGTTGTACTAACTATATTTCGCGCACCCGCAATCCACTGCTGATGATGTCACATATTACATCATTCATGACATGGTCAGTGACATCACTGATGACATCTCAAATGACATCACCGATGACATCACTGATGACATCATCCACGTGACAATCACATACACCTTTTCATACACTAGTACAATATTTCATCAGTCTTTGTAAAATACAGAGTATCATATTTGAATCTATTGTCACAGCAATAAAAGTCAAGATCCGGACGGCAGTGACCTTGATTTTAGGTTGATGGTGGCGAGTCGCTGAGCCTAACTGTGAGCGCAGCGTGAAGAAGTTGCCGCACTGCCGATCCATGTGGTGATTCATTTCTACGAGTCACGTAATGTCTCCAGGCGATATGCAGGAGTATTGACTACGGCAAAACCGTGAGTTATAGATGGTACAAATTAGACGTTGCTTTTTTGTTCCTCTCTCTCTTTTTTATACATGTCTCCACGGTGCGGACACACCTTAGCGAGTGTGGACCCCCGGGGACTTTTTTCCACTCTGGTCCTGAAGAAAGCTGAGCTAATAGCAATATACAGCAGAAACATGTCGACCTTCTGAATTGTCGACACTGTGGTTCTACTATAAACCCACGACGTGTCCCCACTGATTTTAATACGATCGGCTTACCTATTAATAAAGTTTATTCTGGGCGTAGTCGTGACTTTTTAACCATGCACACTCACTAGTTACACCCCCTTTTTTTGTAAATAAAACTTCAAAACATTTTTGCCAGCTCCGCTGCAATTGCAGGCGTCGCAGCACGCAGGAGGGAATAGTCGGTCCCTTCTGCGAGAACCCTATGATGAAGCATGTCACCTTTAGGGTGAGTGAGGGTTCTTTTTAGTAATTAATCATTCTTATTTTCGGTATTCCTTGGTTCTTCCCACTTTCTTTCACACCGCACTTAGCTTACTAAACTGTATTATAGCTTAGGCAAGCAGGGATATGGTCACTTGTACACCTCATGTATTCCACCAGGCACTCTCGTGTTGTTGAAATACAGCAATAAAAGTATCTAAAAACCCACTCAGTGATTCATAGATGTATACACACATCTAATCACTTACCTGTAGATTCACTCATACATGCTGTCAATGAACAATAGAACACTATGAAAAATACTTATACATCTATATCGACATTACACACCAGCACACATCCTATTCACATATGAAGTCATCCTACTCACTTATGCAAACAATGGATCATACTTACATATTTACTTAGCTACACACTTATACTAACACAACTTCATCTATTCATTTAGATAGTAAGTCATACTTAGTGAATTATAAAATCATTATTACAAGTATACAGTTATCCATACAGTCACTCACACAATCATTGAGTCTTATGTATACTTATTTATATACAACAACTGACACATACACTGCCTTTTATTTTTCTAGTTTGTTGGACATGTACCATTGAGAAATATATTTGCTCATCACCACACCCATAAAGATATTCACTCACCCAAACAAGTGTTAGAACATGTAGTTTTGACTTCATATATCTAGTGAATCAACTATTCACACATCTTTGGGCAGTCACACACCGCCCACCGAACCACACACACATTCACTCTCCCATACAAATATTCAGTTAACTAATCAATAACTAATATAGACTTTCACATAGCTAGTAACCAACTGTAGAATCAGTTTACACAACAACTGTGATACAGGTATTCACACAGTTTAGTCACTATCCACTATATTTAGTGAGACATTATAAATTGGTCAAGTAAACAGTCAATTACACGGAAGCTTGTTTCTGGTCCAGGGAAGACATGGCTTGGCAGTTCGGGCTGGACTGTTCCCATGAGGCACAGGGTCAGACTGATTTGCATTTAGCCATGTCTGAACTGGGGTGGCAGAGTGGGCTAAAGAACGGTGATGGATTAAAACCTGATCTTTTGACTGGGTGTGAGTGTTTGATTTATTCAGATGCTCCGTCCATCACCACCCCCTTTTGTACCGCTTTTGGCCGCCATAAGTGTGGCAGGGTATGCTCAGACGTGAGTCCCTTGCTCACTTTGCCACTGGATTCAAGCAAGCCGGGCTGAAGATGGCTGGAATGCCAGAAACCGGTCCTCGGAAGCTTGTTTCCGGTCCAGGGAAGACATGGCTTGGCAGTTCGGGCTGGACTGTTCCCATGAGGCACAGGGTCAGACTGATTTGCATATAGCCATGTCTGAACTGGGGTGGCAGAGTGGGCTAAAGAACGGTGATGGATTAAATCCTGATCTTTTGACTGGGTATGAGTGTTTGATTGATTCAGATGCTCCGTCCATCACCACCCCCTTTTGTACCGCTTTTGGCCGCCATAAGTGTGGCAGGGTATGCTCAGACGTGAGTCCCTTGCTCACTTTGCCACTGGATTCAAGCAAGCCGAGCTGAAGATGGCTGGAATGCCAGAAACCGGTCCTAGGAAGCTTGTTTCCGGTCCAGGGAAGACATGGCTTGGCAGTTCGGGCTGGACTGTTCCCATGAGGCACAGGGTCAGACTGATTTGCATATAGCCATGTCTGAACTGGGGTGGCAGAGTGGGCTAAAGAACGGTGATGGATTAAATCCTGATCTTTTGACTGGGTGTGAGTGTTTGATTGATTCAGATGCTCCGTCCATCACCACCCCCTTTTGTACCACCAGGAGACTCCAGTATAAGCCAGGGAGCTGCATTACAGAGAGGTGTAATGAGGCCACACCCTTTTTTACACCTCTCTGCAACACAGCCCCCAAGCGTGTTTGCAGAGGGGGAACTAATTCCCCTTGCATACTGCGGGTCCCTGGGGGCCAACTAGCCCACCTAGAACCTGCAGAATGCGCCAGGGGGCTGCATTGCAGAGAGGTGTAATGAGGCCACACCCTTTTTTACACCTCTCTGCAGCGCAACCCCTGGCGCGTTTGCAGAATAGGAACTAATTCCCCTTGCATACTGGGGTCCCTGGGGGCCAAGTAGCCCACCAGGAGCCTCCGGTATGTGCCAAGGGGCTGCGTTGCTTTGCCCCGGGTGCGGCCGTCCCCGGGGCAGTGTGGGGGGATTGTGGACCCCCCACACTTCTTTATCACTATGCCGCCGTGATTTGGTCCCCCCGGGGGGTAATTTTTTTAAAAACAGACCAGGTTTTTTAAAAAAAAATGTGGGCCTTTTTTGTCCTTGTGGGACCACCTGGGCAGGCCTACGGGGTCAGGGTGTATCTACCCTGCCCCCTTTTTATCTTCTTCACGTTTGTTTTTCTGCTTTCTTGTGCCTCGGTCTATCTACACGCACACATATACACATATATATATGGATATATATGCATTTATATATATATGTATGTATATGTATATACATACATATATAAACATATATAATCTGCATATCTATATAAATACAAATATAAATGCATGCATACATATACATATATGCATACATATGCATGTTATTTACATGAAAGTTTGAAAAACACTATCAAAAGCAAAGCTAAAAAGCCACCTCATTACAAACAGAATGGCTTTAACTTAAACGAGGGCGAGATCTATTGCATTTTCAATGCTTGTTTACTTTGGTTCCATCAAGAAGGCATTCAGATGTGTCACAAATTTGCCATAAATTCTGAATGTTAGCACTCTAGTTGCTCATTATATCACTGTAGTAAAGCTACTGCTCACCAGGGAAGTCTGCTGCTGGTATTCAGAGTGCATGTTTCACTCTGCATGTCAGAATTTTTTAATGAAATGGAAGAGGCTTTGAGAAGTCACTCAAAATGTGCCCTAATTTTTCTTTCTGCAGCACTAATCATACTTTCTATGGCAAAATATACCCCCTCATTTTGTTCCTTTTTAAATTAAATATTTTAAGAGTTACCACTTCATTCCAATCAAGATGGCTTCTGGTGTGCCATACTTTTGTCATAAGTAAGACTGTTAGCGCTCTAGTTGTTCTTTAGAACACTCTGGGACATTCTGTCATTGGGCTGTACTTGGGCTACATCTGGGTGCTATTTGGGCTACATTTGGGCTCTTTTGTCTCTGGTGGCCATCTTGGGAGACTGCATGTCAGAATTTTTTTATGAAATGGAAGAGGCTTTGAGAAGTCACTCAAAATGTTCCCTAATTTTTCTTTCTGAAGCACTAATCATACATTCCATGGCAAAATGAACCCCCTCATTTTGTTCCTTTTTAAATTAAATGTTTTCAGACTTACCACTTCATTCCAATCAAGATGGCTTCTGCTGTGCCATACTTTTGTCATAAGTAAGACTGTTAGCGCTCTAGTTGTTCTTTAGAACACTCTGGGACATTCTGTCATTGGGCTATACTTGGGCTACATCTGGGTGATATTTGGGCTACATTTGGGCTCTTTTGTCTCTGGTGGCCATCTTGGGAGACTGCATGTCAGAATTTTTTAATGAAATAGAATAGGATTTGAGAAGTCACTCAAAATGTGCCCTCATTTTTCTTTCTGCAGCACTAATCATATTTTCTATGGCAAAATGAACCCCCTCATTTTGTTCCTTTTTAAATTAAATGTTTTCAGACTTACCACTTCATTCCAATCAAGATCGCTTCTGCTGTGCCATACTTTTGTCATAAGTAAGACTGTTAGCGCTCTAGTTGTTCTTTAGAACACTCTGGGAAGCTGCAGTAGAACACAAAGGAATCAACTGACAGTCGCTGCCCTTGTTGGATGTACATGTTTTACTGCGAATGTCAGACTTCATTCTCACATGACTGAGAAAGATAATGTGAATTTACAGAATTAAATATGCTTTCAGTTTAGCTTATAGATCCCCTTCCAAACCACTGTGGGAAAAGCATGAGATAATAGTTTTCTTTCAAACATGAATCATGATATCCCAGCAGAAGCCTTTTTCACATGGTAAAATCACCTTAGAACACACCACAATTCCTAAAATGAGTATGGTACCATCAACAAATGATTTATAATGTAACTAAAGTCCTAAAACCTTCTATTAACTGCAATGCTTTTTAATGAGGTGCTATCATGTATATTGGTCCCAAGATGGCGGCCAACACTTCTTGGATGAAGAATTTGTGTTTTGAAAACAATTTTCTTTGCCTTGTGGTCCTTGTGGGACCCCCTGAGCATGCCTAGGGGGTCAGGGTGCTTCTACCCTGCCCCATTTTTGAGTTCTACACGTTTGTTTTTCTGCTTTCCTGTGCCTCAGTCTACCGAGGCACAAGATGGCTGCCAACACTTTCTGGTTTGGAGTGTTGACAGACATTGGCAGCCAATCAGAATGCAGCTCGTGCTCGAAAGGTAAGCTTACAGTATGCTTACACGTAAGCTGCTATAGATATATATATGTTTTCTCTTTTGATTTTCTCAGGAACTACTGGAGGGATTTTCACCAAATATAGCAAAGGCACATCTGCGTACCAGTCCCTACAATTTTGCAAAGTTTGGCGTAATTCCGTTCAGCGGTTCGGGCTGTAGACTTGTCAGAACGTCCTATGGAAATTAACATTGGGAAAACACGTTTTGGGACCCCCTTTTTTCTCAGCCCCCACTTCACGAATCCCCCCGAAACTTTCAGGGAAGGAGCGCAGCGGAGCTGGCCAAAATTTTAGAAAATTACACGCAAATTCCTCAACCGGCGCCAAAGTTATTCCCAACAGAATGTTGCGGATTTCCTATGGTAGCCAATCCTAACTATATATACCTACTGGCTATTGCCAGTAGGTAATATATATATATATATATATATATATATATATATATATTTATTTATTACCTACTGATGGTTGCCAGTAGGTCGTTATAGTTATGACCTATTTTCCATAGGAAATCCACAACATTCTATTTGCAATAACTTTGGCGCCGGTTGACAAACCTTCGCGAATTTTTCAAAACTCGTGTGGCGATCCGGTCTGCTCCTATCCTGAAAATTCGGGGGGTGATTCATCAAGCGGGGGCCCAGAAAAAAGGGGGTCCCAAAACGTTTTTTCCCCATGCAATTTCCCATAGGAACCTTTAGCCGCAGCTACAGCCCGAACTGATGAACGGAATTACACCAAATTTGGCAAAGAGGTAGTCCTTGGTTCAGACTCCTGCCTTTTTGTTAAATGGTGTAAATCCATTCAGTAGTTACTGAGAAAATCATGCGTGGCCATATATATCTATGGCCGCGCAGGATCTGCGCACCCTCCCGATGACAAGCTGTATGCTAATTGGCTGTCAACACTCCAAACCAGGAAGTGTTGCCAGCCATCTTGTGCCTCAGTAGAACCGAGGCACAAGAAAGCAGAATAAAAAATGTGAAAAACGCAAAAAGGGGGCAGGGTAGAAGCACCCTGACCCCCTAGGCCTGCTTAGGTGGTCCCACAAGGGCCCCCCACACTTTTTTTTTTTTTAAATCAGCAAAATCCATGCAGGTTGCGCGGATCATGCCGATAAAAAAAAAAGAAGTGCGGTCTCCCGCGCTTCCTTGGTAATTAGCCCCCAGGGTGGTAAATCCCGGGGGCAATGTGTTTTATGGAATGAGGGGCCCAGAGGAGCCCCCCAGCCCCGGGGACTGCCACCCCCGGGGCTTTTCTGAATTATGTGGGGGTCTCAGCCCAGGGCTTCTAAGACATGGGTGTGGGGCTCAAAGGACCCCTAAGCCCTGGGAACCGCCACCCCCGGGGCTTTACAAAATTATGGGCGGGGGCTCACAGAGCCCCGGGGACCGCCACCCCCGGGGCTGTTTGTTTTCAAAAATGACACGTGTGGGGGGCTTGAGCCCCCCCCCACATTCCCCAGGGACCGCCACTTCCCAGGGGCACTAAGAGTTTAAATTGGGGGCTCCGTTATGGACCAACACCCCCGGGGCTTTGAAAATGTTGGGAGGGGGCCGCGCGGCCCCCCTCCTGGAGCCAATGATGGCACTGGGTACCCCCATCCCCCAGGGCAGTGTCCCGGGGTGCCCACCCCAGGACACTGTAGTTTGCTATGGCAGGGCGGGAGCCTCGCGGCTCCCACCCTGCCATAGCAAACTTGGTTTGGATTTTGAAAGAGAGAGCAGGGAAACCTGTTCTCTCTTTCAAAATGCAAACCAAATTGCTTTTCCACACGGGGAGCTGCATCTTAGCAGCTCCCCATGCGGAAAAGCAATGCCGGCTCCCGCAGGAGGCGCAGAGCCGGCGGGACTGTGAGGGGTTTGAGGACCCCCCTCGGTCCCCAACGGAGAGGGCCAGCCCCGGCGGATGGGGTCCCCTTGCTGCCGATTATGGGTACGGGAGGGGGGCCTCGAGGCTCCCTTCCCGAATTTACAGTATTTTAAAAAAGAATTAGGGGCAGGCCCTGGGGATGGGATCCCCAGGGCCTAAAAATTAGAAAAAATGGGGGGCTACACAGCCCCCCTTCTTAAAAAAAAAAGACCGCCATTGCGCCGGAGGATACACCCCCTCCTTTCAGCACTCTGCAAACGCGCCCCCTGGGGGTCAACTAGCCCACCACGAACCTCCAGTATGCGCCAGGGAGATGTTCTGAGGCCACGGCCCATTTTACACCTCTCTGCAATGCAACTCTGTGGCGCTATTGGAGGTAGCTGGTGGGCTAGTTGCACCCTAGGGACCCCCAGGATTCAAGGGGAGTTAACCCCCAACTTGCAACGAGCCACGGGTGCACTTGCACAGTGGCGAAGGGAGGGGGCGGGGCCTGAGTTGACATGTGTGTCAACACATCCTGTGGCGCGGTTTTGCAGAAACGAAAGTAATCATCCTACGGTTGTGGTTTATATACGTTTTGGTTATTGAAGTCACTGTGGAACCAATTTAGTGCTCCTCCCATTTTTTGTCACATTTATCAGTTGACACGCGCTCACATTTCCACTGTTTAACTTGCGCACATGTTTTTGTAAAAGTGAAACTTGTTAAACAGTTTTAGTTTCGTTTTATATCCTCATACGTATTCGCTCTTTCTTTTAATTCTTTCTCTCTTTTATTATATGAGTATTAAAATAAATATCTTTGTATTTATTTTTTAAAACTAAATACAAAGTATATTTATTGGTTACTGTGTACAGTTTCTGTCCACAATTTTAATACACTTCCCCATCCAAAACCCCTATTATCTTTATTTTTTTTAAAGTTACTATTCGTTTTTTAAATTTATTTGAGTATTAAAATAAATACATTATTGTTGATGTGCGAGTTCCTTCCCAAATACACAGTTGATTGCCACATCTCTGAACTTCTGGAGGTACCTGGTGGGCTAGTTGGCCCCCAGGGACCCACAGGATTGAGGAGGAATTAATTATCTAATTTAAAACGCGCCACAGGGCGTGTTTGCAGACATGTCACCTCAGGCCACGTCCCCTTCTTTCACCGCTGTACCCCGTTGCGGGTTTTAAGTTGGGGAATTAATTCTCTTTCAATACTGAGGGTCCTTGAGGGCCAAATAGCCCAACAGGTATCTCCAGCATGCGACAGGGAACTGCATTGCAGACAGGTGTTCCGAGGCCACGCCTCTTTTTACATCTCTCTGCAACACAGCTCTTACTGGAGGTACCTAGTGGGCTAGTTTGACCGTAGGGACCCTTAGGATTCAACAGGACTTAATGTCTCAACTTAGAACGGTCACTAGGCGCGTTTTCACAGTGGCGCGTTTTAAGCTGGGGAAATAATTCCCCTTCAATTCTGAGGGACCCTGAGGGCCAACTAGCCCACCAGGTGCTTCCAGTAAGCGCCAATGCGCTGCGTTGAAGAGAGGTGGTGCAGGCTGTGCTTCTTTTTACACCTCTCTGCAATGGCGCATACTGGGCGTACCTAGTGGGCTAATTTGCCCCCTGAGACCTTCAGGATTCAAGGGGACTTAATCTCCCAAATTAAAACGGCCACAGGGCGTGGTGAAGGGAGGGGACGGGGCCTGAGGTGGCGTGTGCAAACACACCCTATAGCGCATTTTAAGTTGGGGAAATAATTCCCCTTCAATCCTGAGTGACCCTGGGGGCTAACTAGCCCACCAGGTGCTTCCAGTAAGTGCCACTGCACTGCGTTGCAGAGAAGTGGTCCAGGCTGTTCCACTTTTTACACCTCTCTGCAAAGCAGCTCTGTGGCGCTTATAGGAGGTACCTACTGGGCTAGTTGGACCCTAGGGACCCTCAGGATTCAAATGAACTTAATCTCCCAGGTTAAAATGGCCACAGGACGGGTTTTCATAGTTTGAGATGTCATCATTGATGTCATGAGTGATGTCACTGACTATGTCATGAGTGATGTAATATGTGACGTCATCAGCAGTGCATTGCGGGCACGCAAGTTATAGTTAGCTAAACTAACTATACCGGGGGAATTTCTATGGTTTTGTATGAGTGAAATGTCCATCTAACTATAACGCCCCTGAAACCTATGTTTTTTTTCTGTGAATATATATATATATATATATATATATTACCTACTGGCGGTCGCCAGTAGGTATATATAGTTAGGATTTTTTCTCTATGGGATTTTTGAAAATTCTATGTCTAATAACTTTTGCGTTTGTGGACGGAATTGGCTGAAATTTTCAGGAAAATGGCACATTTTGTTTCTGAGCAGCCCTTGAAAATTTGGGGGGGGGTTCGTCAAGGGGGGGCCGAGAAAAAAGGGGGGTCCCAAAACGTGTTTTTAACATTGAGTTTTCCATAGGGCGGTTGGCCTCACTTTTAGCCCGAACGGCTGAATGGATTTGCACGAAACTTGGCAAAATTGTAGGGACTGGTAGCCCGATGTGCCTTTTGTAGGTCTCAATATATGTGCTCCAGTGGATTTTGAGAAATTAACGTTTAAAAAAAGATATATATCTGTAACAGCGGACCAGGCAGCGTCCCAGGACGCGTACTTTTCGCGCAACGGAGCTTTGTGAAGCGAAGCTGATTGGTTCTCCGGCGTCTGTCAACATTCCAAACAGTCCGTAGCGGCCGCCATCTTGTCTCTCGGTAGGATCGAGAGACAAGAGGAGGCCAAAGCGAAGGGGCAAATGACCATAAGGGGGAATAGTAGATCCTCGCTGACCCCCTAGGTTTGATGTGGAGGTTTTAAAAGGGCCCCGCGGGGCAAAAAAAAAAAATAATAATAATAATCGAACGGCTGAATGGATTTGCACGAAACTTGGCAAAATTGTAGGGACTGGTAGCCCGATGTGCCTTTGCTAGGTCTCAATATATGTGCTTCAGTGGATTTTGAGAAATTAACGTTCAAAAAAAGATATATATCTGTAACAGCGCACCGCTTCGCGTACTTTTCGCGTTACGGAGTTTTGCGAAGCGAAGCTGATTGGCTCTCCGGTGTCTGTAAACATTCCAAACAGTACGTAGCGGCCGCCATCTTGTCTCTCGGTAGGATCGAGAGACAAGAGGAGGCCAAAGCGAAGGGGCAAATGACCATAAGGGGGCATAGTAGATCCTCGCTGACCCCCTAGGTTTGATGTGGAGGTTTAAAAAGGGCCCCGCGGGGCAAAAAAAAATAATAATAATAATAATCGAACGGCTGAATGGATTTGCACGAAACTTGGTAAAATATTAGGGACTGGTAGCCCGATGTGCCTTTGCTAGGTCTCAATATATGTGCTTCAGTGCATTTTGAGAAATTAACGTTCAAAAACAAGATATATATCTGTAACAGCGCTCCGCTTCGCGGAGATAAAATTATATCTGTATTACCTAGCTGTTGCTAACACCAGTTAGCGACGGCTAGTAGGAGATAGCGACCATCTTGGGCTCCACTTTGCATGTGAGTGATATTTATCACTAATGACATGCAAAGTGGGCATGCCAAGATGTTAGCGACTGGAAACAGTCGCTAACATCGCTATCTCCTATTATCAACTTTTGGAAATATTCGAGATAAGCGCGAATATCTCCAAAAAGTAACAGCTGCCCTGAGCAGTTCTTAGCCATGTTATGCAATGGGAGGTGGATAACATGGCTAAGAGCATTAGCTCGGTAATGCATGAATATCGCTGAGTTTTCAGCAAAATTAATGCATTGCGGTCGTTTTTTATCGTATTTGCGATAAACCTTGATAATAGCAAGGTTTATCTGCGATAATTTCTGACGGTAAAAAAATCTTTGCAATGCATCGTTAGGGATAAATATCGCTTAACTTTGGTAATATGCCCCAACGTCTGTTAACGTTCGATTCGAAGGAAATCAGGAAGTGTTGAAAAACATTGTCTGCGCCATCTTGTCTTTTTTCAAATGCCACACTTTTGTCGTGCACGGCAGCCATTTTAGATGCCTTGACCAGACCCACTCTGTGCACGCTGTCGATCCTTAGCATGGCTCCCCACCCTCGCAAGCATCTCACCCAGGCAGTGGTCACCCCCGCTCTCTGTCTTATGCATGGGTAATAAACCTCCCCCCATCTGCGCTGCTCTTCCCTGAGAATCACACCCTGTGCCCGCCCGACACCTCCCTTTCGCCCTATTCACTACCGCACCCTCTGACACTCCTTTTCCTCTGTGTCCGATTGTCCAGGCCGGTCCTAGGCTATCAGCTAGCCCTGCAGATGTAGTTTATGGCCACAGCTGTAAAGAATCACCCCTCTTCAAAGGAGTTATAGTAGATCAAGGCCCACACTCGATGAGATCCGTCACAGCAGAAGCGTTGCTATTATCTGAAAACCATCCTGTATTGTGATTGGGGAGGGGACTGAGCGTGAAGCGGAAGATTCCAGGGATGACTCTTTGTACATCAAAGTTTTTACAATTATGTGTCACATTAAAAATATATAGCACTCCGACAAAGTAGTAAGATTATAAAACTTTAATAATTTATAAATATATACAAGAAAACAAAAATAGTAATAACATATAAACATTTTTAGGGAAAAACAACGAAGTAGCGGTCGGCTGTGCGAATAGTCCCAATGCAGCACAACGTCCAGATTTCCGGCGTGGGGCGTCGCGGGGGGTGGGTCATCAGTAGCAAACTGTTGTGCGAATAGTTCCAAGGCAGCAGAACGCGCCGAAATCTAGATGACACGAAAGTGATGTCTAGTAAGTTGCCACCCAGCAAATAACGGCGTGGGGCGTCGTGGGGGGTGGGTCATCAGTAGCAAACTGTTGTGCGAATAGTTCCAAGGCAGCAGAACGATGGCACCAAGGTGATGTCCAGTAAGTTGCCGCACTGGTTTTGGTATCCTACAATGCTGCTCCGAATAACGGCGTGGGGCGCCCCGGGGGAGGCGGCGTGAACGGGCCTCTCCAGGTGGAGTGTCATCTGTTGTAGTGGGGCGCCCCTTTACCGTTTCAGTTGCCATTCCGTCCGTTTTTGGTCCACTGTGTCAAAAGCCGCAATTCAGCTGAGTTGCGCCCACTCTTGCGGTGCAGCGATAGGCGGCTGTCACAGGACTCTCAAAATGGCGGCAGGCTCTTTCCTTTTTGGGCCTGGTCCACTGAAATGGCCCTGGGACACCTTGGAAATCGGACGCTTGTCTGCTAGGTCTTGGACCCCATTCTCGAAAGCGTCCCCTCCGCCTTGAGAATTCATCAAAAGTTTTGGGGGCCCCGACTCCTGCAGGCTTCTGGTGGGGAGCGGCTGCCATGATTGCTCGCGGAATGACCACGACGGAGCTACGAGATGGTGGTGCTCTCATGCTGACGCCAGTTTAGTCTGAAACATCCAGAAACAAGGTGGGGCTTTCATCGTTTGGGAAAAAAAAAAAAAGTTTTCATCCAATGAAAAGTGTTGTTTTTAGGTCATATGATCAAGCCTTCCATCATTAGGAAACCAAAAGTAAAATGAACCAATGAAAAGTTTTATAAACAAGTCACATGACCTGTTATGCGGCATAGGGTATAAAATGCGGAGAAAATACGTTGGCACGTGAGGCGGCGTCAGTAGCGGACCGATGTGCGAATAGGCCGAAGGCAATACAACGCGCCAAGATCCGGATGGCACCGAGGTGGTGTCCAGCAAGTTGCAGCACTGGTGTGGCCATCCTACAATGCTGAAAGTCGGCGTGGGGCGCCCCGTTGGCCTGTGAGTTTGCGTCAGTAGCGGACCGATGTGCGAATAGGCCGAAGGCAGCACAACGCGCCAAGATCCGGATGGCACCGAGGTGGTGTCTAGTAAGTTGCCGCACTGGTGTGGCCATCCAACAATGCTGAAAGTCGGCGTGGGGTGCCCCGTTGGCCTGTGAGATGGCGTCAGTAGCGGACCGATGTGCGAATAGGCCGAAGGCAGCACAACGCGCCAAGATCCGGATGGCACCGAGGTGGTGTCTAGTAAGTTGTCGCACTTCTGTGGCCATCCTACAATGTTGAAAGTCGGCGTGGGGCGCCCCGTTGGCCTGTGAGATGGCGTCAGTAGCGGACCGATGTGCGAATGGGGCCAAAGGCAGCGCAACAATATTTTCTGACTGACACCACAAGGCGCTGAGATGCCAAGATCCGGATGGCACCGAGGTGATGTCTAAGTTGCGGACTGATGTGCGAATGGGGCCAAAGGCAGCGTAACAATATTTTTTGTATGGAAGATACCACTAGGCGTTGAGATGCCAAGATTCGGATGGCACCGAGGTGATGTCTAGCAAGTTGCTGTACTGGTGTGGTCATCCTACAATGCTGAAACTCGGCGTGGGTCGCCCCATTAGCCTGTGAGATGGCGTCAGTAGCGGACCGATGTGCGAATAGGCCGAAGGCAGCACAACGCGCCAAGATCCGGATGTCACCGTGGTGGTTTCATAGTTGAGAGGCACTTCATCTGCAGTGGGGCGCCGAGATCCGGATGGCACCGAGGTGATGTCTAGCAAGTTGCTGTACTGGTGTGGTCATTCTACAATGCTGAAAGTCGGCGTGGGGCGCCCCATTAGCCTGTGAGATGGCGTCAGTAGCGGACTGATGTGCGAATGGGGCCAAAGGCAGCGCAACAATATTTTCTGAAGAGAAGACACCAAAAGGTGCTGAGATTCCAAGATCCGGATGGCACCGAGGTGGTGTCTAGCAAGCTATGCAGTTGAGTTGTGTGCGCACTTGCGGCGAATAGGTCGAAGGCAGCATAACAATGTTTTTTGAATAGAAGACACCACAAGGCGTTGAGATTCGGTTACCACCGAGGTGATGTCTAGCAAGTTGCCGCACTGGTGTGGCCATCCTACAATACTGCTCCGAATAACGGCGTGGGGTGCCCGAAGGGGGGGGAGCCGGCGTGAATGGGCCTTCCTAGGTGGAGGCTCGTCTGCTGTAGTAGGGGGCCCCTTTACCGTTTCAGTTGCCATTCAGCTGAGTTTCGGCTGCTCTTGATGCTACAGCGACAGGCGACTGCAAGAGGACTCTCAAAATGGCGGCCTGTTCTTTGGATTTGGGCCTGGTCCACTAAAATGGCCCTGGGACACCTTAGAACTCGGACGCTCGATTTTTTTTTCCTTTCCTGTACATGCAAAAAAAGGTAAATGCCCGGTACGTTACACGCTTCATCTGCCACGATGAACTCTCCAGAGGAACCGAAAAAAAATATAGTTGTGGTAACTATACCATGCATCGTCATATGGAGAGGTGGCACCAATTAATTATAGTGCTGCATAAAAGAGAGATTTGGAGGAGAACCCCTGACCTGCTAGTACATTCATCAAAGAAGTGGCACTGAGAGCTTCAGAGGCAAGGGAAACGGTCCCAAATATTTAGAAGAACTTTGGAAAGATTAAAATGACATGTTTAGATTGTGGCAAATTAATTTCATGTGGACAGATGAGTGTTACTCTAATAAATACAGCATATAAACATCATCATAGTCGATGGTTGGTAGAGACATTTTGACTATATCCTGGACCTGCCCGTCCTCGCCCAAAATGGCGCCGGAATAAATGGGACTCGTAACTCCTTGTTGTGTACTGGTTGCAGAACCTTGAAATCACGAGATACGTATGCAGTTTTGAAGCACATGGCGGGCGGGGACGAGAATTGATTTCGACATCCCTATTGATATTAAGTTCTGATGTGTTATTGATTACTGTACTGTTGAAAGTTCGAATTAACGTCACCCATGGTACTTGCCCGCAAATGTATATCTAGATAATTTTATTGTAACTGGCCCTGTCATATTTTAATTATAAAATGTACGTCCACCGATTCCGTAACTGTTAGACACCTTAGTTCTTGCAACCTAATGGCCCGCCCGTTACGTTCCTCTACAGTGTAAATGTCTATTCATCATATACGATTACAGTTTGCTCTGTGGCAGGCCCACGTGGTTATAGGCTCGTATTTGTATAATGAAATTTTCACAATAAAGGTTTTTAAAAGAAAACATGGTAGTAGTATATACATTGGTAAAGTTTTTAATAATAGTGACTGTTTTAGAATCATTAAAAGGCAAGTGAAATAAAGCAGACCAATTACATGAAGGGTAAAAGGTATAATACGAAGGAACGCAGTAAAGATAAATGGTCAAGGGCTGTTGTGTTTTCTATTCCTGCAACATAAAGTGATCGATAAGAATCTCATTTTCAGGCGTATCGGCGACTAAGACAGCAGGTCGACCCTCTTTTGCTCAACGGCTCCGTCATGGGACGAAGAAACGCTCTTTTTCTCGAAAAAAGAATATATTTTACTTGCAGGACAGTTGTAAAATTTCCGGGAAAGTACATTAGCCTGGAACATTATAACATATATTTAAGAAAAAATAATGTTCGGAAGTAATGAAAAGCGTAATTTTTAGGTCATATGACCAAGCCTTTCATCATTACAATAAGAAAAGTAAAATGAACCAATGAAAAGTTTTATTAACAAGTCACATGACTTGTTATGCTTACGTTACGCGCTGCGCGCCCCGGATGACTTCCGGATGCGCTAACGCGGCGCGTCATATGACGCATTACGCGACAACGCAGGTCCAGAATATAGTCAAAATGTCTCCACCAACCAGCGGTCGGAACACAACCCCTTTCAGCAGGCTAAATAGTTCTGTTAAATGACAACAGAAGGGACAGGCAACAAGAACCATCAGTCAAAGAGGGGAGGGCTAGTTCTTCTCTACCGGGTTACATTGGGGCGCTACCGGAACTGATCGAATTGGTAGTCTACAGTGTTTCTGGATGTTTCAGACTGAAGCTGGGGTTAGCATGAGAGCAGCACCATTTCGTAGCTCCGTCGTGGTCATTCCGCAACCAATCATGGCAGCCGTTCTTTATCGTTATTTTGGGCGGGGTGGGTGGCGGAGCCGAGCTGTTTTGCAGCCATCATTGTGTGGAGTTCAGTTCATCTCACTAGTTTTGTATTTGTCATGAGGGGTTGTTCCTAATGTTTCTATTTTAGCGAGGTCAAAAAGAGATCCCATTAGTGGCCTACTGATTTTGCTCGATTCCTTTTCTTTTTTTTTACACGATTTTTCGTTATCTGCAAAGACTAAACAGAGTATTGCGACTCTGTGTTTGTTTGTAAATAGAGAATGAACCAAAGAGAACTAATTCTAAAACAGTAAATACTTGGATAACAATCAATCAAATGGAGAGAGAAGCAGGCACGACGGATTACAACGGGGGCAAAGGCCTGCGTTAACTACCTTTCACTATCTGCAAAGAGAGAGTACTCCTAATAGAAATGAGGGGGGGGGGGGCACCATTCAAAGCAGATCAGTGTGCATAAACACGAAAATGTTTTCACTTACCACGTACTTGACATTCGACAGCTTATGATATTTGCTATTAAAAAACCATTGAAATTCACTGAAAAAACCATAGGTTATAGACCATATATAGTTAGGAATTAGCATTTACAAAACCTTGAAAATTCACTGAAAAAACCATAGGTTATAGACCATATATAGTTAGGAATAAGCATTTAAAAAACCTTATTTTACTCACACAAAACCATTGAAATTCCATATATAGTTAGTTGCACTAACTATATATTGCGCACCCGCAATCCACTGCTGATCATGTCACATATTACATCATTCATGACATGGTCAGTGACATCACTGATGACATCACTGATGACATCTCAAATGACATCACTGATGACATCACTGATGACATCTCATTTGACATCATTCTTGTGCTAATACGATAAACCTCTTCAGACTCTAATATAACCTTAGATACACTCAGTGTATACAGACACTCACACACTGCCACTCATCCATGGAGTTACTCACACACCCAGTCAGTCATGCAAAGAAACAATCTCACCTCCATTTCTTCAACTATACAGTTAAACACACCTTACTTATTGAAACATATACTAACACATATTTACTCTCTTATACAATCCCTGATACAAGTTCACAATGATCGATACAACCACTCACTCATTCAGTGGCTCTCATGCACAGTTATTTATATATGCCAACTCTCACATGTACTGTGTTTTACATATGTACTTACTATGACATGTAGCATTGAGATATCCATTCACTCATCAATACACTCATGCACACAGTCAACTGCCCATGTAGCTGTTTCCACATGCACTCTTGAACTCATACACCTAGTGAATAAACTGCTCACACATCTATGCATAGAGTCACACACCTTCCAGCCACCCCCACACAAACTCAATCTCCCATAGAAATACTTGGGCAACCAATTAATAACACATATAGCCTCTCGTATAGCTAATGATCAACACATGCAGCAGTTTACAGAACAACAGACATAATGATGCACAAATTTAGACAGTTTAGTCACTAACCCATGCACTCAGTGAGATACATTTAATCACTCACTCATACAGTCAGTCATGCACCTACTAAATCCTTCGTCCAGACACTTATACATCCACTCATTCTTCAATATGTAAGACATATTTAAACTTTACAGAAACACACAGTCACTGGATGATGTCATCAGTGATCTCATCAGTGATGTCATTTGAGATGTCATCAGTGATGTCATCAGTGATGTCACTGACCATGTCATGAATGATGTAATATGTGACATGATCAGCAGTGGATTGCGGGTGCGCAATATATAGTTAGTGCAACTAACTATATATGGAATTTCAATGGTTTTGTGTGAGTAAAATAAGGTTTTTTAAATGCTAATTCCTAACTATATATGGTCTATAACCTATGGTTTTTTCAGTGAATATATATATATATATATATATATATATATATATATATATATATATATATATATATATATATATATATAAAACAATAGATACATAGCAAATGAATTAATTTATGCACACATTAAAGTTATGGCTATATACATGCAAGAGTGGAAACCATATATTAGGTAAACACATCCTTGTGATAGTGGCAGACCTCCTCTCCCCCTAATATAACCTTTGATACACACATCCAAAAATAGAAACTAACATTTTCAAAAAAATGGACATTCCAATACCAGTTACAACAACTTATTCAGTAATTCCAATATCTACATTCACATCCACCAACAGTTCTATATAGTCACTCATACATGTACTCACTCATCATATGTACTCATACACCTATACATTCTGTTACACACCGCCACTCATTCATAGTTACTCACACACATAGTCACTCAAGCTAATAAAGAATCAAACATCCATTTACTTGCATATACAGTTATACACAAACCGCTACACTTACTTCTACAGAAACGTACACATACTTACTTTCTTAAGCAATCACTTATAGAAAAACATACTTATTTATACAGTAACTCTTCCAATCTCTCACTCTCACATATACTCACTTATATACATCAATACTCACATATACTAGTTTAAAATGTATGTAGTTACTCATAAAGACACTATTGAGACAGTCATTCACTCACTAACACACCCATACACACACTAACACACCCATTCATCCACCCATACAGTCCTGCACACATGCTGTCTTCAACACATATAAACCGTGAGTCACTCATTCATGCATCTATGCACTAAGTAGTGCCCCCCTTCGAACCATACAGACACTCAGACACTCATAATGATACTCAAAAACCAACTAATAACCCATATAGACACTCATGTAGCTACTCACTAACCCATGCAGCCACTTATACACGATGTGAGAGACTTTTACAGATATTTACATATTTAAACATTACTAGCTAACCCATGTATTCACTAAGATACACTTAATCAGTCAGTTATACAATCAATTTTACAAATAAAATCCATTTAGACACTTATTTACCCATTTATTCTTACATCGACCTTGAGATATACATATATATTAAAAAAATCAGAAAGACCCACATTCAATGGATGATGTCATCAGTGATGTCATTAGTGATGTCATTTTTGTTTGTATATATTTTATTAGCATTTCTTAAACACGGCAAGTATGTTCAATACAGGCAATGACAGTCATCAGAAGATTATGGAAAAGGGGGAGGAGAAACATACATCTTCTGCAAATTGCACGATATCATAGCAATACATTATTCAATAACAGTGTGAAAGTAAACTACTCATGCATATCGACAGTCTGGCGAATACATTTTTAAGTTGGGGTGTACTGTATTTTATAGTCCGGTACGTGCGATGACGACCTGTACCGGTGACAGCTCAGGAATCGACATTTTCTCATGTTTTCCCCCCGTGTTTGATTTTAAATATAGGTCTGCCATTGAAATCACAGGATAAAAAACAATCCAGTTGGTACATCATGCATTTGTCCACATCTCATGGACGTCTGTCATAATTGCGGAACGTATCCTAATGTGCAGTAGGACAGTGTTGTGTACAACATAACAATGATGCAATACAATTGTTCCTGCCATGACAGTGCTGTAATCAAGAAGTGAACAACTAGTGATAAAAACAAAACCTAAAAGGAGACGTAAGAGGGGGGGATGGTCATCGAATGTGAGGACGTGGTGTGCAGTTCGGATCAGGGACCTGTCGGTGCATTGTGGGTTCATGGCTGCCTTCTGGTGGTGAGTGCGGGTATTTTCTTGGTGCTGGGGAGGGCCGAGGGCCGGTGGCAGGAGGTGCGTTGCGTGCCCGTGGAGTCAGGTGGGGCGTCACCGTGGCGAGCACGATGGGGCATCGTCTGTGGGTGCATCAGTGGTGTCCTGTGAGTGGTTACAAGCGTCTCTGTCGGGGGCTTCAGGGTCACGGTCCATGTTTTCTGTCTCGGTCCGCACCCCCTGGCATTCCTTATGTAAGGAGCTCAGCATCTCGTCCCACAATGCTGCGATCGGGAATTTCCGCAATCCCGCGGTTTCCTCATTGTGTAGGGTGATGCTTTCTGCTTTTGCCCAGTTGCCCAGGGAGGTATGCCAGTGGTTAACTAGGGGTGGGGTGGGTCGTTTCCAGTGTTTCGTGATCAGCCGTTTGGCCGTAAGGAGGCCAAGGTCCCAGAAACGAGAGGGAACTCTATTAAGCTTGGTCCGTCTGTATATGCCCAGTAGTAGTAGTAGTAAAATCTTTATTCGGGATTCATTTTCCATGAATTACCATAAAAGTATTATTACATTTCATTTACAAACATTATTGAAAAGAAAACATTTCCAAATCATTACAGTTTATCTTCAAATTGATTAAGTAAAACAATTTAGCTATTGTAATTATGAAAATTGACCCTTGACTTAAAAATGCATTTTAGGAAGGTACTGACGGCTTTACAGATATATTCTGAACTTAAAAATTGTAACCTCAACATTGCAGGGCGACATTTACGGAGTCCAAAGGTTTTCAGCAATGGGGTTAAGAAAAGTGTTCGATGGACAGAGTAATATTTACAAAACAAAACCGTATGTATTGTTGACTGCTCAGATATTCCATCACAAGGACAGGGGATTAAACTCTCATCCCAACTGTTTCTATTTGGGAATGCTACTATCCTGTGAAAAATTTTCAATCTGAATCTCGTTAGCAGGAATCGTTCGAACTGCGAGCCAACATAGGTTAGGTATGGTTCCATCTCAATGGTCGTCATAACTGCCAAAGAATGCTGTACTGATGTTTTTTTGATCTCCTCAGTAATACGTAGTATATGCCCAGTATACATGCTTCCCATGTGTGTGGTACCTGCATATCGGTGCAGCGCTCTAATGTCGGCAGCACCGTCTGCCAGTACATCTGAAGTTGCGGGCAGCGCCATAGCATGTGTAGTAAGTCCGCGCCCTCCAGCGCACATCTCGGGCAGCCAGCCGTGGTGCCCGGGAAGTACAGGTTAATTTTGTCTGGCGAGAGGTACGCACGATGTAGTATGTAGAACTGGATCAGCTTAAAGCGCGCATTTCGTGGGATGTTCTTGGGGCCTAATAATATCATCGTCCATTCTCCATCTGTCCAGTCCTTCCCCCTGTCAGCTGCCCATTTATCTTGCAGTGGCTGTAAGGTATGTTGTGTGTGTGACAACAGAGCTTGTGTCAGCCAGTGCACCACATGTGTACCATTCCCCATAACGTGTAAGTGCTGTATCAGTTGATGTGTGGGTGGTTCCTCTGCTATGTTCCCCCATCGTTGCGTGTATGCCATGATTATGGAGACATGTTGTAAAAACTGCCCCGCTGGGAGACCAGTGTCGTTAGCTAGTGTCACGAAAGGAATCAGGGCGCCATCGGCGTATAGGTCTGCCATGGTGTCCACCCCTGTGCGTGTCCAGTGTTCTAGTGCTGCTTCCGTAACGACAGATGAGGTTTTGGGGTGCCCAGGAGTGGTACTGCAGGGGCGTATGGTTTAGTGTGCTTAGTTAGCTTTAAGCTCCTGGTGTAGCAAGCGACAGCGACGGCTGCATGTAGTTGTGATGTTCTCCTCATGGGTGCTAGAGGGTGGAAGAGAGAGTGTATTTGTGTATGAGTCAGCATATCTGTGGCCGTGGCAGTATCCTCTATGTTCCTGCCCGCGAGCCAGGCTGTTACCCACTGCAGTTGTGCCGCCAGATAATAGAGTTCTAAATTTGGCACTGCGAGGCCTCCGTCACTGACCGGGGTGTAAAGTTTGCGCAGTGCCACTCTAGGTCTTCCGGCATTCCATATCAGGTCCCGGACCATGGTTTCCAGCTCCTTGAAGGTGCGAACCCGAACATATGTTGGGATGTTAGCAAAATAATATAGGAGTCTGGGCAGGACGATAATTTTCGTCAGTGTCACTCTGCTTGGCACGTTGAGTGGGAGCGTCTTCCAGAAGGAGACCTGGGATCTTATGGATGTTATGGCGCGTGTCAGGTTGCCATCGAGAATGTCCTGGGGTGTTCTGTATATGTATATGCCTGGATACTTGAATGTGGTGTGGTGCCATGGTAGCCGCTCGCCGTGGATCGTGATCCCAGGGTCAGGAGTATCTGGAGCAAATGCATACGCCCCCGATTTGGCCCAATTAACCTTGAGGCCTGACATGGACTCGAAGGATCGAAAGATTTCCGACAGCTCCGGCGGAATGCGGGTGAGGTCATTGACATACAAGAGCAAGTCGTCCGCATACAGTGACACTATGTGTACGCCGTCCGCCATTGGGATGCCCCAGTGCGTGCCTCTGGTGCGCAATGCCTCGGCAAGGGGTTCTATTGCCAGTGAGAATAGTAGCGGGTATAGTGGGCAGCCCTGCCTGGTGCCGCGCTGGACTCTGATGGAATCAGACATCAATTTGCCGGTGCGGACTCGTACTTCTGGGTGGCCATACAGCAGTCCGACCAGTTCAAGAAAGTCGTCTCCCAACTCGAATTTGCGCAACACCGATAACAAGTAAGGCCATTCAACTGAGTCGAATGCCTTCTCAAGGTCTAGAACCAGGCAGCCCGAACGCGGCCAGTCTCGCACCGCGTAGGTCTGCACTCGGAACAGTCTCCATATATTGTGGGAGGTGCATCTAGTAGGCACAAAGCCGTTCTGGTCAGCGTGCACCAAGGTAGGCACCAGGGCCGCCAAGCGTCTGGCTAGGGTTGACGCCAAGATCTTATAATCTGTGTTCAGCAGCGCCAGTGGCCTATATGATCCAAGGAGCTTGCCATCTCGGCCTGGTTTAAGGAGAGACACCAGCGTCGCCTCATTCATTGACTTGGGCAGAGCTGAATCATCCAGCGCCGCCGAGTATACCCTGAGTAGTTCCGGGATCAGGATTTCGGAGCAGGCTTTGTAATACTCCGCCGGTAGCCCATCTGGGCCGGGGGCTTTACCATTTGAGAGAGCAAAGATAGCCTCTCGTAGCTCATCCGCCAGCAACGGGGCCCCCAGATCGTCACGCTGGTCGTCCGTTAGGACAGGTAGTGTGATTTCGTCCAGGTATGTCGCTATGGATGACTGTGTGACCAGCAGCCGGGACTCATACAGCGTACTGTAGTGCGCCACAAATGCCTCGTGTATTTTCGCCTGGGTGTATACTACTGGGCCGTCGGTCGGGCGAATCGCTGTCACGAGCGACGTGCGCTCTTCACGCTGAATCAGCCAGGCCAGTAATTTGCCAGGCTTGTCTCCAGTGTGATGTGTGCGGGCTGAGTGGGCTGCGTAGTTGACGTGTTTCTATCGATCAATCAATCTGTCGTGTTCGGCCCGCGCATCCAGTAAGTCAGTGTTGCCGTCAGAGGCATCTGTCTGCTCCACCTGCAGCAGAGTCGACTCCAAGCGCCGGAGGTCAGTGTCCAACTGGCACCGGGTGTGGGCCTGGGTGCCCAGACAGTGCCCCCTGAGGACCACTTTAAACGCGTCCCATTCTACCTGTGGTGTCGATGCCGTGCCTGTGTTGTCCTCGAAATATTGCGCTGTCTGTGTGTTTATGGAGCTCCGGAACGGGCCGTCCAGCAGTAGATCAGGCTGTAGTCTCCAGGTGGGTATCGGGGGTCGTGGCTGCTCCCATGTCAGGTCCAGTATATGCGGGTTGTGAACTGAGTGAGTGCGGCCCATGTAACAAGTGTCTGTGACGTATGGTAGGATCTCGCCGGACACCATATACCTATCGAGGCGTACATGCAGGGCGTGAGCCCCTGAATAATATGAGTAGTGTCGAGTGTGGGGGTTGCGGCTGCACCATGCGTCATGTAAATCCCATTGTGCGGACCACATCCGAAGCACGTTTGCAGTGTTTTGCGCCTGTGAGTTAGGTGGTGGAGGGTGTGAGCGGTCCAGGGCGAGATTCAGAGTGCTATTGTAATCACCGCCGAGTACCCAGGGGACTCCATGCCAGGGGGCCAGTGTGTTCGACATCTGCGCGAGGAAGTCTGCTAGCCCAGTGTTGGGCGCGTACACTGAGACCAGAACCAGTGGGTTACCGTCAAGCTTGCCGTGAATCGCGACGTATCTCCCCTCGGGATCTATGTGTGTGTCTATTGTGGTCCAGGGGAAGCCCGGTTTGATCCACACCAGCGTACCTTTGGCATAGGACGAGACACCTGTGGCATGTAACTGTCCGCGCCACCTGCGCCTCAGGGTGGGTAGTTCCGTAATGTTTAGGTGCGTTTCTTGAAGAAGAGCGATTTGAATGTGGTGGCGTTTGAGGTATGAGTAGATCTGAAATCTTTGTGTTGGCGTGTGTATACCTCTCACATTCCACGTACACATCTTAACAGTAGACATTACAGTTAGTAGCGATTCCCACCACCCGGATCCCTCCACTCCTCCCCGGGCATCCCATGATCGTTATCAGGTAGTCTTCTTCCACAAGCATGCAGATATATATACGTGTATACCACTACTATTAGAGTGAGGGGGGGGATGAACTTGGCTAACGAAACACGAAGCCATTGAACAGTATGAACATTTGAAATACCAAAAGGTCGGATGCGGAACGTGCTCCCGTCCATACTCTCTAGGAGAGCAACAAGTTCTAGATTTAAGGGGGTGGATGCGCTATGCGCACAATGTCAGTAATTGCAAGTCAATAGAGCAGGTATGTGAAGGCTTGCCTCTATCCCGGGGGTGGCGTGCCAGTCTATGCCTTCTATGCTAGCAGGGGACCCCATCAGTACATGTAGGAAATACCATACTTTACGTGTCTTGGGCCAACAGCATCCCGGTGAAGCGTCTTTGGATCTGTGCATCAGCCGGGCGCGGACTTCCAGTGTCGCTCCTGGTCTCCTGCCCGCTGAGGGGGTGTTCAGTGTGGGTCAGCCACGCCACCGACCGTTAGGCGCAAGGGCGTTGATCGCTGTTTCGCGTACTGTCCGTCGTCTCAATGCTGCGCTCTCACCCGTGGGTGACATCAGGTCCGGTCCGACGTTGCCGTCCCAGGTGGCGTCTCTAAGGAGTGCCGGAGTCTTGGTGCGGTTAGCCTAAGTAGTCCGCCCTTTGTGGAGTGACGTCCGGTCGGCTTTCCGACGCCTGGGAGTCTGGTAGACCATAAATTGCTTCGTCTTCGCTGGGGAGGTCCTGTATGCTGCCACTCGCTCCTTCGCTCTGTGCGGAGGATCTGCTGAGCTCCATGACCAGGCGGAGGGCGTCTTGTTTCTCCTGCCGTGCAGCACTTGCCGGGGGGGAGTCCGTGCCGCATCATGTGTGTCGGACCGTGTCCGATGGCGGGGCCTGCGTCTTCTTCCACCGCCTCCGAATTGCCTCCGGGGTGCTGGACCTGTGGTGGTTCTGGGGTCCGTGTCCACACCGCTGTCCAGCCATGCTTCCACGTCCGTTGGTTCCATGAAGAAGTGAGTGCGCTCCCCCGCCACCACTCTCAATTTCGCCGGGAACAGCAGGGAGTATTGCAGTCCCAGTTGTCTCAGGTGCTTTTTTACCTCTAGGAAGGAGTGTCGTTGTCGCTGCACTTGTACTGTGTAGTCCGGGAAGAACATCACAGTCGTGTTTTCAATCCGGACCTCGTGGAGTTTGCGCGTTTCTCGTAGGATTGAGTCTCTGTCACGATAATTCAATATGCGGAGCAGCATGGGCCTTGGGTTTGAGCCTGTCGCCAGGGGTTTGGTGGGCACCCTATGAGCCCGTTCTATCACGAAGTGTGGGGATAGCGATCCCTCCGGTAGTAGATCTTTCAGCCACCGTTCCATGTGTTCTTCTGGGGTCCTCCCCTCCCATTTTTCGGGCACCCCGACCAACCGCACGTTGTTTCTCCGCGCCCTACCTTCCGCATCTTCGGCTCTGTTTTCAAGAAATTCCACTCTGTTCAGTAAGTCGCGGATCTGCTTGTGTGACTGGTCGGCTTGAGGTTTGAGTACCTGCACGTCGTTCTCCAGAGTCTTGGTGCATTCCGATAATTTTTTATGGTCCGCCCTCAGGTGCGTCAGGTCTATGACCACACCATCGATCTTCGAGGCTAGGGACGTGCGAGTCAATTGTATGGATTCCTCCAATCTCTCCATGGCTGCCAACATGGTGTCCAGCTTCGCCGCAGTTTGGTCTGGGTCGGAGCTTTTCCCGGACTTGTCCATCTTGCCCTTCGGGTTGGATCCGCCGGTCCCGGTTCCGGTTCGGGCTCTGAGCCCGCCAGACATCCGTCACCGTGTTTCGCTCCCGCCTCAGCCGTGCGGTCCGTGCTAGGAGATCTATTCAGCGTGTGTGGCGGCCTCGCGGTCACTGTGGCTTGTGGGTTGGCAGAAGTGCGTGATCGAGTCGGCGTGGCGACGCTTAATGTTGTCTTGTGTCAACTGGGCTGCCGAGTTTTCAGGGGGCATGCAGCTGTGGGCCGGTGCGTGGCTTTCAGGCGTGAAGTTGGCGCGGATGTGGGTTGCGCGGGCTTCCACGCCGTCTGCGTGGCGTCGTGGGTTGCGAGGTCACCATGCGTCCCGGGTTGCAGTCGCCTGCGCGTCCTCACCGCCCTCCGCTGGGAAACGGGTGCCCCAGCCTCTGGTGCAGGCCTCCGGTTCCGCTCTGCAATGGCGCCCCTCGGGCCGGTCACGTCTGCCGCTTGGTGCAATCCCGTTCCCTTCCCACGGCGAGCAACACCGACTTATCTGACCTGTTGGGGGCGGGGCAGACGCCCAGGCTCCTGTGGCTGGCAGCGGCGATTTTCCGTTGTCGGCGGAATGGTCCTGGTTTCCTCCGTCCCAGATCCGGCCCCCCCCGGTCTGCGCCGGTCCACTGCTCGTCGCCGTGCACCTCCCTTTGCGTTGTGCGCAGTCTCTGCAAGCGGGCCGCTTTTCGGGCCTGGTGCTGCTGGTGGAGCCCCGGCCTGTCCTGTGCTCCCGCCGGCGCTGGGTGCGACGTGGGCGGCCTTAGTGCCGCGGAGTGCTCGGTGCGGTGTGGGTGGGCCTATCGCCGCCAAAGTCGGTATGGTGCCGGAGGATGTTGCCCCACTGCCGCGCCGTCGGTTTTCGGCTGGCGAAAGTCCTGATTTTTCGGATAATTACACCGGGAAGGGGAGCTCGGAGCGGAGCTCTACCCCAAGGCGGCCATTCACGTTGCGTGCTTAGCCACGCCCCCGTCATTAGTGATGTCATTTGAGATGTCATCAGTGATGTCATGAGTGATGTCACTGACCATGTCATGAGTGATGTAATATGTGACGTCATCAGCAGTGCATTGCCGGCGCACGAGTTATAGTTAGCTGAACTAACTATAACAGGGGAAGTTCTATGGTTTTGTACTAGTGAAATGTCCAGCTAACTTTAACGCCCCTGAAACCTATGGTTTTTCCAGTGAATATATATATATATATATATATATTTAACAATAGATACATAGCAAATGAATTAATTCATGCACAAATTAAAATGATGGCTATATACATGCAAGAGTGGAAACCATATATTAGGTACACACCTAAAAAGAGGAAATGTTATCAGTTTAGGGAGGCTAGTGCATTGGAAATGGTTCAAGAATGTATTTGTTTATCTCCTTACATAGTGATTCACAATAATTGTTAAAATCAAAATGTGTCAAAGCTGTCACACAGACCTAATCTTATGTCACACTGGTAATTCTCACAATAAGGAATTAATAAACGTAGGTGAAGAGTTATATGTCTCCACCTGCTGCAATGAGGAGTGGAGTCTCCAACAACAGATTTTACATGTGTAATTTTACTACTAATAACTTTCATCCATTGGTGGAATCTATGTAAGAGAAAATATGGAGAAGTTAAAGACATTTTAATATTTTATACAAAAAATATTTTAAAATAGATTCATTACTCTCTTGGAATTAAGCAAATAAAGTTTTACAGCACATTGCCTCAGAAAATTATGGTCTATTAAATAATTCAATAATGTTAGTACAATAATTTGTTATACATAGTAAAAACTCACCTTTACTAATATTTTTAGTTGTTGTTAATATTCAGTAACCGATGTAAAAGTATATATATATATATCCAACAGTTCTCGCTCCACTCAGTCAAAGAAACGAAATCCAGGCCACCAATCCTTTGTTAAACGTGCGTTTATTGCAGCTCACTCGACGCGTTTCGGGAAACAAGTTCCCTTGTTCACGAGTACGGGTGCATTTTTTCAATAAAGTTTATATATACATCATGTGACACTGACTGTGTTAGACATAAACAACAGACTACCGAAGTGTGTTTAAAGCTTGTCGGAGATATGAAGGCAGACTCACATTATGCACTCTGTTGGTTATCAAATGTTACATAACATTATGGGACAATTTCAGTATTGGTATTTCAGTGCATAAACAAGTGCTATGTTAATAAAATCATTGAATAAACGTAATTAATGGTGTAACAAAGTAAAATATCGGAACAGTCCTACATTTTCGTTTTAACCGTACTGCATGGGTTTAATCAGTACATCGTGTCGGACTAGATGACAGGCTGACCAGTTAAAGGATTTATGTTCACGGTTTTCTCTTTATCAGCAATTAGATTGAATATTGTCATACGTGCCAATCATACAGCCCAAGTGGGCTTTACACCAAAATTATTTTCAAAAATTAATTTCCTCGTTATGGAGGAATTGCACTAAGGTAGAGGACTTTGAACATGAGAAAGGGGTGATGTGTGAAAGATTTAAGGTACGAGGATACAGTAAGAAATGCATCTCCTCAGCTGTTGATACAGTGAGCAAGAAGGAACTAGGTGAATTGACCCCTATAATACCAGAAAGGGATTCAGCTAAAAAAACAGAAACAGCTAGATTCATTACCGACTACAATATACAATCTAAAGAGGTCAAGGGAGCTATCAATACATTTTGGAATGTTTTAAAAACAGACAAAGATGTAAGAAAAGGCATTCAAGAGTTCACCCAAATTACATATGGGAGACCAATGTCTCTTAAAGACAAGGTCTGTTAAACACTAATCCCAAGCACAAGCAAGAGCAATCCGGTACAAGGATTTTATGTTTGTGGACGTTGCAAAGCATGTAAATACAGTTCCAACGTCAAAGAGGTAAAGTTGTCAGAACACTGTAAACCCTATAAGATCCAAAAACATTTTTCATGTCATACCGAGTATGCTGTCTATGCCTTGAAATGCCTGTGTAGTAAGTTTTACATAGGGAGCACGATCCACCCAGCTAACAAGAGGATATTATAACATCTGAGGGCAATCAAGAACCTTGATAGGCAGTATCCCGTAGCTAGGCACTTTACAATCCACCACAAGAGCAACAATAGCCTTATATCCTTTTGTGTCCTTGATCATGTCCCTGTGAGAGAGAGGGGAGGGAACAGACTTCAGGAACTAAGGCGGCTAGAATCACGACTGATCATTAAATATCATACAATGCAACCCAATGGCCATAACTGTGACGAGGCACTTGCCATCCATCTAGGATAGCTGTTAAACCCGCAATGCTTAAATAACAATGTACTTTAAAATTTAATTGACTGAGCTGCTGCTTATGCCCTCATGGTTTTTAAGCTATATGAAGTCTAGAAGATTTTCACGTTTGAATGAGATATGTATTCACTGTATTTTATTATTTTATTTCACTACAGGTACCGGGTGGAGTATATATAGGAGAGTTTGAGGCACAGCACAAAATGAAACTCAGGATATGTTGGAGCTGTGAATGTGATCTGGGATAAGCTTGAATGAACTGAGCTGGTTATGAACAGTATGCCCACTTAGGCTGCGTTTGTCCCCTAGATATGGCTGTATTTCCATAACGAGGAAATACAATTTTGAAATTAATTTTGGTGTAAAGCCCACTTGGTCTGTATGATTGACACGTATTACAATATTCAATCTAATTGCTGATAAAGAGAAGACCGTGAACATAAATCCTTTAACTGGTCAGCCTGTCATCTAGTCCGACATGATGTGCTGATTAAACCCATGCAGTACGGTTAAAACGAAAATGTAGGACTGTTCCGATATTTTACTTTGTTTCACCATTAATTCTGTGTATTCAATGATTTTATTAACATAGCACTTTTTTAAACACTGAAATACCAATACTGAAATTGTCCCATAATGTGATGTAACATTTGATAACCAACAGAATGCATAATGTGAGTCTGCCTTCATAGCTCCAACAAGCTTTAAACACACTTCGGTAGTCTGTTGTTTATGTCTAAAACAGTCAGTGTCACATGATGTATATATAAACTTTATTGAAAAAATGCACCCGTACTCGTGAACAAGGGAACTTGTTTCCCGAAACGCGTCGAGTGAGCTGCAATAAACGCACGTTTAACAAAGGATTGGTGGCCTGGATTTCATTTCTTTGACTGAGTGGAGCGAGAGCTGTTGGATATTGGGGAGTTGCGAACCCCGTCCCGGCCCGCCGCTGTGAGTGGCCAAAAAGTGCTTTGTTCGCTAAAAGTGAGGTGAATATATATATATATATGTATGTATGTATGTATGCATGTATATTTATTTATTTGATGAGTTTTATATAGCACTGGCTAGACTGGAAGGTATCAGAGCACTTTACATAAGGAAAATGCGAGTTACAAAATTTCACAAGATTACAAAGTCAAGACAGGAGTTACTAGCGAACACAAAAGTCAAGACTCAAAAAGACCAAGATAGCTGGAAGTTCACAGGGGGAAGACAGTAGCAGGTAAAAACAACAAGACATATATGCCAAAGTCCGGCTGGGTAGGTGGCGACCATAGCGGTGCGCCGGAGCCAATCTTCCCTATGCAGCTCCACCGGGAATCGGCCATGTGGTTCAGGTTCCACCGGGTTAAAATGAAGGTCATGAAGGGGCTGAAAGTCTTGAGTCCAGAAACAGGAGGGTGGAGATGATGAGGATGGCATGATAAGAAATGGTACGTAGCTTGGCTGCCATCTTAGAGTAGCTTCACTCCTGCATGTTGCTCCTTTTCTATACGGCGGGCGCCAAGTCAGGGTCAGGCATGTCTCGTCTTGGGCGCCATGTTGAAGACAGGTAGGGCTTGTCTAGATGTCCGCACTGTCATCTTAGCCCCCCCAAGCCCTTACGATTCAATAAATAAGGTATTTTTAAATAAATAAATACATAAATAAATTTGCCCTGTCTGTATATAATTACCGGTGGCCAGTAGATAGTTATAGTTAGGACGTAGTTTCCATAGGAAAAGCATTTTTTGACTTGCTTATATCTTTGGCGCCGTTTGAGAAATATTCATGAAATTTTCCAAAACTCTGATTCTTTTTATGCATGAAGAGTTTCAGGGTGATCCATCAAACTAGTGCAGAGGAAAAGGGGAAGGGAGTCCAAAAATGTGCATTTCCCATGTTAATTCACATAGGAATTTTAGACACAACTACAGCCTGACCTGCTGGACGGAATTACACCAAATTTGGCAGAAAAGTAGCTGTTGGTCCAGAAGGCGACCTTTTTGAAAATTGGTGTAAATCCATTCAGTAGTTTTGGAAACATTAAAGTAATTGCTGCCAATACTTCAACTAGTAAGCATTGGCAGCCATCTTGGGATTCGGCTTCAGTTTAGTCCCCGGGTTCTGCAGGTCTAAAAACTATTTTTTTAAACAAAACCAGTAGGAGTCATGCTGGATCCGCGGCTCCTGAGTAGGCCAGGTCCTAGGGGCATGAGTGATTATAAGAATATGCGGGAGGTGCCCGTGCAGCACTTCCCACACCACGGGGAACCGCCACCTCCCCGGGGTAAATGTTTATAATAAATGCGAGGGGGCCCACATGGCCCCCTCGCATCCCCGGAGATCGCTGCCTCGCCCGTGTAGCCCCCCAACAGCCTCGGGGACCGCCACCTCTCCGGCCATTTAAAAATATGTGTGCTCAAATAGAAGCTGTGCCCAAGGTGCCAATGGCATGGTCTGACCATTCAATCCTTCCATTTAAGATCAGGAAATCTTGGAAGGCTTCAGGCCAGTCGAAACAGCATACTGTGCCCCAATTGATCCGGAAATGCTCACAAATTACTCCAGACACCTTTACGGCCAAGCTGACATTGAGCCCCCAAAACTAAAGGCTTGCCCTCAGATAGCTAGCAAACAAATCACTTCTTGGATTAAGGAGGCAGCCGACTCCTTAGTGCCTCTGAAACCCTGTAATAGTTCCCGCTTTAAACCTTTAGCGGAATGGGTTTCAGAGGAATTATTAACTCTTGAAAAAGAATGTAAATGTCTTGAACGTCTTTTGAGAAGAAATTATCAACCTGAGTACAAAGTGAGATACCTCTCTAAAACATTACCACAAGCTGATCAGGAGAACATGTCGGGATTTCTATGCGCATAGAATTGAATCTGCTAAGGATGCTCCCCAAGATATTTTCAGTATAGTTAAAGAACTCACCTCCTTGGAGTGTGTTACAGCACTGATGCCTTCTTCTACTGATTATTGTAACAAAGTAGCTAGCTTCTTTGCAGAAAAAATCGAGAAGAACTTTGCCACTTTTCCAGAAGCCAGCAGAAATTTAAATGTCATCGCTCCTAAGGATGAATCATCTCATGATGGGCTATTTAACTTCCAAGCACCTACGGTAAGAGATACATTGCAGCTTCTTTCAAAAGTTAAATTGAGTTCTCCCATGGATACTATCCCCCCTAACATGCTGTTACGAGGGAAGGAAGTTATTGTGCCGGTGCTTACAAATCTGACAAATTCCTCCTTTAGCTCTGGGCAACTCCAAAGCCCCTGGAAACATGTGATGGTGGTCCCTTTGGTGAAGAAACCCTCCTTGGACCCTGCGCTCTCAGAAAATTTGAGACCAGAATCACTGCTCCCTGTCTTTGCTAAAATAGCAGACAATGTTCTCAACCTTCAATTGACTAAGTTTATTAAAGAAAACACGAAACTCAATCATGCTTCAGAGCTTTGTAAAGCACTGAATCTGCCTTACTTTTAGCCTCTGAATCAATGAAAATGGCCACAGATGAAGGCAAGACAACAGCGTTGCTCCTGTTGTATCTAAGTGCAGCCTTTGACACGATTTGGAATGGTTGTGGGATGCTGGAGTCAGAGGTGGTACATTTAAGTGGCTCAAGCATTTTCTTCAATATAGATATTTCCAAGTCCTCCAACCCAATATCCTTTCAAGCCTGAAACCCGACCCCTGTTACAAGAGGTTCCACACAGCTCTGCCCTTAGCCCGACATTATTTAATGTCTACATGCACCCTCTAGCTAGAACAGAATGAAGTGGAGGCTGCGCCTAAACTGAAATCTTGCTTAATTGACCTGGCCAACTGGATGACATTCAGTTGTCTTCAACTAAATGCAAGCAAAACTGACATTATGGTAGTCTTTTGGCTTTTCTAGCAGCAAGAGTTTGGAACCAACTGCCGACGAATCTCAGGATGGAGCCCTCAGAAGTGCTGTTCCGTAGGAAACTTAAAACATGGTTCTTTAGGTCACCCCAGTTAGACTGGTGCTAAGGTATTTTTTGGACGGTGGCTATCTCGACCTAGAGGTAGAATTTTTAGCGCGGGGACACTCCGTTGGAGTACTCAGGTGCTCTACAAACTACTAATTTAATCTAAAAGCAAATATAACTCCGCTTTTTGTAGGCCAGAGAGTTTTCATTTGTTTCCCGGCATGCAAATATGAGTGCAGGAACAAAGATGAAAACATTGCTCTAACTTTCAGCAGCCCCCTGTCTGTCAGAGTAATGGCAGCTCCTACAGGAGGCAGGAGCAGGCTGCGATTGTGAGGGCCTTGAGGCTCCCCCAGCAGTCCTATTGCACACTGGGCACCCTAGGGGCACCTAGGTGGCATTACTGGGCCACAGGGATCGTGTTCAAGGAGCTGAAATCGACCTGGGGCCGCACAGGCTGCCTCCCCAATTCAAAGATGGCCGGGCCCCGGGGGATGGGATCCTTGGGTTAACAATTGGCCCACGTAGGGGGGGCTGCTTGGCCTCCTTCCCTATATTATAATGGCCGGGCCATGGGGGATGGCATCCCTGGGGCTGGAATAGGCCCAGGGAGGGGGACCAGGCAGCTACCCATAGTCCAAAGACCAGGCTGTGGGGAATGGGGCTGAGTAGGGGAATCCTGCGGCCCCTCTCCCCTTTTTAAAACAAATTATTTAAATGGTGGGTCTCTGGGAATGGGGGTCTCCCGGGCTAAAATCGGCCCAGGGAGGGGGGCGTGGCTCCTCTCCCTCATGCTATTGTGGCTGGGCCAGAGGGGTGGGAACCCCGGGTTGAAATTGGCCTAGGGAGAGGGGCCATGCAGCTACCCTCCTCCATTCAAATGTGACCTGGCCACTCACACCCATACTTTTAGGCCCACTTACCCACTCACAGACCTACACAGACACTCACATACCCACTCACAGACACACTCAGACACTCCTGCACACTCTCACAGACCCATTCAGAGACTCTCACACCCACTCAGACTCACACACACACACTCACAGACCCACTCAGACATTGTAACCTTTGTTTTTTCCAGTGAATTTTTAAGGTTTTTTAAAATCTATTTCCCAACTGTAACGTCCCTGTAACCTTTGTTTTTTTCAGTAAATATATATATATATATATATATATATATACACATGGAAGCTCAATGGGGTGACCAACAGTAAGAAGCACTCGACCACACACCGGCTTTTCCCCAAACAAAGCCTTTATTCGGGATGCACAACTTCCATCTGGGTCCGTATTGCAAATAACAGCAGCCTGACGCGTTTCGTTTTTCACTTCCTCAGAGGCTGTATTCCGAGCACAACGAGCCACACCTTCTTTTATCCATCTTCGTGCGCTGATATGCAGCTGCTCCAATGAGACCACACGGAATTCTGGGAGATGTGGTTCGTTCCATCGGTATGTGCTCTTGTTGTTGCAAAAATCAAACTCTGGATGAGCCCCATGATAAAAGTTCGTGCTCTATCCCTGGTGCGTGTTCCATAGTCAGAGCCCCGGGATGGAGCTCCGTGGCCCCCTTCTCCTTCACAAAGGGGTGGTGCTTGTTTTGCGGCAGGCCGACCTATATATATATATATATATACATATATATATATATTTACTGAAAAAAACATAGGTTTCACACCTGTTATTGTTAGCTGGAAGTTTTACTCGCATAAAACCATTGAAATTCCCACGTTATAGTTAGTTGGACTCACTATAACTTGCGCGTGCAATGCACTGCTGATGACATCACATATTACATCACTCATGACATGGTCAGTGACATCACTCATGACATCACTGATGACACCATCCAGTGAATGTGTGTCTTTCTGAAAAATAAATATGTGTTATATATGTATATGTAAAAATTGATGGAGGAATAAATGTTTAAATAATGGTTTACATGGATGTTTTTAAAAAAAAATTAATTGGTTCACTGGCTTATTAAGTGTATCTTAGTGTATACATAAATTAGTGAGTAATGTTTAAATATTTAAATATATGGATTAGTGTTTCACTTTGTGTATAAGTAGCTGCATGGGTTGGTGAGTAGCTACATGTGTATGTATACGGGTTATTAGATGTTTTTTTTTAATATCAATATGAGTGTCTATATGTTTGGTGGCGGTATTACTTAGAACATAGATGCATGAGTGACTGACTCTCTGTTTGTATATGTTTTGAAGACAACATATGTGCAGGACTGTATGGGTGGATGACTGTGTATATGTGTGTGTTACTGACTGAATGACTGTCTCACTATTGTCTTTATCAGTAACTACATATGTTTTAATGTAATATATGTGAATATTATATATATATATATAATGTATATATATATATATAATAATAATATAATAATAAATATAAATAATTATATATATAAAATAATGAATATTGATGTATATAAGTGACTATATGTGAGAGTAAGGGATTGTAAGAGTTCCTGTTTAAATAAGTAAGTGATTGTTTAAGAGAGTAAGTATGTGTAAGGTTCCTTAGAAGTAAGGTGGTAGTGTGTGTACAGCTGTATATGCAAATAAATGGATGTTCAATAGTATTTATTTGCATGTGTGAGTATGTGTGAGAGTATCTTTTGGATGACTGTCGGTGTGTAACAGGATGTATAGGTGTATCACTACATATGATGAGTGAGTATACGTATGAATGATTATATAGAACTGTTGGTGAACGAGTGGATGTGTATATAGATGGTTGAATTATTGAATTGGTTGTTGTAACTGGTATGGGTATCTCCATTTTTTTGAAAATTTTAGTTTCTATTTTTTAATATGTGTTTCAAGGGTTACATTACAGTGAAAGGAGGGCTGTCACTCTGTCACAAGGATGGTGTCATCAGTGATGTCATGAGTGATGTCACTGACCATGTCATGAGTGATGTAATATGTGATGTCATCAGCAGTGCATTGCACGCGCAAGTTATAGTGAGTCCAAATAACTATAATGTGGGAATTTCAATGGTTTTATGCGAGTAAAATCTCCAGCTAACTATAACAGGTGTGAAACCTATGGTTTTTTCAGTGAATTTAATAGGTTTTTTAAATGCTAATTCCTAACTATAACTGGTGTGAAACCTATGGTTTTTTCAGTGAATTTCAATGGTGTTTTAATAGCAAGTCTCTATAGGTATAAAAAGTAAAAAATGTTATAACGAATTTTATATTGTATAATTATGTAATATATATTTTTTTTTCCCCCGGAGCGCTCCCGGGGGCGCGTACCGGTGAACGCACGGGTAAGCGCAGTGCTTTGGCGCGCCCCGGGGCGCGTACCGGTGAGCGTCCCGTTAGCGCTATTCTCGCGAACGAAAACAACATCGTGACGTTTCGCGTAACCGCGTGATGCGTCATATGACGCACTGCGTAAGCGCACCCGGAAGCACGCGAGCGCATACGATCGCGCAACGTCCTGACGTGCTTACGCTACGTGCCCCTCTGCGCGCCCCAGGGCGTGACTACGGGCGCGCCCCGGGGCGCGTAGGGTAAGCGCGTCGGGTCATGTGACCTGAAAATAAAACTTTTCATTGGTTCATTTCACTTTTGGTTTCCTGATGATGTAAGGCCAGGTCATGTGACCTACAAATAACACTTTTCATTGGTTCAGAACAGTTTTCTTTTCCAAATGATGAAAGACCCCACCTTTTTTCCTCATTCTACCTTTGTGCTTTGAGAGAGGTAGACCTGCAGTTATTTCAGTAGAAAATGGCTACATTAGCTGCAGCTGCTGGAGCTTCTGGCCCACCACCACCACCACCACCACAAGGACCACCACAACTTCACAGTGGTGGAGATCAAGAAGAGGAGATTCCTCAGAGAGGACAATATTACCTACAAACCTAAAGAGCACATCATCTGGCAGTTTTTTTCAATCCCCAAGGACAAGAAAAAAGTAAATGCGCCTAAGGCAACCTGCTTAATATGTCATCAGGAGCTGTCAAGGGGGAATCCCAACAAAAATTACTCCTTTGGTAACCACACCATGATCAGACATATGCAACGGAAGCATCCAAATAACTATGCTAGGGCAGAGGTCAGGGAACTGGCCAGAAACTCTGTCCAATCTTCTGCCAGCACCTCCCAAACTAATGTTCCCACCCCATCGGGACCGGAAGTTAGGGAGATGTGCTCCACCATACAAACAAAGTTTTCCAATTTTAAAATGGTTTGTATTTTTTGTGGACAAACAATATGCTATGGAGAGAAAAGCATCACACTTATTAACCGTGCTTGGGATAACCACAAGGGCCCAAGGAAACAATAATTTTTTCCGCTTTTTTTTTTGCTCCTGTTGAGCCCTTTAGAATTTCCTGTTTTTTGTTTCTCCCCTTAAAAAATAAAAAAATATATAAAACTGTTCAGAAAAGTAAAAAAAAGTAAAAAAATTCAAAAAAAATAAAAAAAATATAAAACAACAAAAAGAATAAAAACAACAGTTCTTTTTAGAACTACCTTTAATTTATAAAAATAAACCTATATTTTTAAAGAATCTCTGTCATTCTTTTTTCCTTAGGGTACGCGCACCGGTACGTGCACCGGGCGCGCAATTAAAAAAAATAAAAAAATAAAAAATAAAGAAAGAATGAGCATGAGGGAAGAACACAGAGAGAGTAATGTTAATAGAAAAAGAGCTAGAGGGAGCAACACAGAGGGATTGTTTATTACATAGTAAAAAACAGAGAAGGTGTAATAGGGTGTAAGTGAGAAAAGGAAAATGAATAAGGGAGCGAAAGAAGGGAAGAGAGAAAAAGAAGACTAAAGCAGAAGTACTGGTATAATGTGAGTGGGTGTTGAAAATAAAAGGAAGGACAGTAAAGAATGGGGAATGAGGGGTAGTGACGGAACCAGAATAAATGAACAACGGTGAGGGAGGGTGAGAAAAGAGCAGTGAGTGTAAGTAAAGAGGGGTGAAAGAGGGTGGATAAAAGTGAATAAGATTAAGACATGGGGAGTGACAGAGAGAAAAGAGAGAGAGAGTAAAGGAATGAGTGACTGAAAGAGTCTGAGTGAAACAGGAAAGAAAGGTAAGTAAGGCAGTGTGGGTGACTTATAGGGAGTCAGTGGGTGTAGGTGGGGGTGTGGGGGTGTAAGGTGTGTGTGTGGGTGTGGGTGTGTGGGGTGTTTGGGTGTGGGTGGAGGTGTGGGTGTGTGAAATATGTGTGGGGGGTGTGTGGGTGTAGGGGGTATGTGTGTGGAGTGTGTGTGTGTGTGTGGGATGTGTGGGTGTGTATGTGTGAGGAGAGTGTGTGTGGCTGTGTGTGTGTGAGGTGTGTGTGTTGTGTGTGTCTGAGGTGTATGTCAGAGGTGTGTGTGTGTGTTGAGGGGGGGAGGTGTGTGTGTAGGAGTGAAGTAAATGATTAAGGGAAAGAGAATGAGTGAGTGAGCAAAGGAAGGGAACAGAGGGTAAGGGAAGTAAAGAATGGGGACTGAAAAAAATTGAATGTAGGAGGGGAAATAGGGAAAGGGGAGTAAACATGGAGAATATGAATAAGTGAGGGAAGCAGAGTAAAGAAACAGGAGTGAGGTAGGCTGAGAAAATAGTAGTGAGGTTAAAGCAAAGGGTGATGACAAACTACATTTTTTTAGTCACACTTACCATATAATAAATGTAACTTTAATTACATTTTTTACTACATTTTGTATCTGTAAAGAGAGAAGAAAAAATAAGTTATAATTATTAAAATATGTATTTAAAATTAAAGATACAAATGAAGAGGTTAAAAATCATAACAGTGTATTTAGAAATAAAGTAAGGTAGAAGGACAAAAAGAGGGAAAAAGAAATAGAAGGAGAGCAAATTACTAAGAGTAAGGCATATAGATTCACTGACAGAAAGGAAGAGAAGAAGAGAAAAATGAACTGAAGGTAAGAAAGATACTAAAAGGATATGAGTTAGCAAAACTAAATCAGGAAACAGGAGTAAGTAAAAAGATAATGACTGAGAGGGAAAGGAGTCTAATAAAGGATGCATTTAGAAGAATGAGGAATGGAAGATAACTGAGAGTAAGTGAAGGAGAGTCATAGAGTGAAGGGATGAAGGGAGAGAGGGTAATATAGAAGGATTCAGGGAAAAGGAGTGAGGAAGTTAGTAGACAGAGAGACTAAGGGAAGGACTGAGTGAAGTGGAGTACAATGAGTGAGGAAAGAAAAATGAGTAAGGGAGCAAAAGAAGGAAAGAGAGGAGAAGAGGACTAAAGCAGTGGTACTGAGAGAAAGTGATTCGGTGATGAAAGTAAAGAGAAGGACACTGAAACATAGGAAATGAGGGGTAGTAATGAAACCGGACTAAAAGAAATAGGTTGATGAACGATGAGAGAGGAGCAGTGAAGTTGTTGTAAGAGAAATGATAGAAGGTAGATAAACACAAGTGAACATAACACAAGGAGAGTGCGGGACTGAGGACATAGAGGTAGTGAACGGAAAAAAGAGAGAAGAGGTCAAAAGAAAGGAGGAAACAAAGATAAGCGAGGGAGAGTGGATGATTTATAGTGATAGAGTGCGACAATACTGGTGAGTGAGTAAAGAGGAATTACTAAAAGAGCAAAGGAGGAAAACACGGAAAAGGAAAGTAAAGCAGACAGACTGAAAGCTGAATAGGTATGCAAGGGAGAGAGGGGATGCAGACAGTTGAAATGAGAATGAGGGGTTGTGAAAGAAGTGGACTAAAAGAACAGGGTTGAAAGAGAGTGAAAGAAAGACATTATAAGTGAGTAAAAAGAGCTGAAAGAGGGTGGAAAAAGGAAAGTGAGTGTGAGACAATGGGAATATATTTTAAATTACAGAATACAAACTATAGATTAACTTGTACAACATGTTACATAGTTTATTTTTGCTGTTCTCAGAATATATTGAATTTCACTTAAAAAAGTGAGTTCAAACTACTCATCATATGACAGCGAGGAAAAAAAACACAATCAAAAAGATTGTGTTTTAAAAAAAAACATCTAAACTTCAAAATAACAAATGTACACTAATCTTTGATTCACTTACTTTTCCTTTAGGCCAAATAGTATATCATGAAGGTCCTTTTCGTTGGAAAGTACTCTGCTGTTCTCTAAAAATTCCATTTCATCGACTTTCTAGAAAAAAACCTCGAAGAACATCTGAAATATTTTCATTATTTTCATATACTCCTTCTGTTCAGTCATAACTCTTTGCTCATTCCTTCACCATTCCTTAAGGCCAAATAGTGTCAGATGTATCAGTATATTTTCAAATTAATTAAAACAATTTCTAAAATTACCGTTTTTCTGACGTTCTGAAAGAAAGGCTCAAACAACATTTTCACAATTTTTAAATTTTCGTAATTCCATCTCTGACTCGCTCATGTTTATCATTTCCTATAATGCTGATATCACATACTATGAGATCCACTTACAGTACCTATATGACAACTCAATTTTTTATATTATCTTGATCACTTTTACTCAGAATATAATTTTAAACAGCAAACTAACCTTTATTAACTGCTCCCGTCTTCATAGGCCAATTATCTTTACTTAAATGTTGTTTCTAAAAACACCAGATATGAATTTTTTAAGTCAAAAGGCAAACGTTGTTTGAAAGTCAAATGAGTGTCATTACAAAGGGTCCAACCTTTACAACTTTTTAAATAGCATGTGTAATGCCCTGATGTTGTTGAAGGACCGTCATGATAAATAATAGCTACAGTTGCAAAGGTTCTTCCTGAAATTGTTAACTGAGAAGCCACAAAATTTTTAATAGAAGTTGACAATTTACTTCCATCAGGTCTACATCGTTGGAAATTTAAAATCACATATTTACCATAAGTTTGTAAAAATAATGTGGACAGCATTGCAGACTTACATTGGGTACACACCATATTGTGATCAGCTGCTTTAACTAGATTATTAAAAGGCACTGATTTGCAGTCTGGTAAACTCAAATATATAAATCTTTCAGTGTCTATTCTACTACTACTTGATAAAGTACAGTTGTCACAGTCATGCTGCCATTGATAAGAAAGGCTAAAAAGATTTTTTATATCTACTCCTTCATCTTCCAATACATCAAACATATACATTAAAAATTCCTGACAATCCTGCTGAATAATCTGTGAAAATTGATTTTGACCAGAACATATGTCTAGAAGATTTCTAATTTCTGAAACACTTTCTATTTTTGCTCTATCACTGCTACATTTCTCAAACACAGAATTCAATAAACAGCAGAATGTTTGATCCCGATTTTCAACAATCTGTTCTTGTAAATTTTGAAGAAAAAAAACAACATTAACCACTACATTAGCATAGCAGTTGACACCAGAACTGTTTTCAAACTGAAATCCAACAACATCTTCAACAGAATCCTTTTTCTTTCTGCTTACAATTACAGTTTCATCTACTTTTTGTCTTTTTGCTAGTACCTCACTGCAATTATTCTCATTTCTTCTTTTTCGGCCTACCACACGTTTTTCAAACAGAAGATATTGAGGCAAATGTGGAGCATACTCTCTTCTTAACCTATTGTATTCTTTAACACAATCTAGATCAGCACAAATCTTTGTTTCATCACACTCAATCAAGTACAATCCTGATAAAGTTCTGACTCGTGATAATGCCACATATGCCATACCCTCTTTAAACACAGAACTTCCAATGTTCACCAAAGCACTGTCTACACTTAAACCTTGAGATTTATGAATTGTCAATGCATATGCCAAACAAACAGGAAACTGTTTTCGGCGAACATATAAGTCTTTCACAAGCAAAAATCTAGCTGAACAACGACAAATTTGTTCTATTTCGTCAATGCCATCAAATTTAATTTTTAAAATTTCAATTCCATCTCTATTTTTGTAATTCACAAAACCAACAACATGACCCATTGCTCCATTTACCGGACCTCTTTCAACATTTAAATTCCTTCTCAAAATGATACGACAATTTAAACACACATTCAGAGTCTTTTCAAAACCATCAGTTTTAGATATAGTCTTCTCTAATGAATCCAATTTTGATTTCAAATTTTCTGACAAAATAATTGTTGCTCCTATATGCTCTATTTTATCTATAGCTTCCAGTTTCACTATCTCTTCATTTTCTAACTTTAACATTTTGTTGTTGAACATGGAACATTCTTTCAGAGTAGGCATCAAACATATGCCAGATTTCTTCTCGTTAATTTTCTTAAAAATATTCTCTGGAAGAATGTTTTCATTTGGGTACAAATTTGAAATTAATCATCCATGTAAAGCTTCTTTCCCATGCTGACTTACTTTTCCGATTCTTACATCTTGTAGAATATTTTTATAATCTTCATCCTTTGCCTGCCGCATATTTTGGAGTAGTTCTGCATGTTTGAAATTTAACCATATATTAACGTTTCCAATGCTTTCTAGGCACTTCCTGGTATCTTCATGCGTGATCATTTTAAACACTGGTTGTCCTTTCACTGGAGTCAACTGCAGTAGATCTCCAAAAACAATAATGTGTTTTCCTCCGAATAACACATCATACTCTGTTCTAAGAATTTCTTGCATTCTCAAATGCACAAAAGCAAGCATTAGATTTGAGACCATGCTTACTTCATCAATGATAAGAAGTTTCATTTTCTTCAGGACTCTGGAAACCTCGGAACACGCATCTCCAGATAGCTTGTGGTTTTGCAATTTGTTATCATGCTCCACTGGCAGCATCAGTAAACGATGTAAAGTAATCCCTTTAATATTATGTGCTGCCAGCCCAGTTGGAGCTTTAACAACACAAGACAGCGGTGATTCAGTCCTTTTCTGCAGATAAGTTGCAATTGCTTTAATCAGAAAACTTTTTCCAGTTCCCGCTTCTCCACTCACGTACAGTTGGACAGGCTTAAATGATGTACATGAGCACTCTTTCTTCTCATGAATGAATCCATGTTCAACCTGTTCTGTGACTTCGTCATGTATCTGTTTCTGCTCAAGGTTTCATTGTTTCACCAACTCTTCTAAATTAATTACATCCTCTTGAACTTGCTCCATAGCTCTTTCCACATCATCCATGGCAGTGGCAGCTTCATTTTGGATAATTGGTCCTCCTAGTGGATCCTGACTCAATGAAGCAGAACTCTGACTGTCTTGAGAACTGTCTCTCGCAATCTCTGCAGCAATTGTTGCTTCTTGCTCTATTTCTTCATTCAACATTTGCAGATAATTTGGAAAAACAGGACATTCTATTGTATCCTTCGTTGCATTAAAAGAGTCTTCGTTACAGAGAAAATCTCCAAGTAGTTCCTCTTCTGTACGCCATGGTTTAAAGAGTTGCAAAAGAGCCAAATAGTAAAATTCTCTTTTGTCTGGATTTTCACAACTCAATTTTCGATGATTAATCAAATGACCTTTTCTCTGTTTCACTAGACATCCTTCACATCCAATGACAGCATATATTCCATTATTGATATCGTCTCTGATGTTCCTCTTATATATCTATCTTTGCAAAACTTCATAGAGACAAGCGCTCTCAAGATAAGGACTTCTATTTGTATAGTATGTATCCAACATGTTTGTCTTCAAAATATCTGTACTTTCTGGTTCTTTCTCCGCCAAATACTCTATTTCCTGTACAGATTTCAAAACTCGGTTTCGTGTTACAGCAAGACCTAGACTCACCCAAATGATGGTTCTAGATTAGGCATATAGACTTGCTGATGACAATCGATCGTAACATTCATATGCTCCAATTTCTCGATGTGACAACATCTTTAGACTGTAACTGTATAATTTCTTGCTTATACTCTTTTCATGTGAAATGTCCTCCCACATTTCCTTCAGTTCTGTCTTTTCTTTTTTTGTGATGTAAGACGTCACATATCGAGCCACAGCAATAGAGTTGTCAGCAACTAACTGAATATCCATGTTAGCATTCCACATGGACAAAATCACTGGGTTGTAGTCGTTGATGTACTTGGACTCTTCGTTTCTTTTTAAATTGTATGTATTTTTGGGTGATTTCCTCGTCACAGTATGTCGCAGAGAAGACATCAAATTATTTACTCTTCCTTTAGAAATCACTGCTCGTGGAAAACCAAAACGACATTTTGTGTAGAACTTGTCCTTGTTTCTGGATTTTCGACGACAGTACTTTCCACAACGATGGGATTGAAAGTGTAAAACTTGTTGCCTTAAACTGTTTCCTTCAGTAGTTTTCGGAATAGCACATGTTGAATACTCTTCAATGAAGCTCATCACTGTCTCATCCGAATCTGTTCCAAATTTGGGTGCATCTTTAATCCACAACAACAAATGTATGTGAGGAGCACCTCTCGCTTGGTACTCCTTTCTCTAAAAGAAATCCAAAACCTCTCCAAGGGGAGGATTTTTTTTGTTGGTAATGAAAGACATCTTAGCTTCAAATCTATGATTAAAATATCTGCATACATTCACTGGATCCAAAGAACACAGTTCTCCAGGTGTTTTGAATTCTATATTTTGTATATGTGCATTTGCCTCGCGTATAAATTGAAGTAAGTCGTCCCATGCATACTCGGCACAGCTAAGAGTGAGGAACCATGTAGGAGTTCCTAAGTTTCTTAGCATACATTTCAATTCCCCATGACGACGGTACCAATACTCGTTTGTACCACGCTGACATGCCATGAGATTGATTAGATGAGATTCCAAAATATTATCTTGCAGATTAACTTTCTCCATAAAGTCCCTCGCCGCAACATTTTGGAGATGTGCTCCACTTTTCAGTATATGGTTTACTGCATAAGAAAGCCCAGACAAGTCACTTTCATACAGTAGATGAAACAAATATGGGATGCATTGACGAAACCTTGGATCTTCAGCATATAATCTTAAAGTCCGGTATTCAGATGCTGGAATTTGAAGTGGTCGATCGTCATATCGTCCACCTCGACCTGTTGGAAATAGCTGTGGAAAACAACGAGCTTCCAAACTTTCTTCCCATACACTAATGGGACTTCCTTTTGCTGATTTCATTTGAAACAAGTCAATTGCATTCCCCATTACTTCTTTGGAATGCAAAGGATGAACAGTATAATGTTCATATATTTCTTCACTTCTAGACACATCAACTTTTTCAATTTGGCCAGCTGAACAATCACTGTCTTCATCTGCAGCTGTTTCCTCTGCTCCAACACATACATGTTTGTAGTACTCATTGTTTTTGACCAAATACAACGTTGCCTTTTTGACTTTCCTAACATCCACTAAATCTTGCCAGATTTTCTTACTCTTTGTCGGAACCCCATTAACTAGAATAACCAGAGGTTCCTCTTCCACTTTCTCTACACCAATTGTATCAATATTTTTCTTGAAATCTAGAGGCAAATAAACAACTCTTCCCTTTAATCCTCTCTGTAAATCTGAAGGAGGCAATTTCCCTATCTTAGGCTCCATGCAAACAATTGCCTGAAAAGGATGGACACATTGAATCAAAATACACTCATATGTATTTAAATCCATCAATTCAGGAGGAATGTCTACCAACTCAAGATTATTATGAACAGCTCTAGCAGGCATTCTGTTTTGATTTAATTTATCATAACAATATTTACAAATACGCTGATCAGTACTCAAATCAAAAGAATTCTCCACCCACAAATAAGTTGCAAAATCCTTCCACTCATAATTATTTATCTTTTCACTTTTTACGTATAAATCAACTAATCTAGTTTGATGCTTATAATGAGTTCGTCGACAACACACACAAGTAAAATTCGTCCTTTCACTTGATTTCACCTTAAACCTGATCATTTCCTGGTCAAACTTTTCTGTAGTTGAAATCTGTACATTGTCTTCCACATTACCTTACATTTCTGTGTCAATTTCTACACTGTCCTCTTTTTCACTAAAATAACAAATCTCAATTTCTTCACAAATCTTCTTCACATCTAATTCAGTTCCATGCAAAAGAGCACTGTTTAATTGTTTAAGCTTAAGTGCTGGACTTTTTGCATAATACAACCTTCTCACTAATTTCCTCATTTTGTTATGATGCACTGCTAACATCCTAAAATGATGAAAAACACTCTGACATACTTTTCTAGAAAGACAAGCCAGTGAATGCCCTTGCAAACCTGTGTTTTCTCTCACTCTGCAAGGATCTAAGTCTTGCAACATCTTCATTTTCTGTTTTAGAGTTTTCTTACTATATGTACGTAAGAAATTACAAAACAAATCGATTGATTCCTGTCGCACACTACAAATACTACTACACTTCCAAGTGTACACTGGACCCTTAGTACGTCTCCCTAAAACTTCATCAGTTAACACCTCTTCTGGTTCTCTAGGCACAAGTTTCTCTTTTTCAATCGGACAACCGTCTTTCACCTCATATGCTCGACCACTGGTGTCAACTGCATGCACTAAATCATTCTCCTGAAAGTAACTCTCCTCATTAAAAAATGGCTCACAACTTGAACTGTGCATCCATTTTCCAGAAAAAACTTTACAAAAATTAGTCCGATTAATTACTCTTTTCCATTTACTGTTTGATTTGAAAACATCAATTGTCTTGTTAAGTGTCCTAATTCTATTGATTATTAAAATAAATAATGTTTTCTTAACTTCAAAAGCATGATCAACAATCTTCTCTACACTTTTCTTTTTCTTATAAAAAGCAGATCTCTGTTTACCTCTTTTAATATTTTTTAACAAATTTAAAACCACCCTATTGCGAAACATTCGTTTACGAATGTCCCTAAATTGATTTAGCCTTCTATTCCTATACATATTATTGTCTCCTGCTGCATTAGTAACATTTTTTGGGAATCTATCTTCCTCTTCAAAATTGCTCTCTCCTTCTCTTTTTCTACATACTGTCCAACATTTTTTTGTGATCTACATATGTTCCGTAAGAAAGACTTAGTTGTCTTACCAGGAGCTTTTTTCCTGTTTTTTGAAGTATTTATTGTAGGAGACTGCTTTAATTCCGTTGCTGTTTTTGATTTTTTCCGCTTACAATCTTTTCGTCTCCTTTCCCTTGAGGGCATATTTCCTTGCTATTGAAATCTTGATTTAAATCTGTGGGAAAAAAAAAAATCATTATAGCCCACTATTACCAAACAACAAAACAATGACAATAAGCAAACAATATAAACACTATAATACTTCTACATATGACCTTATCTCTGTTTTTTAAATATAATTCTAAAAAAATATTTCGGGCACATGAATTACTTTTACCTTATTGACATGGATTAGATAGTATCTGCATGTTTAAAAAAAAATATTTGCACATTTCACAATCATATCACCTGTGTTTCCTCAGATTAGTAAGCAGATTGTACACATGAGGTAAGGACTGTCCTGGGGACCATAGGTGGTGAGGCTGGTGTCTAAGAGCCCACTGGACTGCACTTCATGAAGCCTATCCCCCACTGCACTCTTAGACACAGCCCTCACCTCCTTTCCACCTTTGGACAGACCTCTCTTCCACTACACTCCTCAACACAGGCATCACCTCCTATGCACCCATGGACAATCCTCACCTTATCTGCAACCCAGAATAGACCTCAACTCATCTGCACCATTAGACAGGCCTCAGTTCATTTACACCCCTGAACACGCCTCATCTCATCTGCACCCTGTTACCATCAATTATACTCAATGTATTGAGGCCTGTCGAAGGGCCACAGATTACATAATGTTTGTCTAAGGGTCAGAGGAGGTAAGTCTGCTCAATTGCACTCATGGACACAGGCCTCAACTCCTTTGCGCCCCTGGACATGCCTCACCTCATCTGTACAATCCACTTCCTAATTTGAGGAAACACAGGTAACATACATTTCCTCTCTCTTGCAAACATTCCTACCAAGCATTACCATAAAAATGACACAAACCAACAGCAAACAAGCTCAGTCTGCTTCCTAATCTGAGGTAACACAGGTGACATGATTGTGAAAGGTTCAAATATTTTTATGTAATCATGCACACACTATTTATTCCTTCTCAAAAATGTAAAAGCCATTCATTTGCCCCAAAATCGTTTTTTGAATAACATTTTAGAAACAGAGCACAGGTCCTATGTACAAGCATTCAACTTCACTACTGAAACCTCACTATTTCACAAAATAAAAATCCTCTATCTTGCAAATGTAGATACCAAGCATTATCAAAAAGCATGACACAAACCAACAGCAAAAAAGCTCAGAGCCTAATTTATGAGGCCCTGCGTTAGTTTTCCGCTGGTGATGCGTCACTTTTTGTGACGCATCGGCAGCATAAAACATGTGGCTTGTTGCGCCATATTTAAAAAATGACACATCTAGGTAGATGCGTCACTTTTTAAACCCCTGCGCCACATTATACCTGCGTCAGGTATAATGTATGCAGAGGGGGCGTTCCCCCGTAAAAAACCTTGTAATAGTGACGCAGTGAAATCTATGAGATTTCACTACGTCACTTTTAGGACACTGTTATGTCAAAATCTTGTACCTGCCTCACAGCAGGCGTAAGACTGACGCAAACCCTTTCACATGGGGCTTTCCCCATTTGAAAAGACGCATTGCTGGAGTTGCTTCATGTTAGAAGGGGCGATCTCCGAGGGCCAGGTTATGCTCACCCGGTCTCCCCAAGACCCACCTCTTCCACAGAACTTGCCGAGTCTTGACTGTGAGGTCCTCACCGGGGAGGACTTCGGGTCTAGGATCGTACACACTGAGCTCACACCACACTATGAACAGACACCACACCGTTGGATTCTAGTAGCAAGTTCTTTATATAAGCAAATAACGAAGGAAGCCCTCTTATATACACAGTGGTCACGGGACCATAAAGTCTTGGAGGATTCGGGAAGGGGAAAGCGGGACAGTCTTTTAGTCTCTGGGTCAGTACGAGGTGTACCCTACGCACAGCTCTCAATCCTCGAGCCGGGGGGTATGGGATGATGGTCGTACTGGCTGCCTCACCTTCGTCGAGTCGGCTCGGTCGTGATGGTGGTCTCGATGGTCCAGCCGGACCAGACTACTCCTCGAGCCGCGACGAGGTCAGCAGGGCTCGATCTGGAGAGGTTCGTGAGAGCCGCGACAGCATCAGCAGGGCTCAGGTGGTCTTAGAGAGGTCGAGCTGCGACAGCGTCAGCAGGGCTCCGATGGTTGCGAGTTCAGCTTGAGCCGCGACAGCGTCAGCAGGGCTCCGGTGGTCTTAGAGGTCGAGCCGCGACAGCGTCAGCAGGGCTCCGATGGTTGCCAGTTCAGCTTGAGCCGCGACAGCGTCAGCAGGGCTCAGATGGTTCAGTTCCTTAAAGCGAAGAAGGAGCCGCGACAGCGTCAGCAGGGCTCAGAGGTTCAGGATGAGTCTTCTTAGGGTCAGCCGCGATCAGATCAGTAGGCTTCAGGTCCAAGATACAACTGCCCGCTAGTTGTCGGGCGGGCCCAGTTATAGTCCTTTTCCTCTTTGATCTCGTGACCCTCGCAGGCGGAGGTCTCAGGCCCTGGGGGCTGGTCGGTGGCGAGGTCCGGCGGTTGGCTCTTTGATCCCTTTGAAAGATGGGTCCGGGAAGTCCCAGACGCCCAGCGGGTCTGGAGCCAGCCCTCGGGGAGGCCAGAGGGGTGATCGAAACTGGCCCACAGGGGAGGGCCAAAGGTGTGACAGAAACCAGCCCCTCAGGGGAGGCCGGAGGTGCCATCGAAACTCCCTGGCTTATCTCACTCGGGAGCCCTTTACCCCCCAGCCGGGACTGGCGCGCCTTTGGAGACGGGGTTTCGCTGGGGCCGGGGTCACGCTAGGCCCAGGGAGACAGGGATGTCGGGAAGGGAAAATGGCGTCCGGGCCTTGTGGGGCATGCAAGGTTAGGCGCTCGAAGCCGGGAGTGGAGCGGGGACGGCAGGCCTGGTCGAGGTTCTAGGGGATCTAAGCTTAACTAGGGTAGGACGACCAGGCGCGGGTTGCAGGCTGCACTAACGGGGAGGCTGCGCAGGGGACGCGGGGTACAGGCCTACGCTCACAGGGTGTGGAGGGACAGAGGCGGACCACGCCACGAGGCCGGGTCCAACACGCGTCCCCTCCAGCTGAAGGCGGGGAGAACTACCCATCCTCTTGGGGGTTCTCTTCGCTGAAGCGGAAGAATCTGGACAGGCCGTCTGCGTTGGCGTGGTCAGAGCCAGGCCGGTGCTCAACAGTGAAGTCCATCCCCTGGAGGGAGATGGACCAGCGCAGCAATTTGGGGTTCTCCCCTCTCATCTGCATTAGCCACCGGAGAGGTCGGTGGTCGGTCTGGACCCGGAAGTGAGTACCGAACAGGTAGGGCCTCAGCTTCTTCAGGGCCCAAACCACCGCAAAGGCCTCCCGCTCGATGGTGCTCCACCTTTGTTCTCGAGGGAGTAGTCTCCGGCTAATGAATGCCACTGGTTGGTCTAGGCCGTTCTCGTTCACCTGGGACAGGACGGCTCCGATGCCATGCTCGGATGCGTCCGTCTGGACTACAAACTCTCGTGAGTAGTCGGGGGCCTGTAGGATGGGGGCAGTGCACATGGCGTCTTTTAAAGTTTTGAACGTCTCTTGGCAGGCGGGGGTCCAGCTGACTTTCTTCGGCTGGTTTTTGGAGGTTAACTCCGTGAGGGGGGCTACGATGCTGCCGTACCTCTTGATGAACCGGCGGTAGTACCCTGTGAGCCCTAGAAACGCCCGCACTTCCGTCTGGGTCGTGGGGGCCTCCCAGGCCACGATGGCATCGATCTTGGGCTGGAGGGGGGCTACGAGGCCGCTTCCGACCTGGTGCCCGAGGTAGATTACGGACCCTTGTCCGATATGGCACTTGCTTGCCTTAATGGTGAGACCAGCCCTCCTCAGGGCGGTCAGCACCGCCCAGAGGTGCTGGAGGTGCTCGGGCCAGTGGGAACTGTACACTGCGATATCGTCCAGATACGCAGCGCTGAACTCTTCCAACCCCGCCAGGACCTGGTTCACCAGTCGCTGGAAGGTGGCGGGGGCGTTCTTCATTCCGAAGGGCATCACCCGGAAATGGTAGTGACCATCCGGGGTGGAAAAAGCGGATCTTTCCTTGGCTCCCTCGGTGAGGGCGATCTGCCAGTATCCACTGGTCAGGTCGAGCGTGCTAAGGAACCGAGCCGCCCGAGGCGATCGATAAGCTCGTCGGCTCGGGGGATGGGGTGAGCATCGGTTCTGGTGACTGCGTTGAGCCCGCGGTAGTCAACGCAGAACCTCAGCTCGGGAACAGCACCGGGGGCGGCTGCCTTCGGAACCAGGACCACGGGGCTAGCCCATGGGCTGTCAGAGGCTTCGACCACCCCGAGAGCTAACATCTTTGATACCTCGGCCTTGATGCAGGCCCGGACTCGGTCAGGGACGTGGTAGGCTCTGTGCCGTACCGGTGGGTTGTCCCCGGTGTCCACGTCGTGAACGCACCAGTTAGTGACGCTGGGGTGAGGGAGAAGAGGTCCGAGAACTGTCCCAACAACTGGCGACAGTCCTCGCGCTGCTCTGGAGAGAGGGAGGAGGAGAGACTCACTCCCTCTACGGAACCATCTTTTTCTTTCGTGGACAGGAGATCGGGGAGAGGCTCCGTTTCTTCTTCTTCCCCATCGTCCGTGGCGAGGAGTAAACTCAACTCGGACCGGGAGAAGTGGGGTTTGAGGCGGTTTACGTGAAGGACCCGCAAGGGGTTCCGGGAGGACTCCACGTCAATGAGATAAGTCACCTGACTCTTGCGTTCTACCACCTTGAAGGGCCCTGTCCACTTGTCTTGCAGGGCACAGGGCTCCACAGGGGCCATCACCCAGACCCGCTGTCCGGGCTGAAACTCGACCAGAGTGGCATTTTGGTCATACCACCGTTTCATTTCTTCTTGACTGGCCTCGAGGTTTGCCTCAGCCAGTTCTCTGAACTTCCTTGTCTGGTTCCGGAGGGCCAGAATGTATCGGAACACATCTGGAGGTGGCTCTGGGGCCGCCGTCTCCCACCCTTCCTTGGCCAGGGTGAGGGGTCCCCGGATGGGGTGCCCATAGAGCAGCTCGAAGGGGCTGAACCCCAGGGACTTCTGGGGGACTTCGCGGTACGCGAAGAGGAGACAGGGAAGGAGGACGTCCCACTTACGCCTCAGGGGCTCTTCGAGACCCATGATCATTCCCTTGAGAGTCCGGTTGAATCGTTCCACCAGGCCGTTACCCTGGGGGTGATATGGGGTGGTGAACTTGTACGTCACCCCACATTGTTGCCAAAGGGACTTCATGTATTTCGAGATGAAGTTGGTCCCTCGGTCGCTGACGACTTCTCGGGGGAATCCCACCCGGGAGAAGATGGCCATGAGGGCCCGCCCCACTACGGGGGCGGTCACCGTTCGGAGGGGAACGGCTTCGGGGTATCGGGTGGCATGGTCTACCAGCACCAGGATAAAGCGGTGCCCCAAGGAGGTCCGGGGGTCGAGGGGGCCCACAATGTCTATTCCCACCCTCTCAAAGGGGGTACTGACCACGGGGAAGGGTTGGAGAGGAGCCTTGCGCTTCCCTCCGCTCTTCCCGCTGGACTGACATGTGGGCAGGACTTACAGTGGGCTTCCACATCGGAGCGCATGCCCGGCCAGTAGAAGTGGGTAACCAGGCGCTGGTATGTCTTGTCTTGTCCCAAGTGTCCCGCCAGGGGCACGTCATGGGCCAGGTTCAGGAGAAAGCCGCGGAAGCGTAGGGGGACCACCAGCACTCGGCCGGACCCTAGCTCGGCGGACTTTTGCTCGCTGTCTAAGAGGCCGTTTTCTCAATAGACAAAGTGGGAGCCGGACTGGTCGCCGGCGGCCTGGGCGGCGGCCTGCTGCCGCGGCCCAACCAAGGATGGACAGGATGTCTGCTCTAGGCAGAATTCTTCTCGGGTCGGTCCCCCTTCCTGGCGCCATTGGGCCAGCTCAGGAAGGTTGTCCAAGCTCGGGGTCGGTTCGACACCAGGGCCGAGGGGACCTGCGTCGGGGGGGAAGCTCTCCCCGGGGAGCAGCTCAGGGGTCTCAAGGGATTCAGGGACCTCCGGGTCCTCGGGGGTCGCCGGTGCCACCTCTAGGGTCGCTCCTTCGGGGGTGACCCTTCGGGCGGTCATCGACCGGGTACTCACACAGGCCCACTCGGGTAGGCCCACCATCTCTAAGTGGGTCCTTTTCTCAACCCGCTGCCATGGGGAACTCTCTAGATCGTTGCCGAGCAGGCAGTCCACGGGCATGTCTGAGCGGACCGCCACTCGTAACTCTCCAGAGACGCCCCCCCATTCGAACGGGACTTGAGCTATCTGGCAGGTGCGGACGGAGTTATCAGCTGCGATCACCCTGCAGGAGACGTGGGGAACAATCTGGGCTTCGGTGACGAGGTGCCGTTTGACGGCGGTGATACTGGCCCCGGTGTCTCGGAGCGCCCCTATGTGGTGGCCATTGACAGTCACCTGCTGTCGGTATTTCTCGGTGTTGTCGGGTAGGGGGGCTCCTGGGACCATCTCCCTATCACCCAGGGAGACTAACATCATAGCTGCGGGGTCCGCTCCCTCGAACTCTTCCTCCTCCTCCTCTTCTAGGGCTACTGAGGTAATGTGGCGCACTGGGGGCCCTGCAGCGGCAGGCTTCTGGAACAAGGGGCAGCGGGGGTCATTGGCATAGTGCCCGGGTTTCTGGCAATGGTAGCAGGCTTGGCTGACTCGGGGTCCTGGCTTAGCTGGGGGAAACCCTGCGCGCGCTGTGGGAGGCGAGGTGCCGGGCTGGGTTCTGGGGGGACTACGCGGGGACCCTACCTGGGAACCCCTCTGCCTATTCTGATTCCCCCCTCCCCTCTGGCGGGACGACCCCTGTTCATTTCGGCCAGAATCTCCCCCGGGCCCCCGGGGGACTCTGGTGCTCAACCAGCGATCGGCCTCGACGTCCAGCTTCCGGGGGTCAGCCAACTTGCTGTCCAGGAGGTGCTGTCGGAGTTCCACAAAGCAATTCAGGGACAAGTGTTCATACGCAATGAGGTCGATGAGCCCCTCGAAGGTGGATACTTTGCTGCCCTTGATCCACCCCTCCAGGGCCCAGCTGTAGAAATTGACATATTCCACCCACGTGGTGCCGGGGATCTTCTTGCATTCTCGGAAGCGTTGGCGGTACATTTCTGGGGTGAGCCCGTACCTTGTGAGGAGGGCCTCTTTCATGTGGCTGTAGGAGGCCTGTTCGGCAGACAGTAGGTCGAGTAGGGTGTCTCTCCCCTCACTCAGGAATCGACCCCACAGCCAGGCTCCCCAATCTTTCTGCGGAACTCGGTGGGAGGTCATAGCTACCTCGTAGGCCTTGAACCATTGCTGGATGTCATCGTTTTTATAATATTCTTTGACCACATCCTTGGGGATGTGGACCTTGGGTTCCACCGGGGGAACAGACTCTCGGGTCGCTGCTGTTCGGTTGTCTTCGTTCCGGGCCTTTAGTTCTATTTCCAATATGCTGCGCTCGTGCTCCAGCTGGAGCTTCTTTCCGTCATGTTCTCGTTGGAGTTTCTTCTCCTCCAGTTCTCCTTGCAGCCGCAGCTGCTCGATGGCTAGCTTTTTCTCGGCCAGCTTGAGTTCTACCTCCATCTTTAAACGGGCTAGTTCCAGCTCGTGGCTTCGGTTGCGTTCTCGGTCTGTCATCTCTTCTCGAGACAGACCTCTCTCCATGCTGGGAGTCCGCGTCGGGGACTCCGCTCTTTCTTGCTCTGGGGCGTGGGTTTCGATCAGGGGTGCTCCCCCTCCATCGGCTTCTGTCGGTGCTGGAGGTTGGGCTCCGGTCTCCACCCAGGCTGTTAGAGCTTGTTGAAAGTCCTCTTTGGTGTTTAATCCCGTTGACGGGATATGGAGCTCTTTGCAGAATTGCTTGAGCTCACGGTGCGAATAGTCTCCCAGAAGCTCCATCTGGAAGGTGGTCTTGTCGGTCGTGATGCTCATGGCTGCTCTTCGTTCGGGTAGTGTGTCAGTACTGTCCGATCCTTAGACGTAGGTTCTTATCGCGACGCTGCCACCAATGTTAGAAGGGGCGATCTCCGAGGGCCAGGTTATGCTCACCCGGTCTCCCCAAGACCCACCTCTTCCACAGAACTTGCCGAGTCTTGACTGTGAGGTCCTCACCGGGGAGGACTTCGGGTCTAGGATCGTACACACTGAGCTCACACCACACTATGAACAGACACCACACCGTTGGATTCTAGTAGCAAGTTCTTTATATAAGCAAATAACGAAGGAAGCCCTCTTATATACACAGTGGTCACGGGACCATAAAGTCTTGGAGGATTCGGGAAGGGGAAAGCGGGACAGTCTTTTAGTCTCTGGGTCAGTACGAGGTGTACCCTACGCACAGCTCTCAATCCTCGAGCCGGGGGTACGGGATGATGGTCGTACTGGCTGCCTCACCTTTGTCGAGTCGGCTCGGTCGTGATGGTGGTCTCGATGGTCCAGCCGGACCAGAGTACTCCTCGAGCCGCGACGAGGTCAGCAGGGCTCGATCTGGAGAGGTTCGTGAGAGCCGCGACAGCGTCAGCAGGGCTCAGGTGGTCTTAGAGAGGTCGAGCCGCGACAGCGTCAGCAGGGCTCCGATGGTTGCGAGTTCAGCTTGAGCCGCGACAGCGTCAGCAGGGCTCCGGTGGTCTTAGAGGTCGAGCCGCGACAGCGTCAGCAGGGCTCCGATGGTTGCGAGTTCAGCTTGAGCCGCGACAGCGTCAGCAGGGCTCAGGTGGTTCAGTTCCTTAAAGCGAAGAAGGAGCCGCGACAGCGTCAGCAGGGCTCAGAGGTTCAGGATGAGTCTTCTTAGGGTCAGTCGCGATCAGATCAGCAGGCTTCAGGTCCAAGATACAACTGCCCGCTAGTTGTTGGGCGGGCCCAGTTATAGTCATTTTCCTCTTTGATCTCCGGACCCTCGCAGGCGGAGTTCTCAGGCCCTGGGGGCTGGTCGGTGGCGAGGTCCGGCGGTTGGCTCTTTGATCCCTTTGAAAGATGGGTCCGGGAAGTCCCAGACGCCCAGCGGGTCTGGAGCCAGCCCTCGGGGAGGCCAGAGGGGTGATCGAAACTGGCCCACAGGGGAGGGCCAAAGGTGTGACAGAAACCAGCCCCTCAGGGGAGGCCGGAGGTGCCATCAAAACTCCCTGGCTTATCTCACTCAGGAGCCCTTTACCCCCCAGCCGGGACTGGCGCGCCTTTGGAGACGGGGTTTCGCTGGGACCGGGGTCACGCTAGGCCCAGGGAGACAGGGATGTCGGGAAGGGAAAATGGCGTCCGGGCCTTGTGGGGCATGCAAGGTTAGGCGCTCGGAGCCGGGAGTGGAGCGGGGACGGCAGGCCTGGTCGAGGTTCTAGGGGGATCTAGGCTTAACTAGGGTAGGACGACCAGGCGCGGGTTGCAGGCTGCACTAACAGGGAGGCTGCGCAGGGGACGCGGGGTACAGGCCTACGCTCACAGGGTGTGGAGGGACAGAGGCGGACCACGCCACGAGGCCGGGTCCAACACTTCACTTTTGTGACACACTCCAGCAATGCGTCACTTTTACGCTTACAGATACGTCAGAAATACTGACTTATCTGTAACTCCTTGCGACATGATGCGTCATACATTAAATATGACGCATCATTGGTGTCGCAAGGAGTGCGCAGTGAAAACTGACGCATCGCTGTTTTCATAAATAAGGCCCTCAGTGTGCTTCCTAATCTGAGGTAACACAGGTGACATGATTGTGAAAGGTTCAAATATTTTTATGTAATCATGCACACACTATTTATTCCTTCTCAAAAATGTAAAACCATTGATTTACCCCAAAATCGTTTTTTGAATAACATTTTAGAAACACAGCGCAGGTCCTATGTACAAGGATTCCATTTCAGTTCTGAAAACTCACTATTTTACAAAATACATTTCCTCTCTATTGCAAACATTCCTACCAAGCATTACCCAAAAAATGACACAACCCAACAGCAAAGAAGCTGAGTCTGCTTCCTAATCGGAGGTAACACAGGTGACATGATTGTGAAAGGTTCAAATATTTTTATGTAATCATTCACACACTATTTATTCCTTCTCAAAAATGTAAAACAATTGATTTGCCCCAAAATCGTTTTTTGAATAACATTTTAGAAACACAGCGCAGGTCCTATGTACAAGCATTCCATTTCAGTTCTGAAAACTCACTATTTTACAAAATACATTTCCTCTCTATTGCTGTGGTACTGAAAATTCTGGACCCGTGTCATAAACATCGTCGTATCATGACGATTTTGGTATCAGCAGACCGAGAATGACGAGTATACTATATACAAGCATTTTCGCCGTATTCGAGTGACGACTTTACCCTGAAACCAGAGGTTTCGTCCTGAACCCTCGGGTTCCATTTTGTGAACGACAGCCATTTTGTGATTGCCCTCACATAGGCCGGTGACTAAAGCCAAAAACGAGTCTGAAGGACACGTACACCTTTGCTGACTCCTGCACGACCTGGGCAAGCTGACTCCACTGCCCAAGGCCAAACCTGTTCGGTCAGTTCCTCTCCCAGTGGTCGATCGAGATAGTATCAAGGCACAACATGCCATAAACCTTTCATCACACACAAACCACTCCTAATCTTACACACACCTGTCTCTGTTCCTTACTTTATGACCTGCTTTATGAGGAGGAGGTGCCCGAATTTATTAGGGGTCCGTCGATATCTGATGAAAATGTTGGGCCTTGCCGGGTGATTTATTTTGGGTTGGACAAACTGAAAATAAGCTTGTCATCATGATTCTGCTTTCTCTTTGTAGTGAAAATATGTGAATGGTCAACTGTAAAATAAGGAATGTTTGCCTGAAGCATAATATTTTGTATAAAATGAGAAGACTGGCTTTGCAATTTTGAGCAGTCTCCTGAGAATATACACCGTGTTGTACTTCTAGGATACCTGTTACGGCTGCAGCCAATAAACTCGATCTTTGACTTCACCTAGAAGACTCTGTGTTTCTGTAGTCTGAAACAGGAAGGACTCGAAGTCTAAGGGTGTGTTCCCTGGCACCACTGGGTTCTTAAAAACCCAGTACTTCAGTTGGCGCCCACGTGGGGCGATATCAGCGGTACCGGTCCAAGCTAGAGGTTCGTTAGGAGCTTCGTGTGAAAATTCTGGAGGAAGGCTAACCACTTCATCGACCCCTGCATGTCGTTCGTGGTCCGAACGTCTTTGCTGCGAGGTTCCCCGCTTCCCGACGGCTACAAAGGACTGCTGCCCTGACTATCGCCCTGTTTTGGACCCTTTGATGATTTGTAGAGCGAAACGATAGACGAGTCTTCTGGTGACGTCTTCGATACCTCAGTTAAGTATAAGTGGAGCGTCTCCCAGTCCTTAGTTTGGTTCTTAGTTTGGTATCCCCTTTGGATCTTTGATTTGGGACTTGCAAGTACCAAAGCCGAGGGACTCGTGTATTCACGAGACTATCGTATTCGATAATCCTTTGAAGTTTGAAGCTAGACTAGAGAGCGAAGATGCCTGGTCTTAGCAGACTTGGAAATTTGTTTTGTCTTGGTTGTAATAGGGATTCCTGATTAGAGGACTCGTGTCCGGTTCCTCCGATTGGAACTCCAACCTATGAGCTCTATGTGAAACATGGCGTAGGCCCAATCACATATAATGAAGTATGGGTCCGATACACCAGAAAAGATGGTGTTTTAAAATGGCCCCAATATGGTAGTTTTGACACAGAGATATTAGATAATCTAGAGCTTAGACTCTTTAAGAAGAAAGCCCGGCCGTCGATGTTTGACTCTTTCCACCTATGGCGAAAGGAAGCCAAGCAGAAAGAAATTAAATTAGTAAAGAAAAATAAAAGAGAAAAGGGTATCTCGATAATGCAAGCTGCAATGCAGTATAAAGATAACGAAGAAGAGCAAGCGAGTGAGCAGTTGCACAGGCAACGTAAAATGGTTATCGATAAATGTTACCCAGTTTTGCCGCCTCTTCAGCAAGATGCAGCAAAAGAACTTGAGAAAGATCCTTTAATGTCTCACTTATTAAGTTCGCCACCCCCCTATGCGCAGAGTGCTACTGCACCTCCGCAACCTTTAGTTGTGCAACCCCCAATTGTTGTGCCTCAAGTTCTTCCACAGCCGCCAGCTCTTCTTCAGTTGGCTCCTACTCCTATGGCGCAGCCTCCTCAAGGGCCGCCGACTTTGCTACCTGCTCTACCTGCACTTCTTACGACTTTACCTACTGCATCGACTACCTCTTCTGGTATTCCTCCTGATACTGCCTCTGCGTCTGCATCTGCATCTGCTTTGCCTCACTCTGTTTTTCCTCCTGTTATTTCGTCAACTTCTCCTTCTGTTCGACAGAGAATGACTGACACTGTTGCTAGTCTTCTGTATCTTCTTTTTGGGGCAACAAGTATGACCCCTGTTTCAACGAGCAAACAACTGCGTAGTTAACTGCCCGACTCTAGAGAGCGGGAAACATTGAATTATTTGGCACACAAATGGGTTACTGACCCTACGAGATATGAGCTAGATTCTGTTATGGATGTCTTCCATCAGTGGGAAGAGCCGAAACAGAGATACGTTTTCGAGAAAATTTGTGTTTTTCTTTGTGAGGAATTGGAGGAAAATGATTTAGAATGCAAACCACCAGAGCTGTGTCGTGTACGGTACGAGTTTGCAAAAGGCACAATTGTGGGTTCCGATGTTGAAAAAGCAGTTGCGACATTATTGTCGTTTAGGAGTGAGGATGTTTCCCGGTCATTATTTGAGCATGATTCCTCCGTTAAAAGGAAAGCGAGACAATATCCCATGAGAGAGGTCCCTCCGGTATGGAAGGAAGCAACTCAGGCTGATGTTGCTAGTAATATCGATGCTGTTCCAGCACACTTTCAGTGTGTTTGAGTACATGTTCCTTGGAAGCGAGCTGAAGTATTGGCCCTTAAACAGACCTTACCTGACCCCCGTAAAAATCCTGCAGGGTATTACAAGGAATTATCACAGACTGCAGGCTCATGTATTATGAATTTAGCCGACATAGACATGTTGTTCGGGAATGTTGTTCCACAGCCTTTATGGGGTTTGATTTGTCATACAGATCACGCGCAAGAGTTAGGCGACACATGGGCTAATATTGGCGATGCGAATGACAGACAGGTTGGTGGTGCTAAACCTGAACCGTTGGTAGCAGATCTCCCTGATAAGATCGTTACTTACATGAAGACTTTAATGCCTGCTATGCGAGTGAATTGGGACAAATTGTCTGCATGTAAGCAGAAGAAAGATGAGACAGTGTCTGATTTCTTCACCAGGTTTGAAGAGACCTTTATCGACCACAGTGATCAAGATATGAGTACAGAAGGTGGTCAACGGTTGTTCGTTGACAAGTTTGTGCACAATTTGCTTCCTGAGTTGTGTAAGAAATTAAAAAATTCAGAAAGTTCTTGGGCCGTTTCCTCTTCAGCACAGATATTGGCTACTGCTCAGTACTACGAAAATAGGGATAAAGATGAGAAGGATAGAGCAGACAAGAAAACAAAAGAGTTAAAAACAAAGGTTCTTTAACAGCAGGCGTACCCGCCTCGTGGTGGTCAGAGCAACTATCAGCAGCCTCAGCAGTTTCAGAGAAACACGCAAAGGACCAAATATCCTCAACAACGTTTTCCTGTAGGCCCTAATCAGTGTGCATATTGTAAAGAGGAGGGCCATTTTAAAAGTAGCTGCCCTGTTTTATTACAGCGTATGAATGGTGTTTCTAGCGCACGAGGTCGAGGTACTCCACAAGCGCCTAGAGGTAGAGGACGTGGAAATTTCCTACAGAACGGGCGTTCTTTTCCGCCACAGAACTCAATGAATAGTTTTGATCAGCAGAATAACACGTCTGGTAGGACGGCTCAGTACTATGCTGATGACTACTATGCGGAAGATGAGAATATGGAAGGTAATGATTGCTAGGACAGCCACGGACAAAGAGAGGGAGTTGTTTCAGTTCCAGTAGATCAGAGTGGACCTTATGTGGAGGTGATTACATCAGGTGTGTCAGAGCCTTTTCTGTTGGATACTGGTGCTACAAAGAGTTCCATTATGCACTCTAAACTCCATGGCGCACCTTTGTCTGGCGAAATGAATGTTTCAGTAGGTTTTTCTGGCGCCCGGTTAGGAAACCGATTTCTAGTTCTATGTCCCTTTCTGTTGGACCCTGTGAATTCGAAGCACCCCTTCTTCTGACAACAGGTTGTGGCGAGAACTTGTTCGGATTAGATCTGTTGGAAAGATTGTATGCGACTTTGTATTGTTCCCCTTCAGGAGTGCAGCTTACACTAGGTAGGAAAGTAGTCTCTCCAATGTATTTATCGAAGGACAAACTTCCGACGGAATTGTCATTTCTTCCGGATATTCTTTGGGCTACTGGTCCTAATGATGTGGGTCTTTTGGAAATACCGTTATATGTTGTGACATTAAAAGCCAATGTGAAAATGCCACGCATTCCCCAATACAAGATTTCTAGTGAAGGTGAAAAAGCGTTGTTAGCGATCATTTATGATTTGATTGAAAGAGATGTAATTGAAGAGACAAGAGGCAACATTTGCAATAGTCTTGTTTTGCCTGTTTTGAAGCGTACTGACCCTTCTCAGCCACCCATTTACAGATTTGTGATTGATCTTAGAGAAGTGAACAAAATTGTTGTGCCACAATTTCCAGTTGTTCCTGATATCACTGCACTATTGACTATGATTCCAGCTTCCGCGACTTAGTTCTCGGTGATTGACTTGAAGAATGCCTTCTTCAGCATCCCGATTGCCGAAGAGAGTAGGGATATTTTCGGCTTCAGTTTAGGAGGTCGATACTTCTGCTTCAAACACGCTCCCCAGGGCTACTGTGAAAGCCCATCAATATATAGTCAAGCTTTAAAAACACAGCTTGATGCGATTGTTTTACCTGATGGTGCTACACTTATTCAGTACATTGATGATTTGCTTGTTGCTGCAGATACTGAGGAAATCTGCAAAGAAGCCACATTGTCATTGTTGCGTCATTTGTCTGAGTTACACCACAAAGTGTCCCTTTCAAAATTGCAATATTGTCGACAAGATGTGACCTACTTAGGTCATCTCTTGTCGAAGGAGGGAAGGAAACTGACCCCAGATAGAATACAGGCAATAGCGAAATTGCGTGTGCCAAGGACACAGAGAGAAGTGCGTACTTTCTTGGGCATTACATCATATTGCAGACAATGGATACCGAATTTTTCTTTGTTGGCCAAACCTTTGGTAGCATTGACTTGTAAAGCTACACCGAATCCCCTTCCATGGTCTGAAGATTGTCAGAAAAGTTTTTCCGAATTGCGTGATGCATTGTGTTCGGCTCCTGTGTTGGGTACCCCCGACTACAGTAAGCCTTTTACACTGTATGTCCATGAGAAGGAAGGTTGTGCATTGTCAGTGTTGTCTTTTGGGGACAAGCAACGTCCATGCGCGTATTTTTCATCGACTTTAGATCCGGTAGCTAGAGCGTTGCCGAGTTGCTTGAGAGCCACAGCGACAGCAGCAGTTTCTTTTCGCCAGTCTGCTGGTTTAGTGATGAATAATACGTTGATTGTAATGGTCCCACATGCAGTGGACATTTTGTTAAACAGGACCAAGACACAGCACTTAACTAGCGCTCGATTGTCAGGTTACGAGTTGACACTTTTAGCGAGTCATGTGCACATAAAAATATGCAACACATTGAATCCAGCTACGTTGTTGCCGATTGTAGCAGAGACAGATGCTTCTGAGCAGCATGATTGTTTCCTCAGGACAGAAGAAGAAACGAAAGGGAGAATAGACCTCAGAGACACTCCTCTTGTGAAGTGTGATGGTACCTTATGGGTGGATGGTTCATGCTTTAAGCTTCCGAATGGTGATACGACTGCGGCATATGCTGTTACGACTTTGCATACGATTGTTGAAGCTGCACGTATCCCACATAATTCAGCTCAAGCAGCAGAGTTGATTGCACTTACAAGAGCGTGTGTGTTATCAAAAGGAATGAAAGTGACCATATATACTGACAGCCAGTATGCATTCGGTGTGGCCCATAGTTTTGGACGATTGTGGAAAGAACGTGGGTTCCTGACATCGCATGGAGCTAAGATACAGCATGGTCAGTTGGTGAATGAGCTTCTTGAGTCACTGACTTTGCCCTTACAAGTTGCGATTGTGAAATGCAGTGCACACAAGAAGGTTACTGATGATGCTGGTCGTGGCAATGCATTTGCTGATGAAATTGCAAAAGAAACAGCAAGGGATGTGATGAGTCGAATGTATGTTGCAGGCCCTGCAAGATGGATTGGTGACGTGGGAATGTGTGAAGACACGATAGAGAGTGTGAAGTCTATTCAAGCTGAAGCTACAGAGAAATAGTTGAGTGTGTGGAGAGACAGTACGGGTAAATTGGATACAAATGGTTGTTGGGTTGAATTGTCAGAGCATCAGCGATGGTTGTTACCCGATGCGTACGTGCTTGCAGTGGTTACAATGGCCCATGGAATGGCTCACATCAGTGTGAAAGGGATTTGTAAGTTGCTGGCTCCAGAATGGGCAAAATGCTGGAATTCCCAAGTGTGCAGAGAATGTGGTCAAGAATTGTATGGTGTGTCTGAAATACAATCCTGGTAGGGGAACCCCAACTCCAGCTGGTCATTTTGCGCCTACAACGTATCCGTTCGAGGCTTTGCAGCTAGATTTCATCCACATGGAAAGGTGCAACAATTTGAAATACGTACTCGTTGTTGTTTGTGCCTTTTCGAGATGGGTAGAAGCATACCCCCTGAAAGACAACACTGCCTTATCCACAGCTAAAGCCCTTGTCAAAGAATTTTTTCCTAGGTTTGGAATGCCGAGAATGGTCTGGAGTGACAATGGGAGTGAATTTGTAGGACGAGTGATGAAGAAAGTATGTGAAAGGCTAGGTATCCAACAGAAATTCCACACTGCAAATCACCCCCAATCAGCTGGACTAGTAGAGTGCTACAATGGCACACTAAAACTGAAATTGGCCAAGATTCAAGCGAACTCTGATCTTAAATGGCCTGACGCTCTGCCTTTAGCACTCCTATCAACCAGAATGACTGTGCATTCGCGAGTGGGACCTAGTCCCTATGAAATCGTGTTCGGCCGTCCGGCCAACATATGGGGAGTGCCTAGGCCGACAAAATTCAGTGAGATCGAACACCCTGTACTGCTTGATTATTTGTATGAATTGACGGCTAAATTGCGTGTTTTACACCAACAGGTTCACGATACTCTGCCTCAGGTCTCTGAAGCTCCAGGACACCCCATCAATCCTGGTTCGTGGATCCTGGTGAAAAATTTCCAGCGGACAAAGAATGATCAGCCCCGCTGGACCGGCCCTCACCTAGTCCTTCTCTCGACAAGATCAGCCGTTCGAGTGGAATGAAAGAAAAACTGGATCCACGGCGTACACTGCCGGTGGGTCCAGGAGGGTGTTGCTGACTCAGAGACTGAAACTGTGCCTCGTTTTCTGCCTTTCAGCGATGCACGTGTAAAAGGAACAATTTCTGAACGAGAAAGTGACAATCTTTTGCAGGAAGCTGTGCCACCGTCAATCCGATTGGACATTACAGAGCCTGAACTCCTGTTCCAGGACCAGACATTACCTGGAAAAAGGCGCTATAACCTGAGGCCGAGAACTATGGACTAATAAAATTTTCCTTTTCTTTGCTATTTTTTTGAAAGTGCAGCTCTCTCATCTGAGAAACTTTTTTATTTTTGTTTTTCGAACCACCATCCGGGTTCAGCTGTAGGGTCGCGGTTGCCGAAGTCTTTGGGGTGCAGCTGAAGACGTTAGGTCGACAGTTCTGGTTGGTCTAAGGGAGTTACCCTGGACTGACAGAAGCATTCCTTAGAACACCCTACCATCGTGAGCAGCAATTAGAGAGGATGGAGTTTTTCGAGATGGAGAGACCTGCCAAGGAAATGAACTTCAAAGCTAAAATATGTAGAACGATGACCAAGAAAAGTTTTTTGATATAATGCATTTTTATGTTGTTCAGTGTAATGATGTTTTTGATAGGATATGTTTTATTCTCTTTTCGAGTGACATTTGCACCCACTATACAGTCCATACCTCCTCCTACTGTTTCCTCGCACTCTTTCCACCCTTTCCCTGAACATGAGTCCGTCAGGAGATTAGAGTTTATTCATAACTCCTTCGTTCAGCTTTTACACCAACACCAGTTAGTAATGAACACGACTAACTGTTGGGTGTGTGGTCTTATGCCTCACACAACGGATAAAGGTGTCCCTTATCTGGTCCTGCCTTTCAGCCATAATGGTTCTGTGTGGGCATACAGAACAATGTTCATCTACGCACATGAAATCTACCCCCTACGTTCTGTGAAAGATAATCCTAAGAATAGTGCTCTAGTTAAGGGTATAGTAGATATGATTAGGGAAGATACTTCCTATGAGACTATCCCGAGAGATGAGACACTAGCATACATTGGATGGAACGTGACCGGATATGGAGTTACTCTGAGTGAAAAACAGCGAGCTAAGAGATCCTCCCCGATTTGGATTGTACCCCATCAGGGTCACCTATGTCTGCAAGGTATTGGCAAGAATCCCAGAGCTCAGTTAGGGAAGAGCATCTGCACTGAGACATATGTTTTTGCGTCCCAAACTTCCCCTTCTTTCTTAGCAGCTAAGGGTACCTATTTCGTCTGCCATGATAGAGCCTATACATGGTTGCCCCCTGACTTTTCGGGCACATGTTTTGTTTCGTTCCTGTTGCCTCCCACCTACACAGCTGCGGCAGATTACCATAAGACAAGGATAGTTAGAGGTGTCTTCAGTAAACAAGACATTGCAGGCAGCCGCGGGCCGTGGAGGGAGTTACGGTGGGGCAGGGAGGCGGGGAGGGGGAGGGGCAGGGTGGGGGGACCTAAAAACCGGCACATGGATAATTGCAGGTAAGTACACAATTTAATTAGTAAAACGAATTTCGTAGCGCGCACTGCATCGCAAAATGCGATGCTGCGCGCGCTACGAATTTCGTTTTATTATTTAAATTGTGTACTTACCTGCAATTATCCATATGCCAGTTTTTAGGTCCCTCCACCCTGCCCCTCCCCCTCCCCGCCTCCCTGCCCCACCGTAACTCCCTCCACGGCCCGCGGCTGATTGCAGGACAAGAATTTGGAGACTTCTGCCGTTTTGGGGACCCATGGTTAACAGCAGGAACATAAGGCAATTGACGAGGGTGGTTGAATCCACCGCAGTTGAAACTGCCAGTGCCCTTAGTAACTTGACTGCTGAGCTCCAGTCGGATCGCCTTATGACTCTTCAGAATAGGGTCGCGTTAGACGTCATACTTGCAGACCGAGGTGGGGTATGTAAAGTGATCCAATCGAGTTGCTGTGTTTTCATTCCAGATAACGCTCCAACAGTGTACCAGGCCATCTCTAAACTACACAAGATCTCTGAATCTATTCATGTGGATAAAGGAGATTGGTCGTTGATGAGGTGGTTCTGGGAACTGTTATCCGCCTGGGGATGGAAGATTCTGATGGTCATTGAGATGATCTTAGCCATTCTTTTCCTGTTCTGTCTGTGCGTACAGTGTGCTCCTGCTATATGTGGCCTCTGTGTTACATCGTGTGTAAGGAAACCTGTATCGAGGGACGAGCTAAGTAATAGGATGATGCTACAGCAACATCTCAATGATTTTAGGAATATAGACCTGGACTCAGATTAGCGTGAGTATAGGTTGATTGCCTATGTAAGTGCAAAAGGAGGGTCTGTGGTACTGAAAATTCTGACCCGTGTCATAAACATCGTCGTATCATGACGATTTTGGTATCAGCAGACCGAGAATGACGAGTATACTATATACAAGCATTTTCGCCGTATTCGAGTGACGACTTCACCCTGAAACCAGAGGTTTCGTCCTGAACCCTCGGGTTCCATTTTGTGACCGACAGCCATTTTGTGATTGCCCTCACATAGGCCGGTGACTAAATCCAAAAACGAGTCTGAAGGACACGTACACCTTTGCTGACTCCTGCACGACCTGGGCAAGCTGACTCCACTGCCCAAGGCCAAACCTGTTCGGTCAGTTCCTCTCCCAGTGGTCGATCGAGATAGTATCAAGGCACAACATGCCATAAACCTTTCATCACACACAAACCACTCCTAATCTTACACACACCTGTCTCTGTTCCTTACTTTATGACCTGCTTTATGAGGAGGAGGTGCCCGAATTTATTAGGGGTCCGTCGATATCTGATGAAAATGTTGGGCCTTGCCGGGTGATTTATTTTGGGTTGGACAAACTGAAAATAAGCTTGTCATCATGATTCTGCTTTCTCTTTGTAGTGAAAATACATGAATGGTCAACTGTAAAATAAGGAATGTTTGCCTGAAGCATAATATTTTGTATAAAAAGAGAAGACTGGCTTTGTAATTTTGAGCAGTCTCCTGAGAATATACACTGTGTTGTACTTCTAGGATACCTGTTACGGCTGCAGCCAATAAACTCGATCTTTGACTTCACCTAGAAGACTCTGTGTTTCTGTAGTCTGAAACAGGAAGGACTCGAAGTCTAAGGATGTGTTCCCTGGCACCACTGGGTTCTTAAAAACCCAGTACTTCAGTGCAAACATTCCTACCAAGCATTACCCATAAAATGACACAAACCAACAGCAAAGAAGCTCAGTCTGCTTCCTAATCGGAGGTAACACAGGTGACATGATTGTGAAAGGTTCAAATATTTTTATGTAAACATGCACACACTATTTATTACTCCTCAAAAATGTAAAAGCCATTGATTTGCCCCAAAATCGTATTTTGAATAACATTTTAGAAACAGAACACAGGTCCTATGTACAAGCATTTCATTTCAGTACTGAAAACTCACTATTTTACAAAATACATTTCCTCTCTATTGCAAACATTCCTACCAGGCATTACCCAAAAAATGTCACAAACCAACAGCAAAGAAGCTCATTCTGCTTCCTAATCTGAGGTAACACAGGTGATTAATTGTGAAAGGTTCAAATATTTTTATGTAATCATGCACACACTATTTATTCCTTCTCAAAAATGTAAAACCATTGATTTGCCCCCAAATCGTTTTTTGAATAACATTTTAGAAACACAGCGCAGGTCCTATGTACAAGAATTCCATTTCAGTTCTGAAAACTCACTATTTTACAAATTACATTTCCTCTCTATTGCAAACATTCCTACCAGGCATTACCCAAAAAATGACACAAACCAACAGCAAAGAAGCTCATTCTGCTTCCTAATCTGAGGTAACACAGGTGATATGATTGTGAAAGGTTCAAATATTTTTATGTAATCATGCACACACTATTTATTCCTTCTCAAAAATGTAAAACCATTGATTTGCCCCAAAATCGTTTTTTGAATAACATTTTAGAAACACAGCGCAGGTCCTATGTACAACAATTCCATTTCAGTTCTGAAAACTCACTATTTTACAAAATACATTTCCTCTCTATTGCAAACATTCCTACCAGGCATTACCCATAAAATGACACAAACCAACAGCAAAGAAGCTCATTCTGCTTCCTAATCTGAGGTAACACAGGTGATATGATTGTGAAAGGTTCAAATATTTTTATGTAATCATGCACACACTATTTATTCCTTCTCAAAAATGTAAAACCATTGATTTGCCCCAAAATCGTTTTTTAAATAACATTTTAGAAACACAGCGCAGGTCCTATGTACAAGAATTCCATTTCAGTTCTGAAAACTCACTAATTTACAAAATACATTTCCTCTCTGTTGAAAATATTGATACCATGCATTTTCAAAAAGCATCACACAAACCAGGAGCAAAAAAGCTCAATCTGCTTCTTAATCTGAACTCTCTATCTATATTGGATGAATCATAACTCACCTTTACAAATGCTTTGGGAGATTGAGAACAGTGTCAGATACACACACCAATATTTCTTTAGCAGAGCAAAAGGTATGTACTCCAGGCACTGCAACCATGAATGGCACAGAAAACCTCTAATTCTACACATATATTCCTCATGGTAACCAATCAAAACTCTTCCCTCTCTATTTTCAAATCAACACCCTTTCCCCCCCTCAGCCCTTTCTACCTGTTACCATAGCAACTCCCTCGTCACTGAGCTCTCAGGGTTAAAAGTTTATTCTACAATGTTGCAAATTAACTCTGCAAGGATTTATGACCTATCAATAAACCAGCTTATCAGGTCCAATCTTTCTTTTAATTACTTTTTCTTGACCATTCAAATGACTTCTTTCACAGAACACAACCATGCACCCTAACTTTCACTTTTCAACTATCTGAATCCACCAATCATTGCTTGTGATTCAAGAGCACACAGTCCACAGTTTTGTTGTGCAAACTCCTACTGTTCCAACTGCCATTTCATTCCTACACTTCATCTGACTGCACCAGAACCTCCTCTCACCATGTACTCTGTCTGAATTATTGGACATAGCTACATTCACTGGGCTCAAAGGTATGCAGCTATCAGAAATTTTCACAACCTTGATTTACCAAATGTGCACATAAAATGGATTGGCCAAAGAGGATTGAGATGTCATCAATTGATACCATTGGTGAAAACCTTTCACCATCTGCCACACCCTGACCGTATAATTTTGCACTGTGGTGGAAATGACCTAGGCACTTTGACTGGGGTAGGTCTGGAAATGGTTTTAAAGGACACCTTTGGGCAATTGATGACACTTTTTCCACAAACTGCCTTGGTATATTCCAATATATGCCAAAGACAGAAATGGAAGTAGTCCAACTAATTTTGTCCACAGATTGAGAAAGCAAGGAAGCATGTGAATAAATCTGTTTCTGCTTACATGAGAGACTATGGAATGGGTTCAATATACAACAACAACTTGCGTTACAACATGCAAGATATCTACAGAGGAGATGGTGTGCACTTCTCAGATGAGGGGAATAGAATATTCCTCCTGAATTTAAGATTGTGCATTGGAACCTACTTGTAGGTACCTAAATCAGCCCCAGAACCTAAAAGCTCCTTTCAGGGCTACCCTACATCTGATCACTCACAATGATTATTTTACTCTAACTTTTTTCACTAATTTTCACCAAAGTACGCTCCCCGGTACGCTTCCCGGTGCGCGTACTGGGCCCTCACCCCGCGAAAATTTAAAAAAAATTGTTTTTTTGGGCCTATATGGGCCTCCTAGGCCCCCCTCAGAAAACCTAGGGGGTCAGGGGGTGTCTACCGTGTCCCCTTTTACCCATTCCCAACGTTGTTTGTCCTCCATCTTGTGTCTCAAATCTACCGAAACACAAGATGGAGGACTCCCGTTGCGCTTACCGGTGCGCGTACCGGGGCGCGCACCGGTGAGCGCTCCCAATTTTTTTTAACGTTAATTTACATAAAAACCTCTGTAGAGAAGTTCACCAAATATAGAATAGGCAATACTGCATACCAGTCCCTACCATTTTCCCAAATTTGGTGGAATTCCATTGAGCCATTTGGCCTGTAGCCCTGTCTAAATATCCTGAGGTAAATTACATGACAAAAACACATCTGAAATGTTAGAATTTACAACCAATTAAAATGTTACTTTCATTTTCCACTATTATTTCCTGACATTTGATTGGTTATGTACATGAATATATATAAAAAAAGAGAGGGAAACACAGCCATTTTGACTACTACTTCCTGAAGTACATTTGAATAGGATTTTCACTGAGAACTTCAACTGCTTTCACAAAGGTAAGTTGTTATTTTGGAAAGTGAATTATGTTGTGCACTTTAAGTTAATTTGGGAAAACATTTTCTGATGGTTATATACTATCTCTCTGTAATAGTTATAGATTGAGATAGGCTTCTCTGTTATACTTATGGATTGACTTAGACTTCTCTTGTATAATTATGAATTTACTTAGGCTTTATCACATACACTTTTTTATATTTCTACTTCCAGCCTGATACCATACACTGCCCAAAGATAACTTCACTGTTAAAAAATCAAAACTACCTGTCTGAACTTAAACCCAACAGTGCCCTATCTCTACTGATATATTTATTTTTTATGCAATTTACAGCAAGAAAATGGAAAAAGAACAGAATAAAATGAATATTTCTTTCGAAATTGTTATTGAAAACAACCCTGAAGAAAATATTGCTGAGAATGATGACTTTGACTTTATGGATGAGTCTCTGGACCATGAATTACTTGAGTGTATGGAAGCAATAGAATCACAGAATGAAAATGAGGACATTCCAGACAATATATTGTTAGAAGTTTTATTAAATCTTGAAAAAGAATCAGAAAAATAAATTTATATTTAATAATCAAAAATTGTTCGAGACATTATTCATTTTTATATGTAATTCATGAAGTAGTACCAAAATGATTATAATATAAAGTGAGACTTATAGTATACTGTGCAACTTTTTTGTGTTACATAGTAATTTTGCTCATAGTTACTTCCTTTCTCCCACTTTATTATCTCCAATGTGTATTTGACATCTCTTTTTCATCTCCTGCCTCCATGTTGTTTCTGCTTTCCTGACAGACTATAGTATAGATTCCATATACCACAATAACTTCTGTAACAACATGCAAATTATCTACAGAGGACACAGTCTACATTGAATTTAAAACTCTGCATTGGTACCTACATGCTGGTACTTATATCACCCACACAACACAACAACTCTATGCAGAGCTACCCTACCTCTGAGCACTTTAAATTATTATTTTACTGTTTCACTGGGTTTCCCCCATGTGTTAGGGGGGGGTGAGGTGTGTGGGGGGGATGTGTGGGGGATGTGTGGGGGGTGTCTGTGAGGTGTGTGTGTGTGTGAGGGGGGTAAGGTGTGTGTGTGGGTGTAGGTGTGTGGGGTGTGTGGGTGTGGGTGGAGGTGTGGGTGTGTAAGGTGTGTGTGTGGGTGTGGGTGTGTGGGGTGTTTGTGTGTAGGTGGAGGTGTGGGTGTGTGAGGTGTGTGTGGGGGGTGTGTGGGTGTGGGGGTGTAGGGTTATGTGTGTGGGGTGTGTGTGTGTGTGAGATGTGTGGGTGTGTGTGTGTGAGGAGTGTGTGTGTGGGTGTTTGTGTGGTGTGTGTGTGGGGTGTGTGCGTGTGGGTGTGTGTGGGATGTACTTGTAGGTACCTAAATCAGCCACAGAACCCAAAAGCTCTTTTCAGAGCTACCCTACCTCTGATCACTCAAAATGATTATTTTACACTAATTTTTTTCACTATTTTTCCCATGGGACGCTCCCCAATACGCTCCCCGGTGCGCGTACCGGGCGCTTCCCCCGCGAAAATCGAAAAAAAATGTTTTAAAAATGTGTCCTGCGGGACCCTTTTATGGCCCCCCACATCAAACCTAGGGGGTCAGGGGGGGGTCTACCCTGCCCCCTTTTGGTTATTTCCCCCTTTGTTATTGCCACCTCTTGTGTCTCGATCCTACCGAGACACAGGATTGCGGCCGCTCCGGACTGTTTCGAATATTTACAGACACCCGAAAACCAATCAGCTTTCCGCGTGCGAACTCGCGGTGCACGCCGGGAGCGCTCCCCGGTGCGCGTACCGGTGCGCGCTTATAGATATATATATATTTTTTAACCTAAATTACTCAAAATCCACTGGATCACATATCTTGAGACATAACAAAGGCACATCGGGCTACCAGTCCCTACAATTTTGCCAAGTTTTGTGGGAATCCATTCAGCCGTTCGGGCTAAAAGTGAGTCCAACCGCCCTATGGAAATTAACATGGGGAGAACACGTTTTGGGACCCCCCCTTTCATCTCGGCCCCCGCTTGACGAATCCCCCCCCAAACTTTCAGGGAAGGAGCGGACCACCGCGAGGCAAATTTGAGGAAAATTACAGGCAGATCCCTCAATCTGCGCCAAAGTTATTCCCAATAGAATGTTGCGGATTCCCTATAGAAAACAATCCTATCTATAACTACCTACTGGCGACCGCCAGTAGGTAATATATATATATATATATATATATATATATATATATATATATATATATATATATATATTACCTACTGGCGGTCGCCAGTAGGTAGTTATAGTACCTACTGGCGACCGCCAGTAGGTAATATATATATATATTTATATATATATATATATGTATATATTACCTACTGGCGGTCGCCAGTAGGTAGTTATAGTTAGGACCTAGTTTCCATAGGAAGTCCGCAACATTCTATTGGGACTAACTTTGGCGCCGGTTGATGAATCTCCGCTAATTTCTCAAAGAAGATGGCCTACTCCGCTCCGCTCCTTCCCTGAAAGTCTCAGGAAGATTCGTCAAGCAGGGGCCGAGAAAAAAGGGCGTCCCAAAACTTGTTTTCCCCATGTTAATTTTCATAGGACGATTAGACACGGCTACAGCCCGAACCGCTGAACGGAATTACACCCCATTTGGGAAAATGGTAGGGTCTGGTACGCAGATCATGCTTTTGTTTAAATGGTGTAAATCCCTCCAGTAGTTGCTGAGAAAATTAAAGTTGAAATCAATTATTTATCTATGTGCGCCTTGTGTTGCCTTGAGACCAGCTGTGGCTAGCATGTAAGGATTGGAGGGAGCGGCCTCACTCACCACTCCCAAGGTCACTGGAGCCCTATGCTGTCTTTAACACAGCTGTCTAAGACAGCTGAGTTAGAGAGTTTAAACTCTGCAGGTCTTTTTGGCCGTCGCAATTTAAACCTAAGCGCCCTGCCTATCATTGCTGGCAGATGCAGAAAGCCCCGCCCCCCGTCCTGGCGTTCGGCTCAGGATGGGGTATATCTATGTGCGCCTTGTGTTGCCTTGAGACCAGCTGTGGCTGGCATGTAAGGATTGGAGGGAGCGGCCTCACTCACCACTCCCAAGGTCACTGGAGCCCTATGCTGTCTTTAACACAGCTGTCTAAGACAGCTGAGTTAGAGAGTTTAAACTCTGCAGGTCTTTTTGGCCGTCGCAATTTAAACCTAAGCGCCCTGCCTATCATTGCTGGCAGATGCAGAAAGCCCCGCCCCCCGTCCTGGCGTTCGGCTCAGGATGGGGTATGGAACAATAAAATGGTAACAAATGAAGTTTACTACCATTTTATTTTTCCATATCTGGTGGCAAGTTGGCTAGTGGGGCGATGCTCCTCCGCTTTACCAGAGTAGTTGCCCCTGCTTGAGACATTGGTTACCCTGGAAGGGCTCAGCATAGAGTAAAGGCTGTGCATAGTAGTGTCTTGACCACCTAAGAGGGCTATAATGTTTGGATGGATGGGAGCCGCCATGAACAGTTGAGTACAAGACAAAAGCTGTGCAGAGCAAAGGCTTGGCCACCTAATGGGGCTTACTTGTTTGGGGGGAATAGGCCATGTGTGAAGATTCGTACACAGAGCGAAGGCTTGAGAAGTAAGTACTGGGCAACCTAATATGTCTTTAGGGAGTGGGCTCTCCATGAAATGTCTGTACCTAGCAAAGGCTGTGGAATGGATTGTAGGGGCATGTCTACCTTTGTCTGACTGTTTTTGCACCACAGGTCATCTACCTGTAAAGTGTCTGATACAGAGTGAAGACCGTTTGTATAGTAGCTTGGCCTCCCAATGAGTCATGTATGTCTGGAGGGAGTTGGCTCTCTGTGTAGACTTCTGTATAAAGAGAAGGCACTGCATTGTAGGGGCTTGACCACTCGTGTCTCCTTGAATGCACGCAAGATGCCAGCTGCCCACAAAAAGTTTAGGAAATTGGCCCTATCCCACCCCGTTCCTGGTTCCGGAGACAAGGTGTGCAAGGAAGGACGATGTGAGCATCAATAGGGAATGGCATGCACGCGAAAGATTACATATATGTGAAGCAGTGTGTGGGGGAAGCTGTAGTGGGGGCATTGTGGTGGAATGCAGTAGACTGATTTTTAGAGTAATTATTATGTGGCTTAGCTGTTGGATTTGCGAGGGCTATAGCCATTACGTTTTTGATGCTAATCTTGGATTTTTAAGTTGACAAATGTATAGGCTGTTATTTACATCTGATACACTGAAGAGAGGTTTCTCAAGTTAGAGTATTGAATTGTTGAACTTGTCTGCTGCGGTGAGGTGTACCGTGAGGTGCTATCATTCACACCAAGATAGGAAATTAACTTTCTCTTTGCACAGTTGTGCTAATTGAACTCAGTGGCAGTCCATTCCTTGGTACATGGGAGTGGGCATGCTGAGTACGGTTGTCTCTGCCGGTATTGGATCTGATACTCTCAGGTAGCATTTCACTAAACTTTTTGCTTTTCTGCCTGGATTTTGCTGATTCTCTTGTGTGGCTCCAGGGCACTTTTCCACTGTAAATACAGTGTGAAGTGCGCGTGCCCTTCCTATCCATGTTTGGAAGTAGCTCCGACTTTATGTTCTGAGACATGGCCGGTCTGTCATTACAGACCAATATGTGTGCACTGGCATCTCTATCATGATTAAACTCATGAGCAGCCTGCCATATCAGGCCGCTGTTTGTGCTCACTTGCACTGAAGGTGCCAGTGACTGCATGTGCCAACTGCCATCATAGACTGGTGCGTGCGCAATGACACCCATTTAGTTAAACCGGTGACCTGTCTACTGTTGCAGACTTGCGCGGGCACAGTTGCACTCCTGGTGCTGGAGACCCATTGTCCAACTGCAGGTCTGTTTGCGGATTAGCACACAGTCACCCAGGTAGTGAGGAATACCTGTGTGTGTTTTCACTACCCATGAGGCTTGCTTGTCCCATAAGTTAACATGGGAACTGGGTGACATTACTTCAGATTGCAATAGTGGATTTCAGTGGAGCAGCCTCATGATGTTTCCTATCAATGGATTTGCCGTGCGATACCCTTTTCAATGGTAAAGGGGATTTTGGCATAACTCACTTAGAAATGTGACTTATAGAATTTGAACATTTCTATGCTCTAAGAGTCTTGTGTGCCATGGTGCCTGGCTCAGAGGGACACCAGGAGTCGGGGAGAACATCTGTGCATTCCCCATTGACCGTCATAAACCATTGGCATACCACTATAACGACAAGAGCTCTGCCATTTGAGGGCCGGATCATGGCCCCACTAAAGACTAAGATCTACATTCTACGGTCCCATGGCATACAGGCCTACAATTTAGGGGAGACATCTGTGGTTAAAAGGGAAACCCCTTAAACCACCCCTAACCACAAAGACACACAACAGTATAACTACTGGTGCCATCCAGGGGTGGCTCCTCCTCTAAGGCGGAGGAGCCTCGCCCCACTGCTTTGCAGCAGTGAAATAAAGGAAAAATAAAATGATAATAACTTGATGTTATCATTTTATTTGTTCCTACTGCAGCAGCTTAGCAGGGCTGGGTGGGGCTGCTCCAATGACTGAGGATCAGGGGGAGTGGTGAGCACACTCTGTAAGTGGGCAATGACTGTTTGGCCGGCCCTCTTGGGCCGGCCAAACAGTCATGCGCATTTTGCATGCTGCATTACAGCCTTGGTGGAGAACATGCCCAGGCCCCCATTCCCTGGCTGAGCGCCAAACCACGGCACTCAGACCAATCACAATGCTGCATTGCAGCATTGTGATTGGTCAGCGGAGCCTGGATGCATCCTGTTCCTGGCTGGGAGAGACACAGTGATAATGGAGGAGAGATGTGGCGAGGAGGTAATTTTTTTCCCATCTGTTCTCGTTTCATGGTTGTATGTATCTTTAACATTGTTGTGTACCATATGACTGTGGGGGACTGTATTATCAGGATTGCTAGGATGGGTCAGAGGTGTTGCACAACCTAAGGGCGCTCTAACGCTGTGGTGGGGGGTTATATTAGGAATTGTCAACAGTGTGCATACTATTGATAGCATAACAATACAAGTGGGCCTAGTACTGTTAGTAATATTTACAAATGTGTTTTATGCCTTGAAGTATATGCTGCTCATGTTATAATGAATAAATATGTGTGTTGAATATAAACGTTATTTACATAAATCCTGTGTGAAGTCTCTTTTGTGATGCTCGGTGTATTTATCGGGAGTAACTGCTGTGCCTATGCTTTATACATTGGCTGTGAGAAAGGCCAGACTGCTCAGTGCCAAGCTACCCAAGGGTAAGCACAGGTTAGACAGCAAGTGTAAACACTTGCCTTTGATGGGAGCGGTAGGTCTGCATTGCTGGGGGCATCCCTTCACCCAAGTAGAAAGGGCCAGTCCCAACAGCCAGTTAAGGGTCTATCGTTGTGTGAAAGTAGGTAATATTCTTGCCATTGTAGAAATGCATGTATAGTTGGAGCAGGCAAACAAAGAATTATAGTGAGAAGTGGTTCAGGAAGTCTCAACAGTATTCGAGCATTGCGTCATAAGGGTGCGACAAAGAGATTGACTGACAGACGCCGTAGCCGCGCCGCAATCGGGTGGCCTTTGAGCAACACGCGCAGGAATTGCTGGACGGATGGTGAACCCAGTGGAGTGAAGAGTGTGGGAGATTGGAACGAAGAGTGTTTGAGAATTTTCTAGCATGGGAAATACCTTGTCAAAAATGGAGGAAGATGTAAATAAAGAAGAGAAGTTTCTCCCGGAAGGTACACCAGCTAGGGAAAAAGGGATCCAAGAAAGGGTTAGACACATGCATGTGGCTTAGCCAATGGCACAAATACACATCCAAAGATGGGGATTACGTTTCCCACTAAGTAGGTCTTTCAATATTCCTAGAATAGAAAATGTGAGAAGAAGAATGTATGACTTAAAACCTCAGCCTAGGCCCACACAATATGAAGCCCTAAATCTTTAGGACCAAATAGCTAGTGAAAAGAAAAGGAAAAATGTTGAATTAAAAATTTGCAGTAAGGCTCATTCATGGAGAAGCGTGCTGGATGAGGAAAGTCAGAGAAAATAGAGGGAGGAGGTCATTGAGACCATTGGACCCTATCCCATGATAGAAAGCGAAGATATAGATAAGGAGAAACCTAAAGAGGATTCAAAAACAGAGAGTGAGGAGGAGGATGCCATGATAGGTGAGCTCCTCAGCATAAGACTCCACCCATGTAATGCGGTAGCTATTACACCGAGTGCCACAGCCCTGGCAGTAACTGAGACAATGAAAGTTGTAGAAACACCCATGTTGAATCTTGTGCACCTCCAAACTATACAGAGACTATTGTCTCTTCACCTGCTCAGATCCCCAACCCTATAACAACAAGCACACCACCTTTGTCAAATAGCACAATGGCTTCCCTGATAGAGGCACTTTTTACCGAATCAACCTATCCCTAGTGCACACCAGGACCCTGCACTGATACCTAGAGAAATGGCACCAGGACCTCCACAACAGTAGGATTTGATAAGTACTGTGACGGAAGGTCAGATAATTATTGCAGCTTTACAAATCATCTCACCAAGCACAGAGCAAACCCCACAGTGACTTAATGTCACCCAGCATGTCACCCAGAAAAAAAAAATTTGAAGAAATTGTTTAGGGAAATGTGGGAATGGATTTCTAGGACACTACAATGAGAGCAAGCTGCTCTACATCAGCAAGGAAGCAGCAAGAGTTGTGAGAGAGGCCCATTCAAGAATGGAAAAGGTGGCAGACGACTATGGGATTGACATAACCCAGAAAAAGAAGAATGTTAGGATGACAATGGGTGAGAAGGAGTAAAAAGTGTGGAAGTGAAGGGGGTTAAAGACTCATGTAAGGCAGTTGATTTAGAACAATAGGGAACGGAGCGAGACTGAAAAATTCTTAGACCTGTGGTAGAGGAAAGAGAAGGTCACAGTTAAACAAAAGAAAGAAGGTGCTAAGGAAGACGGGGAAGGAGCCACAAGAGGGACGGTGAAGGAATTTTCTTTGAGTGAATTAAATGGAGGAGCAAATATACATGTTCCGTGATCATGATCAGATTTTTTCCATTTCACAAACTCCCTGCCAAAACTTAGAGAGAGTCCTTATAAGTGGTATACACAGATGGAACAGATTGTGCCCATTTCAAAGGTCCTGTGGGATTATCTAGACGTGCTATTCAAGGTAAGGCTCCTAAAGGACTTGTGGGCAGAATGTAAAAGGGCAGTTGACTGAACAACACAAGAACCCCCTTGAGTGGCAAGGACGAATGCATCTTCACCAATAGTCAAAACGGAATACAACAAACTCATGAAACATTTGTAGACAAAAGTCCTCCAAAGAGAAATGAATTGTCCCAAGATTTTCCAAACCTCGCAAGAGCTGAAAGATTTGGTGCATGGTAAATGCAGATGTATAGGGAGCATAGCAAATGAACGACCCACTTGGAGACAACATGGGAGAGTTTCTTGCCTCTTTTGCGGGGAGTTAAACCCAAAATTAGTAACCAGATTATCCAAGGTGTCCTGTGTTGGCAGAGCAAACTGAATGATGAGATCCTGCAGTGTGCAAAATATTGTAGTGACACGTTGGAAGCCGGGCATAAGGGGCTTAAGAAGAGGTATATGATAGCTCAAACCCAGTTAGTTCTGAGTGTAGGGACAAAGGAATTTAACACCTTCGATGCTCATGTCGAGCTGAGCTCGTCATGAGGTATACCTCTAGGGTGCTCATGACGAGCTCAGCTCGTCATGATCAGATTTATCAACATTATGGCCCAGCAAAGCAGGAGAATCGCTCAAGCAGCCAAGGTGTTAAAGTTCTACTTCAAGGCTCTGAAGTGGATCCCACTTGTGGGTTGACAATGCCAGCAATTTCCATGACATATGGAGGGAATACCCCAGGAGGGGGGAGAGGTTGAGGTAATGTACCAGGGGCTAGCATAAGTGCCCTAAAAAGGTTATCACTTGCCATATTTGCACCAAGGGTGGGCACTTGAAGCAGGAGTGTTGTTATAGTACAAATTCAGTTGTGATTGATGCCCAAGCCGCAAACCTTGCGGCGCCGAGAAAAGACTCCTCAACGACCTAGACCCCTCATATGTCAGGCTGAAGTTTCCAAAGCCTAGCATGCTAAAGAACCCATCCAGCCCAATGCAGATGCAGAGAGGGATTCCACATTTCCAACTGAGTAACCAAGTACTCCACAGCCCGATGATGTCCCAAATACTGAAGGAAATCATCTGAGCCACAGAGGAGGATAAGTAACAGTCTCTGCGGCCAGAAGATATGCGGTCGCCTGCTCCTAATTCTCTACTACCTGGTACTTAAGAATTTGTACACTTGGCCATGAAAGAGATGGGTGTGCATTGGGAAGACTAACCACCCCATTGGGTACTTCTCTGCTACTCTTGACCCGGTGGCAGTAGGGTTGCCTTGCTGTTTCAAAGCAAATGTGTCAGTTAGCCTTAGCATTGAGCAAAATGAAAGAATAGTAATGGGTTATCCACTGATTGTTATGTCACCTCACTCGATTGAGATTCTCATTACCAGCTCCCACACACATTTGACAAACAGCTATTTAACCTTCTATGAGAGAATATTTTGGCAGCTGAAATTTTTTCCATCAGGAGGTATAACACACTAAACCCTGCTTTTCTGTTGCCAACCCAAGGGGGAGATTATGAGGGCAATTTTGACCATGGCTCTGTTAGTGTTAATGAATTGTGCACGAAACCAAGACCCGACATACTGGATGTATCCCTTCCTGAATCTGATTATAACTTTTTTTTTGATGGGGTCCTGCTTGAGAGACCGACGTGGCCTTTTAGAGCTGCGTATGCTGTACGCACACTAAGTGGGGTGAGGGGAGGGGAGGCATCCTACCTGTACCACGCAACATCTGAACGAGTAGCTGACTTGATTGTCCTTACAAGTATGTTGTACCTCAGAAGGTTCACAAGTGTGTACAATTTTGTGGAGTTATGATCGCATGACCATAACTGCTGTTTCTCCCATTATAAATGAACAGTATGTCTCCAATGTGTTTGATGCTTTACAAATGCCATGGGAAATTGCAGTAGTGAAATGTGCTGCACACAAGAGAAGCAGTGATTTTGTCACAAGAGGAAATTGTAATTTGACATTACCATTTTGGAAATACCACTTTTAGAAAGTGGACATTTCTCTGCTCTTAACTTTGCGCTATGTGCCTGCAGCCTGACTACAATACACGTCTGGGCTCAGAGACAGCTACACTTAGTGGATTCCCTCTACACTGCCACAATACAGGAAGGGCTGAGTATGACAAGGGATTCCTCTGCATACTGATAGCCTTCCTGGGCAGGAAGGGGAGAGGTGACTCACATTTACATCTGAATAGGTTGTGTCCTGCCCTCATACAAAAAGGCAGATTTAACCCCCTACTGGTAGTCTGGAGCCAAAGCTGGGCTGCAGGGGTTTCCTTGGGTACATCAGAGAGTTCCTTTGAAGTCACTTGTGAGTATAAGTGCTAGGGCTATGGCTCTACCAATTGAGTGCACTACTGGACCTGGGAAGAACTCTGCTGGAGTAAAGGCTGCTGTGCTGTAAGGCTTGCCCCTTTGCTGTGACTGACTGTTCTGAGGACCTGCTTCTCTACTTTGCTGAGCTGCACCGTTGCCTGCTGCTCTTTGCCCTGCTGAGAACAAGGACTGCACCCAGGGTGACTCCACAGGCTTGTGGCTTGCTTCCCTGTTTTCCTTGAAGTCTCACAGCCATAAAGAACTTCCCGCCTCCCCTGACATTGCTGCAAGACTCTACATTCTGTGAATCTCGCTAACGGCAGCCCAAACACTGTGTGCACTACATCAGGGGCTCTACAACAGTCCAGTGCCTTTTTTTTGTATCTGCAAAGCTCTAAAACAGCTCAGTGCTTCGCTTTTGGACCTGGAACTCTCTACAACGATGATCAGCAAACAGTGCCGATGGAGATACCTGTGTTTGTCACTTTCCAGATGCCCCATCACAGAGGAAGTCCTTTCAGCAGCCACAGCGGGTCGCCGTGGTATCAGGAGTCACCTCTGTACTGATGCATCAGTTTTGCCCATGTGAACAGATTCAATGCTGTACGCCGGCAGTTTGCATATGCCCCCAGGAAAAACCCTGTAACATGTTGGGCCTGCTCTTATAGCCTGTCGCTGCACCACCTTCTTGTCTCAGGGCCCCAGTGACACAGTCTCCATTCCACATGTTTGTCACCCCTGTTACTCCCGAATTAAAGCACTGTGGACCAGACTCACGAGATGTTCCAAGTCAAGCCGCATGCTTTCAGGTGGCTCAGACTTTCCCAGCTTCCTAGTTCCGAAGTACCCTCAGCGTACTGCCCTACAGGCGCCTCCTGTTAAAATACTGTCGTTTGCCACAATACAGAAGGGAAACAATCACCAATCATTCCTACTTTGCTTTTTGTAATTTTTTGCCAGTTTGAAAACGGAATTTAATTATCAGAAGTGCTGCTTGGGACTGTGTTCACTTGGACGCTTGCGAAAGTAATATGTCTTGAATAACTTTTGGTCTTATTGTAATCAGATATTCTTTATGTGTCTAAACCAGTGTGGAGCCTTTTTGTGGTGTATTCATTGTGTGAATTACTGTGTGTGTGGCACAAATACTTTACACGTTGCCGTTTATAGATAAGCCTGACTGCTCTGTGCCCAGCTACCAGAGGGTGAGCACAGGTTATCTTATTGTGAGCTTACCCTGATTAGAGTGGTAGTTCCAGCAAACCAGGAGCCCCATTTCTAACAGAATGGTAAACAGGCTTTGAAGAAACCATGCCCCAGACTGAGCATTGATATTGCTAAGCAAGGATCCAGTGGTGTCATGAATCCTGCGCTTAAGGACCTTAAGTGGTGGGTAATTACTAAATCTCTCACTAAAAGTTGGTTAATTATACATTTGCCTTTTCATTTTGCGTGGCTGAAGACACAAATGATCTTAGGGAATAGCATGGCAGCAAATAGTGGGAGTGAAAAAGGAAAGTAAGAAAAAATAGTGCCTGGAAAGAATTGTTGTAGAATCTATAAAGGGGAACGAGAAGGAAAGAAGGGTGAAAGTAAGTAAAGGTAGAAGGAAGGCACTATGAAAAGGAGGAAGGAAAGGTGAATGGCAACTTGGAAGGAAGAGTGGGTGAAAGAAAAAACGGAAGGATGAATGCAAGGATGATGAGTGAAGGGATGAATGGATAGCAGAGTGAAAGTGTGCATACATTTATTTATGTGTGATGAAATGGCCATAGGATTGATGGACAGATAGATAAATGAAAACCTGTGAAGGTGAAAGAATGGATTGATGTGAACGGATGGGTTGATGGAATCTCAATGTATGGCTAGAATAATGAAAGGCGGATTGGAGGATGGAAAGATAAATAAATGATAGATGGGTGAAAGCGTAGCAGGGTAGATAGATAGATGAAGGGGTGTAATGGTGATTGGAAGTATTCAAGGAAGGGACGGGCTTACTTGCTTCTCATCATGTAGAGGTATGGTAGTGAGGGGTACTTTAATTTTCAGGCTACTCCCTTGAAAGGATCCCTATGTATAAAGAGAAAGCAAGAGAGCAATGAGACTGTGGAGAAATTGGGATGGAGTGAATGTGAGAATTATTATTTAGTCAAGGACAGAACCTTTCTGAATTAGTGGACAGTATTAAAGGCATTGATTATGTGTGTGGAAGTCAGCTTATTTCCAGTTACCACATAACTGGGTAGGCGGTTATGCAGCTTTAGTCTTCACTAGGATCTATCAAACTAATGAACTAGATTTCCTTTCAAGTGCTATATCAAGCTAAGTAAGAGTTGTTTTGATCAGATCCTCATTGATGTCTTTGGAGCACTCATACCTCCAGTAGGAATTACATTGAACGATGTTAAGATTACAAAGTTATCAACATTAGAAGATTGGTTTGCAGAAGCCTTAACTGTTATAAATAAGGACTTGGTTACTATGAAAGCTATAATTATGCAAAATCGCCTTGCATTGAATTTGCTCCTCACAAAGTAGGGCGGAATTTGCATAGTCATTCACATTCTGGAATATGCTTAGATATGAAGCTTGACAGCTACATCACTAATATTACAAACATAATGCATGAACTAACTGAGCTGGAATAGTCAGGTGCCTGGGAAGGAATAGGTTCTGTATTGGGATCTATTGGAAGAGGATTTTCTAAGATAGGAGAGTGGCTGGGTAGTGTAACTGGAGGAATTTTAAAACTGCTCTTAACTCCTCTTTTAGTTATACTAATTGGCATTGTATGTGTGCTTATTTTAGAGGAAAGCAAAATATTCTGTTCTGCCCATGGAATTGGCAGAATTTTGGCGACTCCGGTTACTCTTGTAATGCAGAGTTTCTGGCAAATTCTGTCTCTCGCCCCATCAAGGAGTGTTTCTCAGGAGCAGCTCCAGAACGGTAAGTAGGCGCGATTTCTTTTCGCTAAGAGGACATCTAGCAAGATATTTCTAATGCGGTGGTTGCGACCATTTTTGATCAGAGGGCTGCAGCTCGAGTAAACAATCTAGTCCAGCGGCAGCAAAATCAACTTGGGTAGCTGCACCCTCGGGCGCACCTCGTTGTGCTGTCCATGCTGTTTTATTGTTGTGGAACGCATTCCTGGCACTAAATCACAGCACGAGCATCTCGAAGTGGCTATTTCTGGCGATTGGCAGAATCTCGCAGAGTTTTCATGTAACTCCGCAAAGTCAAATTCCGCAAGTTCCGCCCACCCCTACTTATTTTCTTAAAACTTTGCAAAATAATTTTATCAAGCAGTAAATTGGAATGTGGACTTAAGAAGCTTTCAGAAACGAAAGGAAGAAAAAGAAAGAGACTTGACGTAAAGGTTGTAGAGATGCAAAGTGATATCTACGAGGCTCTGAAGGATCTGGGAGAATCAAAGCAGGAGAACCCAAAGTTACTGACTTAAGGATGCAAGGTGATGATTTAGAAATCATCAAAGGGGGGTTGTGAGAGCTGTTTTCTCTTTTCCACTTAGAATAAATTAGACACTGAGCTTGCACTAACATAAACTGTGTATACACTGTCCTCCAACTTGAACCACTGTCATACTGCACCACGTGATGACTACTATTGTTGTTTTTGTGTTCTAAATAAAGATTCACACTAATAGAATGAGAGTGTTTCCAGAGATTTTATACACAGAGTTCCCAATCAAGGACATCCCAACTGTCCCCGGCTATTGTTGTACAATGTATCTACTTGCATGCTTGAATAAACTGTGAGAACAACTAAACCCAATGTAATACTCAAATGTATTCAGCATGGATGTCATTTGAGGGTTGTCAGGGTTTGCAGCTGTGATCTCTAGCTTGCTCCCAGTTACTCCTGACACTTCCTTTGCAACCCCTGGCCTCAGGGGAGGCAAATTTGCCCAAATGACATCCATGGGATTCAGTAGAAAAATGTTTCTTCTGGTCTGTTCCTTATTGGTGCAAACCCTGAGAACCGTGCAATTGTTGTTCTCATGAATTGTATTACTTTGCTAGTATATCCTTTGAAGGCTTATTTCCTATATATTACCAGGTAATTCCTTACATAAACCTACAAAACTTTTACTTGTATCTATCATGCTTATTGGGAATGTTTCAGACCTAAATATTGAATTTATTCTTTAAATAGTATTAGAGAGGGTCCAATCGGGGAGCACCAAAGTCTGTATTGGGACTACACCGCTCCCGGTCCTAGCTGTTAGTGTGCTACTTGACATGATCAATACACACTCGAATGCATGCTGACACTAGGCTGTTATACATTTACACCTTATTTGGCACCTTTAGGGTTGTAGTAACTTTAGAAGTGTACTTTGTAAATTGCAACTGTTTAACTCTTTTCTTGGTGTATGTTTTTATTACAATATCAACCCCAAACCCCCTCCTTAAATTTTCCTAAATCTTCCCCATTTAGCAGTAATTATTCCCCAATTTCTGGTCACTTCCTCTGGTCCCTTCCACATATACTGCTAAATCATATGCCTAACTGTGTGGAGATCTCCACCATCATGGACCTCAAGGAGCAGTCTTGGGGGATGGGGGCGCTAGAAAGTCTATAGCAAGATGGCCGCACCTTAGTGCAGCTCGGCCAGCCAGACATCATAATCAGGCATTTATCCTGAAAGCCGACATCAAAATGCTACAATTCGTCTAAATATGGCATGCTGAAGCTGTGTGGAGCCCCTATATTTCTGCGCACTGTGACCATACTGGTATCCTGGTGCTGGTAGAGACTCACAAGGGAAGGGAGGAAAGAAGGGTAAATGAAAAAAGCTGCAACTGAGATAATAGCATGAGTGATAAGTGCTACAATATAAACAGAATTACTTCAGGATGAGCCAGGTTAATAGGGCTTTTCTAAATTGCAGAAGATCTGTTGAGGATCTGATGGGAGCAGGAAGCTGATTCCAGATTTGGGCTGCTCTATACATAAAAGCGCGTCCGCTGTGTCTGGTTTTCCTGAAATTCTGAATGCAAATGAGGTTGGCAGTGGCAGTGCAAAGGCACCTCCCAAGAGAGTATCTTTTTGTCTGTTTTTAGGGGCACTCTTCCACTACCCTGGAGGGTTTTAAAAACATTACAAAGTGATTTAAAAGCTATATGCTGTTGCAGCAGAAGTCAGTGCAGATCTTTCAAGGCCATGGAGTCAGATGACCCCTTGGGTCCATTTAAGGCCAATTTGGCAGCAGAGATCTGGACTCATGGAAGCTCATCGTTGATGGGGGCGGTGACCCTCTTCCCTACGCTATACTTGTCCTTGCCTGACTATACATCCTGGGAGCTGCGCCTCACCCTTGCTATTCGGGGGTAGGGACCTTTATCCAACCTCCTGAGGCGAGAGCTGCCTGAACACATACCAGTGTGCCGGACCACTATCACCTCCACCATGTGAAAAGAGGACTGCACCCAGACTCGCCTCCCATTTAAGACGCAGCACTACTTTAAAGGGGCAGAGGAGAACCAGGTGGAGGCCACACCCCTCAGGGACACAGCCTTGGTGGTGACACTCCAGGCTATGCAGCAGAGCCTGGCCTCTATCGACGGCAAAACAGACACCTTGAACATTCGTATAGATCATATCTCGGCAAAGCTTGACAAACAAGCGCACTAGACGGCAGCTCAACAGCGCATCTCTGACACAGAGTATAATCTGAAGCAGGTGAAAGACAAATGTTTGAATATGGAAAAGGTGCTTGCTGTGATCCCAGCCAAAAATGAAGATTTGGAGGTACAGTCCAGCATATTTTACTTCAGGATGAGTCAGGTTAATAGGGCTTTTCTAAATTGCAGAAGATCTGTTGAGGATCTGATGGGAGCAGGAAGCTGATTCTAGATTTGGGCTGCTATAAACATAAAAGCGCGTCCGCCGTGTCTGTTTTTCCTGAAGTTCTGAATGCAAACGAGGTTGGCAGTGGCAGAGCAAAGGCACCTCCCAAGTGAGTATCTTTTTAGTCTGTTTTTTGGTTGCACTGGTCCACTACCCTGTAGGGCTTTAAAAACATTACAAAGTGATTTAAAAGCTATATGCTGTCTCAGCAGAAGCCAGTGCAGATCTTTCAAGGCTATGGGGTCAGATGACCCCTTGGGTCTATTTAAAGCCAATTTGGCAGCAGAGATCTGGACTCTATGCAATCTATTTAGAAGAAACTCTGGGGTACTTAACAGAAGGGCATTACAATATTCAAACCTGCTCAAAAAACCATAGCAAACAATGGGCAGGTGCCAGCAACTTTATTCACATGTGTTTCCATGAACAGTTCATCACCAAATGTAACCCCTAGGTTCTACTGGGTCTAGCCAGGTCAGGTGCCTTAGTGTACTAATGTGTCCACTTTAGGGGTCTGTGCTTGACCTCATGGTCACATGTTCAAATTCCGTCGGGTCCAGTCAGTCTTCATCCTTCTGAGGTTGATAAAATGAGTACCATTGAGTTGGGTAACAAAAAACATCTGTTATTCAGCACCAAAATGCCCACGGGATCAATGTGCACTTTACAAATGCACATGTTATGTTTATGTTACGGACAGATTCGGAAGAATATAACTACAACAGAAGGCACAGGCCAGAAGTTCAAAGGAATTACAATCGGGACTTTGCTTGCAGAGCAACACAAGACCTCATATGTTCCCCATTAAATTTAATGGAATTAAGGGCCTGATGTAGGTGGCCCAAATACCGATCAGTAAGGGTGAAATTCGGTAAATTTCACCATTACCGACCGGTATTTACCCATCCACTTTTTCTTTTGATCCCCTCAAATCCTGCATGAGAAACATTGCTCACTGGATGGATCTTAACTCCCTGAGATTGAACGCAACCGAGACTGAAGTGCTTTTCTTTAACCAGCCCTCCCCTCTAGATTCTAACATTTGGTGGCCGAAAGATCTGAGTCAAGCCCCCATCCCTAAGGACTCAGTCAGGAATCTTGGATTTCGCTGAGACCAACAGCTGTCTTTAGGCTGTCAGGTTCAATCAGTCTCTGCCGCCTGCTTTTCCAAGATCAAAACCTTAAAAAAACGTATCAATTATCTGCCTTGCGCCAATAGGAAAACAATTGTTCACGCATTGATTATCTCCCACTTGGATTACGCGAATGGACTTTATTTAGGATTACCCTATGGCCTTTGTCACAAACTCCAAATGGTCCAAAATGCTGCTGCTCGTTTGATTGGGGGCCTCTCGCGCCGACAGCATATATCTCCATACCTCCGCGAACTGCATTGGCTACCCATGAGCAAACGCATTGAGTTTAAAGCTATGACACTAGCCTACCGCTCCACTCAGGGCAAGGGGTCTGTCCATCTTAGATCCATTCTTCGCCCTTACTGTAACCTTCGATCGCTTCATTCCAACTCCAAATGCCTATTGGTTACACCTAGATTTAAAAAATCTCGTTCTGGTGGCAGAACATTTGAGTTGGGCGCTGCCCAACGATGGAACAAGTTGCCTCTCAACTTGCGCATGAGTAGAACTGAATCGGAATCCCGCCGCGCTTTGAAAACCTTCTTTTTCTGCCGGTAACTGCCTGTCTTCAGGTTTCTTTCTTTAGGGATCTCATCACAATCAATTAGCGCCGGGACACCCCGTTGGGGTAGCTGCGCGCTTTATAAAAGACACAAAATAAATAAATAAATAAATTCCTGATGTAGGGAAGGATTCGGTATTAAGGAATCGGTAAATACCGATTCCTTAATACCGATTCCTAATTGGCCTTGCATTTAAGGAATCAGTAATACCGATTACTTAAATACAATATAGGAAGCATTTTTAAGAGTGCATTTGGGTCTTAGGAATTCGTTAATTACCACCAACTTCAAGTTGTGGTTCACCGTATCAAATGCGGCTGAAAGATCTAAAGAGGACCATGACAGCTGATTGGCTGCCATCAGTGTGCATTCTGAGTTCGGCCAGTGCCATAAGCAAGGCAAATTCCGTGCCATGTTTCCGCCTAAAGCCAAATTGCTCTCCTTCAAGGAGAAGATTGTCTTCAATGAATTGAGACAGTTTCCGGCTGACAAAACATTCTAGTATTTTTACTGGATAGGGGAGGAGAGATATTGGCCTGTAATTACTGATGACCCCTGGGTCCAGGGAGGGCTTTTTTGTATAGAAGCAACAATTGCCTTCTTTAGGCTAGAGGTACAGTGCCAGATACGAGTGACTGATTGCAGAGTTGCTATAGTGATGGAAAAAGTTCATCCGCTAGCTCTTTCCAGATCCTATGGGTTACAGGGTCGAGAGAAGAGCCGGAAGAAGTAGACATTGCAGTGATATAGAGAGAGATCCTCTGTTAAGGGTTCAAACCATTCGAACCTGTTCCCACACTGAGGGGTATCCTTAATAATAGGGAAGGTGACCTCAGATCTGGGATATTTGGTGGATGAGATACACTAATTGTCTTTAAGATCTTGCAGATCTTGTCATCAAATAAATCAGAATGTTTGTCACAGAGTTCCTGTGAAAAAGTTACTGCCTGGCTCAGGCACTCTGGATTAGAGACATTATGCCCAATGTCAAAGACCTTTTTAGCTTTATTAGTTGGACAAGACCTTTTTTGCTTTATTCATTGGACAAGATGCCTGACCTGCCCCTGCGGCGATCTGCGGGTGTACCTTTCTCTTAAACTTGTTGCTATTTTCACATCCCATACTGGTCACCCCAATGTCAGAGGCGGAATGCAAGATCACCTAACTGGCCACCTCTGAACACACCTGGAGGCGTGATTGGGTCGCTAGTGGCCCTTGATGAGCAGACCCCAATGGATTTTCATGTACCTGTTTGTGAACTTCGACCTCACTTGAAAAACGTATCTACTGTATCCTCAAAGTATTTTTAGTGTGTCTGTGGGGAAGAGAAATGTTGTTGCCACGATTGGGATGCTAACGTGGAAAGGACGTTGGGAGGGAAACTGTTTGTATGTTTTACCACAGCGCCACGATGGATCTTTTCACCACTGGGCCAGTTTAGACTTCTTTATGCCACAGTGCTGACACTGATCGCACCTATGCCCTATGTCACTTTGAACAAGACAGATCCAGCACGCTTCCACTGTAACACTATGACAGACACACCCACAATACCGTCAGACTACTTACCTGGATTATGTGGGGCCTCAACAACCAGCAAAAACACAATAGGTGCTGGCCCACCTGGATTGTCATAACGTCCAAATTGCATTTTTGCAAGAGACACAGACAAGACACACTGAGCATCTTATTGGTGCTCGCTGGGCAGCACACGGGGTGACCGCCTCATACTCTGTTTACTCTAGGGGGGTGTTGATTCTGGTTAAAAAAGAGGTTCCCTTTCACCTTACCCACACCATCACATATGACCAAGGCTGATATTTCATTGTGCATCTGTCCTCAGTGGCACCCCAGTCACTGGTTAATGCCTATGGGCCGAATATTGATGACCCCAGGTTCTATGAGACAGTCTGGAAGGAGCTCCTCAAATTGAAAATGACTACCAATATTTGGGAGGGGGTAGACTTGAACACTTACCTCAACCCCCTACTTGAATGCTCGGCCACTACAGACTGTCATGGGAAGCACTCTACTAAACTACTTTACGACACCCTGGAGGAACACACTATGGTAGTTCTGTGGCGCCACCAGTATCCCACACAGAAAGAGGGGACCTTTACGTCATCGGTGCACAGCTTGTGGTCTCCCCGGACTACTGGCTAGCTACCAAAGACGTCTGCAATTGGGTGTCTGACAGCGCACATCTGCCCAAAATCTTATTGGATCATGTCCCGGTATGCCTAGTTTTGAAAATCCCCACACATACCCCTACACAGTTGGTCTGGCATTTTCAGGCAACTGCTCTGCTTGATCCAGTGTTTTGTGAGGAATTGATCACCTCCATCAATGCTTACTTTACAGAAAATGTGGGCTCCGTGGCCGACGTGAGTACCTTTTGGGAGGCATTCAAGGTTACGACAATGGGCGTTTCCACGGGCACACAGGCCGGCATACTGAAACCCCTCCCTACACAACTCCGAAAAATTGGATTGAGTGCACCCTGCACACGCCCTTGAGCAGGATTATGTATCCCACTCAAACCCCCACACTCTAGCTGCTATCCGTGAAAATATCACCAACTTCCGATCAAGTACTCCGGTACCTTTCTAAATGCCATGTGGATTGGACATACAGGGTGGGTGGACACCCAGGGCATAGTCTAGCTGCTAAACTAAAAACACTGTGAGCCCAAAATCATGTCATCAAAATTGTACCCCCTGGCAGTGCCGAACTTTATGATACCCCAGTGACCGAGAAACTTTCACTTGCTTCTATACAGAACAAAATGACAGGCGCCCATTTGCCTCGGCGGAGGACACATGCAAAAGAAACAATTGATGGACAGAATGCTGGACAATGCAAACATTCACCCCCAGTCACAAGGATCTGGGTTAAACCCATCATTCTTTTGCTCACCACACCACCCCAGTTTTGACTCAGCCATATGCAAATCTGTCTTGACCTGGTTCCTTGTGGGAACAGTCCAGCCCGAACTGCCAAGCCAGGTCCTCCTTGGACCGAAAACAAACATCCAGGGACCGGTTCTGGTTCCGTAAAGCCATAAAGACCTCACTTTTCCCGGCGTAACTCTCATTCCTTTTATGGACCGTCTCTAGTCACTGTCACCTGGGAAGCGCCGGGACGCCCCGTTGCTGAGGCAGCTATGCGCTATACAAATCCGTAAATAAATAAATAAAATAAATAAATATTTCTTAACCCAGATCTTGATGAAGAGCACTTGTGTGTCGCGCTTATTTTGTTATCTGTGTCGCCATTCTTTTGTTGGTTGTTGCGCTCTCTGGTACTGTCAGATGGACTGTGAGCACTTGTGTGCTGGCATATTGTAACTCTCATATGTGACACAGTTTGTTTGGCGTTGTGGTATTTGTGTATCTATTGCATAGATGCCAGTAAACGCAGCTATTAAAAAATAAAAACAGCAACCTCTAGTTAGTCTCGGGAAAATCTTGACACTGCTGTAAAAAAAAAACTATAGATGTACATGTTTAGCACTGGTGCCAATTCGTAATTTGTGACTTCGGACACACGAAAAAAAATATTCATGCGTTTATCACAGGTCCACCACAATAGATACATCTGTGTCACATCCTTGGCCTAGGAGGCAAATGAAGAAAAAATACTAAAGTCCACCAAGAAGGACAGTTAGCGTTAAACAATAGAACCATGAGTATGAAATAAAGACAGAAAAATCTGCTAGTGGTTTCGACTATTCAATCGATCAGGTTTGACAAAACAAAGCCTGATAAATAATCATTTCCTGTTTTTCTCTCTAAACTAACAAATTCGATTGCCAGCCTGACATGGCAAGGGACTGATTTTAGAGCCTAGAATCAACTTTATGACACAGAGCATCATTCTTCTGCCTATCGAAGTGAAGGGTTCCAAATAGTCTCAAGTACACTTTGATGCTATGACCAGTTTTAAAGCATTTTTTATTATTATTTTATTCTTGTCATGCCTTTAGCCATGGACAAGGGCCTTGCGGTAGATGTGACAACTATGTTAAAGGATAGTACGGATGTCCATCATATCCTCGTGGAAATTGTTTACTTCTTATAAAATGGATCATTAAAAGTAATAGAATGACATTGATTGGGGGCTCAAAACCTAGTTTTCTGTGAGAGGGCCGCACATGACACTTGCACGTGCATTGAAGGTCCCCGAAGAATGACTATGATGAAGAGAATGTAGCGTTGAATGAGTGTTAGTGCACATATTTAAGATTCTTGAAACGCCCAATTCTCGCAGTGTTTTGTAGCTGTACTAACTGTATGTGGATATCCCCAAAGCGTCACGCCTGATGCGTGATATTTGGCAGCGCTGTAAATTTTATTAAATTCAGTGGCTCCCCTGGCAGACCAGGAAATCTCGTTTCCAGGCACTCATGAGCCGCCTGGGTTAGGGAAATTCTCGAATGGTTGCAATGAATGAGGGTCTCTTTTCCAAGCTCCGGGTGATACAGAACACTGCAGCGCGGTTGGTTTGCAACCTACCGTCTTGTTCTCCCACTTTCAGATCTCTCCATGGTTGCCTGTAAGAAAGCGCACCCATTTCAAGCTTTTACGTGTGGTCCATCGGTCTCTCCATGGAAATGGACCTTGTTACCTACAAAATAGGTTCCAACCTTACATTCCTACCAGCAACCTGAGATGGAGAGATCGACTGTTATTAACCCCCTCGGTGCATCCCTACGGTCAGACATGGGGGCAAGGGGGGGGGGCTCTTTTTCTTTCTTGGTCCCCCCATCAATGGAATCAGCTGACACTAAACCTACACTTCTCTGTTAATTTAGCCATATTTTAAAAACTCTTGAAAACATGGCTATTTAGTCTATACATTTTTAGTTAACTGACTGCGTGGTCCGCTAGAGCACATAGCGACCCCCTGGGGGTCATTCGAGCGCTTTACAAATATCAATAACATAACATGCCCATATTCGTTGTTTTGAGTCCAGCTCACAATTGTAGTTAAGTGTATTCAAATGAGTACAACTGCAGTGGTATTTTCCATATCCCATAATACCTTAGAGAATAGGCCCCTACAATATGAACATGAATGGAATAGTTCTCTTCTACCAGAGCAAACAGATGTTTATCCTTGTCAGCGCTCACAATGTGTTCCCAAGGTTATCAACAACATTGCTTCAATATCTATACCTTTCAGTCTGGTCTAGTTACTTTAAAGGTCAGAGACCAGGAAGGAAGAAAGAGGCCATCTGATAATGGGGGCGTTGGATCACAAAGGAGCAGATATTCGATAGCATTGCAATCGTTATCTGTAGATGCCTCCATTATTTACATTAGGAAGTACGGATTTAATTCCCACAGGATAAACTGTGTTTGTGCACCGTGGATAAAGCATCGATCATTGTAGTGTATATGCAAAGTCTCTGGTGTTGAGTCCTAGGCATAATGAAAGCACGTCATATGTGTATGTATATGCAATGAATATTTGCAGCACGTCCATTGATTTTACTCTAGATTCGTAATGCAAGCAATGTACACAGAATGCATGCATATGTTTACTATTCGGAAAATAGTAGAATGTCTGAATTTTGTAAATGTACTATTTTAATCTGGAATAAAAAAGGCCCTGAAATACATACATTGGAACCCCACTCCACCACTAAAGCCCCCATTTTTCAAACTGTTTGAAACCTGGACTGATTATTGAACTTCTCACTCTTTCTGCGCCTCATTCCTTTGCAGCGCATAACAAAAGTTACCATCTGATTTGGAACGACAAGATCCGTGGGAACACTGCACATCCGAAGAGCTTTACCCATGAATTTTGGCTGGGTAAATCAGGAATTTCTATGGAAACTGAACCAAGAATGACCCCTCCCCCTTCTCCCCCCCATAACTCATATCTAAAGGGACCTTTAGAGTCCAACTTGAAGGGCCATCCAGTGACTAGGTGGCCCCTTTAAATCCCCATTTTAAAATGAAAAACAAAAACCCAGGCAAGATATAATGTCTAGCACAATTACATTAAAGAGAAAAAACACAAAGTACTATGATAGCATGATTGATTTAATTTGAGTTGTTAAAAGTTGGCATGAACATATTCATTAACACATTTTCTTAAAATATTAAAATAAATGTTTAAAAATAGTTTCTTTCTGAATGATACATGAAATTCATAAAGTATATTGGAACATCAATTATTCTTAGAGATGTCATGGAGGAGATGGTTTTCCAGATACCCCACACTCGAATCTACTGGAGTTTCCTATTTACCTCTGGGGCAGAGTAGTGGGACTTAACATAGGGAATCTCGTAACAAGACGGTCTATACTACCTATACCAAGTCAATTTGGGTATACACTAAGGGCCATATTTAAGAAATTAGTGTTGTAGGGCAGCACAGCAAGTCACCTTGCTGCGCTGCCCTGTGTCACTGAGAAAGAGTGGGAAGGCACTGTAGTCATCCAATGCGACACATTCCTGTCCTTTCCCCTGCACTTGCGCCGTTTTGACAGCGTAATGCCAATGCAGGCACTCTTGCACTATGGTACAAGTGTACAAGTATGGTACAAGTGCAGAATGCAGCACACCAAGAAAGAGGAAGAAATGAGGAGAAATAAAGATATTTCTTCCTATTACGCCTCACTTGGAGAGGTGTAAGATTTTGACGCAAATCCCTAGGTTTACAAGTCCTTGTAAATCTGGGAATGCATAAAAAACCTTTGGAGTTGCATGGAACACCCACTGCGATGCCCATGGAACGTCTCCCTTGCGCAGAGTAAGGCAGCGCAATGCCCATGGAACGCACCCCTACCACAGAGTAAGGCAATGCAGCAATTTGCGCTGTGTTACCTTAGGATATTTGAACAGCAGCGGCTCCTCCATTCTGGCGGAGGAGCGTCACCCCACTGCTGGAGCCAGCAGATGAAAACATGTAAAATAAAATAATAATAAAGCAATTTAACTATCATTTTATTTTTCATGATGGAGCGTGTACTAGTCATGGGGGCGGGCCATTTTCTGACTGTAGCGGGCTGGAGGAGGAGTGGTGGGCACTGCAAGAGAGCATGAGGGTTTGGCCAGCTGTCTTAGGACGGCCAAACCGTCATGGGCGCTTACACATCTCCAGGCTGTTGCATGGAGAACAGCCGGCACAGGCTCCCAGTCCCTGTTGGAGCGTAAAACCAGCCCGCTCCGTCCAATCCAGGTGCTTCTCTCATACTGGGTATTACCAGCTTGAAAGCAGCGTCTGGATTGACGCAGGGGAGACTGGGAGCTTGTGTATCCGAAGCAGAAGACCATAAAGGCGGGGGTGGCAGGTAAGTTTTCTTTTTTTTCCCTTCATTTTTTATTATTGTCCAGTGCCAGCCAGCGCAACCTGCAGGTAAGTTGAGCTCGGACCTGAGGGCTCGCCTCGTGCCTACTACCATCCATGCAGTGGTGTAGTGTGTTTGCTTTCAGCCTCGTGGCTGGATCCCGACATCTTTGGATCCAGCCTTGAGCCTCAATGCAAACAGAAGGAGCTTTTTGGCAAAATGCTCTCACATGTGCTAATGAAGTAATTAACACATGTAAGAGCGCCTTGAAATCAGTAAGCTCAGGATGGGGCACTGTACAAATGGAAACATTTTCGTATAGAGCTTGCGCATTTCAAAGCGCTCTAATATGTGCTAATAAAGTCATTAACACATATGAAAGCACCTTGAAAGCTCAGTATGGGCGCTGTACAAAAGGATACCTTTTTGTATAGAGCACATCCTGAGCTCACGCATTTCAAGACGCTCTCAATGTTCTAATGACATCATTATCACACACGAGAGCGCCTTGAACTATATAAGCTCAGATGAGATCTCTGCAAAAGGAAACTTTTTTATGTATATCGCACATTCTGGGCTCATGTTTTACAAGGTGCCTCACAACTTTCAAACCACACCAGCCGCCACTGTTTTTGAAGCCATCCAAAGCTACGCAAAGTGGCTTCATAAATCTGGCTCAGAGGCTTGCGTCATGCATGTACCACTGTGCGTGGTGGAAACGTGAACCCAAGCCTCTCATAAATACACCCCTAGATGTTAATTTTAAGTGCTGACCTAGATGTTTGTGAATTTGCATTGCATTGCCCTGGACACTCTTCCAAGCACCTCAGAGTGTATGCATAGACACAGTATACATCCCTTGCTAACACTAAGCACATATAACTCACAAACTGCATGTACACATTACATATGCAAAAGTTGAACAACTCCAACCTTGATCCTTTCAAATGCTGGCATATAAGGCCAGTACGAAATGTATCTACAAGATCAAATGTATGGCAAATCTGGTAACTCATCCAATTCTAGATCAAGATCAGTTTGTGGATCTGGTCCGGTCAGTGTTTCACCAATAGCATGGCAATGCGGCAATTGTCTTTATATATTGGTCCTGTCAACAGCCTTTAATGCAGTCGTCACATGATGGTAAGCATATGAACCTCTTTAACAGGAAAATGCGATCAGAATCATGCAGGTGTACACCATGCCTCAAGAGAAGAACACAGCAGGTGGATTGGCATGACTTAGGTTCAATTTCAAGGCCTACAGTTGAGCTATTGGGCACCAGCAGGTTCTTCCTCCTCATTTGTTCTATTGCATGTATATATGTGCTCAGTTATCAATGTAATCACAGCATGGACCCTATTGCCAACTATATGCAGGTGACGTGCTCCAATCATGGGAACAGGGAGACTATGGAGAACATTGAAAACCAACAATTATTATTGCCTTAAAAGAATATTCATGCACAAATGTAGATATCTTATCTTACCCTTAAAGAGTAAAGAAAACGCGAATGTTGGGTCCACCATAAAATCCATTAAACTATTAACAATCCTCGTGACCCTGAAAGCAGCTTCGTGCATGGTGCAATATATGTCGGAATTGGTAACGATGTTTTTGATGTTGAAGAAGTGAAACTGTAATAAGCCTCCACAATAATTAGTCCCTTTAAATGCATTCCTACCTATAGTCTGTTTTAAAGATTTCCACCAGCACAAAAAGTAGGTTAATGTGGCATTAGCCCATCCCAAAGTATATTTTTTAGAAAACGTGTTCTGCCCACATAAGAGTATTAGGGCTGTAATCAAATTCTAGAGGGGAGGTCTGTGATCAAATTCAGCAAAGGTTAATGCACGCTTACTCTGCCAGCTTCTGCCCTCTGATTGGTCAATGCCTCTCCCACTCTGCACAATGTGTCAAAAGTGAAACCGTTCTGTGGATGAGTTAACACTTTGCCGACCTACGGTATCTACCAGATGTAAAGCAAAGGTTAGCAACTGGGTTTCTGTTCGCAGCTTTTTTATCATGTATAAAAATAGGTTTCAAATGTTGTCATTTAATTCCATCTTTTCTTCAATATAAAATTTAATTTTCTTCCTTCACAGTTCCTCAACCTGTTGTCAATCAATCACTCAATGAAATCAATCAAACATTACTTTATTCAATATAAACGCAGTAAATCATGAAAGTAAATAAAACGTAAAATTCATCATAAAAATCGTCCTAAAATATCACCAAACTTGCCTCCTCTCAGAATGAAAAACCCCAGCTAAAAACCTTGATACATAAAAGCAATCCTTGAAAATAAAAACTGCAAATACAACAAAGCTGGCCGAACTTGTTTAAAATCCTTACTTTTAAAAAGAGGGCGGATATACTTGTGTGGTAGAGATACATACTTATGGCATATAAAAAATTCATGTAAGGTGTCAATTCCACTGGCCCTATCACAAGTACAGGTTGGCAATTATGAGGGTCTATGCCACCCTACTAACAATTGGGGAAACACATTCCAGCGAAAGTAAGACTGCAGCCAGAGCAGAGTACTTAGTACTTGAGCTGTATTTAGCAATAGTCAGTTGGCTTTGGCCATAATGTGTTATCATTGTGTAATGGCACCCGGTTGCCTGCAATCGCAGTAAAATGTCTCTTAAAGTGCAGTTTAATCACCGGATGTCACTTTCACACTGTAGCTCTTTTCAAAATCCACCCAAAGCTGTGATGTTCCGTCTTTACCAGACCAAACGCGGCACCATAATTGCCGAGTACAGAGAAATGGCCATTTACGGGCTCTTTGAAACCTGCAGTATTTGCAGAAAAGAAACATACCCCCACACTGACACCGCACCAGAGAGCATGACTTTGCTTCCATTTAAAATTTCAATACAAAAAAGAAAGTATCCCGCCAGCAGGTTTTGGTCCGTTTTACATATCTTAACAAAAAAGATTTTAATGTGACTCTTGTTCAGCCCTCAGCAGCTTAGCAAAATTAACTGAACAGAATAATGATTTCTCACAGTGGGGTCTGCAGCCGTGTTTTATGACGTCATTGAGCAAGCACTTGCTGGCAATAGCAACTCCCCTCTTAATTTTTCCAGAAAACTGCTTTAGGCTACACACCGAAATGAAATTATCAACCCACCAATCAAGGTTAATTTCCAAAATAGAACAATATATGCATTTTGTCGTTCTGGAATCACAATTCTCATTAGAATATCAGGCAAGTAGTGGCTATCACTGAAAAAATATCCCATCGACTCTCCTGAAATAAGCCATTAATTCAATACACTCAGATACATTTGATTTTTGTAGATATGGATCTGTATGCTATCAGATATTTGTAAATCCTATTAACATTGTAATTGTACTTAAAATACATCTATATTTTGTAGTAGCCCTTATTTAAAGGTTTGCATGATTTATGGCACTTAAATTAAATTAATTTAGATCATTATCAGTCCTAAATAACACTGCTCCAGCTACTGGAATCGCTAGTATATATATGCCTGAGGGATGACAGGTGGTAAATCATCTAGTACAGTTTCCCTACTTGAAACATTCATCGATAAAAACAGAGGCAAATGTAACCTGGTGATTGCGGGGGATTTTAATTGCTCTTTTGAGCCCCTCGACCCAGAGGATTGTAATCTTGGTGATGACGAGGATGCGCAGTGGAGTATTCCATCTCTATCCCTACCACCAATAAGAAAACGGACAGAGGCTGCTATCCAACTAAAAAGTTTGTGTCTGGAGAGGGGCATTAGGGCTGTAAATGGGAGCACACCCTCCGACAGGAAGGGTTCCCACACCTATTGTGATGGGTCACGAAGCAGTCTTATAGATTATTTTTTTATTAACCTTTGAGTTGTGGCCATCACCATCGATATGGTGGTTAAAGAGAGAAGCGAAAGTGACCACAATCCCCTGTTGTTATCTTTGCAGATGCAGGATTCATACATAAAGGTGCAGACAATTGAAAGGGCGACGGCTGACGTTGTTCTATCAAATGACCTGAGAAGAGTCAAACGGCCCAAGTTAGTTGAAAACAGCACCTCATTGGAGCTAAGGAAGGCAGAGGTTGAGCATACGCTAAAGGTCCTTACCAATTTAGATACTCAGGAAAATATAAATGCCATCATAATACACCTGCATAACGAATTGTTTGCAAATCTCAAATCATTCTTCATCAAGACTGAAAAGGGGGGGCCCTCGGCCCCCCCGCACGCATGGCGGCGCGGCGACCGCCTCACCCCCTCTCCCCTCGGGTCCTTCGACGGTGGGGGCGTGCCCTGGGGGCGCGGCCCACCGCCGATTGGCCGGCGCCCCTCCTGACCCGGAATCAATGGACTGGTTCCGGGTCGGGGGGGGCGGGCGTTAGGAGGGGCCACCCGGCCCCTCGGGAATAAGAGGTAGGGAGCGCCCAGGAGACCCCCTTGTCCCTGGACGCTCCCTCGCTGAACGTTGTGCCCCGCGTTCGGGGCTTCTTTGTTTCCCACCCACCATCCCTTGGTACAAAGTTTAAGCAGCGTTATGTCCGGTCTAATGGTAAGTTTCATAGGTATAGACCACGGGAGAGAGTAGGCTGTTGTTGTATTTTGTGATCTGTTGTCAGGACTTTTTTCCCTTTGTAGAAAAGTGATGTGTGAAGTGAAATATATTTGAAGATATGTGTCTTTAGGCCTTTTTTCCCTTTGTAGATATACGTAGATATTGTGATTATGAGCAACATGCGTGAACCGAATTGTAATTTTATGCCATGTGTCGTTAGGCCTTTTTTCCCCTTTAGCTATGCGTGGATACTGTTATTTATTAGCCAGTGTAGTTGTCCTTTAGACTTTTTTCCATAGGTCGTCGTATTTATTAGGTATGGGGCATGCGGTAAGGTCATTATCGGTGAGCACATATTTGAGGTCTGAGGGGGCGGGCATCATCCTATGGAGGTTCCCGCCCAGGGGGAGGGGCCTGCGGGCCACTCCCAGTACTCCAGGGGCAAGGTAATATGCAAAGGAGCGCGGGTAGGAGTAGTTCACGCTTTCCTTAGGCTGGTAGCCACCCCGCGCGCGTGGACTCATGACGCCACCGGCGCAGAGTAAGGGCCCTCCTTTAGTGGGTAAATGGAGTTTGGGGCGTAGACCGGGCAATTCCCGGGGTAACACTGCGCATGCGCACTTCTAAGGGGAAGGCGCAGCTTGTAGGACCTGACACCGGTAGTGACCCTGCCATATGGCCAGAAATGTACAAAAATCAAGATAGGATGTTTAGTTAAGCTAGTAACAACTTGTATTAGAGTTTTGTTAAGGTCAGGCTCTCAAACTTGTTGATAACGATTGTATAACTGAATGTCCTGCTGATTTTTGTATTTCATTGTTGATTATGCAATTAAAACCCTTTTTAATTTCATACTTTAATAAATACGGCCGGGCGACTAGCGCCCGCCTTCCAAAAAGTAAACACGTCTCGTGTCCACGTTCCTTGGTGTGGGGTGCCGGATTGGGGGGGAGGCGGCAGCTAGTCGCTGACCATGTGCCAAAAGTAAGAGCAGACCCGCCTCAGGGTCAGCAAATTGGTATAATAAGGCCTGTAGGGAAAGCTTTAAACGACTGTCCAAAGTCATCAAATCTAAACAAATGGACGACATCAAATGTGCACGAAAATTGTATAAAAGAGTCCAATACACAGCCAAAAAGGAGTCGGATGAACAGCGGAGGCAAGACCTCCTGAAAGCGAGCAAGGAAAGAAGTATGCAGAAATTCTAGCACACAGTAAAATGGGGAAACAGCGAGATTAGACAAACCCCTCTCAATTTTGTAGCTCCAGAACAGCGGGTCTCCTATTTTCAGGCCCAATTTGGTGCAAACAGTGTTAGTATAGATGAGCCGCGACCACCCGAGCCAGACATTGTTGTGATCTTTGACAGAGATGAGGTTGAAACTGCTCTCAAAGCGATACAAAAAGGAAGAGCCCCAAGCCCCAACTGTATCCCGGCAGCTCTGTTGTTATACGACAAAGATAACTGGCTCACATATATTTATATACTTGCTAATGCGGTAGCCAGTGGAGCCCCAATCCTGGAATCTTGGCAAGGTGCCGAAATTCTCCCAATTTATAAAAAGGGCGAGCATTCTAGCCCTAGTAATTACAGGCCAATCAGTTTGATAGACTCATTACAAAAGATTATAGCCAGGCTAGTATTGTGTCGAATCCAAACATGGATTAAGGACAATGATAACATGTCTCCCCTACAGGCAGGCTTCCACCCCCATGTTAACACAATAGGCCAGTTTTTTAGGTTTATTTTAATTTATTGGGGAGTGGTAGTCATTGCTGGAGGAACTCTTTACGCTGCTTTTATTAATCTCAATTCGGCCTTTGATTTGGTTCCGCAAAACAAGTTATGGGGAGTTTTAAGATATTTAGGGATGCCACCAGAATGACCCACATTGGTAGTTAAGTTACATGAGTAAAATTTTGCACAGGTACGCTGGGGTTCCCAGGGAAACGTCACAGACAGGTTTTCAGTATCAAAAGGGGTCCGTCAAGGGTGCGTCTTGGCCCCAACCCTATTTTCATTATTCATAAATAGGGTTGTTACATATTACTTTTCACACTCCACAGACGCTCCCACACTCGCAAGTATGAAAGTTCCCCTAGTCATGTTTGCGGACGATACCCTAATCCTATCCAAAACCCAGAAATGTTTGCAGCGTGCACTGAACAGATTTGAGGACTTTTGTGGTGACCATGAGCTGGTGATTAATGTGGACAAAGAAAGTTCACGGTCCTCCACAAGCATAAAGCTATTAACCCCTCCCACGCTGGTGACGGAACCGCTCCGTCACGCCCCTCGGGTGGGCTGTGTTGGTGACGGAGAGGTTCCGTCACGGCCCGCTCGCCCGCCTGCGCAGAGCGTTCTATTGAGCGGGCGGGGCCGTGACGAAACCGCTCTGTCACAAGCACAGCCCACCCGAGGGGCGTGATGGAGTGGTCCGTCACCAGCATCGGAGCGCCGCACGCCCCCCCGCCCCTTGGCGCTGTGCCGGAATTGCCGCCGCAGCAAAAGGGTTAAAGGGAAAGTCTTCTTGAATAAGATACTGTTGGAACAAACAGATGTATTTACTTACACCCTGGGCAGGAAGTTAAATTGGAAACCTCAGATCGATCTAATGGCCCTTAAGCATGTACAACTCGCTGGAGTGTTATCAAAAGAACAGAGGCTGTCTCACGCAAGGTCAGTGGGCCCAGCAATAGAAATATATAACATCAAGGTCAGGGCCTCTATTCTCTATGGTGCAGAGCTCTGGGGTTTCGAAAATGTGACATCTATAACTACAGCCCAGAACAAATTCCTGAGAACCCTCACCGATCTTCCGCAATCCACTCCTTTGAAGCCCCTTTATCTAGACCATGTGTTGTTGTACTTTTGAGGAGATAGCAAGGCATATGCCCATAGCATTTTGGAGAAGGCTCTGGTCTACTCCGGAGTTGGAAATATATGCAAACGCGCCAAAAGACGTTAGAGAGGCTGATTTATCATGCAAAATTTCCTGGCTACAAAATATAAAGTGCACTTTGGTGGATATGGGGTTGAGCCACTTATGGGAGGATCCGGTTGGCAATTCTTTTCCATCAAAAAAAGATTTCAAGGAAGCATATTGGAATATGGTGAGAGCTAAATGTGTTACATCTTTTAAGAATTCTTCTTTGTAAGGTTTATTCGTCGTGCATAAATTCGATCCCTTGTTCGAGGAATACTGGAATTTTATAACCAAACCATGTGATAGAAAGTTATACCATCAATTCAGGGTAGACTCACTTCCGATCAAAGCGTTTACACAAAAATGGCATAGTACATTTTGTTTGGAGTAGGTTGAGCCAATACTGCACATATTGTTTGTTTGTCCAGCATATAAGTCACCAAGAAAGAAATAGTTAAAACCACTCTGCTCCAATATGGGTACTCGATCAAGTGCCGCTGCCCTTCGAATATTGATGACGAACATTCACGTGCACACAATGATAGCTGTGGCTAAATTTCTGGATTGGATGTGGGGCATTCGATCTAAGAAGTTGATCTATTGAATGGCATCACTGTTAATAACTCACCGTGATTACTGTCGAACAAATATGTACATTGTTATTTGGGTCTTGTCCAAAAATGTCTTAGAACTATGGGGCATATTATCAAGGGATTTATCTACGCTTTTTTGGCTTTTAAAGCCAAGAAAGCGGAGATAAAATGATCTCCCTATTAGCAACAGGGTGCTAACACGCAAATTTGCATGTTAGCACCCTTTTTCTTAACGCTTCCCCTTGCATCTCTAATGAGATACAAAGGGAGCGTTCCAGAGAAAAATAATAGGAGAAATGTTGTTAAGCGACATTTCTCCTATTATCAAGGATTTCGCTAACCCTGTTAGTGATAAAAAAAGCAGTGCTAACCGCGGTTAGCACTGCTTTTTTTACACCTGGTATTTTCCTGACTTAGCCATGATATCCTATGGAAGGGTGATAACATGGCTAAGTTTGTGAGCCCCTATCCTCAAGCTAACGCCAAACTTCGAGAGATTATTGTTAGTTTTCCAGCGATAATCTCTCATTTGGCAGTTAGCGCGAGGATTTTTTTATCACTTCTGAGATAAACCTTGCTAATAGCAAGTTATCTCTGCGATCATTTCCTCTTGATGAGATGCAAAGGGGGCGTTCCAGAGAAAAATAATAGGAGAAATGTTGTTAAGCGACATTTCTCCTATTATCAAGGATTTTGCTAACCCTGTTAGTGATAAAAAAAAAGCAGTGCTAACCGCGGTTAGCACTGCTTTTTTTACACCTGGTATTTTCCTGACTTAGCCATGATATCCTATGGAAGGTGGATAACATGGCTAAGTTTGTGAGCCCCTATCATCAAGCTAACGCCAAACTTCGAGAGATTATCGTTAGTTTTCCAGCGATAATCTCTCATTTGGCAGTTAGCGCAAGGATTTTTTTATCACTTCTGAGATAAACCTTGCTAACAGCAAGTTATCTCTGCGATAATTTCCGGCGATGCTTAGCATTAAAAAATTCGTTGCTAAGCATCGTTAGCGATAAATATCGCTAATCATTGGTAATATGCCCCTATGTTCCTGGATTAACTGGAAACCACATCTAAAGGGTAGTCAAAGCTGAAAATGTTATATGGTAGTGTCTTATATATATATATATATATATATTTTTTTTCTTTTTGTTTTATCAACTTTTAATGGCTTATATGACTGTTGAATTAGATCTAAACTGACCTGAATATCCTATTATATTGACAATGTTTTACTTAGTTGTTGTAGTACAACATTGTATTTTATGTACTCAAATTATTCAATCTTAATGCTTTGCTGTTAATTGTATTGTGTCTTTTATGATCGAGTAGATCGAAATAAAGACTGATTTGACTAGATCAAGTACTTTTAGTAGTCAATTGTTCCCAGAAACCATAAATCAAGCAAGTAAGCTTTTTCGTTCAGAACTCATTTTCAAACATGAAATTAGTGATTGTAAGATGAAGTAGCATCAACGGTCAAACTAATAGAACAGAAATGTTCACTACCATTTATGAATCCATAGTACCAATCTAAAAAAAATTCAGCAAATCAATGGCCCCTTCTTAATTTGAGCTAAATATGAATTGCGCTAATAACGTTGGCTTTGCAACGACAGACGTGTTGCTTGTTAGATGCTCATACTTTGAAGTGCCCCTTACTGATATTCTGCCTTACTTGGGTTTTCCAAAAAAGCTGGGTCAAGACTGGAGGGCAATCATCAGGTCGTCATACATACATACTATTGGGGTGCTTATGAGTCCCCTGCTTTTGGGGCAACATTTCCCACACACAATAACATCCAATATCCCTGGGTTTAGGATTTCTTGAGCGTGACATAGCACAAATTAAACATTTTCCAACTGTACAATGGGGAATAACATGCCGATGTTGGTGGTTTCTGCACTTAATTCCACATGTGCAGGCATTTTTCCTCCAGTTAATTTCGGTGGGATTGGCCTGCCCAGATTACCTGGAGAAATGTGTTAATGTAGTAATCACTGCAAACTTGTAATATGATCATTGCAAGAGTTTGCACACGGATCGAAAAATAACAGGCCACTCGTACTGAGGGCCTATGTGCAAAGAGTGTGGTGTGGCCAATACGCTTCCCTTATATTTTCAACCAAGACCATTGGATTTCTGAAGAGATTTAACAAGACTCCTAAAAGTATGACTGTAAGTTGTGAATAGCGGTTGTATGACAGAGGCACGCACGGTTAAACCATGCGTGCCTCTACGGTGCAGCCCGAACAACGAATGCGTCTAAACAACGCATTCCTTAACCACGCATGCCTTTAAAAAGCTATTTTGTGGTAAAGGCATGGGGGCAGATTTATGAAGGCCTTGCGCCGCCGGTGCGTCATTTTTAACATGGGAAAAAGTGACGCACCGGCGGCGCAAGGCCTTCATAAATCTGCCCCATGATTTGTAAAGGGATGTGTGGCAAAGATCACACCCCAGCCCCTTCCCCCTAAATCCAAAAACCGTGGCCCCTGCCATATAAACAGCCAACCCCCCCCCCCCCAGCCCCAAAAACGACCCCACCCCTAAAATAAAAATACCCCGACCCCCCCGCCATGAGTCCTAAAACCCTGATCCCTGCCCTATAAACAACCAGATCCCCCCCCCCCCCCCCCCGAGTCCTAAAAACGACTACATCCCTAAAACCTAAAACTACCTGACTCCCCCGCCCTGAGCCCTAAAACTTTGGTCCCTGCCCTATAAACAACCTGACCCCTCCTGAGCCCTAAAAGCTACCCCATCCTAAAACTAACTCGACCCCCATGAGCCCCAAAAACTACCCCTCCCCCAAAACTACCCCCCACTTCCCCAAACCCGGCCCCAGCCCCTCTTACCTGTCAGTATCGAGCTTTCTGTCATGACGCATCCTGCTCCTGTTCTTGCCCATCTGTGTGGTTAAGGCATATGCGCGGTTAAGGCAAGCATGAGTGCGCTTGCGGGGAAATGGCACGCATGGTTTTGCCCGCGTTGTAAAGGCCGTTTCCTGTGAATAGCCGTATTATTCATGCTGCGTGCATTCCGGACACAAACATGATTTTTGCTACCTGGCATATGGCCTCAGAGAAACAGACAAACATTGATCATTCTTACGCTATCTTCAAAAATAGGAAAAACAGTACACCCTCTAAGGCAGTCTTCACTTTTTCCATTATATGTTGTGCATTTCTCAGTTCTCACTTTCATCAAACCATCTACAGAAACCGATGTATTTTTACCCGTATAGTACCAATAGATAGGGATGGACCCAAAACAAATCCTGATCCTCTGTAACCCCATTCCATTTTATTTACAAGCAAACATCACTGTGGTGAGTGAATTAACAACTGTAAAAAAATTTATTACAGTCCAGTCAACATATTCTTACACACTTGATGTGATTCAAGTTCGTAATCTGGTTGAAAAAAAAATAAAGTTCTGGAATGGTATGTAAATGATCATTAATACATGTGCTTCATTTCTTTATTGTAAATTGATCATAGTTCTTAGTTTTTGTAAAGAAATCAAAATTGATGTAAATTTTACAAAATTACAATTGCAAATTCAAACTTTAATTTTAAGTTATATATAAGTCCTCCACTTTATAATTTACAATAAATATGTGAATACTTGTCTCATTACGGAAAAGTCTGTGATAGCAGGTGTTTTTATTATTATTATTAAGTGTCCCTTGTGTAAATAGACCACTGATTCTCATTGGGCAGCACGAGGGCCACATGCTATGTGGCCTTAGGAATGGGGTAGTTAAAGCTCTATGTGGCCCCCCAGGAGAGGGGAAGGTAAACGCTTGAGAGCCGAGTAACTACCTGCCATAAGACACGAGGGGTCTCATAAATATACAAACATAAATAAAGAATATAAATATTAAAACTTTGACAACATTTTTGTATTCATCCTAAAAGGTTTTCCAGTGTTGGCTTGCAATGAAAAAAGCTTCATTAACCATCCTGCTCTTAACCTTGCATCCTCTATCACTTTATGTAGGTCACACCACATGAATATAGGCAATAGTGCAACAGAAAATGATGCCCCCCGCCTGCAGAATGTGAAGTGTGGGCCCTGACTCTCCCATATCTAACATATATTCATTGGTTTTGAGTTGAATAAGGTATCCCTGAATAGTTGGCGGACCCGTAAAGAGTTAGGGCCCCCCTGCATCACAGTGGCTGCAGGAGCCTACGGAATACACGCAGTACATATGGCGTGTGCAGACAATAGCTGCCTAGCTCTGTATCCAGAAAATATACAGAAACACTTTTACTGGTCAACACTTATGTGGAGATAATTCTGTGAATGTATAGACAAATTGGCAAGCAGATGGCTGTCTCACTTCCAGAAGTTTCTTTTTCTTTAATTACCTCTTGTTTTGCTGACAACGCTGTATTCCCAAGTTGCGTTCTGCGTTACACAGAGTTGCCTGGAGTATCTTCTTTGTATAGCTAAAAATATAGCATCTTTGCTAGGGATCAGTCTAAGGGGCTGATTTATATATTGACGGAGAGGGAACTCCATCGCAACGGTGACAGAGTTCCCTCAATGCCAACACAGTGCTCTGCCCCCCGATTTATATGTAAGCGGACCATAGGTTTGGCTATGGCGGTGGCTACTCCATCACCACCATAGACAAACTTCTCTGATGACCTGATGGAGTAAGAGCCGTCGAAGAATTCGCTGTATGTCCATCCACACAATTAGGATTGGCAGACATATAACCGTTTTTGTTGACTGACACCACCAGGCAACTGGGGTGGTAAAGGACCATGGGGTCATTCTCTTTTTTATTTTCAAAAAGAAAATCCTGCATTGGCATTTTCTTTTTTTAAATAAAAAAGAAACCAGTTTCGTGCAAGGCCCCATCATATTGACCGAGGCCTGCACCAAGCTGCAAAAAACATTGATAGGAACTGCTGTTACTAAGAGACTAATTTTGTCTCTTTATCCTTTTTTCTCCTTATCTTTTATCCTCATTCTAACAATTTGCGAATTGTATATTTTGTTTCTGCGATTTGTAATTAATTTTACTATGATATTCTGTGGTCGAAATGTTTGCTCTTCTTTTATGAATCAATAGTTTTTTTAAATTTTTTAAAATAATTTTATTAAGAGAACAATCATGGCAGTAATACAGAGCAGCAAAATAGCATACATTATGTGGATCATAAGAACAAAGTAGCACAGTCCATAAATAGCATTACATAAAATGATTCTGGAAGTTGACATCTTAACTTAGTAATATCCTTACATGGCTGATGTAGGTCACACTGAGGCACTATCATCGTTTTCGAGGTTTGGAGGTTCACAAATATTACCGCAAAACTGATTCCAGGCCCCCCATATTTTCTCCCATTTCTTAGGGCACCCTCGATGAATGAACACTGATTTTTCTGCCACCATTAGTTCGTCCATATCTCTGCACCATTTACAGAGGGTAGGTATCACTTCAGAGCCCCACAATAAAGCGATATTGCGTTTTGCCACCACCATACCCAGCATTACCCAATCTTGTTGTCTGCGGTTTAAGTCGTTTGGTTCCCAGACATTTAGTAAACAGCACGGGGCTCTGGCGTTAGGGCAATGTTTGTAGATTGGGATATCGTGCGCATAACTGCTATCCAGTACCTTGCTATTTGTACACAGTCTCATATGGTATGGTAGAATGATCCTTCGTCCCCGCAGCCACGCAGGCAAAATTTGTTGGGGGCAGACCCTATTGCGAATAAAGTCGTTCTTGTGTAATATGTGCGGTGTAATATTTTGAGTTGAACCAGTTCAACCTGGAGGATATCGCTGTTTCACTGGGAGACGAGAGGGCCTCCTGCCACTCTAAGTCATCAAAGTCACCCACTTCTCTGGACCATTTCTGTCGCAGCGTGGACGTCACGTCAGAGAGATTGTTTATCAATTTCCGGTAGGTCAGCGAAGTGGCCCTATCTGGAATGTGTTCTGTTAGGAGGCTGTCTTCTAAAGGGAAGGACTCTTGTAGATCAGTACCAGGAGGTATGACCGATTGGAGTGCGTGTTTAATTTGAAGATATCTGAACTTTCCCTTTTGTGCCATGTCATACTGTGTTTGGAGGTGGGAGAAATCTACCACCTTTTCCTTTTTCCAAAGGTCACCCACCACTGAAATGCCTATGGCATCCCAGTTCTGGAATCCTTTACTGTTGCGGAGGAGGACTAATTTGTGGGAATCCCACAGTGGTGTCATCAGCGTAATCGTCCTAGTTGATTTAAGACGCCTATTCGCTTTGTACCAAAGATGTATCGTGTGTTGCGTGGGTCCGATTAGGTCCGTGGGCATACGACGGCAGTATAGATTGCCAAGTAGGCCTCGGCTCTCCAAGTTTCGTGCAACCAGTAGTTTATCTGCTTAAGATGGGCTGCCCAGTAATAAAATTCTATGTTCGGAAGCGCTATACCTCCATCGTACCAACCCTTTATTATCTTATCTTGTGCAATACGTGGTGGCTTCCCATCCCACAAAAGAGTGGTAACGGTTGCGGATATAGCTCGAAAATAAGAGTCAGGGACTAGGAACGGCGCATTTTCGAGAACATATAAAAACCGTCATTTTGTACAGCGCCGCCTTACCCAAGAGCGTGAGAGGAAGCGTTCGCCAGATCTGAACGTCTCTTTGAAAACCGCTCAAGGTGGGGAGTGAGATTCAGGTCAAAAAATTCGTCAGGGTCGGGCATGATTTAAATACCGAGGTATTTGAACGCTGTCACAGTAGGCTGCAGGGGGCAACTTGAAGGTAAGATGGGGGGGACCGGTCAACACATGGAGGACGGACTTAGACCAATTGATATTGTAACCTGACACCCTACCAAACTTTTCACAAATGTTCAGGAGTTCTAGGATGGATTTCTTGGGGGAGGTGAGGTTTAGTAAAATGTCATCAGCATATAGGGAAATGCGGTCTTCCCACGTGTTGGTCCAGGAAAGTCCCTTAATAGAGGGTTCCCATCTAATCCAGATTGCGAGTGGCTCAAGGATTAGCGCGAAGAGCAGTGGGGAGAGAGGGCATCGCTGTCTTGTGCCGCGTCCAAGCGGGAAATCTCGAGAGATGCGTCCATTGGCCGAGACATGGGCCAGAGGCTTGTTGTATAGGAGGCGAATCCATGCACAATATTTCGGGCCAAAGCCCATATGACGGAGCACCGCGAAGAGGTAAGGCCACTCCATGGTATCAAACGCCATGGTGGCGTCCAGGGAGAGTATAACGGAAGGCTCCTGGATATATGACTTGTGGGCCAAAACTGCATGGAGTCTGCGCAAGTTGACGGCAGTGCTACGGTGCGGCATGAATCCAGACTGATCAGGATGTACTAAAGAAGCTAGATGGGGGTGAGGCGCAACGCCAGCAGCTTGGCTAGTATCTTAGGTTCTGCGTTGATCAGAGAAATCGGGCGGTAGGACGCACAATCTCCCTCCGGTCTGCCGGGCTTGTGTAACGCGACTACTGTGGCGAGGCGCTGGTCTCTCGATAACTCTCCCACCTCTAGGCTAGCAAGAAACATCTCCAGTAAAAAGAGTGCAGTCGTCTGTGCTGTCCTTTTGTACAGTTCAACTGGGAGACCATTGGGCCCAAGCGCCTTACCTGATGCTAGAGAATAGGTTGCAGTTTCTAATTCTTCTACGGTGATGTCTGCCTCCAGCAGGAGTGCCGCTTCTGGGGATAGTCGGGGGATTATCAGGTCTTTTATATAGTCATACGCCTCTTCCGACGTATAGGTCGCCCGGGGAGCATACAGTTGTTCGTAATGATCGGCCAAAACGTCCACTATTTCGTCCGGCTTAGTGACCATTACGCCCGCAGGGGACAACAGTGGTGCTATGACCCTATTTCCTCTTTCTGTCTTATCTAGCCAGGTTAGCATTTTCCCAGCCTTGTCACCTAGTTCGTATATCCTATGTCTAGTTGCTTGAAGGCCTTGTATCGCACTTTCCTGCTGGTACACCACATACGCTGTCTGTTTAAGCTTACCCGCAAGGGTGGCGTTGAGTGAAGGGCGCATCGCGTGTTCAGTCAGTGCCGTGTTGAGCTCCTCCTCCAGGTTATCTAATTCCGCCAGTTGTGATCGTTTGTGGCCTGTAATGGAGGCCTGTGCTTGTCCACGTAGGACCACCTTATAGGCCTCCCATAGCGTGCAAGGGGAGTCTACCGATCCAGCATTTTCTTGGAAGAAGTGATTAGTGGTGGCCGCGAGGTGTGCCATGATAGGGGCAACATGCAGGAAACCAGCATGGAGCGGAAACATTTGCCTCCTGGAGGTCTGGTGATGTGTGTATTTCAGCAGCAGGGGGGAGTGGTCAGATATGCCCCTGGGACGGATAATTACTTCCTCTATTCCAGGCAGGCCGTCTACAGAAATTAGGAAGTGGTCAATGCGTGTATGACAGTCGTGGACTGCAGAGTAAAAAGTGTACTGCCGCTCGTTAGGGTATGTGTGTCTCCAGCTATCTGTGAGCCCCAAAGCGTCCAGGAGACCAAGGAGGCGTCACCCGCCCTGCACCCCTGTTCTAGTGGGAAATCTGTAATAGTTTTAATATACTGTACCGGGTAAAATGAAGGAAAAAAAAATAATAATTAAAAAAAGGAACTGCTGTTACAGGGGTTCATGTCGGGTGATGGAGTAATTTACTCAGTTGTCCTGGTGGAGAAACAGGCTGTCCGCCTATGATTAAATCAGCCTCTTAGTGGTTTTCGAAGGAGCATACTGCTCTACTAAGTGGGCACTGTATTGTTGCATCTGGGTTGGTCTGGATCAGGTTTCTATACTAGCCAGAATGTAGATAATACATCTATCTATCTATCTATCTATCTATCTATCTATCTATCTATCTATCTATCTATCTATCTATCTATCTATCTATCTATCTATCTATCCATCCATCCATCCATCCATCCATCCATCCATCCATCCATCCATCCATCCATCCATCCATCCATCCATCCATCCATCCATCCATCCATCCATCCATCCATCCATCCATCCATCCATCTATCTATCTATCTGTTTATATATGATAATATATATATATATATATATTACAACAGTTTCCCCGGTGCCGGGGAGGGTGGGGTCGCTGAAACAAACCGGAGCAAACAATCGCTTTTTAAGTTCTTATGCTTTTATTCTTTATCCATGGGGGGTTCAAAGAAACAAAACAACCGACGCGTTTCGGCAGCGTCCGCTGCCTTGGTCACGGTCAGCTTTGTGTTCACAACACACACTTTTGTTACATTTCCAAAATGTCCAACACACGCCCCCTTGTGGGTTTGACCAATTCCATTTAGGAATTCTGGGACCTGTAGTTTCCCCAAAACGTCCCAAAATCAATGTTTTTAATGTTTGAACTACTTTCTATACATTTCATTATTTTGTGAATTATTCTTCACTTTAATTAATTCAAAACATTTTGACTATTGTCCCTCAGGATTGTTCAATTTTGCAAATTCAAACATTTTAAATGAATTTGAATGAGGTTAAACACAATTTAAACAAATAATGCCCTCCAGTGGGCCTATATTGCGGCGCGAATTGTTTTTTGTAATAGGAATACATAATTCTGCCCTCCAGTGGGCTGAGACCAGTGTATGTTTATCTATGGTATGTGTGAGTTGTGATTAGTGAGTGAGAAAAAAAGGGGTGTGTGGGTGGAAAATTATATTGTGCGAAGAAACAATTGGGTTAAAATCAGTTACGTTCTGCGGGATGCTGGATGGAATTCAATCAATATTTACAAAATTTACAAATGCGTGTTCAGTTCCTCTGATTGGTTCAGGCCAAACGGTGTCATCGTTCTAAAGTTCAAAATGTGCCTTGACTCCTTCTGTCTCAGTATTCTTTCATCATGGCCGCCTCTTGCTGATAAGGTCATAGTTTCTATGCCCCAGAAGCGTAGCTTTTTCCAGTCCCCTTGATGGTCTGACTCCATATGCTTCGCAACTGCGTTGCTCCTGTCCTTGTGTACTGTGGCTCGGACATGCTCCAGTATGCGTTTTTTTAATTCGCAAATCGTGCTCCCTATATATCGTTGTTTGCATGGACACTCAATCATATATATAGTATATTTGCTGTTGCATGTTATGCATTCCCTTATTCGCCAGGTCTTGTTGTTATACATGGTTAGTTCTGTTGTTGGTTTGGCGATTTCACAAACTTTACAATTGTAACATTTTATGAATCCTTTGGTTTTTATCCAATTTGTTTTTTTAGTAGTTGGTTGGAAATGGCTATGGACAAGTTGGTCCTGTAGATTTTTTGCCCTTCGATATGTGACTGTAGGATGTTTTCCCATTCTTTGGCCTACCACCGGATCCAACTGTAGGATTCTCCAATTTCGCTTTAGGATTTGATTTAATTGTTTTGTTTCCTTATTGTAGTTTGTGATTAGTCTGATAGGTTCCTCCTCTGTTGTCGTTTGAGTTTCTTTCATTTTCAAGCACTCCGACCTTGATGTTTGATTAGCTCTGTCCCAGCTTTTTTTGGTACATGGTTTATTGTAGTGCCTGTTGTGAAAACGTTTCACGGCATTTTGGCTCTGTTTCTGCCATTCTTCCTCCTCACTACAGATTCTGCGCAATCGCAAGAATTCCCCATACGGAATGCTGGTTATTAATGATTGTTGGTGGAAGCTCGTGGCATACAGTGTCGAGTTTGTTGCTGTACTTTTTCGATGGAGGGTTGTTTCCATTTGGTTGTTTTTTATATATATTTCTGAGTCCAGAAAGATCGCTCTGTCCTTGGTGATGCTGTGGGTAAATTTAATACCAGGTGTACTGTTGTTCAGTATCTCGAAATACTCCAAAAATTTGTCTTCTCCACCATCCCACACAATAAACAGATCGTCTATAAATCTTCTCCAGATTATGATGTGTCGTGTATTCCTCAAATGATTGTCATTCCATGCTATTTTTTCCTCCCACCATCCCATGGCGGTGCAGGCGTAATTGGGGCTGAAGGAGAAACCCATGGCGGCTCCATTTTTTTGTTTGTAGATCATATCCCCGAACATGAAGATGTTGTTATTAAGTAAGAGATTGATCATTTCCACCAACATTTCGTTATGGTGTTGGTAATGAATATTCCGTTCCTGAAGTGTGATTTTGCATGCTGTTAACCCCATTTCGTTATTGATGTTTGTGTATAATGATATTACATCCATTGTGATCATGATATACTCGGGTTTCCATTGGATTGTTTTCAGAATGCATAAAAAGTCGGTTGTGTCCTTTATATATGATTTCAGGAGTTTGACATGGGGGCTTAGGTAGTGATCTATGAAATTTGACACAGGTTCCAGTAATGAGCCATTGGCTGACACAATGGGCCTCCCTGGTGGTTTCGTGGCATTTTTGCGGACTTTCGGCAGGAAGTACATTGTAGCTGTTTTTGGAAAATCTACTGTCAGATATTTCTTTTCATCACAATCCAAGAGTTCTTCCTTTTCCCATTGGCTGATTTTTTTATCCAATTCTCTTTTTATTTTATCGGTCGGATTTATTTCTAGTTTCTCATAATAGTGTTGGTTGTTCAGTTGATCCATTGCTTCAGCAACGTATAATTTTCGGTCCCATAACACTATATTTCCGCCTTTGTCGGCCATTTTTATTTCAAAGTTTTCATTGTTTTGTAAAGATATCAAAGCTTGTCTTTCACTTTTTGTTAAGTTGTCTTTCATCTTGCCTTTGGTGTTGATTTTATAAAGATCTTGGATGACTGCCTCTTGGAACAGATCTATTTTGTTCCCAGGTGTAAGTTGCGGGTAAAATTTCGATTTTGCCTTAAGACCACTGGTGCCAGCTCCCAATTGAGGTACCGCCGTGTGTAGATTAATTTCCTGTCCTTGTTCAGCATTCAAATTCAGAACAGTTAAGAGTGCTTCACTGTCTCTGGCCAAAAGAGTGGATGTTGGTTTAACTTGACATTTAGTTATCGTTGGTTTGTTTTTTCTTTCCGCAAAGAACTTTGCGAGTTTAATTTTTCGAATGTACAGATAGAAATCTATACGTGTCTGTGCCATATCCATTTGTGCTGTTGGGCAAAAATTGATTCCTTTCTTTAACAAAGTGGTTTCAGCTTCCGAGATTTCTTTACCAGAAAGATTGATTATTTGAAGTTCTTCATTTAGGTCCCCTTCTTCTGTCTCATTAATCTTGTTTGAGTTCCCACTTTTTCGTTTGTAGCAGTTCCTCCTTCGGCTCCTCCTTGTGTGGGTTTGGTGTATCTTGGTTCCCAGGCTCTTCCCCTTCCCCTCGCTCGACCTCGTATATTTCTTTGCGCCCCTCGGTTCTGTTCCCATTGTTGCTGCGATAGGACTAGGCGCATGTCCCCTAAAAAAATCCTCTGTTGTGGGTCAAGATTAGCGTCATCTTCCGTTAAATCTACTGATGTTATGGATGACATGCTGGATGATGAACTGGCCGTGGCGGTTCTTGGTGATCGGAATTGGTCATATTTGCGGGCGAAGGTGAATATTCTTCCTTGTAAATAATCATTGGCATCCCTTTCAAATTTTGCCTGTTTCCTCAATCTCACTTCTTCCTCATGTTTATCAATTTGTTTATTCAAGTCTTCCTTAAATTTTGTCATTTCCGTGCTTAGTTTTAAGCTATCCAGCTCCTTCTCCAAAACTCTAAGTTGTTCCTTTATTTTTTCAAGAGCTATTTCGATGTGTTTGACAAGTATTTTTAGTAGACCCAAAGAGGAGTTTATTGTATATTCACCCCATTCCTGGAGTAGTTCGTTTGTGACATCTTGGTGACTTGGCATTAGTAATATTCGTAAGCCGCGAGGCACTCTTTCTACTTCCAAATATTGCTGAAGGGAAATTAACTCCCAGGATTTGTTTATTTCCTTTTTATTCAATTTTTCCCATAAGCGTAATTTCTCTTTGGTATCATTTTTGCCTGTTTCTTTGTTCGTTTCTGTGGATTTAGGCGTATCCGTATTGCTGGTGCTTTTACTGAACATTGTGACAATGAACTCCTTTCTTTTTGCATCCCGCTTATCCATAGTTTTTCTCCTTTTTATTTGACCCCCTTATATTTTCAATGGATGTATTATGATCGAAAATGTAAATGTAAAGCGACTCCGTTTGTGTCCCGTCTTTTATTTACTGTTTAACTGTGCCTTTTGATTCCTTAGTTTATAATGAGACCCTCCATTCGGGTTCGTGTTTAATTTCAAATTAAGGATGGCGCTTGGTAAACAGCTCTGAGAAGACGGGCACCCAGTTAACCGGCAGGTACAGTTTGTACGTTTTAAACACACTCTTTTGGAGGATCAATATACCCAAGTCCCTTTCAATCCGCGTACTCCCACAATCAAGTCTCCTTACCTTGGAGTCTTCCCTCCGCGGTAGGCCCATTGTGTCAGCCAATGGCTCATTACTGGAACCTGTGTCAAATTTCATAGATCACTACCTAAGCCCCCATGTCAAACTCCTGAAATCATATATAAAGGACACAACCGACTTTTTATGCATTCTGAAAACAATCCAATGGAAACCCGAGTATATCATGATCACAATGGATGTAATATCATTATACACAAACATCAATAACGAAATGGGGTTAACAGCATGCAAAATCGCACTTCAGGAATGGAATATTCATTACCAACACCATAACGAAATGTTGGTGGAAATGATCAATCTCTTACTTAATAACAACATCTTCATGTTCGGGGATATGATCTACAAACAAAAAAATGGAGCCGCCATGGGTTTTTCCTTCAGCCCCAATTACGCCTGCACCGCCATGGGATGGTGGGAGGAAAAAATAGCATGGAATGACAATCATTTGAGGTATACACGACACATCATAATCTGGAGAAGATTTATAGACGATCTGTTTATTGTGTGGGATGGTGGAGAAGACAAATTTTTGGAGTATTTCGAGATACTGAACAACAGTACACCTGGTATTAAATTTACCCACAGCATCACCAAGGACAGAGCGATCTTTCTGGACTCAAAAATATATATAAAAAACAACCAAATGGAAACAACCCTCCATCGAAAAAGTACAGCAACAAACTCGACACTGTATGCCACGAGCTTCCACCAACAATCATTAATAACCAGCATTCCGTATGGGGAATTCTTGCGATTGCGCAGAATCTGTAGTGAGGAGGAAGAATGGCAGAAACAGAGCCAAAATGCCATGAAACGTTTTCACAACAGGCACTACAATAAACCATGTACCAAAAAAAGCTGGGACAGAGCTAATCAAACATCAAGGTCGGAGTGCTTGAAAATGAAAGAAACTCAAACGACAACAGAGGAGGAACCTATCAGACTAATCACAAACTACAATAAGGAAACAAAACAATTAAATCAAATCCTAAAGCGAAATTGGAGAATCCTACAGTTGGATCCGGTGGTAGGCCAAAGAATGGGAAAACATCCTACAGTCACATATCGAAGGGCAAAAAATCTACAGGACCAACTTGTCCATAGCCATTTCCAACCAACTACTAAAAAAACAAATTGGATAAAAACCAAAGGATTCATAAAATGTTACAATTGTAAAGTTTGTGAAATCGCCAAACCAACAACAGAACTAACCATGTATAACAACAAGACCTGGCGAATAAGGGAATGCATAACATGCAACAGCAAATATACTATATATATGATTGAGTGTCCATGCAAACAACGATATATAGGGAGCACGATTTGCGAATTAAAAAAACGCATACTGGAGCATGTCCGAGCCACAGTACACAAGGACAGGAGCAACGCAGTTGCGAAGCATATGGAGTCAGACCATCAAGGGGACTGGAAAAAGCTACGCTTCTGGGGCATAGAAACTATGACCTTATCAGCAAGAGGCGGCCATGATGAAAGAATACTGAGACAGAAGGAGTCAAGGCACATTTTGAACTTTAGAACGATGACACCGTTTGGCCTGAACCAATCAGAGGAACTGTACACGCATTTGTAAATTTTGTAAATATTGATTGAATTCCATCCAGCATCCCGCAGAACGTAACTGATTTTAACCCAATTGTTTCTTCGCACAATATAATTTTCCACCCACACACCCCTTTTTTTCTCACTCACTAATCACAACTCACACATACCATAGATAAACATACACTGGTCTCAGCCCACTGGAGGGCAGAATTATGTATTCCTATTACAAAAAACAATTCGCGCCGCAATATAGGCCCACTGGAGGGCATTATTTGTTTAAATTGTGTTTAACCTCATTCAAATTCATTTAAAATGTTTGAATTTGCAAAATTGAACAATCCTGAGGGACAATAGTCAAAATGTTTTGAATTAATTAAAGTGAAGAATAATTCACAAAATAATGAAATGTATAGAAAGTAGTTCAAACATTAAAAACATTGATTTTGGGACGTTTTGGGGAAACTACAGGTCCCAGAATTCCTAAATGGAATTGGTCAAACCCACAAGGGGGCGTGTGTTGGACATTTTGGAAATGTAACAAAAGTGTGTGTTGTGAACACAAAGCTGACCGTGACCAAGGCAGCGGACGCTGCCGAAACGCGTCGGTTGTTTTGTTTCTTTGAACCCCCCATGGATAAAGAATAAAAGCATAAGAACTTAAAAAGCGATTGTTTGCTCCGGTTTGAGGGCGACCCCACCCTCCCCGGCACTGGGGAAACTGTTGTAATATATGAGCGGCTGGCTCATCCGCAGGGGTAACGCGACCAGACAAAGCAGCGCCTACCGAGGGGAAAGCGAGCCAAGTGTTGGATATATATATATATATATATATATATATATATATATATATATATATATATATATATATATATATATATATTACCTACTGGCGATAGCCAGTAGGTATATATAGTTAGGATTTTTTTCCTATGGGATTTTTGAAAATTCTATGTCGAATAACTTTGGCGTTTGAGGACAGAATTGGCTGAAATTTTCAGGAAAATGGAACATTTTGTTTCTGAGCAGCCCCTGAAAATTTGGGGGGGTTTCGTCAAGGGGGGCCGAGAAAAAAGGGGGGTCCCAAAACGTGTTTTTCCCATGCAATTTTCCATAGGGCGGTTGGCCTCACTTTTAGCCTGAACGGCTGAATGGATTTACACCAAACTTGGCAAAATTGTAGGGACTGGTAGCCCGATGTGCCTTTGCTATGTCTCAAGATATAGGCTCCAGTGGTTTTTACGAAAATTAACTTTGAAAAATATATATTGGGCTACATTGGGCTATATATATGTTGGAGCCCAAATGTAGCCCAATGTAGCCCAATGTAGCCCAAAGATGGCCACCAGAGACAAAAAAAAACAAATGTAGCCCAAATATCAGCCAGATGTAGCCCAACTATAGCCCAATGACAGAATGTCCCAGAGTGTTCTAAAGAACAACTAGAGTGCTAACAGTCCTGCTTATTACAAAGGTATGGCACACCTGAAGCCATCTTGATTGGAATAAAGTGGTAACTCTTAAAACATTTAATTTAAAAAGGAACAAAATGAGGGGGTTCATTTTGCCATAGAAAGTATGATTAGCGAATATATGACGAAATCCCGCATACCATCAGTCCGCAAAAAAAATCCCGCATGTACTATTAGGCCGCAAATTAAAATAACGAAAACTTTTAGAACGAATATGCCTTTAGCATACACTAAACAACTAAACTACCCTAAACCCTAAAACACTACCCCCAGCATGACCCTACACTACACAAACAGTACCACACTACCCTAAACCCTAAAACACTACCCCCAGCATGACCCTACACTACGCAAACACTACAACACTACCCTAAACCCTAAAACACTACCCCCAGCATGACCCTACACTACGCAAACACTACAACACTACCCAAAATCCTAAAACACTACACCCCAGCATGACCCTACACTACGCAAACACTACAACACTACCCTAAACCCTAAAACACTACCCCCAGCATGACCCTACACTACGCAAACACTACAACACAACCCTAAACCCTAAAACACTACCCCCAGCATGACCCTACACTACGCAAACACTACAACACTACCCTAAACCCTAAAACACTACCCCCAGCATGACCCTACACTACGCAAACACTACAACACTACCCTAAACCCTAAAACACTACCCCCAGCATGACCCTACACTACGCAAACACTACAACACTACCCTAAACCCTAAAACACTACCCCCAGCATGACCCTACACTACGCAAACACTACAACACTACCCAAAACCCTAAAACACTACCCCCAGCATGACCCTACACTACGCAAACACTACAACACTACCCAAAACCCTAAAACACTACACCCCAGCATGACCCTACACTACGCAAACACTACAACACTACCCAAAACCCTAAAACACTACACCCCAGCATGACCCTACACTACGCAAACACTACAACACTACCCAAAACCCTAAAACACTACCCCCAGCATGACCCTACACTACGCAAACACTACAACACTACCCAAAACCCTAAAACACTACCCCCAGCATGACCCTACACTACGCAAACACTACAACACTACCCTAAACCCTAAAATACTACACCCCAGCATGACCCTACACTACGCAAACACTACAACACTACCCAAAACCCTAAAACACTACGCCCAGCATGACCCTACACTACGCAAACACTACAACACTATCCTAAACCCTAAAACACTACGCCCAGCATGACCCTACACTACGCAAAGACTACAACACTACCCTAAACCCTAAAACACTAGCCCCAGCATGACCCTACACTACGCAAACACTACAACACAACCCTAAACCCTAAAACACTACCCCCAGCATGACCCTACACTACGCAAACACTACAACACTACCCTAAACCCTAAAACACTACCCCCAGCATGACCCTACACTACGCAAACACTACAACACAACCCTAAACCCTAAAACACTACCCCCAGCATGACCCTACACTAAACAACCACCACAACTCTACACTACACTAACACAACACTACACAATCACTAACCCATGAAAAAATTAACACAAACCCACTTACCTCTCTCGTCATCGTGGTTTTCACAACGCAAATGCATTTACCATACATGCCTTAAAAACGTAATTCTTTGTAAAGGCATGCGCGATAAATGCACATGCGTTTTGAAAAAATGCGGGATAATGGTATGCGAGGTCAATGACCTTGCGGGATAATGGTATGCGGACTGAAAGTCTGCGGGATAAAAAATGCGGGAAAATGGCTGCAAACCATGATTAGCAGCAGACTTCCCTGGTGAGCACTAGCTTTACTACAGTGATCTAATGAGCAACTAGAGTGCTAACATTCAGAATTTATGGCAAATGTGTGACACATCTGAATGCCTTCTTGATAGAACCAAAGTAAACAAGCATTGAAAATGCAATAGATCTCGCCTTCGTTTAAGTTAAAGCCATTCTGTTTGTAATGAGGTGGCTTTTTAGCTTTGCTTTTATTAGTGTTTTTAAAACTTTCATGTAAATAACATGCATATGTATGCATATATGTATATGTATGCATGCATTTATATTTATATAGATATGCAGATTATATATGTTTATATATGTATATTACCTACTGGCGATAGCCAGTGGGTATATATAGTTAGGATTTTTTCTCTATGGGATTTCTGAAAATTCTATGTCTAATAACTTTGGCGTTTGTAGACGGAATTGGCTGAAATTTTCAGGAAAATGGCACAGTATGTTTCTGAGCAGCCCCTGAAAATTTGGGGGGGTTTCGTCAAGGGGGGGCCGAGAAAAAAGGGGGGTCCCAAAACGCGTTTTTCCCATTCATTTTTCCATAGGGCGGTTGGACTCACTTTTAGCTCGAACGGCTGAATAGATTTACATGAAACTTGGCAAAATTGTAGATATGGTTTGCCCGACGTGCCTTTGCTATGTCTCAATATATGTGCTCCAGTGGATTTTGAGAAATTAACGTTTAACATAATATATATATCTGTGACAGCGCTCCGGTTAGCGCCCCGGTTCGCGTACCTGACGCGTAACGGAACTTCGCGAAGCGAAGCTGATTGGCTCTCCGGTGTCTGTCAACATTCTAAACAGTCCGGAGCGGCCGCCATCTTGTCTCTCGGTACGATCGAGAGACAAGATGTGGTGAAAAATGAAGGGGGAAATGAAGGAAAGGGGGCAAGGTAGACCACTCCTGACCCCCTAGGATTGATGAGGGGGATATTAAAGTGCCCCGCGGGGCAAACAATAATTTTTTTTTTTTTTTGCGATTTTACGCCGTAGAGGCGCGTCCCAGTACGCGAACCGGGCAGCTCACCGGGCAGCTCACCGGGCAGCTAACCGGGCAGCTAACCGGGCAGCTAACCGGCAGCGTAGCTGTCAACATTGTAAACAGTCCGGAGCGGCCGCCATCTTGTCTCTCGGTAGGTTCGAGAGACAAGATGTGGTGAAAAAAGAAGGGGGAAATGAAGGAAAGGGGGCAAGGTAAACCCCTCCTGACCCCCTAGGATTGATGAGGGGGATATTAAAGTACCCCGCGATTTTTCGCGGTAGAGGCGCTTCCCGGTACGCGAACCGGGCAGCTAACCGGCAGCGTAACGGGAGTCCGCCATCTTGTGTTTTTGGAGCGTCCGGTTCGCGTACCGGGTAGCGTCCTGGTAAGCGTAACAAGGGGAAAACCAAGAGAAACAGTAAAAAAAAATGAAGGGAATAGATTTCCAGCAAACTTGGCAAAATTGTAGGGACTGTTTGTTTGATGTGCCTTTGCAAGGCCTCAAGATATGTGCACGTGTGGATTTTGTCTAATTAAGGTTAAAATATATATATCTGTAAGCGTGCTCCGGCACGCTTACGTTACGGGTTTTGTTTGCGCTGCAGAGCCGATACGTCACGGTTATGCGACGCGTCATGAGGCGTCTCACGTGGCTACATGATACGTCACGTAATAAAGAATATATTTTACAGCTATAGATATTAGCTTTTAAAAAACCAATGAAATTCACTGAAAAATCCATAGGTTATAGACCATATATAGTTAGGAATTTGCACTTACAAAACCTTGAAAATTCACTGAAAAAACCATAGGTTAGAGACCATATATAGTTAGCTGGACATTTTATTGACATAAAACCAATGAAATTCCATATATAGTTAGTTGCACTAACTATATATCGCGCACCCGCAATCCACTGCTGATGATGTCACATATTACATCATTCATGACATGGTCAGTGACATCACTGATGACATCACTGATGACATCTCAAATGACATCACTGATGACATCACTGATGACATCTCAAATGACATCACTGATGACATCATGACACACCAGTACCAGTTACTACATACGCACTCACTGATTCCTACGTCTACACACACATTCACTCATTCACCCATACAATCACTCATACATACAGTCACTCATTATTACAACACTATCATATGCACTCATACACCTATGCAGGCACTCACACACTGCCACTCATCCATGGAGTTACTCACACACCTAGTCAGTCCTGTAAAGAATCAATCACACTTCCATTTCCTCATCTATACAGTTAAACACAGAACACCATACTTCAGTGACATCACTGATGACATCACTGATGACATCTCAAATGACATCACTGATGACATCTCAAATGACATCACTGATGACATCATGACACACCAATACCAGTTACTACATACGCACTCACTGATTCCTACGTCTACACACACATTCACTCATTCACCCAGACAATCACTCATACATACAGTCACTCATTATTACAACACTAGCATATGCACTCATACACCTAGTCAGTCCTGTGAAGAATCAATCACACTTCGATTTCCTCATCTATATAGTTAAACACAGAACACCATACTTTTCACACATATACTAACAAATACTTACTCTCTTATACAATCACTGATACAAGTACACATTGATATGCACAGAGTCACACACCTCCCAGCCAGCCACACACACACTCCGTCTTCCATACATCCACTCATTCTTCAATATGTAAAACATATTTAAAGTTTACAAAAACACACAGACACTAGAAGATGTCATCAGTGATGTTATTTGAGATGTCATCAGTGATGTCATCAGTGATGTCATTTGAGATGTCATCAGTGATGTCATCAGTGATGTCACTGACCATGTCATGAATGATGTAATATGTGACATCATCAGCAGTGGATTGCGGGTGCGCGATATATAGTTAGTGCAACTAACTATATATGGAATTTCATTGGTTTTATGTCAATAAAATGTCCAGCTAACTATATATGGTCTCTAACCTATGGTTTTTTCAGTGAATTTTCAAGGTTTTGTAAATGCAAATTCCTAACTATATATGGTCTATAACCTATGGTTTTTTCAGTGAATATATATATATATATACAATCCAAACGTAACTACTCCAACACTTGGAAAGCCTCACGCAGCGTTAGACTTCTTTATTGGCAGCTGCAGATTAACAACTTCGCAGTACGAGGGTAATTCTTGCCTTACATGCCATACGCGTTTCTGGACAACCAGTCCCTTGTTCACTGGCAGGGCGAAGTGGAAAACAGGGAACCAGGAAGTAATTTGTCAGTTTTGTAGCCAGGTGTGGTGGGCGAGTCTCCTGCGGGGCATTCTGGTTAGTGCAGTCCCCTCTGTTTGCCCATAGTGGGAGCCTCCCCTTCAAATCCACGATTGCTTATTACACCCCAATGGGTTCCCTTGAAACATGCCTGGTAGGTAATCCGCCTTCTGTGTTGCTGTCAATATCGTCACGTTGCTCACCTCGTGCACCACTTTCACAATGGCGCTGGTGACTTGCTGAATCAGCGATGGGGCTTTCCACGACCCGAGCCAGCCACTAATATTCCAAACGTAACTACTCCAACACTTGGAAAGCCTCACGCAGTGTAAGACTTCTTTATTGGCAGCTGCAGATTAACAACTTCGCAGTACGAGGGTAATTCTTGCCTTACATGCCATACACATTTATGGACAACCAGTCCCTTGTTCACTGGCAGGGCGAAGTGGAAAACGGGGAAGAAGGAAGTAATTTGTCAGTTTTGTAGCCAGGTGTGGTGGGCGTGTCTCATGCGGGGCATTCTGGTTAGTGCAGTCCCCTCTGTTTGCCCATAGTGGGAGCCTCCCCTTCAAATCCACGATTGCTTCTTACACCCCAATGGGTTCCCTTGAAACATGCCAGGTAGGTAATCTGCCTTCTGTGTTGCTGTCAATTTCGTCACGTTGCTCACCTCGTGCACCACTTTCACACTGGCGCTGGTGACTTGCTGAATCAGCGATGGGGCTTTCCGCGACCCGAGCCAGCCGCTTATATTCCACCGTAACTACTCCAACATTTGGAAAGCCTCATGCAGTGTAAGACTTCTTTATGGCAGCTGAAGATTAACAACTTCGCAGTACTAGGGTAATTCTTGCCTTACATGCCATACACGTTTATGGACAACCAGTCCCTTGTTCACTGGCAGGGCGAAGTGGAAAACAGGGAAGCAGGAAGTAATTTGTCAGTTTTGTAGCCAGGTGTGGTGGGCGTGTCTCATGCGGGGCATTCTGGTTAGTGCAGTCCCCTCTGTTTGCCCATAGTGGGAGCCTCCCCTTCAAATCCACGATTGCTTCTTACACCCCAATGGGTTCCCTTGAAACATGCCAGGTAGGTAATCTGCCTTCTGTGTTGCTGTCAATTTCGTCACGTTGCTCACCTCGTGCACCACTTTCACACTGGCGCTGGTGACTTGCTGAATCAGCGATGGGGCTTTCCGCGACCCGAGCCAGCCGCTAATATTCCAAACGTAACTACTCCAACACTTGGAAAGCCACATGCAGTGTAAGACTTCTTTATTGGCAGCTGCAGATTAACAACTTCGCAGTACGAGGGTAATTCTTGCCTTACATGCCATACACGTTTATGGACAACCAGTCCCTTGTTCACTGGCAGGGCGAAGTGGAAAACAGGGAAGCAGGAAGTAATTTGTCAGTTTTGTAGCCAGGTGTGGTGGGCGTGTCTCATGCGGGGCATTCTGGTTAGTGCAGTCCCCTCTGTTTGCCCATAGTGGGAGCCTCCCCTTCAAATCCACGATTGCTTCTTACACCCCAATGGGTTCCCTTGAAACATGCCAGGTAGGTAATCCGCCTTCTGTGTTGCTGTCAATTTCGTCACGTTGCTCACCTCGTGCACCACTTTCACACTGGCGTTGGTGACTCGCTGAATCAGCGATGGGGCTTTCTGCAACCCGCGCCGGCCGCTAATATTCCAAAAATAACTACTCCAACACTTGGAAAGCCTCACGCAGCGTTAGACTACTTTATTGGCAGCTGCAGATTAACAACTTCGCAGTACGAGGGTAATTCTTGCCTTACATGCCATATGCGTTTCTGGACAACCAGTCCCTTGTTCACTGGCAGGGCGAAGTGGAAAACAGGGAAGCAGGAAGTAATTTGTCAGTTTTGTAGCCAGGTGTGGTGGGCGTGTCTCATGCGGGGCATTCTGGTTAGTGCAGTCCCCTCTGTTTGCCCATATTGGGAGCCTCCCCTTCAAATTCACGATTGCTTCTTACACCCCAATGGGTTTCCTTGAAACATGCCAGGTAGGTAATCCGCCTTCCGTGTTGCTGTCAATATTGTCACGTTGCTCACCTCGTGCACCACTTTCACACTGGCGTTGGTGACTCGTGGAATCAGCGATGGGGCTTTCCGCGACCGGAGCCGGCCGCTAATATTCCAAACCTAACTACTCCAACACTTGGAAAGCCTCACGCAGCGTTAGACTTCTTTATTGGCAGCTGCAGATTAACAACTTCACAGTACTAGGGTAATTCTTGCCTTACGTGTCATACGCATTTCTGGACAACCAGTCCCTTGTTCACTGGCAGGTCAAAGTGGAAAACAGGGAAGAAGGAAGTAATTTGTCAGTTTCGGAGCCAGGTGTGGTGGGCGTGTCTCCTGCGGGGCATTCTGGTTAGTGCAGTCCCCTCTGTTTGCCCATAGTGGGAGCCTCCCCTTCAAATCCACGATTGCTTCTTACACCCCAATGGGTTCTCTTGAAACATGCCAGGTAGGTAATCCGCCTTCTGTGTTGCTGTCAATTTCGTTACGTTGCTCACCTCGTGCACCACTTTCACACTGGCGACTCGCTGAATCAGCGATGGGGCTTTCCGCGACCCGAGCCGGCCGCTAATATTCCAAACGTAACTACTCCAACTCTTGGAAAGCCTCACGCAGCGTTAAACTGCTTTATTGGCAGCTGCAGATTAACAACTTCGCAGTACAAGGGTAATTATTGCCTTACATGCCATACTTGTTTCTGGTCAACCAGTCCCTTTTTCACTGGAAGGGCGAAGTGGAAAACAGTGAAGCAGGAAGTAATTTGTCAGTTTTGTAGCCAGGTGTGGTGGGCGTGTCTCCTACGGGGCATTCTGGTTAGTGCAGTCCCCTCCGTTTGCCCATAGTGGGAGCCTCTTCTTCAAATCCACGATTGCTTCTTACACTCCAATGGGTTCCCTTGAAACATGCCAGGTAGGTAATCCGTCTTCTGTGTTGCAGTCAATTTCGTCACGTTGCTCACCTCGTGCACCACTTTCACACTGGCGCTGGTGACGCGCTGAATCAGCAATGGGGCTTTCCGCGACCCGAGCAGGCCTCTAATATTCCAAACGTAACTACTCCAACACTTGGAAAGCCTCACGCAGCGTTAGACTTCTTTATTGGCAGCTGCAGATTAACAACTTCGCAGTACAAGGGTAATTCTTGCCTTACATGCCATACGCATTTCTGGACAACCAGTCCCTTGTTCACTGGCAGGGCAAAGTGGAAAACTGGGAAGCAGGAAGTAATTTGTCCGTTTTGTAGCCAGGTGTGGTGGGCGTGTCTCCTGCTGGGCATTCTGGTTAATGCAGTCCCCTCTGTTTGCCCATAGTGGGAGCCTCCCCTTCAATTCCACGATTGCTTCTTACACCCCAATGGGTTCCCTTGAAACATGCCAGGTAGGTAATCCGCCTTCTGTGTTGCTGTCAATTTTGTCACGTTGCTCACCTCGTGCACCACTTTCGCACTGGTGCTGGTGACTAGCTGAATCAGCGATGGGGCTTTCCGCGACCCGAGCCGGCCGCTAATATTCCAAACCTAAATATTCCAACACTTGGAAAGCCTCATGCAGTGTAAGACTTCTTTATTGGCAGCTGCAGATTAACAACTTCGCAGTACGAGGGTAATTCTTGCCTTACATGCCATACGCGTTTCTGGACAACCAGTCCCTTGTTCACTGGCAGGGCGAAGTGGAAAACAGGGAAGCAGGAAGTAATTTGTCAGTTTTGTAGCCAGGTGTGGTGGGCGTGTCTCATGCGGGGCATTCTGGTTAGTGCAGTCCCCTCTGTTTGCCCATATTGGGAGCCTCCCCTTCAAATCCACGATTGCTTCTTACACCCCAATGGGTTCCCTTGAAACATGCCAGGTAGGTAATCCGCCTTCTGTGTTGCTGTCAATATTGTCACGTTGCTCACCTCGTGCACCACTTTCACACTGGCGTTGGTGACTCGTGGAATCAGCGATGGGGCTTTCCGCGACCGGAGCCGGCCGCTAATATTCGAAACCTAACTACTCCAACACTTGGAAAGCCTCACGCAGCGTTAGACTTCTTTATTGGCAGCTGCAGATTAACAACTTCACAGTACTAGGGTAATTCTTGCCTTACGTGTCATATGCATTTCTGGACAACCAGTCCCTTGTTCACTGGCAGGTCGAAGTGGAAAACAGGGAAGAAGGAAGTAATTTGTCAGTTTCGGAGCCAGGTGTGGTGGGCGTGTCTCCTGCGGGGCATTCTGGTTAGTGCAGTCCCCTCTGTTTGCCCATAGTGGGAGCCTCCCCTTCAAATCCACGATTGCTTCTTACACCCCAATGGGTTCTCTTGAAACATGCCAGGTAGGTAATCCGCCTTCTGTGTTGCTGTCAATTTCGTCACGTTGCTCACCTCGTGCACCACTTTCACACTGGCGCTGGTGACTCGCTGAATCAGCGATGGGGCTTTCCGCGACCCGAGCCGGCCGCTAATATTCCAAACGTAACTACTCCAACTCTTGGAAAGCCTCACGCAGCGTTAAACTGCTTTTTTGGCAGCTGCAGATTAACAACTTCGCAGTACAAGGGTAATTCTTGCCTTACATGCCATACTTGTTTCTGGTCAACCAGTCCCTTTTTCACTGGCAGGGCGAAGTGGAAAACAGTGAAGCAGGAAGTAATTTGTCAGTTTTGTAGCCAGGTGTGGTGGGCGTGTCTCCTGCGGGGCATTCTGGTTAGTGCAGTCCCCTCCGTTTGCCCATAGTGGGAGCCTCTTCTTCAAATCCACGATTGCTTCTTACACCCCAATGGGTTCCCTTGAAACATGCCAGGTAGGTAATCCGTCTTCTGTGTTGCTGTCAATTTCGTCACGTTGCTCACCTCGTGCACCACTTTCACACTGGCGCTGGTGACGCGCTGAATCAGCGATGGGGCTTTCCGCGACCCGAGCAGGCCTCTAATATTCCAAACGTAACTACTCCAACACTTGGAAAGCCTCACGCAGCGTTAGACTTCTTTATTGGCAGCTGCAGATTAACAACTTCGCAGTACAAGGGTAATTCTTGCCTTACATGCCATACGCATTTCTGGACAACCAGTCCCTTGTTCACTGGCAGGGCAAAGTGGAAAACTGGGAAGCAGGAAGTAATTTGTCCGTTTTGTAGCCAGGTGTGGTGGGCGTGTCTCCTGCGGGGCATTCTGGTTAGTGCAGTCCCCTCTGTTTGCCCATAGAGGGAGCCTCCCCTTCAAATCCACGATTGCTTCTTACACCCCAATGGGTTCCCTTGAAACATGCCAGGTAGGTAATCCGCCTTCCGTGTTGCTGTCAATTTTGTCACGTTGCTCACCTCGTGCACCACTTTCGCACTGGTGCTGGTGACTAGCTGAATCAGCGATGGGGCTTTCCGCGACCCGAGCCGGCCGCTAATATTCCAAACCTAAATACTCCAACACTTGGAAAGCCTCATGCAGTGTAAGACTTCTTTATTGGCAGCTGCAGATTAACAACTTCGCAGTACGAGGGTAATTCTTGCCTTACATGCCATACGCGTTTCTGGACAACCAGTCCCTTGTTCACTGGCAGGGCGAAGTGGAAAACAGGGAAGCAGGAAGTAATTTGTCAGTTTTTTAGCCAGGTGTGGTGGGCGTGTCTCCTGCGGGGCATTCTGGTTAGTGCAGTCCTCTCTGTTTGCCCATAGTGGGAGCGTCCCCTTCAAATCCACGATTGCTTCTTCCACCCCAATGGGTTCCCTTGAAACATGCCAGGTAGGTAATCCGCCTTCTGTGTTGCTGTCAATTTCGTCACGTTGCTCACCTCGTGCACCACTTTCACACTGGCGCTGGTGACTCTATGGGTGAGTGTGACTGTGATCTAGGCACACGTTCAGACCAACCGCGATGCACCGGAGGTCAGTTAAGCCTAGTGGGTTGACCCAGTGAATGATTTTACCTTCTGGCTTAGGGCCTGATGTAACGTTTGGTGGACAGGGTACTCCAACGCAAATGAGACAGACTACCCTGTTTACCAAACTCTCGGTCCTCCTTCCCTATGTAGAATCGGGTGGACCATCAGCTTTCCATTGGTGGTGCCCCTCTTGACTCTGTCGAGACACAGCTTACTCCATTGGCCTTACAAAGTCAGAGTAAGAGCATCACACAGGCCGCCCTGTTTTGGGCTGACAGTCTAATGTCCTTTTCTGTCCGTCAATGCCAGGGAAAATCTGGCGATGACAAACAGAAATGCACAAGTAAAGATTGCCCCCTCACTCATGAAGAAAACTCCATGGGCGTGGGGGGCATTAGATATACTTTTTATAAAAATACATTTCCACTATGGAAGTTTATTTGTGAAAAACAAATCCTTTGTTTGACACATGTCAAACCTACGGCAGCTTCTCACCAAACCTTTGGTACTTTCAGAGGAACTGCTGAGATGGTGGTTCCTCTGATGGAACAGAGATCACTGATGGCCACTCATGATATTTAAATATGAGGGTCCTCTGTCCATCAGACTGATGGACTTAATGTTGTCATCACCCTGATGGACCGAGTTCAGACTACCATACAATAAATCAGACCCATAGGTTTTTATCAAAGTAAAAATCCACCTGCGGGGAAAGATTGAGGGCTGTAACCAATAACGTTTTCTCTAAGTCAGATAGCTGTTGGACGAGGTTCTTTTTGATAGGAAAAAGCTCAGAGCTGTAAAATTAAAATTTTCCACATGCCAATGTCCTTTTGCCGGCCGGATGGTTTTTGTGGCTTCACCTGGTCATGATTTCTACATTGGACTCAGTTTCAGTTTTGGAGCTTTAAAACCACGAGCAGGACAAACAAGCATCACAAAGCCAATAAGTCACACCTTTGGGACCTACTTGCTTTACCAATGCTTCTTGGTGATCCTAAGCAGCATCTGTAGAAGCACAGTACTTTTTGCCGATGCTATGTAGCTTTGGAAACAGGCATTGGTAATGCATCAGTTTCGCCTATGTAATGAATAAAGAGCTGTATTTATCAATCATTGTCGGGAGAAGAAAAGAGTTCCCTGACAGATAACACAGGAGTGGAGAGGATGTGGTGCAGCAGCCAGAGCTGCTGACTCGAGAGCTGGGGATAGCGGTTTGATTCTCGGCGGCTCGCACACATCCTGTGATTTTATGCAAATCACCTAATCTTTTCGTGTGATCAATTGTTATATAAATATGGTGCAATAGTAAAAGGCAAGACTTTATGAAAATATAGTTCCACCAAATGGAATGTTAACAGTATTTCGGTGGTGGAAAAATGATAAGAGAAGCAGATGAGGAACAAGCATTGGTAAATGCAGGAAAACATGCTTCAGCCAATAGAAATGGACGAAAGGTAAGTGGCAGACACAGAAACTGAGAAGCCAGGAAAGAGAGGAGGGGGTATGTAAGTCCCTTTTAAGTTTACATTGAAAACAATAGATTTCTCAAGCACAGTGCAAGTGCTGTGCAGGCGAAACTTAAAAATGTGAGATGATGCAGTCACTGTTGACGGTTGCGTCATTCTCTGGGTGCATGCATGCATGATGCATGTGTGCATACAGAATAGCGTGGGTGCCATTATCTTTTATTTTGTATTGTTTGAATTAAGATGGTGGGCCCCATTTAGATTGGTCAGTACAAAAATGCTTTTAAATGTTGAAAAGCACTTTTGTGCAGGGCCAGAGGGAATTTGGATCTTGCAATATATATATATATCTAAATTCCCTCTGGCCCTGCACAAAAGTGATTTGCAATATTTAAAATCATTTTTACTAACATTTTTCAACCGATATATATATATATTTATATATATATATATATATATATATATATATATATATATATATATATATATATATATATTATATATATATATATATATATATATATATATATATACATATATGTATATATATATATACATCAAAAAAATTGCCCTGAAGCAAGGATGCCGTGCGCAGATGAGTGCTTTCACCAAAGCTTTTATTTTCAAAACCGGCATTTAAACTCCATCAGCATAAATCCCTTACGCGTTTCAGAGCTCAGAGGCTCCTTCGTCAGAGGGTGGCACTGTGGAAACTGACAAACTTGCTGGGGCGCCATTAACTGCATGCACTTGTACTTCCCTCATGGGCCTCACAGGTGAGTCATATTTAAAGAATGCTGGAACCCGTAGTTCAATACCTGCAAGAAGTTTTTCCCTTGTGGGTTCAGTTACAGTCCAGTGTCATTATTAAAATAAATACAATACCCGAGTGGGTTGCAATGAAAACGTTGGTTCCCTTTCATTCTGCTCAGCTGCGCCTGAAGGTCCGATTTTTCAAACCTCTTGGCCCCATATTTCAATCCATGGTGGGGCATCCTTCTCGGCCAGGCTGCCGAGTAATACACATCAAAAAAATTGCCCTGAAGCAAGGATGCCCTGCGCAGATGAGTGAAATATGGAGCTGCAAGGTCACAGAGCATCGGACCTTCCAGCGCAGAGGAGATAAATGAAAAAGAAAACGGCTGCTTTACCTCTGTCCACTTGGATTTTTACATGGAAAGAAAAGACTTTGTTCTGCAACTGCACCCACTTGGGAATTATCATGAGTCGCAAACACTGAAACTACGGGTCCCAGCATGCTTGGAAACAGAACTTACCAGTGAAAATCACGTGGATGAAATAAAAGCATACAAGCAATGGTGCCCCGGCGAATCAGTCAGTTGGAACAAGGGACATCCTCTGATGAAGAAGCCACCGGGCTTTGAAACGCGTTAGGAAAGGAACTTTGTTTATGAGGTGTTAACTGCCGCTTTTGCAAATTAAAGCGCATTTGTGGAACAAAAATGGCTAATTTCGGGCCCTTAGTGCTTTCTTTAATGTTCTAAGACTCCCAAGTATATTACCGATTCTAAGGGTGATATCTGCAAAGCTACTACTAACTCTGGCGTATGGCTCAGAGGCACTAAATGGCTTAGACATAATTGCCATCGAATGAGCCATCCTAAGAACATACAGATACCTGCTGTCTTTCCCAAAATACACATCACCTGCACATAAATGTTGTTCCTTGAAGACAAAACCACGTAATCCAAGAGGTCGCATGCGTGGATGATTTTCAATAACTGTACGATGGTGAAACCGCGACATTTGGATGAAACTTCTGCTCTATATAAAATGAAGGAATATGAGATACAGGTTTGGCGTCTCATCATTACCTTTACCATCGTGAGGAGAGGACAAGGGCTGTAGCTGAGTGCCGTTTATGCTGGTAAGCAAAAGAGAATATAACGCACTTTGGGGTATATTACCAAGACCAGCGTTAAAATTTTCGCCGCAGGAAACTGACGCTAAAACCGCCATAAAAGGCTAGATAATATGCCCTTAAGAATTCCAATAGAAGCCTATGTTCACACCAGAACTTGGGCTTCTATGGGAATTCACAAGGGCATATTATCAAGCCCATTATCGCCGCTTTAGCGGCAGTTTCCTGACACTAAAGCGGCGAAAATTTTAATGCCGCTTCTTGATAATATGCCCCTTTATTTGTATCTGCCCAGCATTAAAGGAGGAGAGAAGAAAGTTCTCGAGAATCCCCTACGCTCCTGCATACAAGCCGCAATGGCTTGCCTGAAGTTAGAGGGTCCCATGGCCAGCCGCCGACTTGTGAATTTCTAACTTCTGACGGTCCAAAAAACCCCAAAAAACAGGGACCTACAGTAAAGCTCTCGATGCCAGTAATGCTCCTGCCTCTGCTCAAATCTACATTACATTTTAATTCTGCTAATGGATATGTTTTCTATCGTTGACAACGGTACTTCAATATTTATACATGAGGTAATTTTAGATGCTTTTTGCATGATAAGTATATTTAGTGCTACCTCCAGTAATGATATGAATTTCCATGACATAAAATGAAAACATAGAACCGGAAGTATGTTGTTTTTATATGATTTTGGTTTTAGTTTGAATTGGGAAAATATTTGTTATGGTTTTAATTAAGTAAACAGTAAACTCAATCAATCAATTACTGTAGGCGTGAGTGGGGAAGGGAAGGAGTACAATCGAGTCCTACATGGCAGGTGTGATCCGTGTGGTTGGAGAGACGTACAGTAGTCTTTTTCAATCTTTTTTAAACGGTTGGTAAGTGTGGAAAACCAATTCAAATCTTCCCAAAATAAGATGTCTAGGGTTTAAATTTCTATGAAACTGCCTCTCAGGTGCAGTGTACATCTGTCCGTACCAGGACTGGAGTGAAGGGGGAAGGGAATGAGATGAGACCCTGCTTAGTGACAATCAAGTTCCAGACAGACAGGGTAGCTGTAGTATCAGTGAAAAGATTCAGTAGCAGGCCACTTGAGGCCTTGGGAACCCATGGGACCTCATGGGACCTCATCCAATGGTCTAGACGCAAGGCTCTAATCAATAAAACACCAAGGGTTGTCAGTTTTCCCTTTGAGTCATTCGATCATGTAGTGTAGTTGGAAAGTCTGGTAAATAACGTAAATAACGGAGCATGTGGGGTACCCCCATGTCCCCCTCCCTGGGATGGCAAGTACAGGTCTAGGGGGATAATCTAGAGCGTTTTCTTCCCCAAATGTGGGGCATGCAGGCAGATTGGAGGCATACGGTCTCAGGTTTTGGAATTGTCAAAGGAATGGCCTGAAAGAGTTATAGTATGTGGGGGAGAAGTTTCATCTTGAGGGCCACGATACATCCCACCCAGAAGAGAGAATGATTCCTCTGAGTGAGTACATATGTCTTTAAGTCATGCAGCAGGGTTTCAAAGTTGAGAGAAGGGCTGGTGAAGAGAGATGGCATCAGGCCGATCCACCAGTTCCTGATGTAGGTGGTGGTCCATTGTAATGGCATTGCCGTGGTGAGGGTCTCCGACAGGGCACTCCCCCACACTAGGACCAAGCCCTATGACTTTGTCATATTGATGGAAGGCTGACTATCACCTGATATTCCTCCAGGAGGGAAATTAGCACTTGTATTGGGGCTCTATTAGGGTTAGCAGGATATTGTCTGTAAATGCGAAAACGTTAAGGGTGTCCCTACAGAAGGAGATGCTGCGTACTCGGGAACTGTTCCTGATGCCTTGGACACAGAGTTCCTGGAAAAGACCAAATAGGAGGGGAGACACGAAACAGTCCCTACGGGGTGCCTCGCCGATGTGGATAGGAATCGATGGACAGTCATTTACCATCAATTTTGCTTAGGGTGTGCCATAGAGTGCCATGAACCGGCCCCTCTGTCACCGAAGTCAAAGCGTTCGAGCACAGCAAAGAGCATGGTCTAATCCACCCTGCCAATGCTTTCTCTGCATCTAAAGCCAGGAAATCTGCCGCTCTCCCCTTCCTCCCAGCCAGGTCGATAAGATGGAGAGTGAGCTTGGTTCTGTTGCTAGTGGAGTGACCAGTAATGAATCCCCCCATGAGGCGATTAGCTAGGACCTTTGCCAAGAGTTTTAGGTACAAATTCAGGAGGAAGATCAGGCAGTAGGAGGGGCAGAGAGTGAGATTTTTGCCCCGGTTTAGCTATGAGCCCAAAGGCTGCCTCTTTCATACTAGTACATGTCCTCTTGTCAGCAGTGAAGGAGTTGAAAAAAGTAGTAAGGATCGGAATAAGTCGCAGGATAAAATGCTTGTAAAATAATGGGGTGAACCCACCAAGTCCGGGGGCTTTAGAGGTCTATGCTGGCATATTGTCTGTGAGAATTTCAGTCACAGTTATGGCAGTGTCTAGTTCCTTAGAAGCATCAGTCGAGAGCTTAGGGAGTGTGACCGAGTTCAGAAATATCTCCTTAGGAGTGGCTTCAAGCTGGTCGGCCATGTGTAGTGATTGGTAGAATGTCTGAAAGGTCTGAAGTTTGCCCTCTGTCATGGTGTGGGTGACATCGCCCACCTTGAATTTGCCAATGTGTCTGTGTGTCTATCAGGCTCGCAATTTGTGATCCAACAAAGTGCCAGGCATATTACCCCTTTTGTGAAAGTGTGTTCCTTTGCTGGCAAATATATAGTGAACCTTGTACGGCTCTAAGGTAGGAAGCTAGCCTTGCACTGCTAAGACTTTGAACCAAAGCTTGTTAGATGGGAATTGTTTATGCAGTTGTTCATGGCTTATTAGCTCTGTGGTCAATTGAGAATCTAGCAAGTTCGCGTGTGTTTTTAAGTCTAGCCACTTACTGAATGAGATGACCTCTAGTAACTGCCTTGAGTAAGACCCAGACCACCCGTTTAATCATATCTCTTATATCTTTATATGTTAAGTATTTATTTTTTTGTCACTTTCACAAGTAGGGAAGTAGGGCGTTGTTAAGGCTTTCAAAAACAAACAGGGAGAGTAGGGTCAAAGGGAAAAGTTTAAAGACCTACTACTGGTTCATTTCCCCAGCAACATCATATGAATAACAAACAGGAACCTAGGAGGTCTATAGGCCAAGCAACTTACTGGCAAAACTGGCAAGTATAACTCTATGTCAGTTGGTGCTACAGTCACCATGTAACAGTGTCTAAAAAATAGAAAGAGAGCGAGAGACACATGTGTGAGAAAAAAGGACGAAAGAAAAAGAGTCGTAATGTCTAAGACTCAATTGGAAAACTGGTCAAACCAGATCCAGCACACATAGTTTGTGAATAACCATCAAACAAACCAGGTGATCGGTCCTATCATTTGGCCGTGCACACTGTGACCTGGCGGGTCCTTCGATCATCTGGACCTCATGCCACACAGTCGTCGTGAGTACTGGATACGGTCAGCAGTGAAAATTGAACCTCCAATTGTTGGTCTGATTATAATAGTTAGTGAAAAGTAATGAAAGAAACAGTGCAACAAACAATAAAGTGGTGAGTCTAAAATAGGGTGATATGTCTAAACAAACGCTTTAATAGAAATCAGGCACATCCCCCAATTAAAAAATAGGAACAGCGCAAAAGACAGTATGGAACAAATGACTGTCGCAATTCGGGCCAACATGTTTCTGCCTACCAGGCAACTCGTCCCTTGGCATTCATCAGGGCCACTGCTCTAAGAAAGTTGCTACTGTTATGTGTAAGTGAAATCAATAATACATCTATCTAATCAGTGAAAAAAGATATACGTAGGAACGATACAACCTGTACCTACAGTTATATACACATCCTCCTTGTCAGTGGACGCTCAACGTGATCCAACATGACAGGGGACTGGACCTCACCTCACCTGGACCGTGCTCAGGTATACGAGGCCCCGCACTCTCCTTCGGTGCCACCAAACTCGCCTGAGGCTTGGGGGAGGCGTTGTTAAGGCTTGCCACTGTGTCGCTGTGTCGCTGTGTCCTGCCTCTAGTCCATTAGAGACTTGCGGTGCTGAACTGCTTCAAGGAGGAGGAGAAGATCTATGTGGGCATATGTGTGGTGCGCCACTGAAAAATGAGAGTAGTTGGTAGTTAGATGATGCATGCGTGAGGCACCTGAAAGTCCTAGATCTGTGAGCTAAGCTTGCGCCTCTGCTGTCATCTCTGGTGTCCCCACGTGCCGCTGGTGGAATTTATCTTGGGAGGCACAGGGGAATATGTTGAAATCAACCTCTATTATGAGGGGAACTTCTGCGAGCGCCCCCACTGTTTGGAAGCATGTTCAGGAGGAATCTTTACTGGCCTATGTTAGGGGCATAGATGCATGCTAGTCTTATGGGGCTGTCCTACAAAGCCATTGAATAACACCCAGCTTCCCGCCACCCCAGGCCGGTGATGGTGTTTGATAAAGGATGCTTTGTGGGTAACTAGGCTCACAGTGCCTTCTGTCTTGGTGCGCAAGGTAGTGTGGTATACTATAGGGAAGCTCTAAGAGGGAGTCTGCCTCAATCAGAGTGCATGAGATGAGTTTCCTGAAGAAAGTATAATTGAGCTTTTAAAGAGAGGAGTTTGTTGAGGGAACCTATGTGTTTGGTGGGGTTATTTAGTTCACTGAAGTTATAGGTGGTGACTGTTAAGAATGGAGAAGGGGTCTGCATGGCGGGGTTGGGAGTGTAGGAACGATGTAGGCTTAAAGCCCTCCCAGGAGGTCAGTGTCAATGAATATGAGAGTACACGTTGTTTTAGGCCTGTCTCCCTCCCAACAAAGAACCAAAACACCCCAAAACATAGAATTTTGAAATCAAAAGGGCCGAAGGTCTGGGTCAGTGTCTAGGAGATATCCCCTGGGTCAATTACAGGTCTCCTCGGGGGGGGGGGGGGGGGGGGGGGTTCCCCGAGCTCAGTGTCCTTATGATGTGAAGGGGAGCTCAGGGCATGGTAATTTACGAACGAGACTTGGCTCCACCCAGACCTGCACGGCGAACAGTGGTGCAGCGGCCTCCAAAAATTCTTCATAAATCATCACCTTAACCCACGGAGCTACTTACTATTTTCTCACAACTGGGCCCATCATTCTAACCTTACATTCATACACACATTTATTCTGCTCCCAGGATTCGGTAAGGATCCAAAAGAGGAGTTGCGGTGCTATAGCGGAGTATCTTGACTAAACTTTATACATTATTTACACCTGCAGTTTTATTTCCAATACCATGGTTACTGAAAGAAGAATTTTTAGAAACACCCCACTATTCATTTATTATATTTTATCTGCTAGTAAAAGTTAACTAATGGACAATACCTGCTTAATTCTCCATTTATTTAATTTTTATTTAGAGATTTATTCTCCTAGCATGATCTCTACGTTTTATTAAAATGAAAATAATTCACGTATGCAATAAATCCTGAAAGAAAAGTTAAATTTCAATAACATTCATTTATTAGCATGACATCTTTAAATAAATAAATTAGCGGCATATTACCCAAATATAGAAGCAAAGACATCAGCATAGAATGTAATAGTTCCAAATGAAAACCTCTCTGTCTCTCTCTCTCTCAGGACTTCGCACCCATTCAAAAGTGAAAGTTCAGAAAAGTTTCAAAGTCTCTGCGCCATAGGAAAAACTGCGCAGAGCGACAGCATCTCGGGGTGCAAAGATCAAGTCAAAAAGCGAGCTCCCTTCAATGTCCCAAATGTCATCTACTATACCCTTTTTCATTAACTTATCTATCTAAATTTGTAACTGTTAAGTTCTAGAATGTCTGTGATTGGTTAATTTGGAGTCGGATGAGCATCACCTCATCGTTCTACATTTTAATTTTATGCAAAGTCATCTTCACATTGCGGCAAACTGGGGTGTCAATGTCCAAAGTTTTACTTCCTTCGAAGTGTCCTTTAAATTGTTATTTGCTGAACTTTTCCCATGGATCAATATGCTGACTTCACCTTCTTTTGGCTTAGGCCCCGCAAAATGGCCACGCTGTCCTTGACCCATACAGCTCAGTCACAGGCAGCTCGCATCTCCGATTTGGCGCCTGCGCACTTCTATCGCCATCTCGGAATTTCAGTCAGTGTCCATCTTTATTTGCTCGCATAGGCCTCAATTTAGGAACTGTTATGAAAAGAAACACAAATAAGTGTACATTTACAAAATAAAGCCCTTTCTGTTTACCTCCCCCTTTCTAATGATATCCCGATTAGTATTTACCTAGCTTTAAGCAACATATATGCATGGTTTTGATTTACCAATCTTCATAATTTATGCCACAAATAAACGGACAAAAGCACATCCATGCAATTCTCAATTAGATTATAACAAATGCATACTCTTTATTACACAATATACGAAAAATTAGTAAATTATGCTTTACAAATGCATGCAAATTAGTATCCCATGTGTATCTGTGTGTGTGCATTCTATTCTATGTTGGTTCATTTCAAAACCACACATTTAGTACTTATTACTGTTATGGAAAGTTAATCTCACAAGGGTTATACAAAAATGTTTGTTTCCACCTTGCTCCATCAACAGCCATAAGATAGAGCTGATGGCCGTCAGAGGTGTTGCCACTATTCATCGAGAGTCATCAGCCTTAGCTTGTGGTTCAGTGAATGTGGGAGCATCCCCCCAGTTGGTTTCTGTAGGTGCTCTATGAGTCAGGCCTTGCTGTGTTAAATCTCCATGACCCTGGGCCCGCGGCATCTCCCGCGCCCCAGCACCACCCGCCAACTGGCAGCGTGGAAAGCAGGCTGAGAGCCAAGGGAAGCATTGTCTTTGTCCTTCATCACTAAGTTCAAAGTGTGCTTGGCTTCCTGGGGGGAGGCTGTAAGGTGTGTTTGGAGTTTCCAAGAGAATGAATACGGAAGGGGTGAGTCCAGCAATATTTCTTGTCTTTAGAGATTAGGAAGTCGGTTTGAAGGCTCGCTGTTTTGCGATGGTCCTAGCTTAGAGGTCCTGGAGGAGAAGAAGGTGGGAGCCATTGAAAGAGATGCACTCCCTGGCTGGCTCTGGACATTATTTACTCCTTACATCAAAACAATGTACGCAGGCGAGGACATTGGTAGGTGCTTCCCTGTCAAGGGAAGAGGCACCTCCCTGTGTGTTCTGTCTATAGGGATCAATATCCTGGTGTTGCGTTCCAGGATAGCATTGAAGAGATCAGCAAGGTACTGAGTGAGGGAGGTCAGTGTCAGAAACCGTTGTCGAGATTTCACGAATGCAGATATTGTTGCAATGTGATCTGCTCTCCAAGGCCTCACACTTTTCCTGGAGTTGATATTGTTGGTCCTCTAACTGAAGAATCTGTTGTTGTAGAGGTTCACATTCCTCAGCTTGCTTGTCCAGTGTTTGTTCAGTCTGCACCACGCCATCCCCAAGATCATTGATGTCCAGCTGGAGGACTTGAATGTCATGCTGGAGGTCATATTTCATTCCTTTATGTCATCCTTCATTTCTTGGACCAATTATAGGAGGAGGTTTTTAGTGGTGGGTTAGTTGTTCCTGGGTGCTGTTGCTTTTCCATCGTGGGGGAAGCTATGCAGTGTTACTAGTGTCGCCCTGGGACAAGGACTGAAAAAATGATTTGATGGAGGTATCTTTTTTGGTGGTGCACCCCTCCCCACCATGATGTCATAGTCCGGGGCCAGGCCACGTGAGAGATGGTTGCTGAAGTGGCTGGCGGAGCTAATGTTAGCTAGAGTGGCAAGTCTGGCCGAGGCCCCCAAGGTGTGCCCTGTCACTCGGTCCGCCACCCGGTCAGTGACTCCTCAAGGTCAGGTCAAGGGTGGTCATGGGCTGGGACTCCTCCAGTGACCCTTGTAAATGAAGTTGCATGGGGGTGCAGGTGCTTACCATGCCCTGTCTGTGGTGATGTGTGCAGTCAGGCCCAACACTCAAGGGGCCAATTGGGCCTGAAAGCCTTAGTGACCAGAGCAACGGTGTTGTATTGGCCCTCACCAGAGCTGGGGAGCCAATGTCTCCACAGGGAGTCTGGGGGCTCAGCTAATTCACCCCAGTCTGGGGGAGCAGCAAAAGAGCGGTAATCCTTCCCGGTCGATGTCGGGGTGCATTGTTGCTCAGCCAGAGTTGTGCCCAGTAGGTGTTTGGGCTTGGTGGGCCCTGTATCTTGAGGAAGCAATGGCTCTTTGTCTCTGGTGTGAGTCCAGTGGATGCCGCCCAATCTGGAAATGGTCAATGCTGCCCTGGAGCCAAATCTGGCATCAAGTCTGCCTCACCATGGGAGCCAGGGCGTGGATAGTGAAGAGCGACTCACCAATGCCCGAGTGCGAGAAGGGCCGATGACTTAGAGCGGCCAAATCCAGGCCGCCGCTGAGATATTCAAAGCCCCGGCGTAGCTTGCTTCTCATGCTGCAAGGGCCTGCTGTGGCGTTGCGCACGGGAAGAATCACTGTCATGGTCCGGGGACCACCGGCAGTTTGCTGCGGGTGGCCTGGGTGCCATGGTACAGGGGTAAGCGCCCCCCTTCATGCCTCCAATCCGCTACAGGGAGGGTCACCGGGAGCAATGGAGCTGGGCCCCACTGAGGTCATCCCACAGCTCCTGTCAAAGTCCTATGCCAAGGGGTGCAGGAGCTCTCAAGGGTCACTGATGCTGATTAGGGAACCCCAAAGGATGTGGGATCCACTGGATTAAATGGCCGGGCTCGGCCACGCCCACCATTGTATGAATTTAGTCCAGTACAATGCGGATAGTACACATCAGTGTGTGCTGACGAATCTATGACAAAATATCGACTACAAAAATATCTACCTACCAAAATATCGCAACAAAAATATCGATGACAATAATATCGAGATCCTATCTCTAACAAGATAAGTACAAAAATATCGAAAAAAATATATTGATGTCAAAAATATCGTTTTTTAGAAAATATTGTTTTATTTTAATAAAAAACAATGTATTATTAACAAAATAATACTTATAAATGTAATAAACATAGTTAAAAATATATTATAATATTTAAAATTAATAAATAATGTAATAAAAACTAATAATAATAAAGATATAATACATAGTATATACTTCATTAATAATAACTCTAAAATAATTATTTTAATAACTTATAAATACATGAAAATATAATAAATTACAAATACATTTATATACATAAAATAATAATATGAATACCAATTAATAACAATGTAAAACTAATTAAAAAAAATTAAATACATTTTGGATAGCGTACGGGTAAAAATTACTATTCCCACTCCAGAGAGTGCAACAGTAGGGAAAGTGTTGGATAGCATAGGGGTAACAATTACTATTCGCACTCCAGAGAGTGCAACAGTAGGGAAAGTGTTGGATAGCGTAGGGGTAAAAATTACTATTCCCACTCCACAGAGTGCAACAATAGGGAAAGTGTTGGATAGCGTAGGGGTAACAATTACTATTCCCACTCCTGAGAGTGCAACAGTAGGGAAAGTGTTGGATAGCGTAGGGGTAAAAACTACTATTCCCACGCCAGAGAGTGCAACAGTAGGGAAAGTGTTGGATAGCGTAGGGGTAAAAATTACTATTCCCACTCCAGAGAGTGCAAAAGTTAGGAAAGTGTTGGATAGTGTAGGGGTAACAATTACTATTCCAACTCCAGAGAGTGCAACAGTAGGGAAAGTGTTGGATAGCGTAGGGGTAAAAATTACTATTCCCACTCCAGAGAGTGCAACAGTAGGGAAAGTGTTGGATAGCGTAGGGGTAAAAATTACTATTCCCACTCCAGAGAGTGCAACAGTAGGGAAAGTGTTGCATAGCGTAGGGGTAAAAATTACTATTCCCACTCCAGAGAGTGCAACAGTAGGGAAAGTGTTGGATAGCGTTGAGGTGAAAATTACTATTCCCACTCTGGAGAGTGCAACAGTAGGGAGAGTGTTGGATAGCGTAGGGCTAAAAATTACTATTCCCACTCCAGAGAGTGCAACAGTAGGGAAAGTGTTTGGATAGCGTAGGGGTAAAAATTACTATTCCCACTCCAGAGAGTGCAACAGTAGGGAAAGTGTTGGATCGCGTAGGGGTAAAAATTACTATTCCCACTCCAGAGAGTGCAACAGTAGAGAAAGTGTTGGATATCGTAGAGGTAAAAATTACTATTCCCACTCTGGAGAGTGCAACAGTAGGGAAAGTGTTGGATAGCGTAGGGGTAACAATTACTATTCCAACTCCAGAGAGTGCAACAATAGGGAAAGTGTTGGATAGCGCAGGGGTAACAATTACTATTCCAACTCCAGAGAGTGCAACAGTAGGGAAAGTGTTGGATAGCGTAGGGGTAACAATTACTATTCCAACTCCAGAGAGTGCAACAGTAGGGAAAGTGTTAGATAGCGTAGGGGTAAAAATAACAAACTTATAAATAAATGTATTTTTTTGAATAATAAAAATATTAACTATTAAATAAATATAAACCATTTACAAATACCAATACATACTTATTAAAAACATGATTAGCAAAATATTTTTAACCCAAAAAAATAATAAAAATACCATATAATAATATTTAATTACCAATTAATAATTAATTAACAATTATATAATTAACAAAACAATTAAAGAACATTATTACTTAAATACATTTAAATTACTTCCCACCCTATTCCCCTATAAACCCACAACCCGCTACAGAACATAATTATCAATTAATCAATTAATTTAAATTATTTACCAATTAATTAAAATTATTATCAATTAATTAAAATGTATTTATAATTCTTACTAATTACTAATTAATTTAACATAATTAAAATACTTCCCACCCTATCCCCCTATAAACCCACAACCCGCTACAGAACATATTTATCAATTAATCAATTAATTAAAATTAATTACCAATTAATTAAAAATAATTACCAATTAATTAAAATTAATTTATAATTCCTACTTATTAATAATTAATTTAACATCATTAAATTACTTCCCACCCTATTCCCCTATCAACCCACAACCCACTACAGAACATATTTATCAATTAATAAATTAATTAAAATTAATTACCAATTAATTAAAATTAATTACCAATTAATTAAAATTAATTTATAATTCCAACTAATTAATAATTAATGTAACATAATTAAATTACTTCCCACCCTATTCCCCTATAAACCCACAACCCGCTACAGTACTAAAATACAAATTTTAATTAAATTACATAAAAATAAATTAAAAACATAATAAATACATAATAATATACACACAAATTATTTAAAAATCGATATTAGTAACATCAAAATTATTAACATCGATATTTCAAACTTCGATATTACTAATATAGATATTAAATCTATCGATATTACTTACCTTCTATATTATGTCCCTTCGATATTTAAACTTCGATATAATTGTATATCGATATTTAAATATCGATATTTTGTCTGCATACCGTGTGCTGACATCTTGCAGCCTCAATAGTGACTTCGTGAAGACGCTTTATTCAGTTGCTGACTTACGACGTACTTTTTCAATTAAGATGAACCATCCTTGCTCATCAAACTCTCTTCAATTATTGGGAGCTCAACACATTGCTTTTGGTTCTGATGAGGACCCTGATAAATACCATGGGTCGAAATGCTGTTCACGATCTGACAAATTCGTCTAAATAGTTATAACACTGTCGAGGTGCGTGAACTACCAGGACTCAGCCATTGTACTTAATACATAAAACAATTTATTGCTACTTGGTTGTTTGGTGTTATACTCACTGTTGTACTGTTTTTTTACACTCACTGTGTGATTACGTGACCACTGAGACCTTTGTATGTATCTGCAAATACAATATTTTATTAGAATTTACTTGTGGGTCTGATTTATTCAAGTTATCATAGAATGTTCTATAATCACTGCTTGCTATTACTTGATATTGCTTATAATATCTTTACCTGTGATTGAATAACTGTTGATTGTTCCACACTGACCCTTTGTTGTACATATAGCTAAATGCCTGTGGTTCCAGGTGGTATTTCAGGCTACTACTGTTGACTTTAACATCCAGAGAGTCCATCAAAGCTTAAAGCTTTTGCTTCGATTATTGTTCTAGTTCCAAAATTTTTAAAGATTAGACTCAGATATTTCTTTTCATCTAATAGTTGAGGCAGAATACATAAAATATGTTCTATTGTTTGTTTGTAGGATTGACACAAAACACAACGTGTTGACTTGTTAGAGTTTTTGTTCCATACGCCTTCAAATTGTGACAAAAGTATACAGAGGAAATAAACGTGAGAAATTATTTTTTGATTTATGAATGTATGTTTTTGTCTCTTCGTTGTATGTGAGGAAATTAAATAAATATATATATATATATCAATTCAATATAGCAATTCAATTCAAATATATATATAACAATTATATATATATATTTATATTACCTACTGGCGGTCGCCAGTATGTAGTTATAGTTACAACCTAGTTTCCATAGGAAAAGCATTTTTTGATTTGCTTATAACTTTGGCGTCGTTTACCGAATCTTTATTAAATTTTCCAAAAATATGAACTTTGTAGGTCAGCCCCTATCTTGCAAGTTTGGGGGTGATTCGTCAAGCGGGGGCTGAGAAAAAAGGGGGGCCCGAAAATGCGTTTTCCTATGTTAATTTCCATAGGAAATTTTGCAACGAGCTACAGCCCGAACTGCTGAACGGAATTACCCCAAATTTGGCAGAAAGGTAGAGCTTGGTTCAGAAAGCGACCTTTTTTTAATGGTGTAAATCTGTTCAGTAGTTTTTGAGAAATTCAAAAATAAGAGTCAAAAATTCAATTTCCCATAGGAAACTTTGTGTAAGGCTACAGCTGAAACTACTGAATGGAATTACCCCAAATTTGTCACAAAGGTAGTGTGTGGGTCAGAAATCAACCTTTTTTGTAAATGGTGTAAATCCGTTCTGAAGTTGCTGAGAAATTAGAAAAAAAAAAGTTTTGATATCTGGGACGAGCCTAAGTCCGGTGCGCGAGCTTCACTGTGATTAGCTGCCAACACTCCAAACCAGGAAGTGTTTGCAGCCATCTTGTGGCTTGGTAGAAGTAAGTCACTAGAAAACAGAGACACAAAGGTAGAAAACAAGAGAAGGGGGCATGGTAGAAACACCCTGACAACCTAGACATGGTCAGGGGGTCCTAGAAGGACCACCAAGGTAATTCGCGCTCGGGTAGCGGGTTCCTGTGTTTTATTTTAATGAGTCCCCTGGGTGGGTAGGTCCCGGGGGCATTTCTTAAAAAATATTAGCGGGGCTCGCTGGGGCTGCCCGCTAGGGTGTCCGCAGTCTCGGGGCTTCATTCATGTTGGGAGGGAGTTGCGCGTTCCCCCTCCTGGAGCTCTCCATCTGCTTATAACTTTGGCGTAGTTTGACGATTCTTTACAACATTTTCCAAAAAGTTTCTCTTTTTTGATCAGCTCCTATCTTGAAAGTTTAGGGGTGATTGGTCAAGGGGGTTGAGAAAAAAGGGGTGTGTGAAAATGTGTTTTCTCAATGGATTTTCCATAGGAAACTTTAGACAAGGCTACAGGTCAAATTGCTAAATGGAATTATGCCATATTTGGCAGGGAGAAAGATCTTGGTCCAGAAAGTGAGGTTTTGTAGAAATGTTGTATATCCGTTCAGTGGTTTTTGCGATATTAGAGAGGAAAAAATATATATCTCTGGTCTGTGCCTTACTTCCGAGTACGAGATTGCCTCTGGCTGCTAACACTTCAAAGCAGGAAGTGTCCTCTGACTGGTTGCTAACACTTCAAACCAGGAACTTTGGACGCAGTGAAAGTTTAAGATTTATTAACAATAAAGGAGAAACAGGTGAGCGTCAGGCAGCACGACTTCCACTCTAGGACACTAGTAGGAAGATAACCCGTTTCACGCTCCCTGTGCCCAACATCACCACTTCACAGGTATGCCTTTAGAAGCTAGTCCATTGGCTTGCAGCTCTCTAACTTTGTGAGCTAGTACACTGCTGTGCCTGTACCTCTGCGAGCTACTACGCTGCTGTTCCTTTGGGAGCAGACAGCTCCCAGATCACCAACAACCTTCTTGGGCCCAGAAGTGTCCCTCTATGAACTATTAATAAAAAGATGCTTGTGAGGTTGGAGAAATAAGAATGTTAGTCATGTATAGATTAACATAAAACATTTTATTAAAACAAAACAAAACAAATAAAACTATGTACAGCCGTGGCGTGTCATCGCTGGTCCATTTGTGAATCACAGCATGCAAGACAAAAAGAAAGATAAGCTGGTGCGTCATGGGTCCAGCAAAGAAAGAGTGAGAGAGAGAAAGAGGATGACAGAAAGAGAGAAAGAGTGAGATACAAGGAAGAGAGAGAGAAACAGTTTGAGGAAGAGAGAGAGGAAAAGAGAGAGCGATAGAGTGGGAGAAGAAGAGAGAAAGAGTGAGAGAGAGGACGCCAGACAAAGATAGAAAGTGTGAGACAGAGAGGAAGACAGCAAGAGAAACAGTGTGAGATAGAGAAAGAGAGAGATAAAGAGAGAAACAGTGTGAGAGAGAGGAAGAGAGAAGGATAAAGAGAGAGAGGAAGAGAGAGAGAGAGAAAATGAGAGAGGGAGGCAGAGAAGATTGAGAGAGAGAGGAAGAGAGAAAAAAAGAAGGCGAGAGAGAGGAAGAGACAGAAAAAGAGAGAAGGGTGAGAGAGAGAAAGGAAGAGATGGAGAGGGAGTGTTGATACTGGAGAAAATCTTCGCAGCTCACCTTTGTGTCACCGGTGTGTCTCCAACCACGTGCCGGGACATAGTGCACCATCAAGTTTAGTTATCTGAAAGATAGTATAGATTTAGTTATTGCAGAGTACATTCAACTGCACATGCGTAATTCTCTGTTTCAAGGAAGAGAAAAAGAGGGAAACAGTGTAAGAGAGAAGAAGAGTGAAAGAGAGAAAGAGTGAGTCAGGAAGAGAGAGAGACAAAAGTGAGAGAGGAAGAGAGAAAGAGTGAGAGAGAGGAAGACAGACAAAGAGAGAAAGAGTGAGAGAGAGAGGAGGATAAAGAGCGAGAGAAAAAGAGAGAAAGAGCAAGATACAAGGAAGATAGAAAGAGAGACAGTAAGAGGACGAGGAAGAGAGAGAGAGAGAAAATGAGAGAGGGAGGGAGAGAAGATTGAGAGAGAGAGGAAGAGAGAATGAAAGAAGGAGAGAGAGAGAGGAAGAGACAGAAAAAGAGAGAAGGGTGAGAGAGAGAGAAAGGAAGAGATGGAGAGGGAGTGTTGATACTGGAGAAAATCTTCGCAGCTCACCTTTGTGTCACCGGTGTGTCTCCAACCACGTGCCGGGACATAGTGCACCATCAAGTTTAGTTATCTGAAAGATAGTATAGATTTAGTTATTGCAGAGTACATTCAACTGCGCACGCGTAATTCTCTGGTTCAAGGAAGAGAAAAAGAGGGAAACAGTGTGAGAGAGAAGAAGAGTGAGAGAGAGAAAGAGTGAATCAGGAAGAGAGAGAGACAAAAGTGAGAGAGGAAGAGAGAAAGAGTGAGAAAGAGGAAGACAGACAAAGAGAGAAACAGTGAGAGAGAGAGGAGGATAAAGAGCGAGAGAAAAAGAGAGAAAGAGCAAGATACAAGGAAGATAGAAAGAGAGACAGCGTGAGAGAGAGGAAGAGAGAGAGATAGAGTGAGAGAGAGGAAGAGAGAGAGAGAAAGAGTGAGAGAGAGGGAGAAATAGTGAGATAGAAGAAGAGAGCAAGAAAGTATGAGTGAGAGAGTAAGAGGCAAAGAAAGAGAGAAAGTGTGAGAGAGAGAAAGGAAGAGATGGAGAGGGAGTGTTGAAACTGAAGAACATTTTCACAGCTCACCTTTGTGCCACTGGTGTGTTTCCAACCATGTGCCAGGAGATAGTGCAGCCCTCAAGTTTAGTGATCTGAAAGATAGTATATAATTAGTAATTGCAGAATACATACAACTGCACTGGCGTAATTCTCTGTTTCGCTAATGCGCAATGAGGCTGGTGCACCCCATCCATTCCCACTGCTCGAAGGTGTCTGTGCTCTCTTGTGCGCCTAGACTGCTGCACACCATTCACTCCCACCACCCAGAGGTGACTGCCCCTTGCGGCGGAAAAAAGTCTCTCTGCTCACCTTCTGCCTTCTGTGTAAGAGGGTCCATCACGTGCCAGAGCAACTTTGTTGTGCGTTCAGGATGGCCACGCATCATCGCAGATTATTCGCACGTTGAGCTTTGGTGGTGTTGGGTGGAGGGTGAACGTTGATTCGTGATTCACAGCCTGTAAGATAAAAAGCAAGATAACATTGTTTGTCATGCGCGCATTAAAGGAGAGAGGAAGAGAGAGAGAAAGAAAGAAAGAGTGAGCAGAAGACAGAGAGAAACAGTGAGTGAGAGAAAGAGAGAGAGAAAAAGAAAAAAGTGAGAAGACCGAGAGAAAGAGTGAGAAAGACGAAGAGAGAGAGAGAGAAAGAGTGAGAGAAGAAGAGAGAGAAAGAGTGTGAGAAAGAGGAACAGAGAAACAGAGGAAGAGTGAGAGAGAGAAAAACAGAGAGAGAGGAAGAGAGAGAGAGAGAAAGACATAAACAGTGTAAGAGGAAGAGGGAGATAGAAAGAGTGTGAGGGAGAGAAAGGAAGAGATGAGGAGGGACACTGAGTGCCCACACTGTGTACAAAACCGTCAGAGCTTACCTTTACGCCACCGCTCTGTCTCCAACCACGTGCCACGATGAAGTGGAACTCTCAAGCTCCCACATCTGAAAGATAGTATAGAATTAGTAATGCAAGGGCAGGGTTGGATCAGGACTCAAAATCGGTCCGGGAACGCTAAACCAAAAGTTGACCACATTTGCATATTGCCTTTGTTCAAAACACTCCTTCGGCAAAATTTATTTAAAAAAAGGGGGGGTGGGGGAGATACAAAAAAATGCACGGATTTGTTTACACTGGTGACTTAAAAACAAGTGAGGCCACTTCTTCTCAGGCCCCCATGCCCTGATAGGTATGCATTCATTAATGGGCGGCCCTGTGAGAGAAAGAAAGGGATACCTCTGCTTGTTGTTAAACGAGAGGTAATGACGCCCATCTGCCTCCAGAAAGGCCATTCAGATAACCACTGGGCCGCTGGCTGTTTCCAAAAGAACAGCGACACCACCCAAATCTGCCCCCCAGACTGTTCCAAAAAGCAGCCCACAGTTGGAACTCAGCACCGGCCCCTCGGGTATTGCACTAGTGCTCGCGTTACCATTCCGACGCTGTGGCAGAGTATATACGAGTGCATACGCCTACATCGCTTTGCCGTCTTTCTGCATTCAGGCTGCTGTACCCCATTCACTCCCGCAGCCCAGAGTTATCTGCCCAACGCTGCGCACCAAGGCCTCACTGCCCACCTTTTCACGGTCCTGGCACCCTCCACATCATGCGGCTCCGTTATGCATGGTAATAGGTCTCACATTTGGTACTGAGTCTTGATATCGCCATGGCAGAGGAATTACTAGTGCACCAATCATTATTGCAGGTTGTACACCCGCTCAGTGCTTGCGGTGCTACTAATTCAGTGAGAAGTGAGGCCACGTACCCTCTAAAATGGCGTAGAGCATGTGCGCCCGGTCTTTTATATTAGCAGGGTCACGTGTCCTGTGACGCCTGTGCTGGATGGGTGTGGTGTGGGTGTATACCAGCCGTGAGGCAGTGGCTGTGGCATCAGTGTTACCAGATTGGGCTAGATTACGCACAAATGGGCTATATTTTTTCGGTTGTTTGGTAAAATTTTGGCTTGTGCTATTTGCCAGCAATGTAGTATGTTAAAGGGCTTTATTAGACAAATATTTACTTGGCATACTGCAGCAACATCAATTCCAATACACTCACCACCTGCTTGACGCTGTTCCTGCCCCTCCTTCCCTAAAGTATCAATATTAGGCTACTTTGGGATACTTTTTGGTTGACTTTGGGCTATAGAAAGCTTTAAAAAATCTGACAACACTGGATGCGGTGTCCGTGTTGGAGTGCTACCGTCATCCGGGTTGCAAAAGCCAAAGTGTCACTCTGTTAGCCAAGTCCCACAATATGGCCAACATGGAAGGTACGGGGAATTACTGACCTTATATTCATCCATAGTTCCACAGAAGAAAGATGTGGACATGAGATATCTGTGTAGATATGAATGTTTATTGCACATCCAGTGGAGTGTTGCAGCTGTAGCAATACAGGGCCATGGAAAGTTGAAGTTTCGTTTTTGGCACATGAAGGGCAGCCAATTTGAGACAAGGTCTTGTTGTTGAAGTTAGGCTGCGCCAACATATGTACTTATACAATCACTCCGATGATCCTCACGCACTTATAAATTCACTATACACTCTCCTTGCAGTACTCTAATGTTGCAGTCTCTACGTACGTACTTGTACAATGGCCGAGACAAAGTTATATAACTAAAGTTTTCCCCCACTTTTGAAGGTAAGATGATTGCATACGCTGTCCAGAGCACTATGTAATGGGGTAGGGCCTAGGGGCAGCCTGTTGCATACATAATGAACACACAGGCACAGATAGATAGTGGAAGTGGTTACGGGCACCTGCGCTCAACTACTTTTTATTAACAGGGTCACATGTCCAGTGACGTCTGTGGTGGATGCGTCTGGGGTGATTGTAAGCCAAACTTCCATGAATGGTTGGTGGTGGCAACAAGTACAACAGTAATCATTGGATCAGACACGGAGATTCAATCATAAAGGGTCAATGATTTGTGCTGCACTAAGGTACAGGTACCAGATATAAAATTATACAGAAAAGATTCTATGGTAAAGGGTTCATGACTTGTGATACCCTGAGGTAGGACATATTCTCAACAACAAGGGAACCCGATTAGGTAGGAAAGGACCTTGGGTAATAGTTATGTATTCGGAACAATGGTCCTTCCATTAACCAATACACGAAAGAAAGAAATATAGGCTCAAATTAGTACTATATTTTGAGTGTCCAGCCGGACAAAACGTTTAATACTTCATTATATTATTGATAGACATAAATACAACACAACAATAATAAGGGACACAGTCCTGTATCCTACACAAAAACACAATACTTATACATATAAAACAAAGACTTTTCAGGTGAAGCAAAAAGGCTTTTAAACTGTAGAATATTATTATGACAAGCTTCAAAAAACAGTAATAACACTTCTTTTATCAATGTGATTATTGTGTATGACTGTTAACTGTAGTCGACGATGTTTCAATCCATTAGAGGGACAGCTGGATCATCATCAGGACTTTTGGATGTAAGCCTGAATAAGTGTAGGCAAAAGCCTGTGGAAAACAATAAGATATAAGAAAAAAGAGAAACAATACAACGACCAATACAGTTCTCAACTGGAGCAACACTAGTTACCCTCACAGTCTAACAATGTTAGTACAATGCGGGACAGTGGTGAAAGTGTCCAAAGGAAAGTCTAATAGCCAGAGAGAAGAAGAGATTTTAAGAAAATGGATGTGCAAGCAGGCATTGGATTCACCGTTCAAGGACGTTACGGGGAAGGAGTTTTGAAAAGAATTAGACCCAAAGATGAGATGAAATAATAAGAAAAAGGAAAAGTAAAGGAAGATAAACGATGTGTTGCACAATATGCATGCTCAAATCAATATGTGTAAAGAATGAAAGACTTGATCACCACCACCAAGTGTACAATGCACTATACTGTGTGTTAGAAACAAGGGCATATCAGCCCATATGTATTAATATACCTTATGTGGCGCAATAAATCTCGGCTATCAAAATAGACAGCAGTGGCAGTATCCGATGCGACCAAATTCTGCTGCAATAACAGGGTAGTATATTAGTTTGTATCCTGGCCCTAGTTATTAAAAACCAACTGCTTGCTATATGTTACAGCCACATTTCTTATGGGCAATTACACCCAAATAACAATCTCCCCTAATGAGCAGGAACGTGCTGCCTCTATTTACGAAGATAAAAACCAGCAAGGAAAAACGCGGTAATAGCGGATTACCGTTGAAGTAATGTAGTCCCAATGCACTAAAATGACATTAATTGTCCGTTATCCAACGTACAAGGCAAATGCGGCACAAAGATAAAGACCTATTTTCGACATTTTCTAAGCGATCTGTATCTGATACGGTAGCAAGGAAGTGTGTTGGCAATTACACCCAAATAGCAGGAACGCCCAAATAGCAGGAATGTGTTGCCTATATTTGCGAAAGTAATGCCCAGCAAGAAAAGAAGAGGCAATGGCAGTTTCACAGTGAAGTAAATTGGTGCCAAGGCGCTGAAAAGACATTAAATGCCCATTACCTAACAGGCAAGGCTAGTGCTGTACAGGGATACTAAAGGTTTTTAATGGAACTTATCTAAACAATCAATATCTAATATGGTAGCAGAGTATTCTGTTAGCTTACATAGTAGCTCTGATTTTTAAAAAACCAAGTGGATTATTGTATGTTATAACATGTAACCGCCACATTGACTAGCGGCAAGTAACCACAATTAGAAGCTCACCTCCTCAGCAGTTAGATGCTGCCTGTATTTAGCAAGGCGGCAATCAACAAGGAAAGACGGGGCAATGGCGGGTTTCTGATAAAATTAGCTCATGACAATGCACTGAAAAAAACAATTAGTGGTCGTTACCAACCGCGCATAGTAACTAAAATAAACCGACAACGCAATTGCAAACATGGTCCACTTACCAATATGATTTGAGCAGCTCAATGGCAACAATCCAAACGCAAAAATGCTTTGAGCTTGCATATTGTGCAACACATCGTTTATCTTCCTTTACTTTTACTTTTTCTTATTATTTCATCACATCTTTGGGTCTAATTCTTCTCAAAACTCCTTCCTCGTTACGTCCTTGAACGGTGAATCGAATGCATGCTTGCACATCCATTTTCTTCTCTTCTTCTCGCTGGCTATTAGACTTTCTTTTGGACACTTTCACCACTTGTCCCGCATTGTACTAGCATTGTTAGACTGTGAGGGCAACTAGTGTTGCTCCAGTTGAGAACTGTATTGGTCGTTGTATTGTTTCACTTTTTTCTTATATCTTATTGTTTTCTACAGGCTTTTGCCTTCACTTATTCAGGCTTACATCCAAAAGTTCTGATGATGATCCAGCTATCCCTCTAATGGATTGAAACGTCGTGTTCCTTATTATTGTTGTGTTGTATTTATGTCTATCAATAATTTAATGAAGTATTAAACTTTTTGTCCGGCTGGACATCCAAAATATAGTACTAATTTTAGCCTATATTTCTTTCTTTCGTGTATTGGTTAATGGAAGGACCATTGTTCCGAATACATAACTATTACCCAAGGTCCTTTTCTACCTAATTGGGTTCCCTTGTTGTTGAGAATATGTCCTACCTCAGGGTATCACAAGTCCTGAACCCTTTACAATAGAATCTTTTCTGTACGATTTTATATCTGGTACCTGTACCTTAGTGCATCACAAATCATTGACCCTTTATGATTGAATCTCCGTGTACTAATTTTAGCCTATATTTCTTTCTTTCGTGTATTGGTTATTGTAAGGACCATTGTTCCGAATACAACACTGAGGTAGAACAGCAGATGTGAAATTATACACAAAATATTGTATCAGAAACGGTGCATGAGTTGTGCTGCACTGAGGTAGGGACATCAGAAGTATTCAGCATGTGCGCAGTCAGTGATGGTGCGTGGTCTGGGGGTGCAGCACTGGGAGCAATGTCTCTTGCCTATTGGACTGCGTCATCTGCTATTGCGACTAGATGTGAATTGTGAGCCCTGCTGTCCGCAGTGTAAGTGGATAGAACAAAAGATGAACTATTTATGAAATACACTGTTGAAATATGTAGGTTTCAGGGACGTTATAGTTCATATTGTGAGCTCTGCTGTCCGTAATGTAGACTGTCAGTCAGTGTTCGTTTGGATTTGCAAGATGCATTTGGTCATTGTAGTAAAGCTATAACTGATATAAAACATGTTCTTGACGCAAGTATATTGAGTAGATTTGAGGGACGTTATACTTAGTTGGGATTTTCACCAGAAACTACTTTAAACTTTGTTATTTCTTTTTGAAACTTCACATCACTATTATCTTCCATTACTTCTTCAACACGTACACTTATAAAACTGTTATTTTCTGTACACTTCTCTTGACTATCAAAGAAACATAACTCTATATCATCACAAATTTGTTTTATATCATTTATATTAAAACTCGATTTTGTGCTGCAGCAAGACCTAGACTTATCCAGATGATTCCTCATGCTTTGAATATAAACTTGCAGATGTCTATCGATCCGAACATTCATAGGATCTAATTTCTCGAAGTGAAAGCCTCTTCAAGGTGAATCTGTACACTTTTTTCCTAAGTGTCTTCTCCTGTAAAATTTCTTCCCACATTTCTTTCAATTCTGTCTTCTCAGACTTGGTAATATATGACATGACAGAGCGAGAAACAGCAATTGAGTTATCTGCAACATATTGTATGTCCATATTTGCATTCCACATTTTCAAAATCACTGGATTGTAATCATTAATGTACGTCGATTGTTCTGTTCTTTTTATGTTATAAGTATTTTGGGTGATTTTCGAGTGATAGTATGCCTCACTGCTGACATAAAATGGTTCACTCTTCCTTGCAATGACAAATACATGTCTGAGATCTTCCCCACTGCCTGAGGTAACATGGTTGCATCTATTGTGCACAACACTACATGCACCAGTAGTATATATACAGATGGAGAGGTTTATGATCTGTATAGTGCGGTCTGTCCAGCACATCACCGCTACACTTGGTATTGTGTGCATTATTATTATTGATGGCTGAGTTGCGTCCTTCACACATACTTGCTTGCCATATCTGGCAACATTCAAGTATTGTGTGGCTGAGGGACCATGCCATTTTTGGAAGGTCCGCTGTCCTGTTCTGCGCTGCCTCGTGGAGTAGGGAACGGCGTGGTCCGGGAGGGACGTCCTGAGGCTGATGGCAGTGGGTGTTGTGGCCTTCATGGGTGTTTGAGCTGCATGATCAGTAACTCTATGACATATGTTGTGCTTCAGATGTGATTCTGGGCTACGATCCCTTTCACATTGTCAGTAGTTGTCCTGGTTTACACCAGTAAAATGCAGATGTTAGATTCCTCCTGCAAACGTGGCTTAATCCCTGTTTTTGGATCACCTCCCAGATTTGGCTGCTCATTTAAAATATCGGGAACTGGTGCTTTTGTGTTATTTTTTGCATGGGGACGTCTACTTTGTATAGTATTACCGTTAGTTGTTGTTCTCATTTGTGATAAAAAAAATTTGTGGAAGCTATTGCTGGAAAACTGGAGATATTGGCTGTTTTCACTCGGTTGACAATTAAGTGATAATTTAAAATCACTGAAAAAACTATAGGTTTAAAGAAGAAAATAATTAGAAATCAGCATTTAAAAAACCTTTGAAATTCACTGACAAAACCATAGGTTTCAGGAACGTTATAGTTACAAATTAGAATTTACAAACCTTTGGAAATTCACTGAAAAAAACATGGGTTTCAGGGACGTTATAGTTAGTTGAACATTTCACTCATACAAAACCACAGTAATTTTGCTGTTATAGTTAGTCGAGCTAACTATAACTCGGGCCCCCACAATGCACTGCTGATGACGTCACATATTACATTATTTATGAGATGGTCATTGACATCACTGATGACATCTCAAATGACATCACTGATGACATCCTCCACGTGACATCTGATGCACCTCCTTACACCCTAATATAACCTTTGATACACCCCCTGTAAAATACAGACTACCATTTTCAAAATCATCGACACACCAATACCAGTTACTACAACGCACTCACTAATTCCTAGGTCTAGAGACACATTCACTCATCCCTCCATACAAGCATTCATACATGTAGTCAATGATCAATACAACACTATCATATGCACTCATACACCTATAAAGACACTCACACACCACTACTCATCCTAGCCAGTCATGCACTCATCCTAGTCAGTCATGCAAAGAATCAATCACAGTTCCATTTACTCACCTACAGAGTTATACACACACCACCTCATGTATTCATACAGATACTAATTCATACTTACGCTCTTATATAATCACTAATACAAGTATACACCCATCCATACAGCCACTCCCACAATCACTGACTCTCACATATAGTCAGTTATATACTCCAAGTCTCATATACACTGCCTTTTACTTGTATAGTTACTTGGACATCTACCACTGAGACATCCATTCACTCACCCACACATCCATACACACACTCACTCAGCCATAGAACTGTTTCCACATGCACTCTTAAAGTCACACACCCAGTCAATCAACCACTAACACATCTATGCACAGAGTCATACGCCCCACCCAACCACACACACACTCAGTCTCCTATACAATTACTCAGGCAACTAATCAATAATCCATATAGACACCCGTGGAGCTACTGACCAACTGATGCAGCAGGCTATACAACAACAGACAGACTGATACAGACATTCACACAGTTTTGTCACTAACCCATGTATTCAGTAAAACACATTTAATCACTCACTTAAACAGTGAGTCACACACCTACTAAATCCTCCATCCAGACACTTATTCATCCACTCTTTCTTCAGCTTGTTATTTATATAATTCATATTTCATTTTTAAATAAAAACACATTCACTGGATGATGTCATCAGTGATGTCATTTGAGATGTCATCAGTGATGTCATCAGTGATGTCACTTACCATGTCATGAATAATGTAATGTGTGGTGTCATCAGCAGTGCATTGCGGGGGCACGAGTTATAGTTAGCTCAACTAACTATAAAAGCGGAATTTCTATGGTTTTGTATGAGTGAAATGTCCAACTAACTATAACGTCCCTTAAATCTATGGTTTTTTCAGCGAAAATATATATATATATATAGTGGAAACTTCATCAATTTACAAAGCACTTTTTGAATTAATATAGTGTATTTATATTTATATTTATATGTATTTATATATTTATTAGTGATGTATTTATAGTGTGTTTTTGTAACTGTTATACTCTGTGTGATCATTGATTTTAGACACTATAGGGCCCATTAGGATGACGGGCGGACTTTGTCCGCCCGCCATCCTGTCGTGTGGAGGGACCGCCCACCATAAGGGCGGGGGTCCCGTTGGGGGCATTAGGATGCACCCGCCACAGTGGCGGGCGCATCCTGTATCTTTAGCATTGCGGTGGGCGGTGCTGAATGCACCGCCCGCCGCAATGCTAAAGATACGTGTAGTGCATTACAAAGCACAACGTGACAGGCACCCCTCACCGCCCCAGAGTCCCTGGGGGCCCACAACGGGCCCCCGCAGGGTGTCTCTGTATGCCTTTCCATGGCGGCATTGCTGCCATGGAAAGGCATTTGAAAATGCCCATGCTAATATGGCTGGCGACGCCACCATATTAAACCTTTTCCGTCCCGACCACAAGGCGACCGGGGGGGAAAAGCGGCAGACGGTATTTCCGTCCGCGGCGGTAACCCCAGCCATACTAATATGGCGGGGGTGATTCCGGGTAGGATGGCGGGCGGATCGCCCCCGCCAGGCCGGCGGTGGCTACCGCCAGCCTGGTGGGGGCGATCCGCCCGCCATCCTAATGGGCTCCTATGTCTCGTATTTAATCATGACACAACATTCAGAAGTATGTGTTCAGTTTCCATGTAGTAATTGCACTGAGCATTGCCACTTTTCGCACATTTTTGCACTTTAAGTACCCTCTTTTGTGTCAGCAACATGTCATGTGATCAAGCTTCTGGAAAGAGGCGAAACGTGTCATGGCGGATTTGCTGGGCAAGCATGTTTGCACAATAAGGCACTGAGACAATAGCACCAGAAAAATTGGTCTGCTCATCGTCATTACCCGTGAAGGGTGTCTTCGTGTGGCGAGAATTTAAAAAAAAAGCCCAGCTGGACTGTCGGTTCAGCCCTGCTGAGGTGCTTTACAACGCTTCGGCGCATGGACAGAGGGTGCCTGAATGAAGCTATCATTTGTGCATGGCCATACGGCACGAGTGATCTCTGCCACCCACGGAGGAAATACTTTTCATTATTTGTCAAGACCATCACGGCAACTCACTCGAGTAACAATTAGTAAGCACCACAAGATCCAGAAGGCCACAGGGTGGCCACGCCCTTTTGGGCGGGACATGATTACTGCAAAGGTGCTTAAAGACTGCTGTGAGTATCTTGATGTGAAACCTGGCTGCCCCTGACGAAGTGCTTTCCGGCATGAAACGCGTTGGGCACAAGCACGGAACTATTCACAGAGCGAGGCTCTCCTGCTGTAACGTCGTGCCGTGGCTTCATTAAATTGTTTGGCTATCTGAATACCCTCTGATCGGGCTTCCTCATTTCCAGGCTAAAACTTTGTTGGATATATATATATATATATATATATATATATATATATATATATATATATATATATATATATATATATACATATATACATATATATATATATATATATATGTATATCTTTATGCAAAAAAGAAGGAGAGAACTCTCGGTAGTTCCCAAGTTTAGGTGGAACGCAGCTCCTGTATAGAGCACCCTCAACACCAGCGACACTCTAAATTTGCTCAACTCAAATGTCTGCTTTTCTATCAAAGTTTTTAAGCATAGGATTAGCACAGTGCTATCCACACCGAGATAGAAATGGACAAAGTCTTTTGCCATTTGTACAGCAAAATCTTTAAGCATAGGATTAGCAAAGTTCTATCCACGCCGAGCTGTAAAATGACAAAAGCCATTTATCACTCCAGGCACAATATTACAGCTTTGAATTAGTGAAATACCATCCAAGCCAACGTGAAATGAATAAAAGCAACCCCTGACACGTGTTTCGCTGTCATTACAGCTCTTCAGAGAGGTTTAGCTTTGTCCAGACACAAGGGAGCACCCAGTATAAGTCAAAACAATACCCTTGCAGGCATAAAGTGATGTATAAATTATGCAAAAAAGGAGAGAACTCTGGGTAATTCCCAAGTTTAGGTGGAAGGCAGCTCCTGTATAGAGCACCCTCAACACCAGCGACACTCTAAATTTGCTCACCTCAAATGTCTGCTTTTCTATCAAAGTTTTTAAGCATAGGATTAGCACAGTGCTATCCACGCCGAGATAGAAATGGACAAAGTCTTTTGCCATTTGTACAGCAAAGTCTTTAAGCATAGGATTAGCAAAGTGCTATCCACGCCGAGCTGTAAAATGACAAAAGACATTTATCACTCCAGGCACAATATTACAGCTTTGAATTGGTAAAATACCATCCAAGCCAACCTGAAATTAATAAAAGCACCCTCTGACACGTGTTTCGCTGTCATTACATCTCTTCAGAGAGGTTTAGCTTTGTGCAGACACAAGGGAGCACCCAGTATAAGTCAAAACAATACCATTGCAGGCATAGAGTGACGCATAAATTATGCAAAAAAAGAGAACTCTGGGTAGTTGCCATGTTTAGATGGAAGGCAGCTCCTGTATAAAGCACCCTTAACATCAGCGACACTCTAAATGTGCTCACCTCAAATGTCTGCTTTTCTATCAAAGTTTTTAAGCATAGGATTAGCACAGTGCTATCCACGCCGAGATAGAAATGGACAAAGTATTTTGCCATTTGTACAGCAAAGTCTTTAAGCATAGGATTAGCAAAGAGCTATCCACGCCGAGCTGTAAAATGACAAAAGCCATTTATCACTCCAGGCACAATATTACAGCTTTGAATTGGTAAAATACCATCCAAGCCAACCCGAAATGAATAAAAGCAACCCCTGACACGTGTTTCGCTGTCATATATATATATATATATATATATACCAAAATCCAGGGAGAGGTTAGAATGGGGGAGTCCTGTATTCCCAGTAAATGAGAGCAGCAACATATTTCTGGAATGGGTGTAAATTTCAATGATAATCCCATTAGTGACACACTTTCATTTCATATGTGTTTCAATGAGGCACCACCTTCTGTGTAGTCCGTTTTCATATGGAGATAGTAGACGTGTGCTCATGACGGCCAGAAGCCGTCAGACTGTTGCCACTCCCCCCACGCACGGTTAATTCCCCATCTGTGCGGGAGAATTAATCAGTGGGCGGAGTTCTGATGGCTCTCGGCTGTAATGAGCACACGCCCACCGTGATTTATGATGGCCGGGAGCTGTCGTGAGTACCTGAGTGCCACGGCCAACCCCGCCCCCCCTCGCACCGCGGCGAAATTCGCGCCACGTCGAAGGGGTTAAGCATTTTTTTTTCCATTCGCTAAGAGGAAAGGCTCCTCAAGAGACCCCTATCCTTTTGCGCCTGGGTTACCACCTCCTTTGAGGTGTCAGTAAAAAAATCAATATTCTGCCACTGGATTTCGGTCATTACATTAGTTACTATGTCGATATGTGGAAGGGATGCCGTCAATACGCCCATACCAGAAACCAAACGGTATCCATTCAGAATCCCATTTTAGGAGTCAGAAAATCTTTTTAGACTTCTAAAATGGTGCTAGTAAATAGGAAAAAAGCATTTTAATGTTCGCAAATGCTGAATCCGAGCATTTGCGACCATTAAAATAAATAGCACATCTGGCCGATAGTCTCCTATGGTGACCTTCCTCCAGCAATGAGTGTGCAAAGAACCAGATAAGTCACTCTGGGAAGCCTTAAGAATGATTTGCTTGGATTGGAATGGTAATAGGCAACTGCAAGGTGCTGTCTGGCAGAACAGCAGGGGTGTCCAACAGAAGTCCAGGTCGGCTACATCCATGCAGGATTTGCAGGCTATCCACAAGATAAACTTGTATGTAATTAATCTAAATACAACTCACTTGCATGGTCGGCGATTAAACCAAACATCTCTCATGGATCCAACATCCTTTAACAGAGCTAGTTACGCCTGTCTTATAATATCCCATGATCTTTTATCCACCCGTGGTGTTTTATCTATGAGTTTACCTACATGAGCCTTTCTGTTGTATCCTAAGATTTACATTCTTATGTGAATTAGCCTAGGTCTTCCTAGCTGCTCAGCCAGAGTGAGAGATGGTGACGGAATGTTGGTGTGCCTGTGATGAATGGAATGCCTGGGTGACTGTGTGGATGAGTGTGTGACAGTTGGAGATGGGCTGAGCAGCTAAGCAGGCTGCTCCTGGTGGGGCTGGCATAGGAGTTACTAGAGCTTGATTAAGAGTTGTACTTGGATGATCCCTGTTTAATGTTACAAGACATGGATTAATAAAGAAGACTTCAAGAAAATACAACATGGCTACCAGTGTCTTCCTATGCAAAGTACAACACTTTCCTTCTGTGTACTATTTCTTTTGCCTCTTTCCCGCGGTTGTGGAGTTTGCCTTCTGGAATTAAAACATCTAAAGGCACTTGTGTCTCCCCCGCGCATTTCCGCAAAATTGAGCAGTAATAGGCGTTGTGCCTTCTTCTCTGGTGTTAGCTGATGAAGACAAACCAGTAACCCTTACTGCTGCAAATGACCGCTGCCGTGCCCAGGGGCACGGCCACTGTTTGATACCGCGAAATGACATTCAACCCAACCCTGGCAGAACACAATAGCAGGATGGCCATTTGTGAGTCTAAATACAGCGTCTCTCCCTTTTCCCGCCTTGCAGCCTTTTATTATCCATGACGTATACCCCTGTCTTAATTACCAGTTCTATAAATATTCTTCTTTAAACAAACACAATCGCGTTTTAAAACCCGGGTTCACCCTGCCGACACCCTCGGTGGCCTGCAGCACGCGCACAAGTGTTTCTCAAAACCAGGGCTTCTCTCAGACCAGTAGATGTGGCGTCAGGGGCAGGAATGTCGCATGTGTTCCAAAAATACCAGGCATTCGATGGCTCTGTTCGCAGTGGGTTCGCTTCCAATCTTCCCGTCACAGAAAACAGACTCTTAATTTGGTACAGTTCCTCCGCGTGCCACCCCCATCAACAAAAATTAAATAATAATATAAATGCTATTTTTTTCTGAGAAAACTACAAATGGCAAGGTGGAGAGGCGCGGTCCTTTCACCGCAGGTTTCGTGGGTGGGCGCGTGATTGACAGCGAGCAGCCTGGAAAAGCCCGGCCGCTGAGCGCGCGCCCTGGTGCCCGCGAGAGCGGGATCCCAGCAGTCCCTTTCAATCACCGCGGCTCCTCCGGCTACCCCGGCGTGTCATCAGCCAGTTACCAGGCAACAGTAACAACCAACGCATTCTGGAAATTAGCTGCACCGGAGATCAGTGCTCTTGTTGCACTGTTTGAGAAAAAATAAAAAGACAAGACATGTGCTTGGCCCAATAATGCCACATTCCTTCGTGTTGAGTAACGTGGTAGGAAAATGCAAGAAAACCTCCATCGGGCAAAGTCTCACATGAAAACAACGCGTGACCCCCAAGCCAATAATTTAACTAAAAATCATAAGAACAGCACCGAAGACCTTGAAGGTCAACATCAAACAATCGCCAAAGAGAAAACAAACGCCATAAGAAACAAAATAGATATTGTATTTCAGTTACATAGACCAAATAAAAAATCATCACAGCAGAGCAGGGTGCACCCAACATGGCAACCACCTCCTACAATGAAGACATTACAAACATGACCAAATTATTGTTGCTGGGGATTTGTTATGTTATGTTATGTTAAGGTGATTTATTGTGCGCACAGATACTCCAGCCAAGGAGCGTCCCGGCGCAAGGACAAGGCAAAACACAACACAACAGAGAATAAAGACAGAGCCACTAAAACAGGAAAGTTTTTATCGCCCTCCGAAAAGTCAAAAGGTCCTCCATCAAACGAATTTCAACAGGGAGGGAGTTCCATGCTGATGCAGCCACGACCCTGAAAGAACGGCCTCCCATACGGCTGAGCCTGAATCTGGGGACCACTGCAAGGGCCAAACCCTGGGAACGGAGACTGCGGGTGGGGACATAAAAGGAAAGGCAGCTCGACAAAATTTCCGGGCCGATACCTCTCAGAATCTTAAAAGCAAGACACAAGATCTTAAAGAGAATGCGCTTCCTAACCGGAAGCCAATGTAAAGAGCGAAGGACACCTGCCACAGAACTAAATCTGGGCAGGCCAACAATCGCTCTCGCCGCGGCATTCTGAACCCGTTGCAAACGGGTTAGTTCGGCCTGGTTAGCCCCAGCCAGGAGAGAACTGGCATAATCCAGGCGAGAGATGACAGTAGCCTGGATCACCAGTTGCCTGGTTGGGGCATCAAAGAACTTGAGTACTGGTCTCAAGCCCCTTAGAAGTCCAAAACAACAGGCCGCAGTCTTTTGTGTGTGCCCTACAAAGGAGAGGCCGGCATCCAACCATACCCCGAGATTTTTCACCTCCGACACCGGGGTCGGAGTAGGTCCCAGCTCTGAAGGCCACCATTGGTCGCCCCACAGCTCCACTCCCTTACCGACGACCATCACCTCCGTCTTTGTGGCATTAAGCTGAAGGCAATTGCCTGTCAGCCAACTAGCCACCGCCTTCAGTCCAGACTGAAACCTGGGGGCCGCAATTTCCGCGTCCCCGCTGAGAGTAACCGCCAGCTGTGTGTCGTCGGCATATGAGACCAAGGTTAGGCCCCACTGCCTAGCGACATCAGCCAGCGGTCTCACGTAGAGATTGAACAACGTGGGACTCAGCGAGGACCCTTGCGGAACCCCCATGGCCAGCGGTTGGTAGTTGGACTTGAAGGGAGGAATGGCAACACAGAAGGAGCGGTCGTCTAAAAAGGAGCGGAACCATTGCAACACCTGACCGCCAATACCAGTCTCCTCGAGCCGGTGCAGGAGGATGCTGTGGTCCACCGTGTCAAAGGCGGCGCTAAGGTCTAACAAAATAAGCGCCGCCGTTTGACCAGCATCCAACCCATTTGTTCTGAGGTCCCCGGTAATTCCGGTAATTCCGATTTCGCCGGTAACAATTACCAACAGAACTGGGATTAGGACAGCTGTGGTAACTCCGCAGATCTGTGTCGTTCCACACGGAGATTCCAACTGCCGGAAACAGGTTCTGTGTACGGGTGAAATACCGGATGAAATGAGGAATTACCAGGGGAACCGAAAGCAGAATTACCAATTCCCCAGGAAATAGATCATCTCTAAGGAATACTCAAGGTACCATCGGAAATCTCAGGTAACTCCACTACCCCTTAATTAGCCCTAATGCCCACCCCCAAGTTACAACGAGTTACCAAAGCCGCTGGTTTAGGAGTTACCAGCAAAATAACAGGAACTTCAGAATGAGGCTCCTGGTTATCTTCGGCAGATGAGATTTCATGTCTGAAATTGATATTATCTTGGGCAAACTTATTTGCGGTGGTAATTTCCCCTGCAAACGACGTCTAAATATATGTTAGGACCAGCACCATTTGCAGTGAGAATTCCCTGTGCAAACAGCCACACACGGAAGCTGCACACGATGCCAACAGAAAACTTTAGCATTTAGACTGTGGTGCAGTGACACACTTAGCGAAAATCGTATTTACACCAGTTGTAGCACGTGCCCATTAGAAGCCATGTTCAACGGTCTGCGGTTGCATGTGCAGTTAGCACCTAGTTCTATGTGGTGATACGTGTTGGTGAACAACAACATTAAATGCTGGGGGAATAACCCAATGATAAGTATCAATGCACAACAGTGTACGAGGGCTAATAAAGTGCACAAAGAGGAGAAAAGACCAATTGCACACACTACTTATTGGTACTCCTGCAAATCGGACAAAATAACACCCAAGACCCAGCGAAAATGTCATTTGTTAAATGTTATTGCTGCGGCAGTTTACTCAGGCGAGTGAATGAGCACGATGCTGGGGCAGTGCAGTCTCTGGGAACAATCCCTGGGATTCCAGAACCTCCAAAAGCAAGGAGTCCTTCACTCCCGAATCCCCGAAATTCAGATCAACACTGGCCCAAAGCCACACCCTCTCGGGTTCTGCACTCGATTTGGGGACTCTCTTTCAACCTAGCTAAACATGGTTCCTGACATCCTGTCTTTCCAGAAAGGATTTAAGACCTTACTGTTCAGAAGACATGTGAGCAAAGCTCTCTGCCTGTCTCTGACATCCCTTCTTTCAATAATGCCTGGCTTTCATCTTTTGGGTCGTTTACTGATTTACAAATGCCTCGTCTTGTGGTTCTTCTATCCCCTTCTCTTCTATAATTCCTGGTTCTCCCTGCACTACCCTCTCTCTGCCTCTGCCTCTTCCTTATTCCGTTCCCAATTTTGATTTTAATCCTTCTCCCTGGGCCACATCCCTTTCATCCTTCCATTCTCCCATCCCCCTTTTCACCCCCTCTGTGTGTTTGCCGAATTTAAATGGTTCTCTGTAACCATATCATACATATATAACTATAATGTTCTGTAAAACATTCAAACACCTTGGGTGCAAAGGCACTGTAGAAAAATACACAAATAAATGAATAATATAGCAGAAAACAGAATTCTTGCATGAAAATCAGAGGAGTTTTCAAAAACTCCAGACATACAGAACAAGCAAGCATAGCCAATGAGCAACCACTTTTAATAAAGATTATATATGTGTGTGGATGCAGCTGGATGACTATTCTTTTCTAAAATTTGAGGTCATTGATTCATTATGAGCGCATATTGCAAAATGCACTCCACAATAATGAGGCATAAATGCAACATAGTACCTTAGAGTCATTTAATGAGCACATTCTCTATCAAAATGATGTCTTAATAACAAGAAACAACTACAGGATAACCACCAAAGAGCCTCACTTGAGAAACAGTCACACTTTAATGGAATTAATTTTATATACTTTTCAACAGTGCCCCTTTTATTTCCCATCTGAAATAAACAACCTTTTAAATTTCAATCTGAAACATTTTATTGCAAAGAGGAGCACTGGATACGGTATAGGAAATTGCTTGGATGACAGCTAAAATCTTTACCATCTGTAATGCTCAGCAGTGGCATGAATAATGACCATCATAAGTACAACGCTAGGAGAAATAATAGCCTTCAGAAATATGTGAGGGGTAAATAAATGGTTAACGTCACCCAGAGTAATTGTTTGAATAAATATAACTGGTGCTGTTCTGGATAATCGCTGTCAGAATATAGTCTGACATAAATATTGTGTGCCAATTATTACCTATAAAAATATGGCCACATTGGAGTTAGTAACACGATATCTGCAACCATTTGGAAAATATTTTAGTAAACATTATTTACAATATAATATTCGTCAGAAGATATCTCTATAAACAAAATTCTGCCATAAAACCGTATCATTTGATGGTATTAGATTAATACTTTTGAGATGGTGTGACGATAATATATATACGCCAAATAATGTATTTTGGGGGGAATTTTACTTTTCTGCCTGATGTTTTTAATGCAGCTATACAAATTCCACAATGCCCCTCAGGAGTGGATCCAAGGAGGTGCCTGCCTGGCCCCTGAAAGGACCACTGCTCTCCCCCGTTCCCAGGGTAAGGAAACAAGCTAAGGGAGTTGAAATGAGGCAAGCACAATAATCAGTAAGATGTCTACATGGTACAATGTGAGTCTGTGTTCTAAATAATTCACCCTAACCCCACAGCCAGACTTCCCAAATTGATTACCTCATGAAGAATGAACTACTACAGATAATGTGAGTCCCCAGCTGCAATTTAAGAGAAATGGTGAAAAATCCCGCTGGAAAATGATAAGAAACAAGCTAAAGTTAAGTGATTGGAGTCAGTCTGAGGGAACCCTCAAGATATAGATTCGGTGTATCTGGAGTATGTTGAGTTACAACCAGAGAGAGATACAAAATATGGAGGAACAACAACCAAGAGAACTTTCCTAATGGAGGAATGAGATTAAGGCAGGAACTGGAATAAGGTCAGTGCAAAGTCTAAATACCTCAGGAGTCAAGGCGGCGGGGCAGAAGTAGGTCTGGTTAGGAGGAACATTCTTAACATGTTGAAGTTCATTCTTAGGAAGCTGATGAGACACTGCCTTCTGTGGATTGTGTTTTTGTAGGCCGTTCCCTGATTGGTCATTGATGTCGGTTGGCTGGTTGGGTGTGCAAGTAAGAGAGCGGGGTATCGTCTGCATGACCTGCACTATAATATTACTTGCACATTCGCTTCCAGCTCTCTTCATGGTGTTGATGGTTCTTGGAGCCCTTTGCTGTGTTGACTGCCCCCCTTACAATGCCACCTTATCCACGGTTCTCCTGTATGTTTCTACAATCTCCAGGTGCTACCTCTTCCCAATAATCAACCTGTGTGGGTGTCATGTCCACCGGTGGAAACTACCCAGAATAATACCAGGCAGGCCAAATACCTTACTGTGTCACAGCATGGAGATAGGGACCGGTTGGCATTCTCTCCCTTTTTCACATCAGCCTTAATGGAGCATTTGTGATTGTTTAGTCATTCAGAGTGAAGAAGCTGATCAGTGAACAGGGTAATATTTGTGCACACTAGAGCAAGCTTCAATTTCACGCATAATAGCGTAAAATCTTGTTATTGTGGCTGCCATTTTGAAGCCCAAAACTATTTAAACCCCATCCATGTAGACCGGGACCGGACCTTGCTTATAATCAGGATCTGGACCTTACCTGAATACATTCAGCACCCTGGACAGAGACCTCATCATTTCTTCACCTCAAAGGTCATCAGCCCATCCATCACAAAGAATAATCCGGAAGCCTGCAAGAAAAGAGAAAATAAACAGAACAAAGTGAGATATTGTAGCATCCCAGCAACAATCTACAAGGGCCAGAGATTGCTGTTGGGACGCTTCAGATATGTACTAGAGGTCCACTCTGAAAGGTATCTAATTGGTTATTTGACTGGTGTAGCACACACACGTTTCAAACTCCGACATGGAAAGGAAGTGAGGTGGGAGGGCGTGGATAAGCCTGTGCACAGCTGCAGATAGATGCGACAGGGCCTGAGAGAGGCACTGGTGGGGAGGGGGGGGGGGGGAGGGGGGATGCTGATAACTGACTCGAGGGCCGCAGCATTCAACGAGCCAGATTCTCTGCCGCAGTACCCAGGGACAGCAGTGAGTGGTAAAACAGTAAGGCAGTAACTGCTTAATCACTAGGGACGTCCGCCCACTGCAGACAGCAGCGTCCGGTGTTACACTGGCGCGGGCCGTGCGGCTTGTTTGTGGCAGGGTGGTCTACCGCGGACACCCACACAGCCAACCACTCCCGCTCCCTCCCATCTTTAGCCGCCGCTTGCTGCTGCTTACCGCCCCCTCTCACATCACTCCAACAAGGCCAAAGTACAGCCGGCAGCCATTGAACGTCACACAGCCACACTGAGTGTTAACCGCTGGTCGACCCCCTCCCCCCCCCCCACGTCAAGGAGGCAATCTTTGAAAAAGCATATCGGCACAAGGAATATTGGCTTGGCCAGCCGGTTCCAAATCGCCAAGTTCAAAGCTCAGTGTCCTTGAAGGCACTACTGATCAAAACCTACATGATTAGGGGCTCCACCCCGAGAGCACTACAGACAGAGGCTCAGATAGAAGCTCAGAAGCATACTTCTGTTCCCACCTCCGGAAAAACTAGAAAACTGTAAAGTGAGGCTTTACATATATAAAGATACACAAAAGGCTGGATGGTTGGAATAAACCTTTAACGTTTATTGTAATAAGTTAGGCAGCAGATTACAGGAGCACGACTGCATCAATGGAAGACCAACAGCTACAATGCTAAGTAAAACAGTTATCATGCAGAAGTTAAACTACATCACGAGCGATGCACTTTTGAAGAGAAACATTCTCTTCAAAAGTGCGCGCTTGAGAACATATATACATCACCTGTGGAATACCTGTTGAACAGTGGAAATGGAAGAAGTACTACAGCTTACCGGTACTCTACATCTTCTCCCTTCCTTAAATAAATGAAAGAGAGGTTGATGAAGAGCAGGGGGTTCAATGAAAATAATAGTCTTTAAAACGTGAGGGAAAGGAACAATTCCTATGCATCTTTGGAGAAACAGTTAAACCAGCATTTGAGGTGTTAGGAGTAATACAATCATTTGAAGTACTGGGTGTTGCGTGGGAGTCACAATTAGAATCAACATCCTGACCAGTACTAACATCAGATGATCAAGCATTCAGAGAATTACACAAGTAATTATTATCAGAAGATGCCCCTAGGGGAAAATAAGAACAGGAAGGAACATCAACAGAATATTTGGATGTACAAATCTTTTTGGCTTGTTCAGATGTGAGTTTTACAATAACTCGTTTATTCCACCACCATTTCTTATCCAGAAAAAGAGACCCTTTAGAGACTTTCAGAACTTGAGTGGGAAATGGTTCCTACAGACCAATCACCCTTTTAAATGCGGACGCTAAAATGTTTTCGAAAGCATTGGCACTGAGATTAAGCAGGGTTATAGAGGGGTTAGTCAGCGAAACACAGCATGGATTTATTCCCGGAAAGGGGACCACCCAGCATACTAGACAACTGATCATCATTTTAGATGCTGCGGAGGTTGCCAGGGATCCTGTCGCGGGCATATTTCTCGACGCAGAGAAGGCTTTTGACAGGGTCTCCTGGGACTATTTGTGGAAGGTTATGGAGTGGTTTGGAATAGGCAAGGGTTATATCAGGGCAATTCAGGTTTTATATGAGAAGCCGACAGCGAGGGTGAGAATTAATAAGAGTTATACAAGGGCAATACAGATAAGACGTGGGACCAGGCAGGGTTGTCCCATTTCACCCCTGCTGTTCGCTTTATATCTGGATCCCATGCTAAGAAGATTAGTCTGTAATAATAATATCCCTCCGGTCAGGTTGCACGACATAGATTATAAATTATTCGCCTATGCAGATGACATGGCGCTCATTACTCCGGAACCAGGGAGGGCTATAATCGAGATAGAACAGGAGGCTATGAATTGCGGGGCAGTATCAGGCTATCTGATTAACAAAGGGAAGACTCAGATAGTCCAGAACAGATACACAACATACCAAGATGCTAGAGTAGTCCCCGAGGCGTTATATCTTGGGATTAGGGTGACAGCGGACTTAGATACCCTAGTGGGAGTGAATATGGAACCATTATTAGTAAAAGTTCAAAAGAATACTGAAAGGATTCACAATCTGCATTTGACACTAATGGGACGTATAAATGTGATCAAGATGGTCACATTCCTGAAATTTCTTTACATTTTTAGAGCCATTCCTCTTTTTTTTGATCAGAGTTGGTTTAGTAGGTTGGAAGTAATTCTTAATAGACTGATTTGGGCACAAGGGAAGACCAGGAGAGCCTATAGATTCATGACACTCTCTAGGGAAAAAGGGGGATGGGGGGCCCCAGACTTTAAACTCTATTATTGGGCCGCGGCCATGCAATATTTTCAAGGGCTGATAGGTGGTAGGGGAGAGACACAAAGGGATGACAGATTTATCTTTACAAACGTATATAGAGTACTGATTGGGGGGGAAGCTGAGAACGCTTTCTTAAATATGATTGATTATAGTTATTATAAACACACTAGGTTTAAGACCCTAAGTGCGGCCTATAACATCTGGAAGGCGGTGACTAAAAAGCTTGGAATAGGGAGATACGGTAGATATACTCGACTGTTAAATAACCACTCACTCCCGGGGGGCATCTTTAGGGATGTAACTATGAGGGTTTGGTACACTAAGGGTATCAAGAAGATCCGAGATTTAATGGACATGGAGGGGGAGATATTACAATTCCAGGAGTTACAAAACAAATTTGAAATACCTACTAATAGTTTCTTTAAGTATCTACAGGTGAGAAGCTATTTGGTAAATAAAAAGGGAGGTCCTACAGGGTTTAATTCTTGTAGATTATTGGATTATTTAGAACGGAGTAAGCATTGTACAATCCGACAGCTGTATGTAGAACTGTGTGCCCTTAAAAGTGACGACAGGGATAAACATGCTAGCAAGTGGGTGGAGAAAGTGGGGTCTAGCCTGGATGGATTTCAGATGTCTTTGGATTTAGGAAGTTCAGTTCTGTGCTCAGCAACGTTGCAATCACAGCATTACAAAACAGTGTATTCCCTCTATCATACCCCGGCTAGAATTGCACAGTGGGGAGGGATGTCAGGAATAACCTGCCCACGTTGTGATGCAAGTAACGCTGACATAGTACATATGTTTGCGCAATGCCCACAACTACATACTCTGAAGGGAGCAATTGAGGAATTTTTGGAGGGCTCATTGGGGATTAAGATCAAAATGTCTGATGAATTAATAATGTTGGCGGTGATGACAGGGGCAGAGGAACCCCATAAAGAATTTTTGTTTATGATAGCTGCTGTCTTCCGGATCGGTATTGCGAGGGCATGGCTGGACAGGATACCTCAACATTTCAAATCTGGATAGCAAGATTATTGTCCACGTATAATTTGGAGAAAGCGATATACGACAGGAAGGGCAGAAGGGCAAAAATACGGGGAGGGAAGATATGGCAACCCATAGCTCGGTGGAAAGCTGGGCAGAATGGGGAAGGGGATTAGGATGCGGGGCGAAAAACTGCATGCATTATTGGGAAATGTAGTTTGCTTCTCTTTTAATTTTGTACTGCTTGAAAGTATTTTGTATTTTTTGTGTTTTGTGTCTTGCTTACTTGTGCTGTAACATGTACTGGGGGGAAAATATAAAATAATAATAAAAAAATAAATAAAAAAAATAATAGTCTTTAAAACGTGAGGGAAAGGAACAATTCCTATGCATCTTTGGAGAAACAGTTAAACCAGCATTTGAGGTGTTAGGAGTAATACAATCATTTGAAGTACTGGGTGTTGCGTGGGAGTCACAATTAGAATCAACATCCTGACCAGTACTAACATCAGATGATCAAGCATTCAGAGAATTACACAAGTAATTATTATCAGAAGATGCCCCTAGGGGAAAATAAGAACAGGAAGGAACATCAACAGAATATTTGGATGTACAAATCTTTTTGGCTTGTTCAGATGTGAGTTTTACAATAACTCGTTTATTCCACCACCATTTCTTATCCAGAAAAAGAGACCCTTTAGAGACTTTCAGGACTTGAGTGGGAAATGGTTCCTACAGACCAATCACCCTTTTAAATGCGGACGCTAAAATGTTTTCGAAAGCATTGGCACTGAGATTAAGCAGGGTTATAGAGGGGTTAGTCAGCGAAACACAGCATGGATTTATTCCCGGAAGGGGGACCACCCAGCATACTAGACAACTGATCACCATTTTAGATGCTGCGGAGGTTGCCAGGGATCCTGTCGCGGGCATATTTCTCGACGCAGAGAAGGCTTTTGACAGGGTCTCCTGGGACTATTTGTGGAAGGTTATGGAGTGGTTTGGGATAGGCGAGGGTTATATCAGGGCAATTCAGGTTTTATATGAGAAGCCGACAGCGAGGGTGAGAATTAATAAGAGTTATACAAGGGCAATACAGATAAGACGTGGGACCAGGCAGGGTTGTCCCATTTCACCCCTGCTGTTCGCTTTATATCTGGATCCCATGCTAAGAAGATTAGTCTGTAATAATAATATCCCTCCGGTCAGGTTGCACGACATGGATTATAAATTATTCGCCTATGCAGATGACATGGCGCTCATTACTCCGGAACCAGGGAGGGCTATAATCGAGATAGAACAGGAGGCTATGAATTGCGGGGCAGTATCAGGCTATCTGATTAACAAAGGGAAGACTCAGATAGTCCAGAACAGATGCACAACATACCAAGATGCTAGAGTAGTCCCCGAGGCGTTATATCTTGGGATTAGGGTGACAGCGGACTTAGATACCCTAGTGGGAGTGAATATGGAACCATTATTAGTAAAAGTTAAAAAGAATACTGAAAGGATTCACAATCTGCATTTGACACTAATGGGACGTATAAATGTGATCAAGATGGTCACATTCCCGAAATTTCTTTACATTTTTAGAGCCATTCCTCTTTTTTTGATCAGAGTTGGTTTAGTAGGTTGGAAGTAATTCTTAATAGACTGATTTGGGCACAAGGGAAGACCAGGAGAGCCTATAGATTCATGACACTCTCTAGGGAAAAAGGGGGATGGGGGGCCCCAGACTTTAAACTCTATTATTGGGCCGCGGCCATGCAATATTTTCAAGGGCTGATAGGTGGTAGGGGAGAGACACAAAGGGATGACAGATTTATCTTTACAAACGTATATAGAGTACTGATAGGGGGGGAAGCTGAGAACGCTTTCTTAAATACGATTGATTATAGTTATTATAAACACACTAGGTTTAAGACCCTAAGTGCGGCCTATAACATCTGGAAGGCGGTAACTAAAAAGCTTGGAATAGGGAGATACGGTAGATATACTCGACTGTTAAATAACCACTCACTCCCGGGGGGCATCTTTAGGGATGTAACTATGAGGGTTTGGTACACTAAGGGTATCAAGAAGATCGGAGATTTAATGGACATGGAGGGGGAGATATTACAATTCCAGGAGTTACAAAACAAATTTGAAATACCTACTAATAGTTTCATTAAGTATCTACAGGTGAGAAGCTATTTGGTAAATAAAAAGGGAGGTCCTACAGGGTTTAATTCTTGTAGATTATTGGATTATTTAGAACGGAGTAAGCATTGTACAATCCGACAGCTGTATGTAGAACTGTGTGCCCTTAAAAGTGACGACAGGGATAAACATGCTAGCAAGTGGGTGGAGAAAGTGGGGTCTAGCCTGGATGGATTTCAGATGTCTTTGGATTTAGGAAGTTCAGTTCTGTGCTCAGCAACGTTGCAATCACAGCATTACAAAACAGTGTATTCCCTCTATCATACCCCGGCTAGAATTGCACAGTGGGGAGGGATGTCAGGAATAACCTGCCCACGTTGTGATGCAAGTAACGCTGACATAGTACATATGTTTGCGCAATGCCCACAACTACATACTCTGAAGGGAGCAATTGAGGAATTTTTGGAGGGCTCATTGGGGATTAAGATCAAAATGTCTGATGAATTAATAATGTTGGGGGTGATGACAGGGGCAGAGGAACCCCATAAAGAATTTTTGTTTATGATAGCTGCTGTCTTCCGGATCGGTATTGCGAGGGCATGGCTGGACAGGATACCTCCAACATTTCAAATCTGGATAGCAAGATTATTGTCCACGTATAATTTGGAGAAAGCGATATACGACAGGAAGGGCAGAAGGGCAAAAATACGGGGAGGGAAGATATGGCAACCCATAGCTCGGTGGAAAGCTGGGCAGAATGGGGAAGGGGATTAGGATGCGGGGCGAAAAACTGCATGCATTATTGGGAAATGTAGTTTGCTTCTCTTTTAATTTTGTACTGCTTGAAAGTATTTTGTATTTTTTGTGTTTTGTGTCTTGCTTACTTGTGCTGTAACATGTACTGGGGGGAAAATATAAAATAATAATAAAAAAAAAAAAAAAATAAATAATAGTCTTTAAAAGGTGAGGGAAAGGAACAATTCCTATGCATCTTTGGAGAAACAGTTAAACCAGCATTTGAGGTGTTAGGAGTAATACAATCATTTGAAGTACTGGGTGTTGCGTGGGAGTCACAATTAGAATCAACATCCTGACCAGTACTAACATCAGATGATCAAGCATTCAGAGAATTACACAAGTAATTATTATCAGAAGATGCCCCTAGGGGAAAATAAGAACAGGAAGGAACATCAACAGAATATTTGGATGTACAAATCTTTTTGGCTTGTTCAGATGTGAGTTTTACAATAACTCGTTTATTCCACCACCATTTCTTATCCAGAAAAAGAGACCCTTTAGAGACTTTCAGGACTTGAGTGGGAAATGGTTCCTACAGACCAATCACCCTTTTAAATGCGGACGCTAAAATGTTTTCGAAAGCATTGGCACTGAGATTAAGCAGGGTTATAGAGGGGTTAGTCAGCGAAACACAGCATGGATTTATTCCCGGAAAGGGGACCACCCAGCATACTAGACAACTGATCACCATTTTAGATGCTGCGGAGGTTGCCAGGGATCCTGTCGCGGGCATATTTCTCGACGCAGAGAAGGCTTTTGACAGGGTCTCCTGGGACTATTTGTGGAAGGTTATGGAGTGGTTTGGGATAGGCGAGGGTTATATCAGGGCAATTCAGGTTTTATATGAGAAGCCGACAGCGAGGGTGAGAATTAATAAGAGTTATACAAGGGCAATACAGATAAGACGTGGGACCAGGCAGGGTTGTCCCATTTCACCCCTGCTGTTCGTTTTATATCTGGATCCCATGCTAAGAAGATTAGTCTGTAATAATAATATCCCTCCGGTCAGGTTGCACGACATGGATTATAAATTATTCGCCTATGCAGATGACATGGCGCTCATTACTCCGGAACCAGGGAGGGCTATAATCGAGATAGAACAGGAGGCTATGAATTGTGGGGCAGTATCAGGCTATCTGATTAACAAAGGGAAGACTCAGATAGTCCAGAACAGATACACAACATACCAAGATGCTAGAGTAGTCCCCGAGGCGTTATATCTTGGGATTAGGGTGACAGCGGACTTAGATACCCTAGTGGGAGTGAATATGGAACCATTATTAGTAAAAGTTAAAAAGAATACTGAAAGGATTCACAATCTGCATTTGACACTAATGGGACGTATAAATGTGATCAAGATGGTCACATTCCCGAAATTTCTTTTTGATTTTTAGAGCCATTCCTCTTTTTTTTTTATCAGAGTTGGTTTAGTAGGTTGGAAGTAATTCTTAATAGACTGATTTGGGCACAAGGGAAGACCAGGAGAGCCTATAGATTCATGACACTCTCTAGGGAAAAAGGGGGATGGGGGGCCCCAGACTTTAAACTCTATTATTGGGCCGCGGCCATGCAATATTTTCAAGGGCTGATAGGTGGTAGGGGAGAGACACAAAGGGATGACAGATTTATCTTTACAAACGTATATAGAGTACTGATAGGGGGGAAGCTGAGAACGCTTTCTTAAATACGATTGATTATAGTTATTATAAACACACTAGGTTTAAGACCCTAAGTGCGGCCTATAACATCTGGAAGGCGGTAACTAAAAAGCTTGGAATAGGGAGATACAGTAGATATACTCGACTGTTAAATAACCACTCACTCCCGGGGGGCATCTTTAGGGATGTAACTATGAGGGTTTGGGACACTAAGGGTATCAAGAAGATCGGAGATTTAATGGACATGGAGGGGGAGATATTACAATTCCCGGAGTTACAAAACAAATTTGAAATACCTACTAATAGTTTCTTTAAGTATCTACAGGTGAGAAGCTATTTGGTAAATAAAAAGGGAGGTCCTACAGGGTTTAATTCCTGTAGATTATTGGATTATTTAGAACGGAGTAAGCATTGTACAATCCGACAGCTGTATGTAGAACTGTGTGCCCTTAAAAGTGACGACAGGGATAAACATGCTAGCAAGTGGGTGGAGAAAGTGGGGTCTAGCCTGGATGGATTTCAGATGTCTTTGGATTTAGGAAGTTCAGTTCTGTGCTCAGCAACGTTGCAATCACAGCATTACAAAACAGTGTATTCCCTCTATCATACCCCGGCTAGAATTGCACAGTGGGGAGGGATGTCAGGAATAACCTGCCCACGTTGTGATGCAAGTAACGCTGACATAGTACATATGTTTGCGCAATGCCCACAACTACATACTCTGAAGGGAGCAATTGAGGAATTTTTGGAGGGCTCATTGGGGATTAAGATCAAAATGTCTGATGAATTAATAATGTTGGGGGTGATGACAGGGGCAGAGGAACCCCATAAAGAATTTTTGTTTATGAGAGCTGCTGTCTTCCGGATCGGTATTGCGAGGGCATGGCTGGACAGGATACCTCCAACATTTCAAATCTGGATAGCAAGATTATTGTCCACGTATAATTTGGAGAAAGCGATATACGACAGGAAGGGCAGAAGGGCAAAAATACGGGGAGGGAAGATATGGCAACCCATAGCTCGGTGGAAAGCTGGGCAGAATGGGGAAGGGGATTAGGATGCGGGGTGAAAAACTGCATGCATTATTGGGAAATGTAGTTTGCTTCTCTTTTAATTTTGTACTGCTTGAAAGTATTTTGTATTTTTTGTGTTTTGTGTCTTGCTTACTTGTGCTGTAACATGTACTGGGGGGAAAATATAAAATAATAATAAAAAAAAAAAATAAAAAAAAATAATAGTCTTTAAAACGTGAGGGAAAGGAACAATTCCTATGCATCTTTGGAGAAGCAGTTAAACCAGCATTTGAGGTGTTAGGAGTAATACAATCATTTGAAGTACTGGGTGTTGCGTGAGAGTCACAATTAGAATCAACATCCTGACCAGTACTAACATCAGATGAGCAAGCATTCAGAGAATTACACAAGTAATTATTATCAGAAGATGCCCCTAGGGGAAAATAAGAACAGGAAGGAACATCAACAGAATGTTTGGATGTACACATCTTTTTGGCTTGTTCAGATGTGAGTTTTACAATAACTCGTTTATTCCACCACCATTTCTTATCCAGAAAAAGAGACCCTTTAGAGACTTTAGAGACTTTCAGGACTTGAGGGGAAATGAAAACTTTTGACAAACCTTTCGTGACTCTGTTGTCAAATTTGACCATAACCCAATCTCCCACTACAAAATCTGGTTTGGAAGAAACTAATTTAGAATCGAAATTCTTCTGTTGAACCAATTGCTTGGAGGAAACGTTTTCTTAAACGATATCTCTATCATGACAAGCCAAACAAAAATTATCATTAATTTTAAGTTCTTTGATCCAAGATGGGCAAATATTCCCATTTGGAGTGCGTTTCTTAAGCAACCTAAAAGGGGAAATTCCAGTGGTGCAATGGGGAGTGACCAAATAAGACCATAGTTTGCTTCTAAGAAACTCCTCCACATCTACATTAGAAGCAATAGCGGTTTGTATGCCCTCTTTAATAAATTTGTTCATTCTTTCTATTAAACCATTTGAGGACGGTGAGTAAAGGGCAACCTTCAAATGTTTGATATCATGAGATTTTAAAAACTTTTCAACAATGGATGAACAAAAATGTGAGCCATTATCACTCACAATTTCCTTGAGAGGACCTTCATTTAAAAATATCTTTTTTAAAAATTGAACTACAGTAAATGAGTTTGGGTTTTCACAAAATCAAATTCACACCATTTGGAATAATAATCAATTAAAGCAATAATATATTGTTTACTATTAGGTAAAACAAGAAAAGGAACCGAAAAGTAAATTGGCAATTTATGCCAAGCTTCTTTCGGCAACGGAACAGTATGCAAGGGCAACTGAGGCACTTTCCAATGTTTATCCGATACTAGACATGTGGAACATTGATCAATCCATGAGTTGACATCTTTTTCAAGTCCAGGCTACCAGAAATGTTCCTTTACCTTTCTAGAGGTGCTACCAATACCCAAGTGTCCTTGATGAGATGATTCAATAATTTTCCTCCTCTTGTCAAAGGGAGGAACACATAAATCACCCCTAAAAATAACATCATTGACAATTGAAAGTTCATCTGAAACTTGTGAATAAACTTTCAAGGAAGCAGGTAGAGAACGAATCTTGGGCCAACCTGAAACAATTAAATTCTTAACAGAATCTAACACAGTGTCATTAGAATAACTTTTACGCCAATCACTTTCAGAGATGGAAAAAGGTGATAATACAAGTTCTTCTATAGAGGCCACTACACACTCTATATCATCTTCTTCATGTTGTTTAACATCAATATATACCAAACTAAGTGTGGATAGGGCATCCGCCCTAAGATTTTTTCCTCCTGAAATATGTTTAATCGTGAAGTTATACTCATGAAGTCTTGACAAAATCCTTGCCAATCTTGAGGAAGCCTTACCCGTTCCATTACCACAAAGAAGATTCAAGAGTGGTTTGTGGTCACTAAGGAGCACGAAATGTGATCCCCAAATATATATCTTGAACTTCTCTATGGCCCAAGAACAAGCAAGAGCTTCCCTCTCAATGGTGCTGTAGTTTGACTCAGCGCAATTAAGAGATCTTGAAGCAAAACCCACAGTATATTCTTTGTATCCATCCTGTTGACAAAGTACTGCCCCCAAACCTCTCTGGCTTGCATCAACAGAAATGACGCATTTTAAGTTGGGGTTGAAAGAAGACAAGGCTGGTGCTTCAATAATAACTTTCTTCACCAGATTAAAAGCATAATTCGCTTCATCAGACCATATGAATTTCACCTCTTTTTTAAGTAGTAAGAGAAGAGGTTGAACTATTTGTGCGTAATTCTGAATGAAGCGAGAATAATATTCTGCTAAACCTAAGAATGATTTTAGTCTATCCTTATCTTTGGGAAAAGGAACATCCGAAATGGCTTTAGTTAAGCAAAGTTTGGGTTTGATACCTTCTAGGAAAATGCTATGCCCGAGATAATCTAATTCCTCAACCATAAATTTACATTTCTTCTTACCAAGAGTTATGCCAACCTCTTTAAAACGGGACAGTACCTTCCTTAAAATTTTTAAGTGTTCAGATTTATCCTTGGAATGTATAAGCACATCATCCTGATAAGCTTGTACATTCCTAATGTCAATTAATATGGAATCCATGAATTTTTGGAACACGCTAGCGGCGGATGCCAAACCAAAGGGAAGTCGTAGATATCTAAATGCTCCAAAAGGAGTTATGAAAGTGGTAAGTTCAGACGATGACTTTGTGAGAGAAATCTGATGGTACGCACTTCTGAGATCAAGAAGGGAAAATAACTTTGATTCAGAAATGCCTGTGAGCAATTCTTGTATTTTTGGTAACGGATGACAGTCAACCATAATATTCTGGTTTAAAGAGCGTAAGTCTGCACACAAACGAATACTTGAGTCCTTTTTCTTAACTACAACTATAGGACTGACCCAGAGAGATGAATCAGTGGGTACAATGGTTCCCTCAGAAACCAAATTATCTAAGACTTTTTTTAATTCATCTCTGACATTCAAAGGTGCATTTCTTAACTTGTGGACAATGGGAATGGCACCCGGTTTTAACCTAATTAAGTGTTCAAAATTTTTAATATGTCCAACAGACTCCTTGAAAACTTCAGGAAATTCAGAAATTAAGTCATGAATTTCTTTGCTTTTATTGTCATTTATCTCATAAATTGGGGTATCATTTATTTGTACAGGTGTACTAGAACCTGGTACTAATTTTAAACCCATTTTGGCCAAATCTTGCCAACCTACGATACACTTACCATCTATAGCCACATAAACTTTTGTGGAGGTACACCTGCCCAGACAAGAAATAATGGAAATAAAATACCCCAACATATGAATATCCTTACCTCCATAACCTTTAGGAACAATATCTAATGGTAAAAGTTGTGTACTCTTGCTCCAACATGAATTGAACAGGACATCAGAAATGATGGTTACGGGAGCCCCAGAGTCACCCATCATATCTAACTTAATGTCACCAACATATACAACACATGTTGGGTCCTTAACACGAATATTGTCTGTTGATGTCTCAACTAGATCAATGGACAATATTTTCTTATTCAAATTATCAACAGTGTTAATGTGAACATCATGTAAACCCGAATCAATAGAAGAAATAGCAGAGTCAGCGATGTCAACAGTATCATCTTCAAGTGTAGAAAGCATGTTAACACGAATAGATTTCTTATTTCTACAAACCATATTGAAATGACCAAATTTGTTGCAAAATGTAAATTTTTTACCCAAAGCCGGACAAGTGGGACTATTGCTAAGGTGAGTCTTAGATCCACATCTAAAGCAATATGCGCTAGATTTCTTCTGAAAAGTTTTGACTGGTTTGTTCTTTGTTAATAAAGTATTAACTTGTGTCTCATTATCAGTACGTGAAAGATTCCCATCAGAGATACACCTTGAAGACACTACAGATCTTTCCACGCTTTTTGCCATATCTATGACTTCACTCAACGTAGGGTCTCGACAACTAAGTATTCTTTCCTGAATCTTCTTGTGGAAACATTTATAAACAAACTGGTCCCGCAAAACAGTATCCAAATAAGGACCAAAATTACATTCTGCTGCTAAATTTCTTAACGCCGAAATGAACTCCTCAACAGACTCATGTTGGTCTTGCTTTCTTTTCATGAAAGTAAAACGTTCCATCATTACACTAGGTTCCTCTAAAAATTTTCTGTTCAGTCTTAAAATTGCACCAGTGTATTCATTCCATCCTTCTCCATTACCGGAAGGAGGTTGTAAAATGGGTAAATTGTTAAAAATTTCCCTTCCAGCAGAGCCTAAATGACTGTATAAAATTGCAAGTTTCCTCTTTGCAGAATATTCATCAGCACCAATTGCTACTAAATAGTTTTCAAAATTTTTAAACCAAAGTTTCCATGCCTCCTTTGGTTTGCCTGGCGTGGGTAGGAAATGATCCAGGTAAACAATTTGTTGATTGGTAGCCATGTCTTTAAATATACTTCAGCAAACGAAAAAAAAAAAAATAACTCTTCCTTAAATAACTCTGAAGTTTTAGCTGTTTATAGAAGGAATAAAACATAAAAGCAAGTCAATAAATACCTTTTGCTCTCCTGCGCGAAGGTTGTCTTGACTTATGAATGTGTAAAAGTCAACAACAAACGAACTGAGTTCAAGCGTGCCGATCCTCTTTTCAGTTACCAGGGAAACGAGTGTGTTAGGGAAACAAAGATGGCCGCCAAAACGTGGGTAAACGTGCTGACGTTTACTTCTGTCATCACGGTGACGTTTCCGTTCGTGTAGTGAGAGGATCAGGTGTAGACCAATGAAATGCTGAAAAGGCTCGCAAAGTGTTAAAAATCCGGAAAGAGGCTGATTTTCGGCTCAGCGAATCCAGGTTTTCTTCCGCTGCAGGAGAAAGGTATGACGATGTCTTCTTCTTTAAATCCTTTTGATTAGCAATTGCGCAAATGATAGTAAAATGCTGCTTTCCCGTCATCGCCAAATGTAAAGTGAGGCTTTATATATATAAAGATCCACAAAAGGCTGGATGGTTGGAATAAACCTTTAAAGTTTATTGTAATAAGTTAGGCAGCAGATTACAGGAGCACGACTGCATCAATGGAAGACCAACAGCTACAATGCTAAGTAAAACAGTTATCATGCAGAAGTTAAACTACATCACGAGCGATGCACTTTTGAAGAGAAACATTCTCTTCAAAAGTGCGCGCTTGAGAACATATATACATCACCTGTGGAATACCTGTTGAACAGTGGAAATGGAAGAAATACTACAGCTTACCGGTACTGTACAAAATCAAATAATAAAGAGGCACAATAGCCATCAGAAGTGCCATAAAGAACCTCCAATAGGGGGAGTGGGTGCTGTCAGTAAGGGCCAGCCGATCATATCTTGGGGAGTCAACCTCAGAAGGCCAAGCCCGGAATCCAACACACAGACTCAAAGACCCAGGGGAGCACCCAGGAAAAAGAGGGCCCTTTAACGTCAAAGCCAACAGTTTCCCCCAGTTACTCTCAGTCCGAAACAGAAAAGTGTGATTTGCATAGGTGCGGCCAGAGACAGCAGTACGAGAGTCCCCATAAAGGCCACCAGAAGAGAGCTCCAATCAGCAATAATGACCAGGATTGTGCATTAAATACAGCATCACAGCAGTGCTTCCATGAGGTCAGGGAAACAGAGAAGGACACCACAACAAAGCACAACACCACTTGTGAACGTCAATGAAATTGAAATGTCAAGTTTCAACTACTAAAAGATGCAGGCGCCGCCATTTTTTTTACTATTCCAGAAATCACTGGGCTGCCTGTCCCACTCATCACCGACTATTCTCATTCAAACAAAAGAACAAATTTAAAAGCAGATTTCAGTGAACAACCAAGAATCAGTTTCGACCGCCAAACAACTACGCGTTCAACACCATCAGGGCGTACCTGAATCAACAACTGGGCACCCCAGACTGCTCAGGCCACCAAGACATAGCTCCAAGAAGAAGCCCCCAGTGAAAGTCCAGCTTAAATTTCAACACAAAAGAATGGATTTCAAAGACAAGTGGTTATAATAAATCAGCGGTGACGGTGGACGAGATTCTGATTAAAGTAAACACACACTCATCAAGTACTCTTGAAAACCAAGAAACGAGCCCACATGAAGCTGTACATTAGCAAACAGACTTATGGGTAGAGACAATCATAGGAAGAAGCCCCGCAATCTGATCCACAACTTAACTCAGCAGGTGACAGAGGAAGAAAAAAGAATTTTAAAAAGTAGCAAAGAAACAACAGACATAAATCCAGATCGCAGGCCTCAAGTAAAGACCATGACGGACATAGAAGTTGAGGCAGAAATTGAATTTTCGGACCTAACACAGGACGAGTGTAACATACTCCTGGTGTCCTACACGTCGGAGAGTGACCAAACAGATGGCCCAACAGAGGGCACAGAGGAGATCATCGCCATCCCAAGGAGCCCAAACCTCACACCTCCCCACAAAACAGCCAACCAGCCAGACAACGGCACATGACCCTCACTGCTAAAGACCATACAATCAATGGTCAATGCCTTAACATACCACTTGCTCAAAATGGACATACCAATTGAGGTGCTGAACACCGTTGCAACTAACATGGCTGGAACTGATCAGAAAATCGCTGACCTGAACAAGCTAATCAAAAGAGCACATGATGACAAATCGAACTCACCCCTAGATGCACTTGCTCCCCAATCCTGGAGAAACAAAGTTCCCTACCTGAAGTTCTAAGGGATGTACTGGAGGATCTGAAAGCGACAAACAAGATAAAAACAAATACAGAATTAATCACAAGGGGAGGATGTGCATTCCCCAGCAAAGACACTCTGCTAATCAAATCAATAAACTCCAGAGTGGACGGTCCTGAACAGGCCCACTTAGGAAATCGGCCTGCCCCTGCAAAATGCAGCCCCCCGAAGTGAAGGCAAGGCAATAAGGACAATGGCTGACTCAAAGAACAAATCCAACATTGGGGCGGCAAGAAGCATGGCTAAAGCCCTGCAAAATCAACCACCTAACAAAGAGGACAATCAACTCACTGACACAACAGGAAATAGAACAAAATCTAAAAGGAGTCAAAAATGGAAATCTCAGTGTTCGTCGTATAGACCGATTTCGCTTCTGAACGTTGAACCTAAGGTTCTGGCGAAAGTATTGGCGAACCGTCTAGTTACGGTGATTGGTGAATTAGTACATCCGGATCAGTCAGGATTTATCCCCCACCGTAATACTGCGCTCAACCTTCGCCGTCTTAATGGCGTTCTGGCACGGGTGGGGTCTCTTCGTGAGCCGGCCATCTTGGTTTCTTTAGACGCCTCGATGGCCTTTGACACAATAGAGTGGTCGTATTTATGGGCGGCTCTCTCGAAGTTCGGTTTCGGCCCGCGTTTTATTGGGTGGGTTCAGCTCCTCTACGAACAACCATTGGCTCAGGTGGTGGTGAACGGCAGGGCCTCGGAGTCCTTCGTTCTTGGCAGAGGCACGCGGCAGGGCTGCCCGTTGTCACCGTTGCTCTTCGCACTTGCTCTTGAACCCCTTGCCGCGTGGCTCCGATGGGATTTTGACGTGTTGCGCTCCTTCGGGAGAAACTCTGGCTTGTCCATCAATTGGACCAAGTCTTGTATTTATCCGCCCACTGGAGAAATGCCCTTGCTGCCCCGTGTCTGCCCGATTCCTGTAGTACGTGACGGCTCTAAGTATTTGGGGATTTATATCTCCTTGGACTCTGCGGTGCGGTATGAGAGGAATTTACTGCCGCCACTTCGTCGGCTGCGGTCGGACGTCGCGGGTTGGTGTGGCTTGCCGCTGTCCCCGTTGGGGAGAGCCGCCCTGTTTAAGATGATGTCTCTCCCCCGGTTCCTTTATGCCCTTCAGAATACGCTCGATCTGGTCCCAGCTAGTTATTTCCGTGAGGTTGAGGGCCTCCAACGGCAACTGGTATGGGGCGGGCGGCCTCGCATTGCGTTCTCGAAACTGACTCTACCTTGGTATGATGGCGGTATAGCGCTGCCCGACATCAGGCGCTATTACTGGGCGTCTCAGTTGAGTGCTATCAACCATGCCATGTATTATCCTACCCCTAACCCTGCGTTCGAGATGGACAAATGGCAGCTACCGGGTGGCGACTACAATAGAGCGCTTTATTCTAAAGCTGCTAGGAAGTCACTTACTGGTCCCACTGCGGTCGCGGTGCGAGTTTGGACTAGTGCGACGGCTGCCACGGGATGGACAGACAAGCTGACTAGAGCAACTCCGCTTTATGCGGCTGAACGGCTGGGGAATCTCTGGGCGATGAAGGGGTTCGACAAGTGGGATCTTATAGGTATCAGTCGAGTAGGGGACCTCCTGATCAAGGACAGGATCAAGACTTTTGCCGAACTCCAGCGGGAATACAGCCTGAGTGACAGGCAATACTACCGCTATCTTCAAATTCGCCACGCATTTGCTTCGGTGTTTCCGGCTGGTGCCGTTGTCCCGGAATCCTCCCCCCTGGAAGATAGGGTGCTCGATGGACATGTCCCTGATAGTACCATCTCTCTTATATATAAGAAGCTTATTAACGCCCGATCTGACCTCCTTTTACAGCTCCGTACTGCCTGGACCTCGGATGGGCTTGAGTTGGATGACGAAGACTGGCAGGCCGTGGTGTCGTCTCCAAAGGAAGTGGTGATTCCGGCGCGTCTACGGCTAGTGCAATTGAAGATTTTACACCGCGTCTATGTCACGGGTCCACGCCTGATGAGGATGGGTTATTCGTTAGATGGGTTGTGCAGGCGTGGCTGTGGTATGCTTGCTACTTTTTTCCATATCATATGGGAGTGTCCGGATGTGGTGTCCTATTGGAGAAGTGTACATGACATTATGGAGGAGGTGATGGGTGTGTCTTTACTGCCAGAGGCTAGGAGGTGCCTTCTGAACGTCTGGGAGCCCAATGATTATAGCGTTGCGCAGACTCGGTGGGCCACCCTAGGCAACATGATCGGCAAAAGGGACATAGCCCAATTGTGGGGGTCCCAGAGGGCACCCTCGGCATCGGCATGGATGGAATGCATGGATTGGTGTATGTTTAGGGAGAAAACGGTGTATACTGCCCGTGGTAGGCCTAGGAAATGGGGTAAGGTGTGGGGTCAGTGGAATGCGTATCGGGGAGAGATTTGTACCCCCCCCTCCGTAGATCCCGTTGCTACCCCTCTGTCTCCGTGATCTCGCTTTCCGTGCATCATTCTCCTATACCACACTGTCCGCTTGTCCTCTCTTGGCCCTTCTTTCCACCCCCTTAAGACTTATCCTTCTTTATACCAGCCTTGTTGGCTGGCTTTCCCCCCCTGCTGGTGGAGATGGTCACTTCGACAACAATCTTACCTCGGACTTTGTTTCTGTGTTGTTTTGTTTAAAATATAAAATGTGAAACCTTTTTATTATCCCCTTACAGCCGCCAACCCTGTTTATTGACGTGTAAACATTGCGATTGATTCCAGGGGTTGATGGGCCTTGTACTGTTTTCGACTGTGTTGCGGTTTATTACTGACCGGCCCTGGGGGGTTGTAGGTCTGTATTTGTATGACTTCTGATAATAAAGGTTTAAAAAAAAATGGAAATCTCAGAACAAAAATTTCCCCAAAACGACATGGCTGTGGAAATATGTCACCCAAGCCCAGTCTGGCTCAAGATCAAGGGAACTTAACAGAGACATATCTCCATCAGCCAAGGTGCTTGCAGCACAGGACACCAACAGCAAATAAGAGCCAAAGTCACCAAGCCCAAATGCAGAGACTCCGGGGGCCAAAACTGTGGCGTTTTATAAAAGTTTACCCTGGGCGCTTCAGGTTAAAGCCCTTCCACACCAGAGCTTCACCTCAGTCAAGGACTGAAGCCTCGCCACTCCACCTTTCCCTAATTTGTCGCCGATTGGGGTGGAGTCGAGGATCCTCACTGACCCCACCCCACTCTGTGAGCAGTTGGGCAAGGGTGGGGTTAGAGGTCGAAGCAAAAAGCTGAGCGCTGGCACTGTAGCCACTCGAGTTTCATGGATCCACTGAGCAGAATCCAGTTTATTGCTTCCCCCCCCCCCGTGAGGCTGGCTGCGTTGCACGACAGGGAGGGAGCAGGAAAGTTCCATATCTTCAGAAATATGGCCCTCTCCTCCCCTTTCCCTTGCTTCGGCGCTGATTTCAGCAGCTGTGCGCCATGCACCCACCTTAGTGCCGTAGCGCTAGGGTGTGTGCATGAGTGTAGCATAGGTCTGTACAGGAAGGGCACCCTTCCTGTAGAAAATACTATGCTAGGCACGATGCAAAGCTTTTCCCACTTTGCATACGTGCTGCACAGTGCAGCTCGCATGGAAAGTCGCAAAAGCACAGAGAAATTAAAGCATTTCTCCTGTTAGCACCTCCTTAGAAGGGGCGTTAACTTTTGACGCAAAACCATGCTCACAAATCTTTGTCAATATGGTTTTGCGTCAAAAGGCATGGGTGGTTGCATGGGAACGCCCGTGTGCCACCCATGTAACGCTAAACCAGCGCAAAAGGTTTGAAAATCTCCCCCTGAGAAGCAAAGGTGAAGGTTGGCAATGGCTCTAAAAGCTGTGCACAACCCAAGTGCTGAAATCATTTGGCAAGCAAAGTACACAAGAAACATCAGGATAGCCTGCATCCCCCATGGAAAAGATCCTTGGGAGAGCATGGCCCACGATCTAGGGATTATCATTTAAATGCGAGTTTCGTTTTGAATATGAGAAGCTGCTGCCTAAGGGTCCATTTTAATAGTTATGTTGTTGTAGATCCACCTGTTCCACAAACTACGGGTCAATATGACAACAAAAGCAGCAAAGGAAGTCCCAAGGGTTGTTAAAGGAACAGGAAGGCGGGCAGACCCATTTATTAATTTATGAGCAAACATCATCTTTGTTCCTTTTTACTGATGCAATGAATATTGAAGAAAGCACAGCAAGCCTCTTGCCCTATAATGCGCATCTTTGTGCTGCTTACTATCGTCCCATCATTAAAATAAATGCTATTTTTACACACACAGTATCATTTGCTGTGTTAAAAATATTGCTTTCAGATACGAGGCACTAACCAATCCTGCACTGAAGTATATGAAATCAGTTGGCCTTCTCCGTTTTACCTTATGTGTAAAAACAAAAATCCTTGTGTGAAAGTACCCTCCCCGAATCACTTTTAGAATAATCATACCTGCACAGTCTGCTCAATCATGCTTTAATTTTACACCCCACCACTTCCAAACTTCCCTAGCTGCCACTGACTCAACCAAAGTCACTTGGAAATCAGCTGAAACAGCCCAAAAAGGTTTCAACGAAAGCAAACAATTCATGGACTGGGGGAATCATAAAGGGAAACCCATTATGAACCTGGGTACTCGCAACCATTGTTGAGGGTAGAGGGCACTCAGACAGCAAAATAGACATCCTAATCCACGCCCTACTCGGTCCTCAGGAACGCGATAGGTGCCTCACCAAAGAGGGCCACCTTAGACAAAGGCCCAGCCCACACACTTGCCCAGTGATTCAACCAGGAGAGGAGCCAACGAGGAACGAATGGTGGTGGGTTGCGGGATCAATCAATTGATGGTCAACAACAGATTAAACCGAAGCTACGGAGACCAGATCGAACCAAACAACATCCAACTTAAGACTCGGCATGTGGAATATCCATGGCCTGGAGGATAAGCTCAGTGATCCTGAAACATTGAGATATCTCCACACATTTTTAATCAGAGCGTTTCAGGAAACTTGGGCATTGGAGCCAATATGAATCTCGGGCTTCACTCATGCCCTGATCCCAGCCCCTAAAGACTCAAAATTTGGCCGATTGAAAGGCGGTTTAAGAACATATCTATCAACAGCTCTTAAAGTGAGGAGCAAGATCACAACAAGAGAACACAACAAACTTTAGATATTGCACCTCGTACTTACAACCAAGAGTAAGGAACAGGGCTTCATGCTGATAAACATCTGCCTGCCACAAGCACGAAAAGATCATGGTGCGCTATCAAAAAAGCTAACAGAGCACATCATCAAACTGGAAGGATACCACCCAAGCACCCGAGTAATAGTGACAGGGTACTTCAAAATGAAGCTGCTAGGATATCCCACCAGCAGCGAAGTCATTGAGGCTCAGGAATGGGAGTGGAGTATCCACAACAACAAACCCAAATTAGCACAGGGAGAAAGGATCTAATGGGCCTAACCCTGCTCAGGAAACTAGAGCACCTGGGGCTGCTGGTTCTAAACGGCCGCACCAACAGAGATATTCCCCCAGCCCATTTGCTTCACTCACAATCTGGAAGCTCACTAATAGACTACACTCTGGTATCTCTCCCCCTATTACACTCATTTCTCTCATTTAAATGGGCCCAAGGAGCTGGAATTCACCATAACTCCCATGGACCACAAGTGCACAGCAGAACTTGTAGGGTCCATCCCTTCAATCAATTTAAAAAGCATAAAACGGTCCTCTGAAACAATAGGGAGCCTGGCACAGAAGGCAGAATGCCATCTGCAAAATTCCGAACAGCTTTGCGGCACAGCCAAAGAAAAATGGGAGGCATTTACAGACACCTACACAAAACAATTCTCCAGAAAAGTAAATCCAGCAAAGGAGCAGTACATACAAATCATCCTGAATAGTCAAAACTACACTAGACATGCGTATTGAAACAACTAAAGTGGAAAGTTAATGAAGCCCAAGAGCAGTCCACCGCTTCCCACTAAACAAATCAAATGTCGCTAGCCTGAGGGCAGCCATGGGTGACTTTAGGCAAGCGATATGGGCCATTAAGAGGCAAAACACAGAGACCTTTTGGGCAAAACTTATCTGGAATCTTAAGCACAATAAATCAAGCAAATTCAGGTACACAGTGAAGGCTTTGAAAAAAACCCGCTCACGGGAAGCTAGGTTCAGACATTCCGGAAGACGCCTGGGCCGCTTTCATGCATGCCTACTTTAACCCACAAGCTGGTCCAGATACAACCGTGCACAACCCGGGGGCCAGTCAGCTGGGACGGGATCTCAGAGCAAGCCCAAGGTGGGAGCTGGACACATGCTGCATCTCCATTATCTCCACCAATGAGGTGCAGCACCAGAAACCAAGGGGCGGGAAACAGGGGCCCCTGGCCCAAATGGTATCGACCAGACAATCTGTAAGACAGACCTGACAAAATGGACCAAAGCAATGGTGCCACTTTTCAATCACACTATAGCGGGGGGATCAATTTCAGTCTCCTGAAGAAGATCCACAATTTCTCCCATCTTTAAAGGAGGCAACAAACTGGAGCCAGGAAACTACAGGCTCATAGCCCTTATTGACAATGGGGCGAAATACTAGGCCGGGGTCCTACTTGAACACCTAAGCGTCTGGGTCTGAATTAAACTGGGGAGCGGAGGCAACGTTTCACGAGTCATCCAATAACAAGCGGCCTCGAACTGGGTTGTGTGTTGGCTATTCAATTTATTCCTCACAGACCTCACGCCAACACTCTCCTCCATCAACTTGCATGCCCCCAAATTAGGGTCGATACAGCAGTCCAATCTTCTGTACACCAATGATCTGGTGTTACGGAGTAGAACTCGAGTTGGGATGCAGCACCTCTTGGGAGCTACCCAAGCCTATGCCCAAGCAAATGGGCAAAAAATAAACAGTACAAAAAAACAAAATTATGGTCTTTGCTGTGAGGTCTTTAAAGGGGAAGGTCAGCTGGTGCCTTGGTGGGAGCAGGATTGACGAAACAACTTGCTACAAGTACCTCGCTCCCCTATTTGACAACAACGGCTATTTTAAGTCACATCAGGAGGAAATTAAAGGGAAAGGGATTGCTCTTGCGGCTGGCCTTGTGGCCATATTTAAGAATCTGAATGGGCACTCGTTCAGCTCGATTGCCAGAGCAAAATTTGTTCCCACCCTGACCTACCGCGGAGGGGTACTTCGAGGCAGAGACACACCATTCTTGGATATGACAGTAGTCCGTATATATAGGCACATCTTCCAGCTACCACACAACACCTAACCAAGCCCAGATCAGGCTGTAGTTTGGGCTAACAAAGCAGCTCCATGCCAGACACGCAACTGTTGTAATCTTTTGCCACAAGCTCAAAAACCCTAAGGAAAACTCCATTAACCACTACATCTGGGAGGAGATCACAAATAAACCACGCTCCCGAGCCTGTGTATACCTCAATGAAACAATTGACTTGCTAGACCTGTCTGAATTTTATTTGAAAGGCTGCAGTAAGCCACGACCAATTTAAAAATCCACTGAAATAACTGCATAACTAGAAGACAGGGCAGTCCTAGCAAAACGCTCTCACAGCTGGGTCATGCCGAATAGCTTTAAGACCTTGAGACCACAGCAGCACCTAGGCAAAGTTTTAAACCCTAGGATGAAAAGAACATTTCTGTCTTGCTGCGTGGGCATTCTACTCTCTCAACCGTGTAACAAACCCTGGTTGAGGTCAGAAGGGAACACGACCTGCCGGCTATTTGACCTCACAACTGAAAATTTGGTCCACATAATCTTCTTTTGCGAGATCACTCTAGATATATTGTGAAAATAGCTGTGCCTGCAGTGGAATCTGCAAGCGGTGCGCACCTGCTGGGAAGCCATTCTGGCCTGCCTCAAATCCTCAGATCAGAGATCAATTTCTCGAACTGTAAAGTACATCCAAGGTGTGGAGAAGGCCCTGAGAAAGGCAGCAGGTGTGCAATCACGTCTGGGCACAAACCAACTTACCGCTCCAGCAAATTGACCCTCAGCCTTCCTCCACATGAAAACAGACTCTTTCCTAACTGGGGTCAATACCAGCAAACATCCCTAAATCGCAATAACTGAGTGATTGCAAATGTATACAGCCCCTCTTGCACCAGCACTGTTGGCTACCATCTTTTAATTTGTGCTTTATGATGCACTACATTTTTATTCTAATCTTTTGCACACTGCTCAGGTTTTTACTAAAGTATCTTTTTTTACTATGACTCTTGCATATTGTAACAATTTTAATTAATCTAACAATAAAGATTACTATTATTATTATTACTAGAGTGCTAATAGACCACTAATAAATGGTTTATTGCTTAAGAACATTCAATTAACAAAAAATATGTTGCGAAAGAACATTTAGAAAAACATACTCAACTAACAGTTGTTAGCACCTTCTGTGGATCAACAGGAATAACTGGATGGTCAAAGATTCAAAGACTTGCATGAGCTCTCACTGAATCAATGGGGTTTGGGCTATCTTTGAGACAATGAACAGTGTGCATATGGAGCAGCACAGTATTCATAATGGTCAAGCAAAGTAGTGATAGTGATTTACAAAACATGGTAAGCACCCAGTATTAATCATTATAACATGTTGTGTCCTTTTGAAGTATTGTATTCCCCAAAAGAATGTTCTTCAAGTTGGGATGTCTTTTTTTAATATTGTTTAATCTCTTTTATTCACCCAAATTCAGTTAAACTTTCGTATCAAATCACTTTATTGACAGCAGAAATGTTATGTCCGCATTTTGACTTTTCCAAGGCTGTAAATAATAGATATATACATACCATTTTCATCTTTAACATTAACAATTCTAACATAATTAGTTTAAAAACATTATATTCCACAGCAATATCAATTAGTTTTACCTAATATAAGAGTTCTTAATATGACACCACTTAAATGCATAAAAAAGTCATGTAAATATCAAGAAAAGGATCTTGTTTTACAGAAATCAAACATAGAAGTTATTTTAGATCACTATCCAAAAAGGCATCCCTACACAATAATTAGACAATATTTCTTATTAAATTACTTTCCCATTTTAGTTCCATACTTATTGCAACTTTTTCTTAATCCATATATTCGCAGCCATCATCATCATTTAAACAAAATGCAATTGGCTGTGGGAGACACTTATATATTTTTTAATGTGTAATCTATATAATCAATAACTAGCATCGTAGATATTTATATTTACATTGCTAATCAAATGTGTCAATATCATTTCTTATATAATCTCAATATAATTTCTTCGGGTCATTCATGTTTATAGTTCCTAGCAAGTTTCTTTCACCAGTCATATCAAAGATCTGTAATCTGCGACTAGTATATGGGTTATAAGTACCATGTAAAAGATAACATTATTAACTAATGTTAATATGTGCATTTATTTGCAAACCAATCTCCGCCCCCATTCAATATTATGGATGCCAATAGTATAAATGAATGATATACTTTCATAAACATCAACATTGTTCTATGTTCCCAATAACCACATTAGACTTTAATCTATCCTATTTTCCATGCATTATTTCAGATACAAACACAGAACCAGGATGATGAATTTCATTGGCATTTCTTTGATACATATATACTTTGGTAAATTTTCATTGTTTTTACTGTTGTCACTACATTTTGTGTGTCTTTGTTTCTTGACACTGATTTTATTAGATATGCCATTTGTACCGTGGAAAAGGCTCGAAAGTTTCTACATTTTCCAAAAAATTAAATGATATGTTACAAAAGATTTGTACATTGAATTAATGTATGAACATTTAATTATATTGTATGATTTGTATATATGAATAAGTGAACCTCTTCGAAGGTTCGAATCTTTTAAATAATAAAATGAACCCTATATATACACCCTGTAATGCTCTGAAGCCTAGGCACTGGCTAGTTATTCTTTTTCAATTACCCAAAAAATTTTGTTCAGCTACCCTCAAGGCTGTGGAATAATAAGCAACTGCCCACTTTTTCCCATCTTTTTGCATCAGAACACCACCAATTCCCAGTGCACTTCCGTCCACACAAATTGTACAGCCCTTTCCAACCACATATGGTTCCAAACAAAGCACATTCACTATGTGCCTCTTTAGTAGAACAAATGCCTTCTCTTGTTCCTCAGTCCATTCAAACTTTGTGTTCTTCCTCGCCAACTTTCCTAGATATTCAGTCTAAGGGCATAGTTCTCAACAAATTTTGAGGAGATATCTGTCAGGGATAAGAAGGAAGGCAACTTTTCTTTAGACTCTAGTGCTGGAGCCTCTAGACATGTCTTTTTGTGATCATTTTTTGGTCTGATTCCATCAGCTAAAATACATTTGCCCAAATAGTCCACCTTAATACAGGCAAAAGAACATTCTTCCATTCTTGGAGCCAAACCATTCAATTTAAGTGCCGTCATAATTTCTCTCAAATTCCCTTCATGGTGTTTGCGATGTTTCCTAAAACAATAATATCGTCTTGGAAAGATATGGCTCTTTTCAATCTTTCCTTTCGAGTGCCTCCTTCATTATCCTGCGGAACACTTCAGCAGCAATGGCCAGGCCGAACGTCATTGCCTGAACTGAACTTACCCTTCTGATGTGATAAATGTTGTTAAAAACTTTGTGTCCTCTAAGCTAAGCACTGTCCAGATCCGATGACGTGAAAACTATGGCTTCTGCCATTAAAGACTGTAACTCGTGAAAAAAAATAAAGAGGTGAAGGGTGTTAGTCAATTCAGATTACGTCATTCACACTGCGGAGATATATGCAAAGTCAAAGTTCACCATGCAATATAAACAATATGACTTCTGGAGAAAGCAGGGTGAAGATTCAACTGCCTTGATGATATCACAATCACACAGATCCTGTAGCAACCCTTTCAACTTCCTATATTTGATCGGACCATTCCTAACCTTGTGCCATACAGGTATAACACCTTCCTTAAGATTGATTATAAATTTATCTTTTGTATTTTACCTCCATATTTTTCTCCACATATTTCAGAAAATCCACTAAATTTTTATGTAACCCCGTAACATTATTCTCCTCACCTTCATCCTCCACAGAATACATAGGAGGTATGTAAGTAACAACTTCACTTTAGTCCGTGCACGTCGGTGTCTTGTTCCAAATGAATTGTCATTTGGAACAAGACACCGACTTGTGCGGACCGCTCTGAAGCTCAGAGCAATCCGGAAAAATTGAATATAAACGCAGCCCTAATTGAATAGAGGGTTTCACGCCGCAACCTCCAAGCAGTATACCATGGGGTGATTTATCCCCTTATGAAGACTAAAGTGAAGCGGTCACTTACATACCTGATTAACTTATGGGTTTACAGTGACTCATGTGCGGACTACCCACCACTCGGGGGCAGTGAACAAACATCTCAAATATAGGTCATGTCTCCCCTCCCCTTGTCCTGAGGAAGACCCGTGGCAGAGGATCGAAATTACCCTCTTTGCCTTAGGGTCAAAACGTCGACAATGCCCCCAGTGAGCCTGCACTCAATATCAACCGCTTCCTGCTCCAAATCACAGATGATGGTTCTCTGTGCACCATGCTACGAAAATAATTTCCAACCATTTGTAACTAATTCCTGTTAAGGGGCTGGCTCTGTATAAAGGGATACTGGCCCTCTGAGAATCACTGCCAGATCCTCTTTTTGTTCAACGATCTAAATTAGTTATCCCAAGGATGTTTTTCTTGATCTCCTTCCTCCTTATTTTTCTATCCCACACATGAGCACTAACTTCCACTCATCTTCTCCGTCTTGGAGTAACTTCTCTGACAATTTACTTTGAACAATATGATTCTGTCTATGTTTGTTATTAGTTGAATAAGACGCAGTAAAAATAAATTATTCTGTGTAATTCAATTTAGTTTGGGTGCCTTCTGTTTAATGTTATACAGTAGAATTCACTTATACACTTTTATGGGGTAAAATGATATATGCCCCGTATGCACGTATGCTAATTTAATCGCATTTTTGATATATATCTTTTTGATCACCAAACCATCTACAATTTAACTCTAAGCAGTTTCTGTCTAGGAACAATTGTTTTTTTATCGATTGATACCCAGGTTCTTTGACAGCCTACTGGGTCACCCCATTTATTATAATTGTTACATGAGTTCTTGAGCACCTACAACATCATCCTGTAATCTGAAGGAATCTGCCCCACCCCCACCATCCACTCTCTACGGCCGGCGGCACATAGAATAATAGAATGGTAATGACCATTTTATTATTCTGTGTTTGCTACTGCTTTCACAGTAAGTGGGACGATGTTCTTTTGTCCATGAAGAGAAACTGCCCCTGTATACTGTCCCTGGGCACAATCGGGTGGAGTACGTTGTGCCCTTATGTAGGCTTGACAAGGGTCTAGCTGATTCAAGGCCCTCCACTCAATCCCTTTGTGCATGACTTAAAATGATGTGCAGTGGGTTAAGTCCACTCTGGGGCTGGATTCAGGCCCTGGCCAATAGCAGAAGACCACCTCCCCCCCCGCCTTAGGCATGGCCAACAACAATGTGCAGTGGCTTATAAAGATATGGGAATAGATTAACTAACATTTTGTAGTGGGTTAGTGTCACAAAAGTGATGCTAACAAGTACAAGCTGTTTTTTTCCTAATTTACTTTCCAGTGCAAAACTTGTTTTGCACAGGAAAATACCCTGGAAGTAACTAAAAGAAGCGTGAAGCACTGCTTTGCGTTACTTAGCACCAAGGGGGTGTTACATGGGCGGTCCCATGATACCACCCATGCCTTTTGATGCAAAACCCTATCTACAAACAATAGTAGACAGGGTTTAGCTCCAAAAGTTAACTCCAATCAAAAAAGGGAGGTATTAAGAGGAGAACTGTTCTTATTTCTCCTTTAGTTTCTGACTTTGGCATGCTTGCTACACTGTGCAGCACACCTGCAAAGTAGGAAAAGCTTTAAATTGTGTCTACATATAGTATTTTGTACCCTTCAAGTACAAAGCCTATAGTAGACTCAGGCACGCACACTAGCACTATGGCGCTAATATGTGTGCCTGCCGCATGGCAGCTGAAATGAGCACCGGCTCTAGGGTGAGTGGAGGAGAGAGCCTTATCTCTGTAGCTATGGCACTCTCCTTCTCCCTTCCTGTCACACAACGCAGCAAAGCATTTTTGGATGTTGCGCTGCATTCCGTGAATTTTGTAGCCACACTGGCAAAAGTAACAGCACAGAATAACACATCAGTAGATAATAGACCCTCAAGCAAAAACAGATTAATCATAGTGATGACATTGACAATAGTAAGGTGATATGTGATGTCATCATTGATGTCCTTTGTGATATCATGCGTGACGCCATAAGTTTGGGGTGAGCTATGTTTTGCACAGCTTTACCATAACGGGACAGTTTTTAGTTTTTTAGTTTTTATTTTATAGCAGTAGGATCACTTTAACTGTTGTTTTTCAGGGAAATACATTATAGTACAGATTCGGTCATGGTGACCTGTAGACATAGTTGAGTTGGCTAGATCATAGGAAATGTACATTTTGTATAGCTAATAACTTTGAAGTCATTTGTCGTATCTGCACACAATCTGAATGATGCCTGGTTCCTAAACTAAGGTCCTTAATTTGAAATTTTGTGAAGATTGGTCAAGAATGGTAGTTATTTAAGCAATGCCAAAGTAGCATTTTACATTTAGGTCCCATAGAAATTGTTACTTTATTTAAAAAAAAAAAATACCACTGAAAGCAATTGCAACACATTTGGTGTTAAAACAGAACTTTACTTAGCATAGACTTTTTTTGTTTAGTATACATCAGTTCAATAGTTTTCAGAATATTTGTGTTTCAAAATAGTGTACTATGTGCAGCCACAGAATGTATTTATGAATTGCTGATTCCTTTGAATCTGTATTTCAAAAAATGACATATTTCTATTTAAGTTTTATTTTGGAAAGTGGTCTTCAAATTGATCAAGGGGGAAGAAAGTTATAGGGGTGTCTCAAAAGTTTAATTTTTGATGACATTTCTAGGGGGAGATATATCGGTAGGCGAGAAGACAAAAATCATAGACCTGATACTATGCCAAGTAGGTACTGGGGGTAAGGGAGGGGGGGCCCTGGCTTGTTGCCTGGTCAACGTTTATACTCAACATGTACTGAATTGGGCGGGTGGGTTACAGTGCAGAGCCACATCCATGCCTTTTGTCTGATACCCTTTAACATAGTCTTCTCAGGGGTGGGGTACTGGGCACTGTGCATGTTTGAAGGCCCCATTCTCGGCCAGTGGATTCTGAGGATGAGGAGACTGAACCGAAGGCATGGCCAAAGCCATGTTCTGTGCCCAGCACCCATAGGGCCTTGCCCACATTGCACTTGGAAAGATTAACGGGCACAAGACACTGTTTAAGGCCATGTCCTTAGCCCCAGGTAACTCTCAGGAATTTACATCGGCCCGCCCACTTGGCCCTGAGGTATAAAAAAGGATATATGATCAAAATACCGCACAGAAAAACCTACATTAAATAATGTTATGGTTAGAGACTAAGATCCATAACCTCTGATTATTATAAAAAAAGAAAAGCTCCAAGAAACACATCATTTAAAAAGATGACATGCTTTTGATCTGAAACCTAGAACCCAATTAAATTAATCAGTAATTGTTGTTCAAGCATTCTAATGCATTGCTCATCACCCGATAATTAACATAAGCAATCATACTGTCTTAAATACTCTTAGTGATGACATATGATGTTAGCCCTCTTCTCTTGAGTAGGGTGGTGAGATATGGTTTTATTGCTCATTTTTAGGTTAAGAAAGTGCTGTCAGTTAATGATGTTTGTGAATGACTAAAGTCTTTAATGATTGACCATATGTACAACATGACTGCATACAGACATATAGAAGCGAGTTTTTATTGCTTACGTTTTAAATCATAAAGTCTACAGTACACATGCAGAACGCTTATGCATTTGTGTGAGACTACTGATGACATCACCCAACAATGTTATATATCTAGTCCGTATAGTTCTGCTACGTGGGCAATTCACACACTGCTTCTGAGTGCCTCTTACCGATATGTTTTCTCATAAAACCGAAAAGTGAGCTCACAGTTTTGGTTCAATGCAAAAATGTATAAAACCCCACTTATTAATAGCTTGAGGGGAGCTCTTTGGATGCTGGGGGGCGGTCTGTGGCAAATGGATGAGCTTCCTACGCGTGAACTTAAAACATTGGTAACACAAAGCCTGCCATCCCCCCAGGAAGCCAGTGGAAAGGGATGGGTCATTTGGGTCTATTTCTATAAGATCATTAGCAACTATAACAAAGGCATTCAATAGACCCTATTAAAATGATAGGGTTACCTTCTTAATAATTGACTATGTAAATTATTTCCTTGTTATCACCATAATTGCCTATTATTTTCTATGTTGTATGTCCTGAATCGACAATGAGAGTCGAACTTGGTTCCCCATGCCAAAGTCGGCATCTTTGACCGTAACAGCACAGCCTCTAAAGTACTCCTCTTTGATTTGGGTTACACTTAAATGTCCTTACTTATATTAAGTTTAATGCGCTACTGTATTTCTCTCGACTGTTTTTAGAAATGTCTACGCTATTTCTATTGTTTTGTGCCATGCGTGGGGTACACAGGAATGGTTTGATTGGGTAAAAAAAAGGAAATCTGAGTGACTCTCCTGGCCAGAGTCCCGCTCTCTGCCCCAGCAGCTCCGCTGTTGTGTCACCTGCCGCTGCCGTCTACATCTCTCCTTGTAGGTGTTCGGGCTCCTGCCTGCGCCTCCTCCCTGGTGGTCCAGTAGGAGAGCCTTTCTCTTCTGCTGGTCCGCTGTTGTCTGTCTGCGTGTTTTGTGCCTGTTATTGTCTTTTTGTCCATCTGTTTGTTTATTGTGCCTTGTTAGACTTGGGGGTCTCTGGTTGGCACAGGTAGGTACTTGTGACAAGCAGGGACCCTCCCCTCTAGTCAGGGCAAGGGAATTACCCTCTTAAAATAACCCCTGCTCACCCTCTAGGCGGCGTGGCGCGAGCAGTCAAGGCTAGTTCAGAGGCGATGTAAGTTAAGCATTTGTGACCACATACAGTAACCCAGTGACAACACTACAAATGGACACCACACAAGGTTTTATATAAAATAATAAGTATACTTTATATAGAATTATCACAAGACCAATAAACAACAAAAAGAATCCACAGTACTATTACATTTCAAGAGTTCTGGTTAAAAAGGTGTAAATCAAAGTTCTGTTTGAGTCGGTGGCCTTGTCCGGCTACGGCGTGCTGAAAGAACACAGGGTCTAACATATCCGGCAGACCGCTACGGTCCGGGCCCACTCAAATGTCGACAGACTCAAACACACAGTACCTTTTCCTTGAGGCGGTCGGCACGGATGTGCGAGCCGGTTCCGCGGATCGTCATGGTGTATGTTAGACCTGACATCATTGGCATGAGTCTCTCCTCCATTTTTTCTGTTTGCCTCCTCTGTTTAAGATGTTTTGCTGGTATATTGCTTTGGGCACTGTGCCACTGCTGATCAGTGCCACAGTGCAAGTGCTCCCTATGTGAAATTGCTGTATTAATTGAAGTCCATGTTTGGCTTATTTGGTTTACTATTAGCCCCTAGTAGAGTGCACCAAGAGTGCCAGGGCTTGTAAATACAAATGCTGCTAGTGGGCTTGCAGCACGTGTTGTGCCACCCACAGAAGCAGCCTGGTAAAATATGTCTGAAGGTCTGCCATTGCTAGACCACGTGCAGTCTGGTACTGTCACGCAGACTGCGCAAGTACACCTACTTGCCAGTCCCTAAACCTTCCCTTAACTTCATGTTAGTCACCCCTATGGTAGGCCCACGGGCAGGGTGCATTGTAAGCATAAGGTAGGACAAGCCTGACAAGGTTGGCATATCCTAATAGTGAATTACAGCCATATTCGTTTTTCACTATTGTAAGGTTACCTGCTCTCCATCAGTTAGAATGGGCTGCCAGGATTATTAATGCTATAATCCTAGCGGGCTCGGGGAGCATGGTGCAATGTCGAGTTTAGTATCCCTGAACTCAGGGTTTAATAACGCATCCGTTTGTGTGGATGGTTTTTGGACTCTGTGTTTGAAAATAGCACTTTTAGAAAGTAGCTATTTTCTTGTCTAACTGTCTACCGGTCTCTGCTGGTTCTGGTGTGCGTGTGACAGGAGCTGGGTGGCTCCAGAGGTCTGAATGAGTCAGTGTGGGATGAGTGGGGCATTTGCATTGAGAGTAGGGGAAGAGTAGCTCCTGATAGCCTGCCCTGCCTGATACAATGCTGGCTCCGCCCCCCTGCCAGGTGACTGATGACTCTGTGCCTGCCTGGGACTTTCCTGGCCCACCTCCTGCCGGGCAACTGATGGCCCTGCCCCTGCCAGTGACAATGCTGGCTCCGCTCCTGCTGGGCGGCTGAAGACTCTGCCCTGCACAGTGAATAGGCCAGGTGCCTAGGCCTGGCAACACCCACAACAAACCCAAGATGGGGGGAAATTCCCCTGCATGGACAAAGGGATCAAAGCCAAAAAGGGGTATAAGAGAAGGACCCCTGAACCAAGAATTTAGATCACTTCTGACAAGGAAACCTGAACCAAGGACAAGAAGCCTGCTGATCCAAGGACTGCCTACCCCTTCTGCCAGAGTGCTGTTTGTTGGGGGAATCCTGCAGTTGCTTCTTTATTTTTGCCAAGGAACCAGGAGAGAGGAACTGAGTGTGTACTCTCAAACTTGCTAAAGAAAATCTCCAAGGGTTGGAAGAGTGCCAGCCTCCTGTTGAAGTCACAGTGCCAAAGGACTTCATCTATTTGCTAAAAGTGCTTGTTGCTGGAACCTGAAATCCAGCACCTCTGAAGAATCCAGCAATCTCGACGCCGACGGACGCCGCCGAATTCAGCTCGACATCGTGAGTAACGGCTCCAGTGTCCCGCACCTTCGACGCCGGGCCCGATCGACGCCAGTAGCGACGCCAGTGAGTAGCAAGTTTGGCTCCAGCTCCAAGTGACCCTGTGTCGACGCCGCCGCTGATCGCATCAACGCCGAGCCCTATCGACGCCGTGAGCGCTGCTCACTCTTGCAACATCGACATCGACGACGCCGTATCCTGCTTCATCTCGTGAGCGCTGCTCCTGCCTGACTTCGGTCGACGCCGCTGCAGATCGCCCCGACTCCGAGGCCCGATCGACGCCGAAGACGCGACGCCGGACATCTCGACGCCGCTGATCATCGAGTGCTTCACTTTTCCAAGGTACTGTGTTGTGGGGGTCTGTGCGACTCCGGGCTCGACGTAGCGCTCCTCGCGGTCGACGCCGAACCTTTGGATTAACTTTGCCTCGACGTCGTTTGACTCCCGTGTGGGTTACATTGTTACCAAGAACTGTGTTTTAAAGAAGAAGAGTTGCTTTTGTTACTAAAGACTTTGTGCTAAGAAGAAACCGTACTTGAACTATTATTTTTCCTTCCAAGAGTATTTATTAAGATTGTGGTACATTTTTGTCGTTATTTGGTCTTGTGCTAAGCCTTATATAAAAATCCTTATTTTTATAATACTACTGTGTTGTGTCCATTTGTAGTGTATTCACTTTATTACTGTATGTGGTCATAAATGCTTAACGCACTGCCTCTGAGATAAGCCTGTCTGCTTTGCCAAGCTACCAAGGGGGTGAGCAGGGGTTATCTAAGTGTGTGATCCCCTTGCCCTGACTAGAAAAGGTGTGTCCCTATTTGTCAGAAGTGTATACCTCTGCCAACTAGAGACAGCCGCTTCTAACATTGGTGGGTCAGCGGTGAGGATTTGAACTTTGCATTTATGACCCATGTGCAGTGATTAGTGTGCGCTACATAGTGAAAGCAGACCATAGCGCAGCCACAATCTGTTTTGGTTGGATATCCTATTTTTGTTCTCCGCTTTCCTGAAGCTTGATTTTTGAAACTGCCAGTTTTGACCATGAGTGATGCCGGAGTCACTGCCCATGTTGTTGTGGAGGAGTTTGATAGGAGTAAGATAAACGACTATCCGTTAAAGGATCTGAAATCCTTTTGCAAGCAATTTAAAGTTCCTACCACAGGCTGCAAAAACAAACCAGAATATCTCAAAGCATTGCAGGCCTGGGTAGAGGCCAGAGATTCCTCTGATCCGGTGGTGGTACCGACAGGGGAAGGGGAGGAGGAGGTGCCAGTGAATGGGCCCACATCCCCTCCTGGCAGCAGTGTTTCCTCCAAAGGTCTTTCTCCTGAAGAAAGAGAAGAAAGGGCGAAGGAGCGAGCATACAACATGGAAATGGCAAAACTTAAGATAGATGGGCAGTTGGAGATAGAGAATGCAAGAGGCAGGAGAGAAGCTGATCTGGAGATCAAAAGGTTGGAGTTTGAAAGAGAGAAGTTAGCTTTGGAGCGTGATACCAGGTTGAGGGAGTTGGAGCTCAAAGCTAAAGAGTTAGAATTGAATCCCTCTGGTGGCAGCATCCCATCTGTGCCTGCAGAAAGTAGGTTTTATTTTCCTAAAGATGTGATCAAAGATTTTCAGAAGAATGAGGATATTGGTCAATGGTTTAAAGCATATGAGTTAGCATTGTTGGCCCACCGGGTCCCTGAGAAGGATTGAGGAGCGGGGTTGTGGGGTCGCTTTGTGAATGAGGGAAGAGATACCCTGTTAGACATGCCTGTTGAGGATAGGATGTCTTATACTCATATGAAAGATGCTTTAAAGTTAAGGTATGGCCTAACCCCAGAAAAGTACAGACAGGCCTTTAGAGAATGTAAGAAGTTGCCTGGTACTACGTGGGTTAAATATGTGTCATTTTTTTGCAGAGCCATGGATGGTTGGGTAAAGGGCAGCAAAGTGGAAAGTTATGATGCTCTTTATGATCTGTTTGCTTGGGAGCACTTGTCTAATAACTGTTTTCCAGAGCTGCGCCAGCACCTTATTGATAGCAAGATATCTAACCCTAGAAAACTTGCTGAGGAGGCAGACCGCTGGGTCAGTACGAGGGTCCACAAGGGTCCAGTGGGAGACTCAGCCAAAGGTGGGCAGGGTCCCCAGCAAAAGAGTGGGGGGGACAAGGGCAAACAGAGGGAGTTCCAGAAAGGGCCCCAAAGTAATCCCCAAGGGAACCAAGGGAAGGGTTCCCAGCCTCCCCCAGATAAGAAATCAGAGGCCCTGACAGGTAAACCTGTTCGTAGGGGCCCAATGACCTGCTTCGCTTGTAAGCAGGTGGGGCACCGTTTTTATGATCCTCAGTGTCCCTTGAAGAACTCTAGTGCACCACCCAGTGCACCCCCCCGTCAGTTGGCGAGTGTAGCCCTGGGAAGGGAGGAGATGGTTGCCCATGGTGGGGAGGGTCCCGCAGAGATGTCCCTGGTCTCTTTAGGAGACATGGAAATGGTCCCTCCACCCCCTCTGCCTAGTAACACTAAGAAATATAGGCAGTGGGTGACCATTAATGGCCATAGAGTGGAAGCTCTCAGAGACACCGGAGCGAGTGTGACAGCTGTTAAGTGTCACTTGGTGTCCAGAGAGCAGGTTGTTCCCCACGCATTCTACCCTGTGATAGCTGCTGACAACTCCCAGAGAGAGTGTGAGGTAGCTCAGGTTTCCTTTGAATGGGGGGGAGTTTCAGGTACTCTTCAAGTTGCTGTAAGGCCCGCCATGCCTGTTGATTGTCTCCTGGGCAATGATTTGGAAGACTCCCCTTGGGCTAAGGTGGAGAGGGAGACACATTTGAAAATGTTGGGTGTGCCAGAGTGGGTGTGTGCAACCACTCGATCGATGACAGCAAGTAAGGGTGTTGATGGGGTTCTGGAGCCTGAAAAGATGGCCCAGGACCCAGCTGTGAAGAGAAGAGGCAGGGGGCGCGGGAAACCGTCCCCCGTAGTTCCCGTGGTCCGGGAGGAGGCAGACCTTGAGGGGTATGCCCTGGAACCCACAGGTGAACAAGTTGCTGAACTGGGAGACCTGCCCGAGCTGACCCACTGGCAGCAGGATGGTGGTCCCTCCAGGGAAGAATTTTGTGCAGAACAGAAAGTGTGCCCTTCTCTTGTGGGTATGAGGCAGCAGGCCTCAGCCCAGACAACAGGTGATCAGTCAGGGTCACATTTGGTCTACTGGGAGAACGATCTCCTGTATAGCGAGCCTAAGGCTGCTGAGCCTGGGTCAGCCCGTGTGCTGGTGGTGCCCCAGCGCTTCAGAGCCTTCCCACTGGGTTTGGCTCATGACGTTCCGTTAGCTGGACATCTGGGGCAGGACAAGACCTATGACAGGCTTGTCACCCATTTTTATTGGCCTCAGATGAGAAGCGATACAGATATCCATTGCAAGACCTGTCAAACTTGCCAGGCAAGTGGGAAAAGCGGGCGGAAGCAGAAGGCTCCCCTCCAGCCTTTTCCCGTGGTCAGTACCCCCTTTGACCGGGTGGGGATTGACATTGTTGGGCCCATGGACCCCAAGACAGCCATGGGCAACAGGTTCATCCTGGTCTTGGTGGATCATGCCATACGGTACCCGGAAGCTATCCCTCTCAGAACAGTGACGGCCCCCGTGGTGGGACGGGCACTGATGGGTGTTTTTTCCCGAATGGGGTTCCCCAGAGAGGTGGTGTCAGACCGGGGCACCAACTTCATTTCCAACTATATGAAGTCTCTGTGGAAGGAGTGTGGGTAGTTCACCACTCCTTACCACCCTCAAGGTAATGGGTTGGTTGAAAGATTCAACCGTACCCTTAAAGGCATGATTATGGGTCTTGAAGAACCAATGAGGCGTAAATGGGACGTCCTCTTGCCATACCTGTTGTTTGCTTACCGTGAGGTGCCACAGAAGTCTCTAGGGTTCAGCCCCTTTGAGCTTTTGTATGGACACCCGGTAAGAGGACCTTTGAGTCTGGTCAAAGAAGGCTGGGAGCAATCCCCCAGGAAACCTCCCCAGGATGTATACAGTTACATGCTGGCCTTTAGGAACCAGACTAGGCGCTTCAGAGATCTTGCTCAGGCAAATCTGGAGGCCAGCCAGGAAGAGATGAAGCGGTGGTACGACCAGAAGGCCACTCTGGTAGAGCTTCAGCCTGGACAGAAAGTTTGGGTCATGTCCCCTGTGGAACCTTGTGCGCTCAAGGACAGGTGGACTGGACCATTTGAGGTTGTGGAGAAAAAGAGCGATGTCACCTACATGGTGGACTTGAAGTCTCCCAGGAACCCCTTGTGGGTCCTGCACGTCAACCGTTTAAAGCCCCACTTAGAAAGGTCCGAAGTGGGCATGCTCCTAGCTTCAGATGCTGGAATGGAGGAGCAGAGTGAGCCTCTTCCTGACCTCCTGTCTGCAAAAGAGCAAGATGGGTCAGTGGATGGTGTTGTCCTCTCTGACACACTGACCCCTGAACAGCAGCAGGATTGTCGCCAATTGTTGGGACAATCCCCTGATCTGTTTTCCTTGATTCCTGGTGTCACTCAGTGGTGTGTCCATGATGTGGACACCGGGGACAGCACTCCTGTGAAGCACAAGGCTTACAGAGTGACTGACAAGGTCAGAGCATACATCAAGGAGGAGGTCTCCAAAATGTTTGCCTTAGGGGTGGTTGAGTCCTCTAGCAGTCCTTGGGCCAGCCCAGTGGTCTTGGTCCCAAAGGCTGCAGCGCCTGGTGCTTCACCGGAACTTCGGTTCTGTGTGGATTACCGAGGACTCAATTCAGTCACCAAGACTGACGCGCACCCCATCCCCAGAACTGATGAGCTCATAGATCGGTTGGGGGCTGCCCGGTACCTCAGTACGTTTGATCTAACGTCTGGGTATTGGCAGATCGCCTTGACTGATGGGGCAAAGGAGAGGTCAGCATTCTCCACATCAGATGGGCACTACCAGTTCCGGGTTATGCCCTTTGGGATGAAGAATGCCCCTGCCACCTTCCAGAGGTTGGTCAACCAGGTCTTGGCTGGACTGGAAGATTTCAGTGCCGCCTACCTGGACGACATCGCAGTGTTCAGCGCCAGCTGGGAGGAACACTTGCGCCACCTCCAGGAAGTGTTGTTGGCCCTGCGCAGAGCAGGCCTCACAATCAAAGCCAGTAAGTGCCAGATTGGGCAGGGTTCAGTGGTGTACTTGGGGTACCAAGTAGGGAGCGGCAAGGTAGCCCCCCTGCAACCCAAGATTGATACCATCCTGGCATGGGCACCGCCCAAAACCCAGACTCAGGTGAGAGCCTTCTTGGGTCTCACGGGTTATTACAGGAGGTTTGTCAAGGATTATGGTAACATTGTGCACCCCTTGACTTCGCTGACTTCCAGGAAGCAGCCAAGACTTGTGATCTGGACTGACGCCTGTCAGACGGCCTTTGACACCCTGAAAACTGCAATGTGCACAGCACCCATACTCCAGGCACCCGACTTTTCTAAAGAATTTGTTGTCCAGACGGACGCTTCAGAGCATGGCGTGGGGGCTGTTCTAGCTCAGGTGAATGAAGAGGGCCGAGACTTACCTGTAGCCTTCATCAGTAGGAGGTTACTTCCCAGGGAACAGAGGTGGAGTGCGATAGAGAGAGAAGCATTTGCTGTGGTCTGGGCGCTGAAGAAGCTAAGACCCTACCTGTTTGGGACTCACTTCCGGGTTCAGACGGACCACAGGCCCCTCAGATGGTTGATGCAGATGAGGGGTGAGAACCCAAAGCTGTTGAGGTGGTCCATTTCCCTACAGGGGATGGACTTCACGGTGGAACACCGCCCTGGCACAGATCACGCCAATGCTGATGGTCTGTCCAGATTTTTCCGCCTTAGTGATGAGGACTCCCTAGGGTAAGGGTAGTTCTCCCCACATTTCAGCTGGAGGGGACACGTGTTAGACCTGACATCATTGGCATGAGTCTCTCCTCCATTTTTTCTGTTTGCCTCCTCTGTTTACGATGTTTTGCTGGTATATTGCTTTGGGCACTGGGCCACTGCTGATCAGTGCCACAGTGCAAGTGCTCCCTATGTGAAATTGCTGTATTAATTGAATTCCATGTTTGGCTTATTTGGTTTACTATTAGCCCCTAGTAGAGTGCACCAAGAGTGCCAGGGCTTGTAAATACAAATGCTGCTAGTGGGCTTGCAGCACGTGTTGTGCCACCCACAGAAGCAGCCTGGTAAAATATGTCTGAAGGTCTGCCATTGCTAGACCACGTGCAGTCTGGTACTGTCACGCAGACTGCGCAAGTACACCTACTTGCCAGTCCCTAAACCTTCCCTTAACTTCATGTTAGTCACCCCTATGGTAGGCCCACGGGCAGGGTGCATTGTAAGCATAAGGTAGGACAAGCCTGACAAGGTTGGCATGTCCTAATAGTGAATTACAGCCATATTCGTTTTTCACTATTGTAAGGTTACCTGCTCTCCATCAGTTAGAATGGGCTGCCAGGATTATTAATGCTATAATCCTAGCGGGCTCGGGGAGCATGGTGCAATGTCGAGTTTGGTATCCCTGAACTCAGGGTTTAATAACGCATCCGTTTGTGTGGATGGTTTTCGACTCTGTGTTTGAAAATAGAACTTTTAGAAAGTAGCTATTTTCTTGTCTAACTGTCTACCGGTCTCTGCTGGTTCTGGTGTGCGTGTGACAGGAGCTGGGTGGCTCCAGAGGTCTGAATGAGTCAGTGTGGGATGAGTGGGGCATTTGCATTGAGAGTAGGGGAAGAGTAGCTCCTGATAGCCTGCCCTGCCTGATACAATGCTGGCTCCGCCCCCCTGCCAGGCGACTGATGACTCTGTGCCTGCCTGGGACTTTCCTGGCCCACCTCCTGCCGGGCAACTGATGGCCCTGCCCCTGCCAGTGACAATGCTGGCTCCGCTCCTGCTGGGCGGCTGAAGACTCTGCCCTGCACAGTGAATAGGCCAGGTGCCTAGGCCTGGCAACACCCACAACAAACCCAAGATGGGGGGAAATTCCCCTGCATGGACAAAGGGATCAAAGCCAAAAAGGGGTATAAGAGAAGGACCCCTGAACCAAGAATTTAGATCACTTCTGACAAGGAAACCTGAACCAAGGACAAAAAGCCTGCTGATCCAAGGACTGCCTACCCCTTCTGCCAGAGTGCTGTTTGTTGGGGGAATCCTGCAGATGCTTCTTTATTTTTGCCAAGGAACCAGGAGAGAGGAACTGAGTGTGTACTCTCAAACTTGCTAAAGAAAATCTCCAAGGGTTGGAAGAGTGCCAGCCTCCTGTTGAAGTCACAGGGCCAAAGGACTTCATCTATTTGCTAAAAGTGCTTGTTGCTGGAACCTGAAATCCAGCACCTCTGAAGAATCCAGCAATCTCGACGCCGACGGACGCCGCCGAATCCAGCTCGACATCGTGAGTAACGGCTCCAGTGTCCCGCACCTTCGACGCCGGCCGCCGGGCCCGATCGACGCCAGTAGCGACGCCAGTGAGTAGCGAGTTCGGCTCCAGCTCCAAGTGACCCTGTGTCGACGCCGCCGCTGATCGCATCGACGCCGAGCCCTATCGACGCCGTGAGCGCTGCTCACTCTTGCAACATCGACATCGACGACGCCGTGTCCTGCTTCATCTCGTGAGCGCTGCTCCTGCCTGACTTCGGTCGACGCCGCTGCAGATCGCCCCGACTCCGAGGCCCGATCGACGCCGAAGACGCGACGCCGGACATCTCGACGCCGCTGATCATCGAGTGCTTCACTTTTCCAAGGTACTGTGTTGTGGGGGTCTGTGCAACTCCGGGCTCGACATAGCGCTCCTCGCGGTCGACGCCGAACCTTTGGATTAACTTTGCCTCGACGTCGTGTGACTCGCGTGTGGGTTACATTGTTGCCAAGAACTGTGTTTTAAAGAAGAAGAGTTGCTTTTGTTACTAAACACTTTGTGCTAAGAAGAAACCGTACTTGAACTATTATTTTTCCTTCCAAGAGTATTTATTAAGATTGTGGTACATTTTTGTCGTTATTTGGTCTTGTGCTAAGCCTTATATAAAAATCCTTATTTATAATACTACTGTGTTGTGTCCATTTGTAGTGTATTCACTTTATTACTGTATGTGGTCATAAATGCTTAACGCACTGCCTGTCTGCTTTGCCAAGCTACCAAGGGGGTGAGCAGGGGTTATCTAAGTGTGTGATCCCCTTGCCCTGACTAGAAAAGGTGTGTCCCTATTTGTCAGAAGTGTATACCTCTGCCAACTAGAGACAGCCGCTTCTAATAGTGTACAAAAAGAAAGTGTTGCAGGTCACAGTGTCCCTTCCGTCGCTGTGCAGGCTACGGCTCGTTGACAGCGTCGGTGAGCTCAGAGCTGGCGTTGTTCGGGGCGGAAGTTGCTCGTTGCGGTGCTTCCAGCTTTACGGTGCGGCGTTCGAGCCGGAGTTCGGGAGCTGGCGTCGGTCAGTCCGGACAGCGGTGCGAGTCGGGCGGTGCATCGCGAAGTGTGCGAGGCGGTGCCCAACTCCGGTGCGGTCACAGGACTCAAAGTCAGCAGCAGTGACGCGTCGGTCAGACCAGTTCGAGTTTGTGTAGCGAGGCGTTGCACGTTGCGGTGTCCTTCCAGTCGCGGTGCAGGCTACGGCTTGTTGACGGCGTTGAGACGGAGTCGTTGAGCGCAGAGCTTGCGTTGTTTGAGGCGGACGTTGCTCAGAGCGATGCCAACCGGACACCAGGCCGGTCATGAGAGTCGGTCACAGCTCCCTGCCTCTGTAGCCACTGGAACAGCAGCCATTCACAAAGGCTGGTGAAGTCCACTGGTCCTGGGACTTCGGTCAGGGGGCAAGCTCTCTTCCAAGCCCTTGGAGATCTTTTTAGCACAAGTTGAAAGCAAAGGTAAAATCCACAAAGTCCTTTCTCCTCTCTAGGCAGCCAGGCAACCACTGCAGGCCAATACCCCAAGCAGCACTTCAGCTTGGGAATAGTCTCTCCTCAGTTTCTTCAGGTTCCTTCTCCTCAGCAGAGGTTTCTTCTTGTCAGTTCCAGGAGTGATCTAATTTCATGGGCTAAGGGTCCCAATACTTATACCCCAAAATCCTTTGTTCTCTAAGGGGAGAGGCGCATGTGCCCAGTTCAAGCCAGTTCTGAAGAACTCTGTTTACCAGACTTCTCCTTCCCTTTCAAGGCACAGGGCAGGCACATCAGACGCCCCACAGGAGGTGGAGCCAGCATTGTGGAAGGCAAGTACAGTCCAGGAGCACTTTGTTGACAGTCTTCCTTCTCTTCTTTCAGTGTGCAGGGCAGAGACATCAGACGCACCACAGGGGGTGGAGCCAGCACTGCGGGGGGCGGGCACAGTCCTATTCAGGTCCCATGTGCAACTCCTCCCTCCCATGTGGTTGCAGATCTCCCTATTCACCACCGGGCGGCCCCAGCCTGTCTCCTGGAATTCCCCAGTCCTGTCATACACAAACCCAGACAAGGAATACACAACCTAGCAGAGGCGGGCTCAAATGGTTAGGCAAGCAAATACCTACTTTCTAAAAGTGTTATTTGCAAACATAGAATATTAAAATAAACTTTACTAAAAGAAGTATTTTATTATTCTGAGTCCAGGCATACTAAACTCGAATTTCTACCATGTTCTCTGAGTCTGCTAGGATTATAAACATGCAACAATCCAGCAGCCGATTCTAGCCTATGGAGAAGAGGTAGCCTTGCAATAGTGAAAAACGAAAATGGCTGTAATTCACTATTAGGACATGCCATACACATCAGGGCTTGTCCTCCCTTATACTTACAATGCACCCTGCCCTTGGGCCTACCATAGGGGTGACTAATATGAAGAAAAGGGAAAGTTTAGGGACTGGCTAGTGGGTGCACTTGCTCAGTCAGCATGACTGTACCAGACTGCACGCAGGCTCTGCAATGGCAGACCTTAGATACGTTTTACAAGGCTGCTTCTGTGGGTGGCACAACCAGTGCTGCAAGACCACTAGCAGCATTTGGATTTACATGCCCTGGACACACTCAGTGCACTGTTCTAGGGTCTGACAAGTAAACCAAATATCCAACCATGGGACCACTAATCAATACATCAATTTACAGTAGGGAGCACTCGCACTGTGGCACTGGACAGCAGTGGCACAGTGCCCAAAGCATCTAACACCAGAAAAACACATGAGGCAACAGCAAAAATGGAAGGGAGACCCACGCCAATGGTGCCAGGTCTAACATGCCTTGTATCTGTTTTTGTGTAATTCAGTTTTTTGTTTCCTGTTTTCATTTGTATTGTATCTGTGCCCTTGTCTCTATCCTCCATGCCCCTTTTTACCGACCATGTCCTGCCGCTGCTGCCCCCGCGGCCCCTCCCCCCTGCCATTCCCGCTCCTGCATCCCAGCTGCGCTTCCCTCCCCTTCCCAATTTAATGGCGGCTGCTGCTTGGGTGTCTGAGCAGGACGTCTGACCTCCTGGCCTGAGTTCCGCTCTCCGCCCCAGCAGCTCCGCTGTTGTGTCACCTGCCGCTGCCCTCTACACCTCTCCTGGTAGGTGTTTGAGACCCTCTTCCACCCGCAGGCTCCTGCCTGCACCTCATCCCTGCTGGTCCAGTGGGAGAGCCTTGCTCTTCTGCTGATCCGCTGTTCTCTGTCTGTCTTACTTATATTAAGTTAATGCGATATTGTATTTCTCTCAACTGTTTTTTTAAATGTCTACGATATTTCTATTGTTTTGTGCCATGCGTGGGGTACACAGGAATAGTTTAATTGGGTCAAAAAAGGAAATCTGAGTGACTCTCCTGGCCAGAGTCCCGCTCTCCGCCCCAGCAGCTCTGCTGTTGTGTCACCTGCCGCTGCCCTCAACACCTCTCCCGGTAGGTGTTTGAGGCCCTCCTCCACCAGCAGGCTCCTGCCTGCGCCTCATCCCTGGTGGTCCAGTGGGAGAGTCTTGCTGTTGTCTGTCTGCGTATTTGGTGCCTGTTATTGTCTTTTTGTCCATCTGTTTGTTTATTGTGCCTTGTATCTGTTTTTCTGTCATTCAGTTTTTTGCCAGTTTTTTGCTTGTTTTCTTTTGTATAGTATCTGTGCACTTGTCTCTATCCTCCATGCCCGTTTTTGCCAACCTTGTCCTGCCGCTGCTGCCCCCGCGGCCCCTCCCCCTGCCATTCCCACTCCAGTATCCCAGCTGCGCTTCCCTCCCCTTTCCCAATTTAATGGCGGCCGCTGCTTGGGAGTCTGAGCTGGACCTTTGACCTCCTGGCCGGAGTCCCGCTCTCGACCCCAGCAGCTCCGCTGTTGTGTCACCTGCCGCTGCCTTCAACACCTCTCCTGGTAGGTGTTTGAGGCCCTCCTCCACCCGCAGGCTCCTGCCTGCACCTCATCCCTGGTGGTCCAGTGGTGTTGAAAGGTAGGGCCGATGTCGACCAAGAACCTTCAGTGTTTGCCCGGCGTTAGCCGCCTCTCATACCATTCAATATTACCAAACAAAGAGGCAGGCGCTGGAGGCAGGAAGGCAGGAAACAGGAGTTTATTCCGACGGAGCAGAACACGTCAAATCAGACAACAGGGTATCTTCTCGAGGTGCTCTAACCGCATCTCTGAGGCCTGGCCTCTTATACACAGGTTTATGGCTTTATTGTATGAAACATGTTCTTGTCAATACTTTGAAGTACGGAAAGACATCCTCGGAATCCCCGCTTCAAACCCGTTCCCACACATATTTACAGTAAAAGTCCCCACCCCGATCTCAGTAGGTGATGACTATCGCGCAGCTGGATATTCCGCCGGTTCCCGGAATGTGTGCGGCTGATCGGATCTCAAGGGGTGGGGGCTCTGATCAGTCATAGATTCTTTGAAGAGGGACAGCTTCCTACTGTAAGGGGCAATAAACTGCATCCGAAGGGCTAGGTGATGGCCTGGGATTGGGCCGGACAATCGGGCACAGAGGAAGGGGGTTCATCAAAGGATGTGTGATCATCAAAGGGATGGAGGGAGGTGTTAGCCGGGTACGGGATGTGGCTCCGAGGCAAGGCTGCGCTGAAGGGGTGGTTTATGGCCCAAGCATGTGAGAGCGTGGGCTGTCAGCGCGCGGGGGATGCTTGCGGGGTCAGAGAGGGAGAGAGAGAGAGACGCGCTGGCTATCGGCAGTGGGCAGAGAGGCCATGGCATTCAAAATGGCTGCTACTTACGCGCACATATGAGCCTAAAAGGGACAAGATGGCGCCGATAATGTTTACGTCGCAATCTAGATTTTAACAGTCCTCCCTTTTCAACATATCTAGCCAGCTTGTCAATCTATGTCTATCCCCATCATATTACGGATTTCTACATCATACAAAGCTTTCATGCGTTCAGCTTCAAAGTTTGGAGTCTTAGGGCAAACACAGTTAGCAAACAGCGAACACAGAGGTGGCAAGCATTGAATACCCAGGCAGAGTCCGCATATTACGACGATTGGTATCAGTACAATCATGAGCAACCTCCATCCCCAGTCCTTTACAGCACTCCAGAACCAGCTCCCAAGCGACCATCCTTCTTTCTCCTGATGAACTTCTGAGGAGAGTCTGTGAAGGTGTTCAATGGCCTTGTAGACGGAGGGTGAATTGTCTGGTATGTAGGTACAACAGCGGGACCCGATGATACGACATGCTCCTCCACGGTCCGCCAGAACCACATCTAGAACAAGGCGGTTTTGAAGAGCCACCAGACGGACCGCCTGAAGCTCAGCTGTATTGTTTGTGAGGATACCAGCTGTAATGTTCATCGTTGTCTCGACTGCCTGGGATAAATGTCGAATGGCACGACTGTTCGCCATCGGACCCCAAAGTGGAACAAGTCCTTTCATTGCATCCAAGAATTGTGCTCCAGTGGAGTCGGCCTGCTCGATGTCCTTTGCTCGTCTCTGTCGGTGATGGTTTGCCGGAGCCACATAGGTTGGAGGAAGGATGAAGGCAATGTAGCAGGTACCTCCCCAGCCCTTTGGGAGCCAGGTGTAGGCTTTTGTACCACAGATGAAGTACATGTTTGGAGAGGTGACAAAAGAGGGTGGGTCGGTTGAGTACAAAGTTCTGGTGATGCGGCAAGTGCTGTGGCCCACCATTTGTGTCCCATGGCCTGTGATGCATACGAGGCCCGAGACATTGACGACAGATAGGGCCACAGTCAGGGTGGCAGCTGTTCGTTTCCGGAGGTAGGAGAAGGTGGGTCTGGCTGGATTGTTGAATATTTGCATCTCCACCATTTCTTTGGCGGGGATGTCCATGTGAACAGAGGCATTGGAGGATAGAGGGCAAAAAGGAGCAGCAGTTCTTCCGGTTTTGTTCAGCCAGACTCCATGATAAAAGTGTGACATAGTTTCGCTGGAAGTGGCATTGTCTCTGTAGCTCTCTTGCAAGAGGATCAGCCAAGCAAGGCAGGAGCCACGAACAGAGAAAGGTGAAGGGATGAAGGGGATGGAATGTCCGGTGGCATGTGGTATCAACCCACAGATCCAGCAATTCGTGGCATTTGCAGCAAGGTTGTGTTGGTGCAGCAACTGTACGAAGGAGTTGTTCCAGAACTCCTTACGTCTTTCTTGGATTTGAGGTGAAAGAGAGACCAGGTAGTGTTCTTTCATGGTGGTAGGCTGTGCAGTCGTTAGAAATGTCTTATGAGCCGGTGCGTTCTCTTCCACGATCCAGAAGGTAGTCATGAGGAGGAGGCAAAAGAGAAGAGTGATAAGAAGAGCAATAGTCTTTGAGCTGTGCAACCTGTCAGTTTTCGGGTTCCTTTAGTGGGTCTTCGGGTGTCCGGTTGCTTCCATCATCTTCGTATCGGGCGCTTCCATCATCTTCAAGGTGCTCGGTAGTGGGCAGAACCACAGACTTCGTTTGGTTTCTCTCCTGGCAGCCTTTGTAGTGTTAGGCCGCCGCTCTGAGAATGGTAACTTAGTCGAAGCTCCCTCCTTTCGTCGCAGGTTATACCCTTCTCTGGATGGCACAGTGGGATCAGGGAATTTCGCCAATTCGAGTGTCTCTGTTTCAGGGTAGCAGCTCAGGGATGGTCGTTCTTTGTGCAGGAGCTCTTCTTGGGTGGTCATGTCTTCGGTCGATGTCAGGGTCGGAGAGATTTTCTTGCAGTGATGTGCATGCAGCCAATTTCGCTTCCCCTCCACTCGAAGAGCTGTTCGGGTGGTGATCAAGACTTGCCAGGGGCCCGTCCAGCGGGGTTCCAGACTCTTCTCCCGCTGGAAGTTCCGAATCAGGACGAAATCTCCAGGCTGGATGGTATGTCCGGGGCCCCTGGAAGCATCGGGGATGGCCTGCAGCACCTGATGATGAATAACAGACAGTGTTTTAGTTAGGTTATACAGATAGTCAGACATTAGGACGTCCGGGACGTCGTGAATAGATGTCGGTTTGGGTGCGGACCAGATACTCATGGGCCGGCCGAAAACGACCTCCTAAGGGGTCAAGTGGTGTTTGGTGGGGGTGGAACGCATTGACAGCAATGCTAGGGGAAGAGCGTCTGGCCATTTTAGTCCTGTGGTAGCCACTATTTTCGCCAGTTTTAGTTTCAATGTGGCATTGTGCCGCTCGACCAGTCCAGCAGATTGGGGGTGAAAAACTGCGTGGAATTTCTGTCGTACCCCCAGTCCTTTCAGGATGTGCTGGATAACCTCGGCTACAAAATGGGGGCCATTGTCACTCCATAAAATACGGCAAAGGCCGTAGCGAGGGAAGAACTCTTTCAGTAGTACTTTTGCAGTGGCAATAGCAGTGTTGTCACGCGTCGGGTAGGCTTCCACCCATTTTCTAAAAGCGCACACAACAACAAGTACATACTTCAGTCCTTGACATCTCTCTAACTGGATATAGTCCATCTGTAGGACTTCAAATGGATGGTTGGGGACCCCAAACCCTCCCCGGGGCACGACAGTTCCTTTCCCAGGGTTGTGTTGCAGGCAGACTAGACATTGCTGGACTAATCGTTTGGCTGAGTCTGCGATTCTATCGTTATGCCAAACTCGGGAGACAAGTTCGGTCATAGGGGCAGATCCTATGTGTGCAGGGGAATGGGCCATCGTCAGTATGGGGATCAGGTACGAGTTGGGTAGCAACCATTTGTTCGTATCTTTTGTCCGCCAGCAGCCTTCATCGTCCTTTAATCCCACCCGTGCCCATTCAGTCAATTCTTGTGGTGAGCTGGCCATTTGGATGTCCCTAATAGTTTCCCTAGCGTCCGTCCATTTTTCTGCTTGTGACCTAGTCACGTACATGCGAGTCGTCGTCCTTTTCTCAGCTGTGGTTCGGGCAGTGATGTCGGCCAGTGCATTTCCCTGTCCAATGATGTCTGTCACCTTTTTGTGTGCTTGGCATTTGATTACGGCAAGTCGTTTGGGGAGGAGAACCGCTTCAGTCAGAGCGGAGACTAGATCTCCGTGCAGGATGGGTGTGCCATGAGATGTCAGAAATCCCCTCTCCTTCCATAAGAGCCCAAAATGATGAACCACCCCGAATGCATACTGGCTGTCCGTGTAAATGTTTGCTGTCGTCCCCTTTGCTAGGATACATGCTCCTGTGAGGGCAATCAGTTCTGCCGCCTGGGCGGATCGTTGCGTGATGCGGGCGGTTTCAACTACAGTTCGGGCTGTGGTAACTGCATAGGCAGCTGAGGTAGTGCCGTCGGGGAGTTTAATGCAAGAGCCGTCTACCCATAGCTCTCCGTCAGGGTTTGGGAAGGCAGTGTCTCCGAGGTCAACTCTACTCCTAGTCTGTTCGTCCGTGAGGGTCACACAGTCATGTATTGGGGGCACATCGGGATCGTTTTCAGGCAGAGGCAGCAAGGTGGCTGGGTTCAGTGTGGTGCATCGTTTCAACGTGATGTGAGGTGCGAGCAGTGTCAGTTCGTACCCAGTCAATCGTGCGCTGGTCAGGTGTTGTGTCTTGGTCTGGTTTAGGAGGGTGTCAACAGCATGAGGCACTAGTACCGTGAGGGAATTCGAGAGTACGATTCCCTCACTTTGTCGGATAGAGACAGCAGCAGCGGCTACTGCTCGAAGGCAGGCAGGCAAAGCTCTTGCTACAGGGTCAAGAGTGGCAGAGAAATAGGCACATGGTCGTTGTTTGGGGCCAATGGTCTGAGTCAGGACAGACAAAGCGCATCCCTCCCTTTCGTGAGTGTAGAGAGAGAAGGGCTTTGTATAATCAGGGGTTCCTAGGACGGGTGCTGAACAAAGGGCGTCTCGTAGTTCCTTGAAGGAGGATTGACATTCAGGGGTCCAAGGGAGCGGGAAGGGGACATCTTTAGCCAGTAGGGAAAGTAGTGGTTTCACAATGAGGCTGAAATTTGGCAACCATTGTCGACAGAAGGAGGTGAGGCCTACCAAAGAGCGGACTTGCTTCGGGGTTTTAGGGATAGGGGTCTCTAGAATAGCCTGAATTCGATCGGGTGTGAGCTTTCTCCCGTCTTTGGACAAGAGGTGGCCAAGGTAAGTGACTTGAGGTTGGCAGAATTGCAACTTCTTCTTGGAGACCTTGTGGCCATTTTCCGCGAGGAAGTGCAGGAGTTGGATGGTGGCTGTGACTGCAAGTGGAGTGGTGTCGGCCGCCAAAAGGATATCATCGACGTACTGTATCAACACCACTCCGTCCGGCAACTGGACTGCATCCAGCTGTCTCTTGAGGGCCTGGCTGTAGATGCTTGGACTTTCAGTGTAGCCCTGGGGTGCTCTGCAAAATCTATATGAGCGGGATTTTAAAGTGAAGCCGAAAAGGTAGCGGCTGTCTGAGTGAATGGGGATGGAGAAGAATGCGTTCTTGAGATCGATTACCGTGAAGGTGGTGGCAGTGGAAGGAATCAGGGTCAGAATGGTGGTGATGTCTGAGACTACAGGGTACTGGGGTACAACCACTTTGTTGACTTCTCGTAGGTCGATGATGAAGCGGTACGCTTTTTCATCTCCCTCACCCTGCTTCTTCACAATGGGTAGGATAGGGCTGTTGCAAACATTGCTAACTACTTCTTCTACCACTCCTGCGTCTACCAGGGACTGGATGATTTTTACCAATGCCTTCTCGTCTTCGGGCGATATCCGATACTGTGGGAGTTTGGGGAGTACTGCGTCCTGTCGAACAGTTATGTGTACAGGGTCTATCATCATGCGTCCTACGTCCGAGTCAGTCTTTGCCCATAGGTACAGAGGTAGGGTGTCGAGTAAGGACAAGTCAGCGTCAGTGATAGAAAACATGCGTTGTGTGCGACAAGATCTGAGCAGTGTTGGGTTGTCGTACAAAATGACTCGAACTCCGTCTTGTGAACACCTAATAGTAGCTCGAAAATTTTTCAATAAGTCAAGTCCCATAATGGCGTCGGGGGTGTTGGAGGAGAGCAAAAACGTCGTGTCAGTGGTGTTATTGTCCAAGTTAAAAGAGATCGGTGTGGACAAGGGATTAGTGGAGGGCGTTCCATCAAAACCTATTGATGTCACATGTGAGCCAGACAAGGGTGCCCTGGGAATCAATCGTTTAGACAACGCATTACGTGTTGCACCAGTATCTACCAGAAATGGAGACTTCGTACCTAGGACCTTAGCGGTGACATAAGGGCCTTGCTGGTCAACATAGAGCTCGACTGGATCCCTTCCTTGCCCTTGGCAGTCCTATGCAAAGTCGTGGGCATTGTCGCAGTCAGACTGTTGGCACTGATTCTGTCGGGGACGGTCAAACGTGTTCGGTCTGCCAGGTCTGTCATTGTTGGTGGCGTTTGTGTGCCCTCGTCCCTGTCCTCTATTTCTCGGCCCGCCCGCTACGTCTCTCGTGTCTTTATTTCTGAGTTCTTCTTGCAGAACTGGACGTTGAGACTTCCAGTGGCCAAATCCTTTGCAAAACGCACACTGGTCCTCATCGAGGTCTGTTCGTGGAGCGCCGGGTGCGGGTGTGCGGTCTCTGGGGGGTGGATTTCTAGGAGCATTCGACTGGTAGTTTCCTCTATACTGTTCCCTTCCTATAGTCACCCCTTGCAACTGAGCAATCATCACCCTCTCTTTCAAGTCCTTTTTCTTCTTCTCAGTCGCTTGATCGTTCTCGTTCTTTTGTCGCTCATAGTATTGAGCCATCTGAAGGATAGCTGCAGGCTTGGAGGCCGCCCAACTACTCTCGCTAGTCTGTAGTTTCTGCGAGACTTCTGGTGTCAGGCCTTTCACATAGTTCTGGACAAACAAGTGATGTCCGGTCGCAGTGGTCATGTCCTGGCCGCTGTAATCGGAGAACACCGTTTCAAACCGGGAGAAATATTCTGATACGTCTTCCTGGGGTTTCTGGCGACAGGCCGTTACTATCGACCAGTCCACCTTCCTTTCTGGAACTAGGGTTTTTAATTTCTGCACAATCTTATCTGGTAGGTCTAGAATGGACTTCAAAGGTTTTTGTCCCGGTTCCCGTTGTTTGTCAACATTACCGAGTTGTATCCAGGTATGTCCGAACAGCTCAAGGTGGTTGACTTTCCGGATTTGCTTCCACACATCAGCTGGCAGACATAGCCCGAAAAACAAATCGATATCCGCTAGGGTCATAATCGTTGAACCCAAAGCGGTGGCTAATTCTGTATAGAAGGCTGTGGGGTTCTTTCGCAGATCAGGCAAGGACTTTCGGAAAGTCAGGATGTCTTGCCGATCCCATGGTTGGTAAACCCAGTTGTAAACTACCATCCCTCTCGCATCTTGGTGGTTAATATTGTCGTGTGTTCCCTGTCCTCGTGGGGGAACCCAATAGGGAGCGGCCTCCTTTATGGGCATCATAGTGTCAATTTTTTCTACTCCGGCTTCAGTTGCTGCAGGAGTCGTGGTGTTAGTCTCTGGTTTCTGTTCCGTGAGGTGGCGGAAAACTTCAAGCGTACGCGTGAAGAGGTTCGTCACATCACACTCGTCCCCATCTCCGACATCAACTTTCCTATACAGAGTCGTTAGGTTTTCAGGGCCTTTTCCTTGGTATCAGTCTTCATAGGCATTAAGGGTATGGTAACAAAGGCGTACGACAAAGTGTCGTCTGTGGCTATTGGCATATGTATTGTACATATCCGTTATATAATCCTCACTTTCCTTTCGCACCACCAGTGTCTTTACAATCTTATCGATCCCAGCTCGTTCATCCTTACTTAATCTATTCAATCTAGCAGGGTCTTTCCTCCCAGCTTCGGGATCATCTGAAGTCGCTGCTCGTGCTACGCTGGGTACGAGGGGTTCGGTCGGCGCAGAGGCCATGAGGACCGAGGCTCCGGCACTACTCTCGCCTGTCGGTGGGGGTTGCGGGTGCTGCGCTAAGGGTTGGGAAGGGGCGTATGGAGGGGGCATGTAGATGATCGGGGAACCTAATAGTAAATCATCGTTCGTTCGCTGTTTCGAAGGTAGCTCGGGGTAAAGTGTAGAGGGTGTCCTGACGGGACACTGGCCTGATGATTCGGAATCTTGTCTTAGCTTAGTTTCCTCTCTTTCTTTTATTTCTTCCTTTAATTTGTTAGCGGCCAGGTGAGCTGCTTTGCGTAATTCCTTTTCTAACCTGACCTCATTTCTCTTCTTCCGCTGTTCTGTTTCTTTGCGCCACATGCCGAAGCTATCGAGCATAGTGGGTGTTGTCTTATTGTTATAAAGGGCTGTTTCCAGCGCTTTTATTTTGTCGTTATCAAAGGACCCTATCAGTGGCCACTGACTTTCCCGGTCCTTTCTCGTGTATTTATGCCACAGCTTACTGTAAGCCACGGCGACTAGTCCATATTTAGTAAACATGTCCTTATTAGGGGTGCCCTCCAGTGGAGCCGAATGGTTCACCTCTAATAAGCGGTCCGGGCTGAACCAACTACCAACAAACGGGGCAAAAATAGGCATGACGGGTTACAAAGGGGACAAAAGTCTGCACTACCTATCCTTCACTATTCACAAGGACTAAACAGAGTATTGCGACTCTGTGCTTATTTGTAAATAGAGAATAACCCAAAGAGAACCAATTCCGAACGATCAATGTTCGGACAAACAATCAATCAAATGAGGGATAAAAATAGGCACGACGGATTACAACGGGGGCAAAAGCCTGCGTTACCTATCCTTCACTATTCACAAGGACTAAACAGAGTATTGCGACTCTGTGCTTATTTGTAAATAGAGAATGATCCAAAGAGAACCAATTCCAAAACAGTAAATGCTTGGATAACAATCAATCAAATGGAGAGGGAAGTAGGCACGACGGATTACAACGGGGGCAAAAGCCTGCGTTACCTACCCTTCACTATCTGCAAAGACTAAACAGAGTATTGCGACTCTGTGCTTGTTTGCAAATAGAGAATCTCTCAGAAACAATCAAATGAGTAATACTAGTATTTTCAAACAATCAAACAATCAATTCGTAATTCGTCGTGTTACACGACCTTACCCAGACCGCATGGACGGTTTCTCGTCTTCCGCTTCCAGCGCCCGATCGTCCTCTATTCTCCATAATTGCTGTGGCACTCCTGATGGTTCCCAGTCAGGACCGTAGATCACTCGAGAGAGGTCTGCTCGGAACCAGTGAAGTTCGGATGATCGGCTGCCAGACGAGGGTCTATAGGGCAGGTGCACTTCCCGATCGTTGCAGTCATTCACTCTGTCGTTGGGACCTCTCCCACTGGATCCACGTGTCACTGATGGGCCCCACGTTTGGGACGCCAATTGTTGAAAGGTAGGGCCGATGTCGACCAAGAACCTTCAGTGTTTGCCCGGCGTTAGCCGCCTCTCATACCATTCAATATTACCAAACAAAGAGGCAGGCGCTGGAGGCAGGAAGGCAGGAAACAGGAGTTTATTCCGACGGAGCAGAACACGTCAAATCAGACAACAGGGTATCTTCTCGAGGTGCTCTAACCGCATCTCTGAGGCCTGGCCTCTTATACACAGGTTTATGGCTTTATTGTATGAAACGTGTTCTTGTCAATACTTTGAAGTACGGAAAGACATCCTCGGAATCCCCGCTTCAAACCCGTTCCCACACATATTTACAGTAAAAGTCCCCACCCCGATCTCAGTAGGTGATGACTATCGCGCAGCTGGATATTCCGCCGGTTCCCGGAATGTGTGCGGCTGATCGGATCTCATGGGGTGGGGGCTCTGATCAGTCATAGATTCTTTGAAGAGGGACAGCTTCCTACTGTAAGGGGCAATAAACTGCATCCGCACGGCTAGGTGATAGCCTGGGATCGGGCCGGACAATCGGGCACAGAGGAAGGGGGTTCATCAAAGGATGTGTGATCATCAAAGGGATGGAGGGAGGTGTTAGCCGGGTACGGGATGTGGCTCCGAGGCAGGGCCGCGCTGAAGGGGTGGTTTATGACCCAAGCATGTGAGAGCGTGGGCTGTCAGCGCGTGGGGGATGCTTGCGGCGTCAGAGAGGGAGAGAGAGAGAGACGCGCTGGCTATCGGCAGTGGGCAGAGAGGCCATGGCATTCAAAATGGCTGCTACTTACGCGCACATATGAGCCTAAAAGGGACAAGATGGCGCCGATAATGTTTACGTCGCAATCTAGATTTTAACAGTGGGAGAGCCTTGTTCGTCTGCTGTTGTCTGTCTGTGTATTTTGTGCCTGTTATTGTCTTTTTGTCCATCAATTTTTTACTGTGCCTTGTATCTGTTTTTCTCTAATTCTGTTTTTTGCCTGATTTCATTATTATTGAATCTGTGCCCTTGTCTTTATCCTCCGTGCCCATTTTCCCTGACCTTTTTCCGCAACTGCTGCCCCTGCGGCCCCTCCTCCCTGCCATTCCAGCTCCCGCCTTCCATCTGCGCTTCCCTCCCCCTTCCCTATTTAATGGCGGCTGCTGCTTTGGTGTCTGAGCAGGGCCTCTGACCTCCTGGCCAGAGTCTGGCTCTCCGCCCCAGCAGCTCCGGTGTAGTGTCACCTGCCGCTGCCCTCTACACCTCTCCTGGTAGGTGTTTGAGGCCCTCCTCCACCCGCACCTCATCCCTGGTGGTCCAGTGAGAGAGCCTTGCTTTTCTGCTGGTCCGCTGTTGTCTGTCTGCATGTTTTGTGCCTGTTATTGTCTTTTTGTCTATCTATTTGTTTATTGTGCCTTGTATCTGTTTTTTGGTAATTCTGTTTTTTGCTTGTTTTCATTCATATTGTATCTGTGCGCTTGTCTCTATCCTCAGTGCCTATTTTTGCCTCCCCCTTTCCTATTTAATGGCGGCCGCTGCATGGCCACACAGCAGGTGCGCCGCGCTAAAGGTGTGCCAAAGGCAAGCCCGTCTGCGCCCATCCGTGACCCAACCGCGGCCAGTGCCAGGGACACTGGATCTCCGACAATCTACCACTACGACTCAGTGGCCCTCCTCGCACTCAACCCCAGAAGGAACAACAACTGCTAGCTGTCTGCGCCAAACTCCACCCACGGCCAGTTATCCCCCTTGCCACCCTCATCAGACAGCATGGACTCAGCATAGTATCCTACGCCGACGACACCCAGCTCATCCTCTCCCTCACCAAGGACCCCATCACCACCAGACTCAGCTTCCAGGAAGGAATGAAGGATGTTGCATCCTGGATGAGCAGCAGCTGCCTGAAGCTCAACTCGGAGAAGACAGAGGTCCTCATTCTCCATCCCTCTCCCTCTGCATGGGACAACACCTGGTGGCCCACTGCCCTTGGCAGCCCCCCTGCCCCCACGGACCACGCCCGGAACCTCTGCATCACACTTGACTCCTCCCTCTCCATGACCCAACAGATCAACGCTGTTGCCTCTACTTGTTTCAAAACCCTACGCATCCTTCGGAAGACCTTCAAATGCCCCCTCCCCCCCCGAATCTAAAAAGAACATCACCCACGCTCCTATAATCAGCAGACTGGACTACGGAAACGCCCTCTACGCCGGGATCGACAAGTCTCTCCTTGCAAACTCCAGACCATACAGAACACCGCAGCCAGACTCGTCCTTTGAATCCGTCGACACGAACACATCACCCAATACCTGCGAAACCTCCACTGGCTCCCCGTTGAGAAGAGAGTAACGTTCAAGATGCTCACCCATGCCTACAAATGCCTCCACAACATCGGACTCCAATATCTCAACGAAAGAATCTCCTTCCACGTACCCAAGGGAAACCTCAGATCCGACGACCTCGCCGAAACCCCACGCATCCGCAGAGCAAGAGCGGGTGGAAGAACTTTCGCCTACATCGCGTCTAAAACCTGGAACGAGCTCCCGATCAATATCAGATGCGACACCATTCTGCACATTTTAGGGAAGACCCTCAAGACCTGGTTCTTCGACTGACGTGGAGCTGTTCTCCTTCCCCCAGCACCTTGAGACCCTCACAGGCGAGTAGCCTGCTTCAAAATTCCCTGATTGATTGATGTCCTGTGTACAGGGCCACTGGAAATATGTGGTGGGAGAGGGCCAAATTATGCAGCAGGGATGAGTAAATTATGCGGCAAGAAAAGCCAAATTATGCGGCATAATACGTCAAATTTTGTAATAGTATTACTTAATTTTTTTGTCATTTCTAAACTTGGTAACACTGTCTGGGCATTGGTTGCACTCCATTACTACCAATTTTTAACACCCAAATTTAGCAATAAGCAACAGAAAGTTGACCTTTACAGGTTTGCAAAGGCCTTCGAACACATTGCAACATGTGTTGCTGCATTTTTAGTAACTTTTGAACCATTTGAGCTAGAAACAATTTTTTTTGTTAAAATTTGCGGATTAAGTGGCAGATAATGGATTATGTGTCAAATGCGGCAAATGTATAACTATATGAAAATTGCACACAATCGCATAATTCCAGTGGTTTTGCCTATGTTTTATAGGTACTAAAAACGTATGCTATATCATTATGGTATTTCTTGTATTCTCGAAACCAAAAGATTTATTTGCTGTCAATCTTGTTCTTGTCAAACAGGGACACATTGCCTCATATGTTCTTGAGGTGAACACCATCTCTGACCCTGCATAGGCGCTTTATCTTAGATTATCTGATAAAACAGTGTCAACAGTATGTTGCATGTCTGGAGCAGCCTCAAGATTGTCTCATCCCCTATGATTTAGCCCATGTGGTCTTAGCATTTCCTCCCCTTCCTGCGGACTCACATGGTATTTCCATGAGTACAAGTGTAACGATAGAACTAGAATACAACCAAGAGGGGGGAGAGAGAGAGAGCAAGTGGATTCAGTCTCCCTTGGTAATATGATTAAACAAGAGGAATCCACTTAGAAAGTGGAAGTGATCCCTAAAGTGTAGCACGCCGCATCCCGTAGAGGGGTGCGAAGGCCCCGATGATGAAGCATGACACCAAGGGGCCTGTTGGTGTGTGAGGGGCATTTAAACAACACTGTGTGCTCCCCATCATTTCTAAGTGGATTCCTCTTGTTTAACGATAGAACTACCCTAGGTTGCCAAAAAATTCGAACGATTCCCAAAAGCTTCACAAGTGACATAATCAATGCTATCACTGATAACATCACATATGACGTGAGCAAAAACATAATTACCAAACGTTTTTTCTTGCACATAAAAGATTTTAGTCCAAAACAGATGTTTTTCACAAAGTTAATGTAGCTAAAAAGTCTGCAGGGGGGCGTGGCTTCGGAGCCTTCGGTGATGGCCGCCTTTCCTCGGAGCTCCGCGGCGACGTGAGTGAGGAGGTTCTTCCAGGGTACTTCATTCGCTGGACCCGTAATTTTGGCCGTGCGGACGTCGGAACTGTACCGCTACGGTATGCCATCATTGCGGAGCCTGAATTTTCAAGTTAACATGCCTTTTTGACTTTTTTTTTCTTCTAACGCGGCTCGTCAGAGTTACGGCCGCCATTTTGTTTTCGCCGTTTTTTCCGGCGCTTTTGCTGTGATGCCGGTAATTGTTTCAAAAGGTTTCTCCTCACATATGGCACTAATTTGAGCATAGGTAGAGCGTTTTTTTGCCCTGTTTTGACCCCTCTCTCCAGTTTTAAGGAATACTTCAGGCAGCATATTTCTTTGAACTTACTGGCTATTTTCTCCTCACCTCAATGCCGTGAATTAACCCTACCACAACAGTTTTACATTTCTTGGGGGATCTTATTTGTACTGCTTCCATAGTGAATCTATTGAAAGGTGCCTTGTTTACTCCTTTTCCATGGCAATGCCTCGTGGAAATAAAAATGGTGCCCAGCATACTAGCAGCTCACTTATAGCTGATCCTAATCCATTTTCAGTCCTGCAAGACAACATGGATGAAGCTATCATTGGTTCTGCTGAAGCCAAGAACTCTGCTTCTCCGGCCACTCGCCCCAAACAGAATTCTAAGTTGCCATCAGCCATGGCACCTATGTCAGGCAAAAGAGTTAAGGTTAACCCACCTTCCCAACCAACTCCTCATCTTCTATTTCCATGGAGCTCCTCCTTGAAGAAATCCGCGCTCCTAAACCATATATGGCAGAAACCAATTTACGCCTGCAAAACCTCGAAGACAATTGGTCCCATAATGAACCAAGAGTTGTGGACTTAGAGACTCGAGTTGGCTCAGCTCAGGAAGCCCTTACTCAAATTCCTCCTATGAACAAAGAGATTGATCATTTGAAACAACAGGTTGAAAATTTGGAAAATCGTAATAGACGCAACAACCTACGCATTTATGGTTTGGTTGAAGGTCTTGAGGGGTCTAATCCAATTTCCTTTTTTCAATCCTTTTTACCTTCTCTTCTTGGCCTGCCTGATAATCCTCCTTTGAACATTCAACGTGCTGATCGCTTGGGACAGAGCTCTCATACTTCATCTTCTTCAGCGAAGCCTAGAGGAGTTATTTTATATTTTTTGGAGTATACTGATTTGCTCAAGGTGCTTCACGCTGCCAAACAACGAGGAAAGATTTCTTGGAATGGGTCTAACCTTTTCTTTGCCCAAGACTATGCTAAAGTTACTGCAGATCGCCGAAAAACATTCCTGGATATGAGACCTACACTTCGCAGTCTCAATACTCGCTATGGTCTCTACCATCCGTGTCTTTTTAAAGTGACTGATAACAACAGAACGACGACCTTTGAGAATCCTGTACTTTTTCAGCAATTTTTGGACTCCTGTAGACAAGACTCCATGGATATATCTAGACCATAAATGTCTTGTTTATCTTAACTTTGGTTGTATGAAATATGTCTTGTTCGTTTTTTAGTAATTTGTTTCCCTTTTGTTGTAATTTTGTCAAATTTTGTAAGGTGCTTTGTTAATTTGTTCTTTACTTTTCTTCTTCATCAGGTATGAACTGTGGTCCCTTGGTTTATTTCCTTCATTGTTCCTGGATACGTCCTCCTTGCCGTCGTCCTGGAGTTTTCCGTTCGGAGGCCCTCCCCCATGTGGCTCCACTATCCCCATCTTTATTGTCTCTTTGTGCTATGTCTTTTGGTTATGATTTTTTCACATCAAATGCTCCCTTTGTTTTGTCTTTTTGCCCCTGTTCTGTTTTTCCTTTCTGTTTTCCTTTCTTGTTCCTGTGTTATACGTTATGTACTTGCCTCTTTCTCATCCTGTATTTGATTTTATTTATTTCCATTCTTGGTTCTTCTCTGTACTTCTTATTTTCTTATTGCTCTTTATTTCACTTCACGTACTCTGTTATTCCTTAATGTTTTGTACCTTTTTTCTTTATTCCGACAATTTTCCTCTAATTTGTCTTTTAATTTCTCTAATCATCATATGATTTTTTACTCTTTGCTCATAAATATAACTGCTGCTATCCTTTTCTTTCTTCCTCTCTTCTCCTTTCATACGATTTCTTTTTACACTATCTACTTTTCTGCTCTATCTTCACCTTGTTCTTTTATCTTTGCTCCCTTTCATTCTTTTTTCCCTCAACACAGCATTTATACGCTTTTCACTGTATATTTAATAGCTGTTCATGTAAAGTTTAATAATTGTTCTTAGAGTTGTTACATGGAATGTTAAAGGGATTAATAATCCTATAAAAAGGCAACAGGTGTTAACCCATTTAGCTCGATTGAAAGTGGATATCGCTTTAATTCAAGAAACCCATTTGTCGGATACAGAACTTTCTAAATTGAAAAGATGTTGGGTAGGCGATGTTTTTTCTTCCCCAGCTCTAGGTAAGAAGAATGGTGTTTCTATTCTGTGTCACAAAAAGCTTCATATTTCAGTGACCCATCAAGAATCGGACTCTGATGGCCGTTGGATAATTCTTAAACTCCTCATTAATCAGATTCCCATAGTCTTTTTCAATGTTTATGCACCAGTAACTGTTGATAATGTATTCTGGACTCATATCTCTGATAAGCTTCTTTTATTTGACGATGATTACATTGTTTTTGGAGGAGATTGTAACCAGGTTCTGGATCCCATACTAGATAGGAATTCCTCTGTGAGATTTGTTAATTCAAAGATGCACACACAATTTACTTCCACCATGTGCAATAAATCTTTAATTGACATATGGAGATTATGTAATCCAGACCTTCGAGAATATAGCTTTTACTCCCCTCCTCATCACTCACAATCCAGAATTGACTACTTATTCTTAGTAAATTCCTCTCTCAACATGACTACACTCTGAAATTGGTTCTATTCTTATTTCTGACCACGCTCCTGTTTTTTTTTTTTTTTTTTTTTAAACCTTTATTGTACAGGGAAGGCTCACAAATACGGGCCTACAACCCAGCGGGCCGGCCACCACAGATAAGGATCATAATCAACAATACAGAAACGCATACAGAATATCACAACAAATCATACAGGAAATAAGGGCTAAAAGCCATATAGCAACCAGCAGGGACAGGATACGAGAAGGTTGATTTTCTAATATATAGAAACGGGTACAATAGGATAATAAACAGGTAGGAAGTCTCGGAGGGCCGTGGTGGGCCGCGAACAGCCATGGTAAAAGATACAGGAAAACTCAATAATGACAAATACCTATCGGTAAGGGCAGAATATGAGTCGCACCAGAAAAACAGTGGCAACTGCCGTTCAACGCCACCCACCACAATAAGAACATATCATATCAAACAGAGTCGAAAAAAGCTTATCAAATCAAGCCCTCCGTCCCACAACCCAGGGGATAAAGAAAAAAAAACCCACGAAAGGGGGGAGGAAGGGAGGATAAAGAGGGAAAAGGGACAAAAAGCGAAAGGAAGAACGCCACCTCAAGCATGTGCCCCATGGCAAACGAGGCCGGAAACCACAAATCGGTATACAGAACCGGTAGTAACCAGAGCAAAATTAAATAGTGAGCCAAAGTCACAGTAAGACCCAAAGGCCAGCGCATCAAGAACAACCCACCCAGGGAGACACATGCTGAGACCGCGTCCCGAAAAAGAGGACACACAAGAGCCATAGAACCAAAAAATAAGAAAAAGGAGGGGAAAAAACCCCCCCAAAGAAATGACAGACCCCCCCCCCACCCCGCAAGCCCACCCTGCACCCCTGCAGAAGGCTATGGCCCACCCCCCAGCAGCGTGCCTGTCGCCCTAATCAGAACCCGAAATATAGAAGAGCTAAAGCAAGATAGAACCATAAAGACAAAAAAGGGGGGGGAAAGAAGGAATAAGGGAGAAAGGAACACGGGAGAGGGCCATATAACAGAATCAACGGCTCCCACCCTCCCGTCCGAAACATCAGTGTCCACGGGAAGACGAAGAATTGAAGGATACAGAGCAGGAATACGACAAAAGTCCGACATGGTCATACCGTACTAATCGATCATCCAACCATTGCAAGACAACAGTCCACAAAGGCAAGATCGTCTCATCCCTGTCCTTTTCTTTCCAAATCTGTAGCAGTCCGCCTCACGAAGAACCAGACCACAAGGAACAGGAGGCAGAGAACAGGGAGGTCAAACTTCAAACCGCATAAGATGTTCCGTGCACCACTCGAATGATCCGGAGCAGTCAGAAACCATTGTACACAAGGCAGGCACAGTTCCGAAGATGATCCGAGGAAAGTCGACCCAGCGGAGTCAGCACAGGATCTACGATCGGCCATTCGAGGAGATGAAGAACAGGAAGAACCACCAAGACCGGCCCGGACAGGACCCGGCCCACCGACCCACAGCACAGGAGAGGACACATCACGATGGAGGGCAGCGGAACTCCGCACATCAGCAGAAACGGCAGCCACCGGGTCCATAATTTCCAGGATAGAACCAGCCGCACCTAGCAGCGACGTAGCCGCACACGCCAGGGGGGGCTCAAACGGCCCAGCGAAACGAGCCTCCTCCAGGTTAACAGCGGGTGCGGCCACAGGAGTATCCCAGGAGCGCAGGGCGGCGAGGATGTCCTTAAGTGTAGGAACACCTTTACAGTATCCGGTTTCTGTGTCACATCGTGGACCACCGCCGCCCATCTCGGCCCGGCTGAGATATACAGGGTCGGCCGCCATCTTGGAAGCCCGGCGGGGTCGCAGCGATCCCCGACCCCCGATCGGGCCACAGCAAGGCAAACGGAATTCAGTCGACCACCAGCAGAGGCACGTCCAGAGCAGGAAGGGGGGCCACCAGAAGAAGGAGGATCGCCGGCCCCCCAATGCCGCCGGCCCCGTTCTCCGAGTCCGGGCGGAGGCACTCAAAATGGCCGGACCGGAGAACAAAGGGGGGGACAAGCCACAATTACGGTCAGTCCCGTCAACAGAAGGCAGCGCCTCCACCCCAGGCCGCGGGACCGCCTGATCAAACCAGAAAGCCGCGACCGGCCTCTCTGCACAACCGCCTCGTCGGCCGAGTCCACTGCGCCATCAAGGGCCGGCCATAGCGTAGCGCCCCGTCCGGGCGCCGCCAAGGAGAATCAGGCCAGTCCGCTCCGGAGGTCCCGAAGCGAGCGAAGGCACAGTTCCGGAACCACGGCACCCAGAGACAACCGGAACAGACGGTAAGTGTCTATAAATCGCCGTAGATCCACAGCGTAGCAGAAAATGTCTTCCCGGGGCAGGATAGAGGCAGGATTTATGTTTCGTACAGGAAAGTTGACGGAGCCGAGCTAAAGCGCGGCCATCTCGGACGCGAGCTTGGCTCCTCCCCCCCACGCTCCTGTTTTTGTTGATTTTGACCTACTTCCCTTTACTCCTCATGCTGGCAGGTGGCGCTTTAATAATGCTTTGTTGAATGATCCTAATTTCATCGGCCAATTTAACGCTTTTATGTCAGAATTTTATACCTTGAATTCCACTCCGCCCTTTTCTCCTGTAATGATTTGGGACTCTTTCAAAGCTGCTGCAAGAGGGTTTATAATGAATATTGTTTCTAGGAAAAAGAGGGCTTTTGAAGCTCAATCCACTCAGATGCTTACCAACATTAAACACCTCGCTTACTATAAATTACATACTGAATCATCCTTAAAGAAGTTTATTGACGCCAAAATTACTTGTAATAAACTATCCATAGAGGCTGCTTCATCCTATCTTTTAAGAAGTAGTTCTCGTTACTATGGAGGCCAAAACTAAATGGGAAAATTACTAGCAAACTATCTGAAAATAAGACGAGATCGAACTAAGATAGAATCCTTCAAGAGCCCCACTGGTACTACACTGTTTAAAGACAGTGATATTTTGAATGAGTTTGTTTCCTTTTATACAAATTTATATACTCCGGAACAACACCCTTCTCCACAAGATTTGTCTTCTTATTTTCAAAATCTTCAACCTCCCTCTTCCTCTTCAATTGATCTTGACTCTTTAGATAAAGATATTACGCTAGCCGAGATTTCTCATGCTGTCTCTGTGTTAAAAAAGGGGAAAGCACCTGGTCCAGATGGATTTACTATTGAATTCTATGCCGCTTTTGCCACCATACTTCTCCCCAACCTTTTAAAACTTTTTAATCACTTCATTATTTCCGGTTCTTCTTCTGGTGCTTTTCAAGAAGCCATGATTTGTTTGATTCCAAAAGATAATAAAGATCCATCCCTTTGCAAGAACTATCGCCCAATCTCTTTAGTTAATCTTGATTATAAGATTTTTGCAAAAATTCTCGCCCTCCGTATTGACCCTATTTCACCTCATCTTATTGGCCCCGAACAATCAGGTTTTGTGAAGGGTCACTTATCTTCTGATAACTCAAGAATCTTTTTTAATATTCTTAGCAAAGCCGCATCTCTTACTTACCCTATTTCAGCTATAGCTTTGGACGCTGAGAAGGCTTTAGACAGATTTGGCTGGGAAATTATGTTTAAGGCCTTAGACTGGATAGGTCTGCCTTCAAAATTGATCTCCCTCATCTCTTTATTATATTCTGGCCCCAAGGCGTCTATTTTTGTAAATGGTAAGACCTCTGATTATTTTTCCCTTTCTAGAGGAGTAAGACAAGGTTGTCCATTATCCCCTCTTTTATTTATAATTGCTCTAGAACCCCTTTTAACTAAGATTAGGCAAGATCCTCTCATCTCTGGTTTTCAAATGGATACTGTTCATGTTAAATTATCTGCATATGCAGATGATATTCTTTTATATTGTTCTAATCCTTCCTCTTCTATTCCCGCTTTTCTTCATCAGGTAGATTCTTTCTCCCGGCTGTCCGGTTATCGTTTAAACTCAGACAAATGTGAGAGACTTCCCTCTTAATGTAACTTGCCTCAAACATGATTTTGCTCCGACAGGTTTCTCTTGGCAACACTCTAAAATAAAATATTTGGGCTTGTGGTTTGCTTCTAATATTTCTGACACTTTGAAACTCAATTTTGATTCCATTACCAAAACCATATCCGATGATATTGACCGTTGGCACCCTCTTTTTCTTTCTTGGTGGGGCAGATTAGACTCTATTAAAATTATGCTTTCTCCTCGGGTTTTGTATATTCTCTCAACGATTCCAGTGCATATCCCAGTTTTCTATTTTAAGAAAATTGACTCCGTACTCTCAAATTTTCTTTGGAAGAATAAATCACCTCGTATCGCTCTATCCTCTTAAAAAGCAGACAAATCCTCTGGTGGTCTTAAGTTTCCTGACTTCAAATCTTATCACTATGCTTTTTCCTTAAAACTATCTTCTCGCTGGCTTTCCACGGATCTTGGCCCTCATCCCCCTATTTGGTTATCTATTGAAAAAGCTTTTCTTTTTCCCTTTGACTTTGGCGAATCTCTTGCATTTACAAACTCGATTGCTTCTTTTCGTTCTCCTGTTATTTCACATACCCGTAAGCTTCTTACTCCACTCTTACCATCATCCTACCCTTCTCCCTCCTCCCTGGATCAACAACCCATTTGGCATAATTCTTTACTACCGATTAAGAATCGCACCATTTATTGGAAATCCTGGAGAATGAAAGGTTTATTTTGGATTTCTCAATTACTATTGGATAATGTTCCTTTATCCTTTCCTGATCTTCAAATGAAATCCTCACTGCCCTCTTCTTTCAAGGCTCAGCATGCCCTTTTACTACCCTCACTTAGCCATTATCTTCATTCTCTACCATCCTCTCCTGACTTGCCTTCTAAATGTTCCACTCTTTTCCCTTTAATAATCTCCTCGCCTTCAGCCTCTTCTCTATATAAGTCCCTACTTTTCTCTTCTGATAGAGATAAAACAAAGGCTTAATTAGCTTGGGAAAAGGATTTAAATGATTGCTGGTCAATATCTACTTGGGATAAACTTTGGCTCAAAATTCATAAAATTTCCCGGGCAGCTAATACCTCTCAAACTCTTTATTTTGTTTATCAACGACTTTTATTTACTCCAGCTAAACTGGCTTCTTTCTCCTCAGACTCTCACCCAACTTGTTGGTCCTGCCCCTGTACGCATGTTGATTTAAAACATATGCTGTTTGACTGTCCTCTTATATATCTCTTTTGGCAATCAGTCTGGTCCCAAATCAATAAACTTTTTAACACCTCTGTTCCTTTCTCCCTCTCCAACGTCTTTTTAGGTACCCTTTCCCCTCACTGGCCTCATTCCCTGTCAAATGTTAAATTACTAGATTTATTACTGGCAGTAGCACTTCACTTAATTACGCCCAATTGGAAGCAAGCAGACAAAGTCACCTTTAGAGCATGGTGGAATGTTGTTTGTTTTCATCACAGGTTGGATACCAATTATGTTTCTCCTGTCTCCCTTGCCATCAAAAGAGACCTCTTATGGCTCCCTTTGACTACATAGCTCACTAACATTTCCCTGGTCAATTCTGCTGATGAAGTCCGTAAGCCTCCATAAAGAATCTCATTGCCTCGTCTTGCCCTTTTTATTGTCTTAATATATCGCAAAATTTATTCTGTGTATTTTTTATGTCTCATTGGGTTTCTATATACTTTAACTGTTATGCATTCAGTGAATTTAATGTGATTGATATGTTTCTCGTACTTTGTTGATATAATTTATATATATATATATAGTCGGATAGACATATCCCTCTGCCCTTCCCCTTTTTCCCCTCCCCCTTGAATCCCTCCCTGTCATATTTCTTATAACCATTTTAAGATTCAATTTTTTTCTCTTGTACTTGTTACCTTTCATTTGTTTTTTTTTATTGCATAATAAACTTCAAACTTAAACAAAAAAGTCTGCAGGAATTCTGAAAATTAACAAGTGCCTTCCTACAAGCAAAATGGTAATAAAAGACAAAGAAAAGATGCCTTAAAAAATTATTTGAGACTTGGGGGCATATTTTCACAGAACTGCCTAAATAATTGCAGCAACTAAAGTTGCTGTGCAGCGCTGTATGAAAGGGAGCGGGGAGAACAGCATCATGTCTACTATGATATTCTGCTATTTTTCTCCACCCTCCCTGTGATGGCACACTTTAGGCTGCCTTTCGCCACAACCACATCTTTGTACCATAGTGTAAAGGGTGTGTGCTTCATGTCTAGCATAGCTTTTGCACTGGAAGGGTATCTGTCCTGTGAAAAATAGAATGCATAATCATAGTTTCAAACGTTTGTAAATTTGTAGGTGTGCTGTATATTGCAAACAAATGATCCTGCAAGAGTGTCTGGAGAGATGATTTTGATTTATTAAAATTGCTTCCCCAAGGTTATATACATTTTTGCACTAAAACGAAAGCACTGAATTTTGCAAAACTGTATTTTTCCTGTGCTTGACAAAACTAGGCCTAAATGCCATCTTGAATCTTAACACAGCCATTACATGTGTTTTCATTTCTCCTTTGATTGCACATAACCAAATATGTATCAGTATAATGCCCTGTGTTGACATGCTGTTCCAGTGGCTGCTGGTAGGGAACCGTGGTGGGGGCAGGGAGGGGGCGCAGGTTTAAAAAAAAAAAAGACTCAGCTGCTCATCACCGTCCAGTCACCAGCAGCAGCCTTTTCTCCATCCAACAGCTCTCCTGGTTCCCAGAAGCACCCAGGCTCCCAGGCACTAATAAGCCAAGACGGCCGGCCAAACCGCCATGCACACTTAAGGTGGAAGAGCATTCACGCCTCCTCCCTGTGACTCTGAGGGGACACAGCACAGCCCGCCCACCCTAACTCCACTCCAAGAGCCACTAAAAATAAAATGATAATAACTTCTGTTATTATCATTTCATTTCTCCTTTTACACTGCTCCAATAGCAGTGGGGCGATTGCTCCTCGGCCTTAACGGAGGAACCGCCACTGTGCAGATCTCGAAAAAAGCTGAAAGAATCCTTTTTTTATTAAATTTCAAGGTTTTTCCTGTCTGTTCTACTGTAGGCCCATTCATAATGTGAGAATGTCATTGTTTTGAGCGGAGCTAGGTTTGTACTGACATACACGATGACATTAATTCAAAAGGGGTTATATTAATATTCATTTTGGGGATAGTGTGAGGATGGTGTTAGATGATGCGCACCACATTTTGTATTTTGATTTGTCAATTTTTGTAATGACACCATCACTTTATTCTAACGCTGCACTTTTCACTTTGTATTTTGTTATATAAGGGCTCATGTGTGGGTGTGTGCCAAGCTGGCATGCCTCTACTTTAGAGAACAGGTGCACACTAATTTGGCTCTTGCTCAGTACTTAGAATTTCTAACTCTGAGATTAGACTTCATGTTATTCTCTTTATTGAATTTTTTTGGGCCTTTTGCTAATTGCCTATATTGATTCACCGTTCGTTTTTGACTATTATTGTTTTTGTCTTCTGTATTGCTCTTTAATAAACCTTCATGATTTCTAAACTTTACAGGACTTGAACCTTCTTGACATGAGAAGTGGTGTTTCTGATGTGATATGGAAGTGCAAACACAGGAACAGATAGTGAGCGGAACCCACGGACGGTCCGTGTAAGTACTAGACAGGTGGTCACTTTAGCAGGGGTCTGTACGCGTTGCCCGACATATAGTGCATATCATAAACTTCCGCCTCCAGGCTCGCTCGGCTGGTTGGCTCAGTGTGGGAGCGTCTGTGACCGGTGACCTATTTCACCGCAAATATCCTCCTCTAGCGGGAGTTGCTGCGGACGAATCCAATCGGGAGAGCGCCTGACTTGATGCAAACTACTCCTGGGGGAACGGGGAAGACAGTGGTACCCAACGGGCCGGTGAGGGACATCGGTGCGAATCAGGAGAAGACGCGGCTGCCATTTGCCCCTCGATGATGCACAGTGGGGAGAGGTGCAGGCCACCCAGGAAGGCATTGCAATGGCTATCTGGGAGCTGCGGCAGGCTCAAATACGGGCGTGATTTGCCAGGGCAATGTATATATTCAACCAATCTCTGATTCAAACTGAAATCGGCGCTGCCTGACTTCAAAATGGCGCCTGTGACTGACATAATGCCTCGAGATAACTCCGGACCCTCATACCAGCACGTCCCTCTACAGTAGCGGCGGGAGGCGTCACCTATTCCCCGACGGGCGCTGCATTTGAGCCTTCAGGAGCCCATAGCCCTTTCACACTTTGGAAAACTTCCAGCTTTGAGAACCACGGAAAGATGCAGATACCCACCTGAGACTGGGGACCGGCCGAATGGAACACCAGGGGCAGAATCTCTTGCCTGACTGTTGGCCCCCATGAGATCAATCTGACTCAACTTGCCTGACTATAACATGGCAGCCTATTCTCATTCCCTTTCCTATCCTGCCACCCTTGTCTTCTACACTCGCCAGTCTCTGGACTCAAAGACCTTCGTTCACTTCCTGATCTTCACACTAAGTCGGCTGAACATGAATCACATGGCCGATTCCCGGTGGAGCTGCTCCGATAGCTATAGGGGAGATTGGCTCTGGCACACCGCTATGGCAGTCACCTACCCAGCCGGACTTCAGACATTAGTCTCATCAGTTTCTCCGCTGCTGTCTCCTTCCTGTGGCCTCCCAACTCTCCTTGGTACTTTTTGGGTCTTGATTTTCTTGTTCGTTAATAACTGATCTTCACTCTAAGCCGGCTGAGCACGAATCACAAGGCTGATTCCCGGTGGAGCTGCTCCGACAGCTATAGGGGAGATTGGCTCTGGCACACTGCTATGGCCGTCGCCTACCCAGCCGGACTTCAGACATATGTCTTGTTAGTTTCTCCACTACTGTTTCCTTCCTGTGGTCGCAAAACTCTCATTTGGTCTTTTGTTGGGTCTTGATTTTCTTGCTCGCTAGTAACTCCTGTCTTGACTACGTAATCATGCTGTAACTAATGTGAAAGATTTGTAACTTGTAACATGCTGTTTCCTTATGTAAAGCGCTCTGATACCTCCGGGTCCAGCCAGCGCTATATCAAACTCAAAACTCATGACACATTCTTAATTGTTTGTGCAGATTTATTTGCTGTCAATGTGGATCTGCAGGGATACATTGCCTCATATTTTCTAAGGCCAACACTGTCTCCGATCCTGCATAGGTGCTTTATCTTAGTTTATCTGATAAGATAGCGTCAACACACTGTTGCAGGTATGGAGAAGTCTTAAAATTGACTCATCCTCCATGAGTACAAGAGCCAAGAGAAATCTTCCCCGGGGTTTCTAAAAATCCTAATGACTCTCAATGCATCACAGGTGACATCAATGCTATCACTGATAACATCACATATGATTGGTACAAAAACATATTTACAGATGTTCTTCACAAAGTTAATGTAGCTAAAAAAAAACTGCAGGGATACTGACAATTAATAGGTGCCCTCCCACACGTAAAGTGATAATAAAAGACGAAGAAAAGATGCCGTAAAAAATTATTTTAGAGATTTGGGGTCACATTTGCTCAGAACTCACGCAAAGCAGTGCAGCAACCAAGTTTCTGTGCTGCGTTACATGAAAGGGATAGAGGAGAGCAGCAGCATATGTACTATGATATTGTGCTATTCCCTCACGTGCTGGCACACTTTGGCTGCTTTTTGCCAAGCACACACCCTTGCACCATAGAGTGTTTGCTTCATGTATAACATATCTTTTGTACTGGAAGGGTATTTTTCCTGTGCAAGATACAATACTTAAAACATAGTTTTAAACTTTTCTAACTTTTTAGGTGTGCTGTACACCAAACTGGGGTGGCGTGGTGATCAAAAGAGTAATGGATTAAACCCAGATCTTAGTGACTGGGGGTGAATGTTTTCATTGTTCAGGATTCAGGCCATCATTTGTTCCTTTTGCTTTTGTCACCCTAAGTGGGAAGGGTATGCCCAGGAGTGGGCCCAGTGCTCACTGCGCTACTGGATTCAAGCTAGCCTGGCTGATGAGGGGTGATGACCCGAAGCTGGTCCCAGAATGCTTGTGTCTGGTCCAAGGAGGACTTGGCTTGGCAGTTCGGGCTGGACTGTTCCCATGAGGAATAGGGTCAGACTGATTTACATATGGCTAGGTCCAAAATGGGGTGGTGTGGTGAGCAAAAGAATGATGGATTAAACCCAGATCTTTGTGACTGGGGGTGAATGTTTGCATTGCTCAGCATACTGTCAGTCATTTGTTCCGTGTATATTAAAGCGTACATGCAAAGTTGGAAATGTTTGGTGAAAAGAAAACGTTTCTCCAATGTTACTCCTGATTGGAGGAGATGTAAATATTTGGCATAAAGCCCTGCCTACCTTGTTAAGTAGATAGGGCTTTGAGTCAATATCCATGGGTGGTTGCATGGGAGTACTCATGTACTTCCTATGGTATGCCCCCTTGAAGCAAGGTAGCCCACAACATAACTTTGCGCTAGTTTAAAGCTACCTTGCAGTGCGCAGGAAAGTCGATCCCAGCACAATACTTTGTGATGGGTTGCATGACTTTTGTGATCAGTATTAGTAAATCTGGACCAAAATGTTGTAGAACCAGGCTGTTGTTTTACATATGAAAGGAAGGCAGATCACTGATCATTACTAAATACCCCACCTTTACTTTAGATAGAGATGCAAATACACTGCACCTCTGACCAAAAATGTATTTTTGTATCTAGGATGTGCTGTTCTATGTTAAACACTATAATCTTATAACTAAGCAGTCCTATTACTGAGAAGTATCATTATAAATATATAGCGCGGTAACAATGCAGCCTTTTCTTACATATAAATAAGACAACTTGTAATGAATGGAATATCAGTGTACTGCAGCCTCAACTGTCAAAACTGCTTGAGAATCATTTGTACTTCAAGCCTACACCCCCATGTTATTGACATAAAGTGCTTCATTAGCGATGGGACATACGATATTATTGGTCACATCATATCTGATACCACCACTGATGTCATCTAAGATGCCTTGTGTGAGGTCATGAGCAGTAAATTGAAAGAGTTAAGATTAAGCTTCTCAACATAACCGTCGCATTGCAGCAGTTCTTTAGTGTACGAAAATGCCTCTTTTTTATTATCAACCTATTTATTCTGGATTGATGCTGATGGGTTTTGGCTCTGCATACTGGGATACTGCTAACCAGGCCCAGTGCATGTGCTTTGACCCCTAAAACATGTTGAAATTGGCTACACTCCTGATTTTCATATTTAACTTACCTATAAGTCCCTAGGATTCATTACAAAAGTGTACTCCGGGCCTGTAAGTTTTATTTCTGGCAGGCTGCAGCACATATTGTGCCACCACTAATGTGACAATGCAAAGCATGTCTCCAGGCCTGCCTCTGCAATGAGGTATATAGTTTTAAAACTGTTAATTTGATTTGGCAAAATAAACCTTTGACAGGCATTTTTTTAATGCATAGAAATGACCCCTAAGGTAGGCGGTAAATGCCTTATTACGAGTACGTCGGTCCTCAGAACCGCACTACTCGTGTTGAGAGTCCGACCACCGCCACCACTGCGGGTCCACCCACACGACCGCCGCCTCTGCCAGGATCCAGTATCCTGAGGCAATCAGGCACCGGAAAGGGACAGGAATATGTTGGCGGTGTCACTGTGGCACCTCGAAACCTATTCCGAGTTGACTTCCCACTGCCTATTTCATGGCGGTGTATCCGCATGAAAAGGTTGGCAGAGATGCAGCTAGAGGGGCCCTAACACGGCACCTTGCCGGTTCTGGGCCTGGGGTTGCGTGCGAGCGGGGCACATGTTGTGCCCTCCTGGTATTGCACCCCAGTTTCTGCATGGTGTGTCAGGCATGCCACATCATGTAGGAACATGCTGCAGGTGCTGCCATGGTGGCGGTCTGCTGTTAAGGCTCTTCTGTGAGCCTGACACAGCTGCCATGAGACCGTCACCACACCGCCCACCCATCCTGGATTAAACTTACTATCCGGCAGTCCTCCTGCCAGCAGAGCAGTGACGGTGCTGCAGGAGGAACCCCAAACTCGTAATAAGGTCCTTAAAGCCGAAATGGCAGGGTGCATAGTACATGTATATTCTATATTTACATGTCCTGACAGTGAAAAAACTGCAAAGCCGTTTTTCACTGTGGCAAGGCAGGCTCTGCCTTAGGAAAGCACTGGGTTACATGTTAACCCCATATAATGCTTAACTTTCGTTTGGGAAGAGCTAGAAAAATTATTCAGGGACACAGTTGAAAAGAAATTTAAAAATCCAACCAAACGATCAATTTGGATTTTATATTACTATTTTGAAAATAACACTTTAAGAAAGTTGTCATCCTTCTGCCTGAGCCAAATATGCCTTTCAGTCAGTGTTTACTGTCACCCATGAGCTGAATGACTCTTTGATTAGGTGTGAAGTGGCTCCCAGAGTTAAGACAAAGGGAGAGGGGTAGACCTTACCCTGACAGCATGGCCAGCTAGGCTGTGCCCAGGAACTTAATTAGCTTCAAAGGATGCCTACACTGTCATTGGTAGAGGTAGTTCACAAGTGGGCCTGCCCCCCCCCCCTCCCCATTGAACTGCTAGCCGGCTTAGCACTACTCCCAGTAGGAGAGGAGCTTCCTCCATAACCGTTTTTGAATGACCCCATTGAAGAATTCACCCATTATCATAGCCACACTTTTGGGAGGGCACAGAGAGCTGTGCAGATGGGAATAAAGGTCCTGCAATGTAGGTAGAGTGGGGCACTGTGCGATAGTTTACAGTAGTAAAGCACACAAGGGGGCATATGTACAAGGACTTAACGCCACCAGAACGTCACTTTTTACGACATTTTGGTGGTGTTAAGTCCATTGCCTTATTTAAAGCCACTTATCTTGGCTTATGGCCGCCTTGTAAAAAAGGCCCCCTTTCACGCTACAAGTAGCGTGAAAGAGGCAGGCAATGTGTTTTGCGGTGGGTGTTCCGCCACATAATCCATTGATTTTAATGCTGACCTGTATTTACAAGGGTGGCATAAATATGGGGCAGTGCCAAAATTTAGACCAAAAAAAACTGGTCTTAACATGGCAAAACGAGGAGAAATGTTTAATGTCTCCTTATTTTTGATTAAGCAATCCAGAACACTACACATATGTGAAAATTCCTGTTTCATATATTTTCTACAATATTGTGGTGGCATAGTGTAGATCTACTTGAGCACACCATACTTTCTGCATAAGATATAGTCACCTTAGACCTTACAGATGTGCTGGCAGTTTTGAATTACCACTGCAATCTTGTTATTCCTATTGTTCTCCTCGTTTTTGCTGTTTCTATGTGTGCTCCATTGCGCAGCACACATAGAAATAGCAAATCGCCATGAATGATTGCTTATGTGCATGAAGGTGTGCCGTTCCTCATATAAACAATCATTAAAAAAATTACGATTTGCAACTTCTATGTGTGCGGCACAATACAGCACATGTAGGAGTTATAAATTGCCATTCTGTGATTGTTTATGTGCTGGAAGGGACATCTTCCTGCACGTAATCACTCATTCTCCCCAACGCAGGCACCCCATGCACTATGATGCAAGAGTGCCTACGTTGGCGCTAGGCAGCTTAATTTAACGCCATCGATAAGGGAAACGCAGGAGTGCGCCATATCAGTGTAAATACTGCATTATTTTACCACAGGGTGTGGCGTTAGCAATTTTGCAGCTAACCCGCACTCCGCCGGTTCATTGTACATATGCCCCAATGTGTGCTGCAAAAGTTTGCAGGTTCAATGCTGGGAGCTTTTACTCATTTAGTTATGGAGTGGCAGGGAGTTGCCCCCACCTACAGGCTGGCACTGGGCATAAACATGGTACCCCCAGCCCCTCTTGAAAGCACTGCTGGATCTGTGGAAGACAGAAGAAGGAATGCACCTGCTGTTGTGATCTGTGACTAGAACCCTAAGGAACGAAGGTGCTCTCACCAGTGCCCTGGACAAAGAAGTTTACTCAATTGACCTCCTGTAAAGCTACACGGACATAAAAGCTGCAAGAATCCCGATTTCTTGCAGAACCCAGCTGGCCAGTTCTAACTGAACCTCTCCTGGACCCGTCTGGTAGCTTCTAGAGGAGTGAGACGCAATCTCCCAAGTGGCATCTTTAAGGGCCTGGTGTCGTACTTAGATAAGTGTCAGAGAGCACTCCTCCAGCCCAAACTGCAAAATCTGGAACTTTGAAACGGTTTGCCAACTTTTTCTCTGAAGACCAGGCAGGATACCGAGACCATTGTTGAGCCGAAGCTGTGAACGTGGAATTGCCAGTCTTATTCAACTTGCTGGTCTGCCTCGCTGTAAGAGATCTCACTTCCAGAAAAGTCTGAACATAGGGAGCTTGACAGAGTGCCGCAAGCCTTCCTGGGCATGGACATCAGACTTTGCTCCCATCAAGCTTTTCACACTTCATCAATGATCACACCTGGACCACAGAATTCAGCAACCCGCCGTCGTCGAACCCCGACTCGGATCCAGCTTGCAGCTTGCCTTGTAGGCGACTCATTGACCAGACCTACCTGGTCCTTGTAACCGACACACACTCCATGTGGTCAGCCGTTCTGGTCTCGGAAGATCAGTTGCTTTTTACCCATAAAATGTAATTTAAACTTTAAAAATGAATTTCTCTGTTTTCCCTTATTGAATGTTTGTTGCTTTGGTGTCATTTTGTTCATTAAAAGTTTCTCTATTTCTATAAATTGGAGAGGATTTTTTATTGTGTTGTGCTTTTGACTTTTTTATTGCTTGGATACTTCTAAATGCTTTTCACATTTTCTTAAATTAAGCCTGTCTTAATTTACTGTATTCTTTTCTGACCTAACAAGAATAAGTGACATTATTACTACTGGTGAACTACTTTCCACTCAACCAATAATCCACTTTTGATCGTAGCCATATGATGCCTTCAAAAGACATTTTTTTCTAGAAATATGCATACATATGTGCTTTTATATGTCCCTCTTCCATTATATCAATATTAATTGGAGATTACTTCAATAGGAGTTGCTGGGACTTGATGGGCTTCTACATTACTGGCGTTTTGCATCAACATATTGATAACAAAAAAATTAATTGACATAAATATCTTGGCCTAAATGTCCTTTACAAAAATATCATTCCAGCCGATGTAGATTTTCTATTTTTATCTAAAATGTGACAATATTTTTGTATACCATATTTTAAACTCGGTATTGTGGTCAGACGATATTTAGGCCATGATACTTTGGTAGCATACCTGGAATTGGAGGCACATTTATTTCCAGTTTAGAAGAGGCAAAGAGGGCATTCACACTAAAAGAGCCTGTCAGCAAGGCAAAGCACATTTGTATTTTGGGCACAAATTTATTTGACGGGATTTGTACATCTGAATGTAAAAATATATCTGCAGCCTGAATGGTAGAAAGAAAGAAGCTCCCGGCAGGCAATGACAGCCTCAAACACTAAAAAATGCCTTTAAAAATACATGAAATAAATAAACATAGAAATCGTGTCTGTGGATTGCGTCCTGCTGGCATGCCCATCTTTGATCTCAGTGTAGTTTTTATCTTGATTGTGGTGCGTGACAATTTGTGTATGGTGTAATGCCAAGTTTATACAGAACCCATTCTACACAACAGGAAATTGGAAGGTGCTAAATGTATCAGTAAATATGAGAGCGACATGGGGGAAGGCCAATGTCATTGGTGGTCTTATGTCAACAGCAATCGCTGCTTGTTATCCGGTAGTAAGAAAGAGGCATTGAAAAAAGGGATTGTCAGAGGGTGGGAGTATCCAGTGGTCCAGGGAGTCTGTTGCTGTGATTGCTAGGGGTGTATCATCAGCTCATGCTAACCCTTTTCTGAAGTTCTGTGCTATCATTTGGCTTAGCAGGGAGTGAAAAATACCCCACAGAGCCAAACAAGGAGAGCGTCGGTATCTCGACAAACAGCTGCCTCGTGGTCGCCTACTGGTGCAGTCTGCGCCTCAGCGACAACGGGGGGCTAGCACGATTTTGAGCTCGTGTTTGATTTAATGGCGCCTTAGCTTCACAGATCAGGCTGCGTTGAGGAAACTGACGCGTAATCTGGGCCGGCTTTAGCTGCTGGTGGCGCCCGGTGCGACAATAATTTTTAGCGCCCCGCATGACCTCCTCCTCAGATTCCCTAACACCGGCAAAAGGACCATCATCTCTCCATAGCACCTCTCTCAAATCTATTTCATTTGTTTGAAAGTGCTGGTAAAGGCTGGTTTTACTAATCCACTCAGCTACTCGCTTTAAATACAGATTTGTTCTTTACAGCAGGCATATTAACCCTCTGCGCTATTTTATGTCCAGTCAAAGCTGCCCCTAGACAAAACTCCCATCTCTCTCTCTAGCAGGAACATTAATCACAAGAGTTATCTTGACATTTTTATTGCTGCCTGAAATCTGGACTCACAAGGAACTCTGCATCAGCTGCTTTGAAATCCTATGTTATTGCTAAGCGCAGCACCCTCACCTGAGGTCAGTGCCCAGTGCGGCCGCACCGGTCGCACTGTCCTAAAGCCAGCCCTGCACATAATATCCATCTTGCAGCCAACTGTGGTGGGAATTCCAATTACGTTTGCTTCACATCACAATGCATGACAACAAATGAGATGGTAAAATATAACTGTTGGGTATTGTATTTGTTTGTAACACACAGTGTCCCATATCTAGAATTTGGCAGACAGGGTACTTGGTCACAACCCTGGCGGAGTACCATATTTATCAAATTGACAGTCAGCTAGTTGAAGTTAGAGTTGGTGGACTATCACGGTTCCGCACCACAGCGACTACTAAATCCACATGTGTCTGAGGTATAGGGGCCTCAGTCAGTCCACCTTATTTATGGTGGACGGTCTGTGGCATTTTTTTCTGTTCGCAACCTCCAGGAAAAGCCTGGCAGTCCAGAACAGAAAACAATTACCTCCATACTCTGGGAGAAAACTAGGGTATGAGGGTCATTCGTTGTTTTTGTTTTACTAAATAAACTCTCAACTATCAGCAAAATTTCAGAGCCATCAGAGGTGTTGGCAACTTCTGTGAAGGCATTGAGATGTCCACCAGGCAGGAGGAGGTCTCTAAATATAGCGGACTGCCCGCCAAACTCTAAGCTCATACTCCTGTGTTCACCGTGTCTATGTAAAATCAATAACAATATTTTAAAAAAAAAGTATCTCACCTGTAAAGTAGCTAGAAAAACATCAAATAAAACACATATACTTCACTGTCCAAACATGTTTTACTCTGAAATGCTGTTGGAGGTGCACAATTTGACATAATATTAATAGGAAAAATTCAACTAATAATCCAGCTGTGGCATTTACAAGAAGCATGACAACTAGCCCACATGTAAAAAAGAAGTAGAGAGATAAAGATTCAAATATGATAGAAAATAAAATGGAAATGTTTGGAAGTAATGAGTTTAAGTGAAGGAAACGAAACCAAAGAGGGTATTAGAAAGTATAAAACAAAATAGAGAAGATTAATGCCTTTCAATGACTCCTTTTGTTTTGTGAGCAAATTAGACTATATTAAATAACCACTATACTCCACTCTTGCAGATCTTGTGACAAACTATTAGTGAAAAAATATTATACCCTACAGAGAATTTATAATATTGTCAGCTTCCCAGGTGTCTGTCCGATATACTTTGCGAAATCCAGAAAATCCAAGCTTGTCCTCAAACATTATGTACGATTCAGTCTTCTGATTGGTCCAGATTCTGACAATACCTAAATTTACCAGATGCCGTAATGTCACAAGGGACACTTTATTCCAGTTTGCTTTTTACTTCTACTCATCATTCAACATTCGTGCATTTGAACTTTATTTCAGCTGGTTCTCTTTAACCAGGACTACACATCCAAGAATTCATTATGTTAAATGCCCATGTTTGGTACACAATAACATAAACCAAGAAGGGAGGTAGAGCTATTCGTTGGATTTGCGCTCCACTATGATACTTAAATAAACAAAAGAAATCCAACATCAAGAGGGGAAAGAGGAAGAGCGATCAATGGATATTGAAGCACTCAGTGTTTGATAAAATACCCCTCACACACCAAAAGGCCCCTTGGTGTCATGCTTCATCATTGGGGTCTTCGCACCCCTCTATCGGGATGCGGCGTGCTGCGACCTACGGATACGCGGGAGCACTTTCAAGTTGGCTATGTGTGGTGTACAGTGTGTGGGGTATGTGATTAAAGTGAGTAGGGAACGTGGTGAAGGAAATTTAAAAAGTACCTGGCGCTGGAGTGAAAAAAGTTTTATTCCGAACTCTGGCTGGTACTATTAAAAACAGGTGCAGGGCGAGATCAATCTGTTATGTTAATGAACAGGATCTCTGGTGTGCTATGTTGTCGACATGTTTCGGAGACAAGCTCCTTCTTCAGGACAGGGGCACAAACTCCCTTCCCTACTCACGTCTTCTTCTCCAAAAAAATGTGTAATTTTTACAAAAAAGTGAAATTCTTGTAGGAATAGGCTAAGTGTGCCTACAGCGGTCTGCTACAAGTGCAATGACCTGTAGAAAGACAAAAACCAAAAAACTAATGGTTACCCATGTAGCGGGTAGTTCCAAGAGGCGCAGTCGCCTGGAACCACACCATTTGCTTGTTTATAAGCTTGTGAAAAAAGGGACTCACACCACATACAACAAAAAACACATATAAACTAGGATTTTACTGTCAGTTGTACTCATACTTGTGAAGCCTGGTTGGTGGGCTTCATGAACAGCGCGTTGGGGTGCTGCTCCAATGGCTATCTGTAGTAGAGAATGATGTAGCTGTAAATTGCAATTCATTCTCACTTACTTTTGTAGATAAAAGTGGATTTCTCGTAGGATGTTCTTTTTTAGATGATATACTCACAAGGTCTGGACACTCTGATCGCCGCCTTACCCTTCACGCTGCTCCGCTGGTATGGAGTCATGCGAAGGACATGGGTATTTATTCCGCATGCCAGCCATACAGGGCGATCGTATGTTACTGCTGCGTTAGCATAGGATCAGCGTCTGACTGGTTGAGTTAGTGCACCGGGACGCCGCTACTTCCTTACGCATGCGCAGTTCGGTGGCTGGTTGTTCAATCCTTAGCGCATGCGCGATGGTCCCAAGCGCACTGAGTTTTTTCAAAGGAGCGCGATTGCGGTCCATGCGTCTACGAAGCGCCACGCTTGTCTGTAGAATGGAGCTGCGTGTGGACAGCGGCCTTATTCAGCGGTTTTGTAGAAAAAGCAGAAGCAGTATATTTCCGCTTGCCACGGTGTGATATGATTGGTGGCAATCGATCGTGACAAAGAATCTCTTTGGAATCCTGTTATTAAGAATAAAGGAATTTTGTTTTTTTGCTGTGTTGCTGTGGTTATTATGCTGATAGTTGGCTCCAGGGCACATCATCATTAAGCCCATTGATATGGGTGCCCAGACGGAACACCAAAAGGAACAAAGATGGGTGTTCCGTCTGGGCACCCATATCAATGGGCTTAATGATGATGTGCCCTGGAGCCAACTATCAGCATAATAACCACAGCAACACCTGTGCTGCAGTTCACACAGCAAAAAACAAAATTCCTTTATTCTTAATAACAGGATTCCAAAGAGATTCTTTGTCACGATCGATTGCCACCAATCATATCACACCGTGGCAAGCGGAAATATACTGCTTCTGCTTTTTCTACAAAACCGCTGAATAAGGCCGCTGTCCACACGCAGCTCCATTCTACAGACAAGCGTGGCGCTTCGTAGACGCATGGACCGCAATCGCGCTCCTTTGAAAAAACTCAGTGCGCTTGGGACCATCGCGCATGCGCTAAGGATTGAACAACCAGCCACCGAACTGCGCATGCGTAAGGAAGTAGCGGCGTCCCGGTGCACTAACTCAACCAGTCAGACGCTGATCCTATGCTAACGCAGCAGTAACATACGATCGCCCTGTATGGCTGGCATGCGGAATACCCATACATGGAGACACTCCCGTTTCCGCCCAATTAACGAAACAGAGTATAAATACCCATGTCCTTCGCATGACTCCATACCAGCGGAGCAGCGTGAGGGGTAAGGCGGCGATCAGAGTGTCCAGACCTTGTGAGTATATCATCTAAAAAAGAACATCCTACGAGAAATCCACTTTTATCTACAAAAGTAAGTGAGAATGAATTGCAATTTACAGCTACATCATTCTCTACTACAGATAGCCATTGGAGCAGCACCCCAACGCGCTGTTCATGAAGCCCACCAACCAGGCTTCACAAGTATGAGTACAACTGACAGTAAAATCCTAGTTTATATGTGTTTTATGTTGTATGTGGTGTGAGTCCCTTTTTTCACAAGCTTATAAACAAGCAAATGGTGTGGTTCCAGGCGACTGCGCCTCTTGGAACTACCCGCTACATGGGTAACCATTAGTTTTTTGGTTTTTGTCTTTCTACAGGTCATTGCACTTGTAGCAGACCGCTGTAGGCACACTTAGCCTATTCCTACAAGAATTTCACTTTTTTGTAAAAATTACACATTTTTTTGTAGAAGAAGACGTGAGTAGGGAAGGGAGTTTGTGCCCCTGTCCTGAAGAAGGAGCTTGTCTCCGAAACATGTCGACAACATAGCACACCAGAGATCCTGTTCATTAACATAACAGATTGATCTCGCCCTGCACCTGTTTTTAATAGTACCAGCCAGAGTTCGGAATAAAACTTTTTTCACTCCAGCGCCAGGTACTTTTTAAATTTCCTTCACCACGTTCCCTACTCACTTTAATCACATACCCCACACACTGTACACCACACATAGCCAACTTGAAAGTGCTCCCGCGTATCCGTAGGTCGCAGCACGCCGCATCCCGATAGAGGGGTGCGAAGACCCCAATGATGAAGCATGACACCAAGGGGCCTTTTGGTGTGTGAGGGGTATTTTATCAAACACTGAGTGCTTCAATATCCATTGATCACTCTTCCTCTTTCCCCTCTTGATGTTGGATTTCTCATGTTTGGTACACAACATCATCTGGCAATATTTCTATGAGATAAATTTACAGCGAGTGACTTCCATTTGAACTCATTTACATAATCCGTGTTTAAACACCATTTCTGGCAGGGGCCAGGGTCTGTGTTGGACACCCCTGTTTTAGTAGTTGCTTGTTCCTGCACTATTATGTTGGCTTTCCTTGCCACATAATTTAGTAAACTTTACACCTACTTTTGGCCGATACCCAATTACAGTGGCCCTGAGGGAAAGGACTGCTGTTTGATTCTCTCAGTTCTCTGCTGGGGAGTGTTGAGTAGGTTCGGTTGTAGCCGCCCTCTTTTAGGATGCCCTCCCAGTCCAGTCTGAAGGACTGTCTCTGTTAGAGCGGAAGTTGTTTCAATCACTTCTTTTTATTGTGACGCGCACGGTACTACTCATGCAGAATGGCCGACTCTCATCTCGCGCCATAGTTTTCTTTAATTGTTAAGTGCTCCGCAGTCCCCTCGGGGAGCAATATATTTGCACTTTAATATTTTTTTTTAAATATAGTAAATAATTCATTTAGTCCTTCCATCTTGCCCAATTACCCTGATTGTCAGGTCATGCCCCAGGGTCACAGGTTTGTTAGATACGTCAAGGTTTTTCAGACGAAGGTCAGGCAGGGCAGTGCTGACACGGCCCTCGTGCTCCCATATTTACAAGAGTTACCACACACTTGACGCCATGTGCGCATCGAGCGCGCGCCGTTTCATATTCATCAAAAAATATTGGCAGCCGTAAATATTGCTTTGTTTGACAATGACAGAGACATACTGTTATTGCAGTAGCTTGAAACGCTATCCTGGGATTGTTTAGTTATTCAGTATTGCAGGAATGATGTATGAAATGTAAAAATGAAAAAAATGAATTGATTGAATATATTTTAAGGCACACTCAATAGTGCGAGTAGAATAATCTAACAAACTGATGGAGGGAAAGATTTTTTAATTAAAGTCTTTTATTTTTTATTCCAGTTTCTATAAACAAAACCATAGCAATAAATACAGCATAAGCGATATCACTTTGGTGAACCGCAGCAAGTTAAGGCCTTCTGGGGCCCTAATATGTCAAAAGCGTACCTTAAAACAGGTGCGCCTGGTGCAAACAGGGAAAGTGCACCCTATTACATGGAATGGACTGCCCCCAGGGCAGCTGCAAACTCATGCTCCCCTGGGGGGCAGCTCAATCCTGTCAAAAACCAGGCAGCTACTTTGAAGCCGCTCCGTGTTTTCACTGTTCAGGCGGCACCCACCTGCACTTTCAAAGGGATTAGAGATGCCCTTGCAGGAGGGTGCAGTCGGTGACTGCACCCGCCTGCAAGGGAATGTCTGAGGGGTACACAGCCGCGGCCGGCAGTGTGAGTACCTGCAGGGCGGTGACATGGAGTGGGGGGTAGTAATGTATGGATTACGGAGTTTTACAGGTAAGTAAACGTTTAAATAAATAAAACGAATTTCGTTGCGCGCACTGCATCGCATTTGAGAATGCAGTGCACTCAACGAAATTCGTTTTATATATTTAAATGTTTACTTACCTGTAAAACTCTGTAATCCATACATTTCTACCCCCCACCCTGCACCTCCCCTTGCCACGTCACCGCCCTGCAGGTACTCCCACTGCCGACCAGGGCTGGGGGTACATAGGACCCCCTTTCCTCTCCCAGAGGGCTGCTGTCAGTGTGCTTCCCGACAGCTTCTTTGCCTCTGCGCCCACTTCTGTAATACGGCGCAGACGCAGAGGATTCCCTCATTTGCATGGGGTACGACCCCATGCAAAGGAGAGAATGCCCCCTGAAGATAGCGCTGGCGCTTTATGTGTGCCAGCTCTATCAGTGTTACAGAAGGGGACGCACAAGGGTCTGTGGCCCCTTATGTAATTCCAAAGTGCCCCTGAGGAACGCAAAGTGGGCACCACCGCCTGTTACCCCCCAGGCACTCTCTATAATACAGCCCTATATGTCATGAATCGGCACGATTTAAGTAAGTAACCCATACCAGTAGTTACTGAAGAACAACTTTGTTTTGTGTTATACCCTCATGGCAAAGATGGTCAAAATGTTGTTAAACCAGAGGGAGATTGGGGGAGGGTCGCTTAATTCCAGTATAAGGCATTGAGCAATCCGGTCTGCTTTTCCCACTTCATCCCAAGGATAAATGTTCTCGGATCTGCAAGGATGGGATAGCCTAATGGGCATTTCACATGCCCAAAAATGTATTTTCAGTAAGTTTGAATGATTTCCCAGGACGCAATATACAAATATATGTCTCAGTAGCCTGATTGCATCTCCAACAAGTATCTGAGACTGTGGGATGCATACGTTGCAAGCGCACCGGTGTGTTAAGTACCATCAATATAATATTTTATATGCAGATTCCCTTATAGTCTCTCCCACTGCTTAGTGGAGATGGTCATTTCAGTATCCCTTCCTCATCTTCTCTGAAAAGGAGATTTACGTAGGGGTTTGCTGATGTGGAAAGCATTATATGTTTGAGATAGAAGCCCTTGTAGCCTGTAAAAGTGCAGACCAGTTTCTCAAAAAGGGGTGAGGGTACAAGCTGCAGCGAGGGCATTAGGATGACATAACGCCCAGTATTGCTACTGAAAGGATTGCAGGCATGCCGATTCGGCTACCCGATAGTCCTGCTTGCATTACAGAAATTATTTAATATATTCCCCCTTTAAAAAGATCACTTATGTTTCTGAATTCACCCTCTGACAAGTCACAAAGGCGAGAGCTCCGACTTTCGGGGTAAAGTCTGGATTTTGCAAAATTTGGAGCGTTAGGCGAATGGCCTATAGTAAGTCCCACCCTGACAGCTAGCTGATCCCAAATTTCCAGAACCGTTATTAGCGGGTGGGCAATTATGCCCCATTAGGACTTTGTGGACATGCAGGCTAAGGTAAAATCCCATAGTTGTCTGCAAGCCACTGCACAGTCCATGTAGAGCCATTTTTTCTCACTTTCCCTCTTTACCCATTCAGAGATGGAACGCAGATGTGCTGCCCAATAGTAACCCACTAATTTGGGACACTTAGTGGGTTACTAATGAGTCATCATTAGAAGCAAGGCCCCAATTTGTGTTTTTTTGCTACTCCATATGAAGGTGATCATTTTTTTCTGAAGCGAACAGGTGTCTTTGATTGGAATAGGTGTTGGGAGGGATTGAAATAGGTATAATACTCTTGGTAGGATGTTCTTCTTGACTATTTTTATTCGACCTAGCCACTATATGTATAGGGGCAGCATCGGCGAATATCGTACATAATTTCCTTGTGGAGTTTAGGCCATTTTGAATTAGTCCATCCTTCGAGGTAGCATGCAAGTGATAGGCCTAGAAATTTAGGGCCTCATTTATGAGGACTTGCGTCAATTTTGTGCTTCTGATGCGTCACTTTTTGTGACACATCGGCGGCGTAAAACATGCCTCATGTTGCGCACTATTTACAAAGTGACGCATCTAAGCAGATGCGTCACTTTGTAAACCCCTGCACTACATTATACCTGTGTCAGGTATAATGTATGCAGGGGGGGCGTTCCTCCGCAAAAAGCCCCGTAGAAGTGACGCAGTGAAATCTATGAGATTTCACTGCGTTACTTCTAGGATGCCATTGCGTCAATATCTTGCGCCAGCATCACAGCAGGCAGGCGTAAGACTGATGCAGGCCCTTTCACATGGGGCTTGCCCCATGTGAAAGAACACATTGCTGGAGTTCGCCACTTTTGTGACACACTGCAGCGATGTGTCACTTTTGCGCTGACAGATACGTCAGAAATACTGACGTATCTGTAACTCCTTGCGACATGATGCGTCATACATTAAATATGACGCATCCAGTAAGTCACAAGGAGTGCGCACTGAGAAGTGACGCATCGCTGCGTGAGGCCCTTAATGTAGTGAGATTCCCAGTGAAAGGGAGCAAATGTTTGCAACCGAGGTAGCCCTGTTGATGGGATTGAGAGATTAAAACTGTGCAATTTATGTGTAATTATTTTAATTTATGACACTGATTCAAACCTATCGAGAATAGCAACGACCTCTGAGAGGGACTCCAATGGGTTGGTCAACGTGAGAACTTCTTTTGGGGAAAAAAAGCTGTATGAGTGACACCCTCGACAGGGATGCCCAACATCTTGAAGCAATCCATAGAGAGAAGGAGTGAGAATGGTCAACCTTGTCTAGTCCCTTGCGGTAGTGGAAATGTATGGGAGTGCAGTCCGTTGACCGACAATGAAGCCACTGGGGCTTTTGTAGTCTGGCACAATCCTGCTCTTCATCATCGGCCTCAGTTGGATTTTGACTAACACCACAGACAGGGTGCACCAGATAACCTGAAAAAACGCTTTTGCTGCATCAAGTGAAAGGATGAGCAATGGAATTTTTCTTCTATGCTTTTTTCTGCTAGGTGAGCAAGCCTACGTATATTTTCAGCTCCTTTTTTATAGTGAATGAACCGAACCTGATCAGTATCTATCAGCCCTAGTAGTTGGAGCTCCAGGTGCACAGCCAGGATTTTCTTTAATAGTTTAGCATCAGTATGGAGAAGTGCGATGGGCCTGCAGGAAGGGCAAAATGTGGGGCTTTAGCTGTTGGCGCGATTGCAACCTCTCACACAGTGGAAGACAGGTCAGACGAGACCGTGAAATAATTGTAAAAGTAAGTGATCGCCCAAGATGGGTGGGAAGATTTTATAACTCTGTAAAGCAGGGCACAAGTCTTAAAAAAATAAGTGGGGGGACGCTGTCACTGGAAGTGACGTCACGACAGGAAGTGACGTCATGAAAGGTGGCTTGCATCATCGAGATCATTGTCTTCCCTCGCTCTCCCCTTAGATGCGATTGCATCTTAGAAGCCAGCTCTGGGAGTGTCAGACGGGCTTGGTTTTAAACTTACACTTCATGCGTCAGTGGGGATTTTCTTACACATGCAGGGCTCGATCTCGTCCCAGAGAGGTCAAAGAGAGAAGTCCAGCAGTTTGGCAGGGGGGACGGCGTCCCCCCAGTAAAATAAGTGGGGGGATGCCATCCACCCGCGTGGTACCCCGACTCGAGCCCTGCTGTAAAGGTATTCCATTTGGACCTTTCAACTACCCTAGTGGCATGGCTTACAGAGCACATCTTAGTTACTATCAATGGGTGGAAATGAAAAAGTGTACAGTTTTAAGCAACTTTACGCTTAGATTTTCTGTACAGACGAAAGTTGTAAAGTTACTCAAAACTGTAAGAGTAAATTACACATGCTAATTACTCACAGGTGTAAGTTACCTTTGTGAATAGTCCTGTATGTGTGCTGAGACTTCATATGCAAGGAAGCATGTTAGTAACACTGGCAGATGGATGTAAACGCACATGATGTGACATACTTGGAGCATGAGAGGGCTCAGAGAAATCAACCAAAAAAAAAACAGAAGTCATACTGCAGGTTGCTTGACTGTGCTAGAGAATTGGCCAGCCATTTCATTAATAACTACGAATTGGGCCAGTTGAAATGGTTGGTATTTCTTTCAAACAAGGATGGCAGCCATAGAGGTGAAACAAAAGCTGTAAGTACCCTTGCAGCTCATTTAGGTAGCATGGGCAGAGCTCAAAGAGCTGTCCTGCTAAATGTGTTGGAAAGTTTCCTTTAAAACGGCAAAGGAACAAAAAGTGGTAAAAGTAGATCAGCAGTAAAAAATAATGCGAAGACAACAAAAAGGCTAACAATGCAGACAACACAATCACAAATTCTGTTTTCTGTGTTGTTTCCAATTATTTGCCCCAGTCAGTAAATTGGGGGCAGTCAGTACGCCTCATTAATTCTATGCACACATTTTATTCTGGACTGATCAATCCCATGGATGCAGCCAGGATTAGGTTGCCTCACTCTGGAAGTTCATCAAAATCCTTAATATTACTCCTTTGGCAATTACAGCTCAAGACTGGCAACTGGCACTCAGCAGCAATAGCTGGGCACGATATGGAATTGTGCATGAGAACATTTGTATGTATGTGATATTTCAATAGTGTGGACTTTGCCAAAAGGCATTGGAGCGCTGTGCCGGGTCAAAGGGATTGAAGAGATAGGTGGGTTCTGGGAGCAGACATGGAATATTGCTGAATGGTTATATAGTCTTCTTTAAAAAGGTGCACCTTCAGCTCTTTCCTAAATTGGAGCAGGATTGTGGTGGTCCTGATGGATACAGATATATAATCCCAGATCCTGTTTGCAGCGAGGTCGGAGGCATATTGCCTTGTTTTGGTTTAACACTTCTTTGCCTCCAATCTGATAATGTCCTGGCTGGTCCTTGACTACCACCGAAGATAGGCGAGATGTTAGTCGTGGCAGCTTTGTAAATATTGCAGCTAGTTTTGAAAATAGTGGGGCTCAGCAACGGAGCTAAGTTAGTTCCATCAAGATGGGCCGAAGGGGTCATATTTCTTCAGGCATTGTGCAACATGTCCTACGGGATATAGTAAGCCCTTAACATGTGTGGGGGCAGTGCGGAGTCTGGGAGGCCATGGAGAAAGGTGTTGCCAACATGCAGGTGCAAGAGCAATAGGACTTGACCACTCCTGTAGTCGCTTTCGGGGAGAAACAGTTTCACTTTATGTAGTAGAGAGAGCTAGTTACAGGAGGTCTTCATTTTCTTCGCAATGTGTTCCTTGAGGGTGGGTAAAAATTGGGGTTCAAAGCTGTCAAGATTCATGTCATTAAGTCAGGGTTGAAATAATAGTTGCTTTTTGTTCTTAGCAAATGGCAAGAATTAGGGGTTGGTTTGGTTAAACTTTGGCCAGGTCTGGATGATGTACAGGTAGTGGTTTAGCCAGTGGATGCTGGGAGCAGAGAACGCTAGTTGTGTATCACTGACAAAGGGGAGGATTTTGCTGCTCTTATTGTTGATATGAGCCCCATGGGGCTCATGTAGTGGTTAAAGATGACAGGAGACAAGCTGGAACCTGGTGTGACTCCACAAGTGATAGGAATCCTCTGGAACCAGGAAATGGACATTTGAACAAGGCGGTGTCAGTTTCAGAGGTAGGAGGAGAACTATTGAAGGACGCTGCCAGTGAATCCCTTTCAAGACTTTGGAGAAGTGTCATCTTGATCCCATCTGAGATATAATACAAGTGTGTTATAATCATATGTAGTCAGCACTCAAATATATTCTGTGTAATTAACGTTACTAATGGGAGTGGAGCATTGCTTATTTAAAGTATTCCGCAATGAAATACTCATATATAGAATGTGAATAATAAATGTTTATATGACAATTACATATTAATGTGATAGGATAAGTTAATATAAAAATGTCCTAAAAGGAAGTTATTAACTAGGATGTATGTGAAATAATGTTTAAACATATATACGTGTAACAAGAATTAATCTCATGTATATGCATTTAGAATGACATTTTTATAATTCATTATGATTTATACATGTACTATGAAGCTTTATTTATTATATGTGTACAAATGTACTTATATTCTGAAACCCTGTGCACTATTACGTTTGCCCAAAGTAGGCCTCAAGAAGACACAGTTCAGGTGTAGGCCACGTTGAGACTTGACATTTAATTCGCATTTGACTTTCAATGCGGAATGCATTTTGCTTGTATTTTGTTTCCATTGCAGGAATGGAGAAAGAAAGCCTCATTAGTTAGCATAGAAGGGTTTTGGTTTCTTTAGATTTCAAGGTATGAGAAGATGGAGTTGGCAAGGAGAAGCGCGGTAACGAGAAAGGAGGCGAGTTCTCATGGGAAGTGCAGTTGCAACTTATCGATGCGGGAAAGGTGGTGAAAATATCCAGTTGCGCCAGAGCTATGGAAATTCACCGGCAAAGATCATATGGGATTGTCTACTTTAACTGTACCCATTGTTGGAGTGCCTTCTACTGAAGACTCGAACAGCTGACGCCTTTCTGATCTCACCCGTACCAAATTCTTCTTAGTCTAGGGTTGCCCTATTGAGGTAGCCTGGGCAGTGGCGGCTTCTCCCGGAAAGCAGTAGTGGATGAGTAGGGGGAGAGGAAAGTTTACATTTGTAAAAAAAAGATCATTTACTTGGCAACTGGCTGGCCGGCTGGTGGCTAGCTGGCCGGCCGCCCCCTGTCTTCTGTCCTCTCTGTCCTTTTCCTGGCTTCTATACGAGCAGTAAGCACCCAGACTCCCCATAGCTAATCACGATGCTACAATGGAGTATTGTGATTGGTCTGAGTGCTGTGGTTCGGCGCTCAGATGCGGAATGGGGGCATGGGCATGTTCTCCACCCAGGCTTTAAGCAGCCTCGGTGGAGAACATGCAAAGTGTTCATGACTGTTTGGCCGGCCCGAGACGGCTGGCCAAACATTCATGCGCACTTAAGAGGGTGCCCACCACTTCTCCCCACCTGTGCGGCCCAGCCCCACCCCACAAAATTGACTCAGCTTGGAAAAAAAAATAAGAACAGCACGTTATTAACATTTTATTTTTCTTTTTTTGCAGTGCTGAAAGGCTGTGGGACGATGCTCCTCTGCCTTAGCGGAGGAGACGCCCCTGAGTGTAGGGAAAGAAAAGTTGCCCATGCTCATCCAAGCGAATCATCCGATGAAATTTAATGCACAATTATTTTTTCTGATCAACTGCATCATCCTCATAGAGTTAGTCATGTGCTTTGTATTATTTAAAGCGTAAATCTCTTAAGGAGATTTTGACTTATTTTGATTTTAATGTATTTTTATATGATTATGTTGAGATTGGTCTACTTTGGTTTATTTTTAAATTTAAAATCAAACCCTACTAAACTCAGATTTAGTTGTTAAATGGATTATTGTGTGTCCTCATTGGTTGCACTGTATTGAGATGTTGACAAGTGATAGTTTTCTCCCTCTACCTCTCATGCTGCTAGAAAGATCGCCGCTCTGGAGATATGTTTGACTGGGACCGAGCTCTAACAGCTTCAAGGTGTGGTACCTGGAAGTATCTTTCCTTGATACAGTCCAAACTATTGAGTTAGAATATTTTGCTTGGCTGAATTAATATATGTATACCAAAATTGAAAAATGCTGGCATCCCTGTCTGGTGCACTGATGTGATTACTAGTGGTAAACGGGCAAAGGGTGGCCTAGTGTTTCTTGACCGACTTGGTAACCATTCTGACACTAATATTAGTAGCTCCAGATGATTTTCTTTGAACATAAGTAGCTCTTATTACAGAAAATGTTAGAGACCCCTGCTCTAGATCATTGCTTTTGCATTTAATCACTTTTCATTCAGGTAAGATGTAAGATTATGTGGTTTGCGCTGGGGTCAGTGTTACTGTAAAAACATTTTTTTTTGCAATAGTTAATTCAAGTGTCAGTGCACCACTGCAATCTATGCAAAAAGGAGATTTCAGTGAAACCTATTTTATCGCAGGAAAATATTTCCACTTGACACAGATTGGTGGACAGTACCAATCCATTCCTCTGTGTCAGAAATACATTCCAAAGATAAATGTTTTCACAAAATCCCACTGATTAAATTAGTAATATGTTCTTCCTTTTTAACCATCGACATATTTTGTATTGTAACTCGTACTTTATATAATATGTGAATGTTTTCTTTATTGATTTCCTGCTATACGAATAGCATAGCAAAAAAAATATTTTTTTAAATATTCAATGACATGATTTGTGTATATTGTAATTTGTGAGGCAAGATTTCAAAAACATTTGAGTTGAAGCAAGGAACTGATTTTGGTTCACACTTTTATACATGCCACATTTCAAAATTCAAATATATCTGCATTAGAAAGTCACTTTAATAACCTAATCTGCAAGAGTCGCATAAAGCGGCTTATTGTTTATGAAGACGTTGCATTTATAGTCCCTTTTCAATTTCAGCCACGAGAAAGGCCTAGTAAAAGGCATCGCTATGGCAGACCGGCACTTCAGAGTAATCTAAGAAGGCTGTGAAAATAGAATAGTAGAAAGCTATTCTGTCCTTGATATTCAAAATGGGCTCTTAAAATGCAGGAAACAATTGAACGGCGTCAAGGGGAATAAAAGAATAGATTTGGTTGTGGAAGACCAGCCACCGAATCTGCATCATTTCCCGGAGTGAAATGGTGAGAGGTGTAATAGGAAATAATCTCTTCAATAGGTTCCGCACAGTCCTGCCCCCGCGTCTCATCAGAATGACCCTCTGAATGAAATGAAGTGATTTAAAAAAACTGGGCAGAAACGATACGGACATCTAGACAAATTTACACGATAAAAGGGCATGTGATTGCTTTTTCAGGATGTGAAAACAAAGTCGACTAGAAATTCCCCCCAACAGCTAACTCTTCCTTTCTCGTTGTTTTCGCTTGTGGAGAATTAGTAGGACGGGGTTTTAATAACAGAATCAGTGTGAACAGGAGTGGGGGCTCGGGCTCCCCTACCCAGGTAGTACACTGCTCCCCAGTGCTTAATTTGAGCCTGTGGTGTTTGGTGCAAAGCACCAGTACTTAATCATCAACACCGGGCTGGCTTCAGGGCAGTGCAACTGGTGCGGCCGCACAGGGCGCTGACTTGTGGCGGGGGCGCTGTGTGTAGCAATAGCTTATGATTGGAGAGATATGGGGCACTTTTACCCAGTGGTAGTGAGAGAATCCGAGGAGGCGGTCATGGGGTACAGGGGCGCCAAAAATGATTGTCGCACCGGGCCCCACCAGCGCTGAAGCCGGCCCTCAAAACGGGCGGTTTTCATGAGCACCAGTTAAGTACACATTCTCTTAAAGGGAGATTAAGTTATTTGGCCAGACTCACAGGATGTTGCACAGACGCGGAGACTCGAACCTAGTTCCCCAGCTCCGAAGTCGGTAGCTCCGTCCATTACGCCACATCCTCTCCCCACTTTCATGGCTAGTAGTTGGTTCTGTTTTAGGCAGCGCTTTGGGCTGGTTCAAGCTGCCTCCTGACAAGAGTCCCGGCACTTACTCTTTTACAAATTAACCACTGCTTCCCCCTCGATCTAATGTTTTCCCTTTCCTGGCTCTATTTTCTGCACTAAGGGGGATTCTACACTCTGGCTTAGTGGATACGGTCTTTGATCGCACTTATGGACCCCTGCTCTGCGCCTGCACTGCATCTGCACCCACTGGCACTTCCCTAAATCAGATTGACAGGGATGGCACCTGGGCGGGAAGAAAATTTGGTGGGGGTGATGGGTGGGGGTGGAGGCGGTTGTGGTGTGACGCCAGGAGATGTGAGGAAGATGGGAGGAAATAAGGGTGTTGATGGGGTGCTAACAAATACGCTGAGGTACATTAAGGCCTGCTTACAAAGTCTTTAACGGGACCCGATTGAGACCAAGTGGGATGGACGAGCTGCCTGACATTAAATCAGGCAGCTCTTTGCTGCACCCTTGGAATATTGGCGCCTAGGCCAAGCTCACCCAAGGCCGGCACTGTGTGGGCCGGCCACCAAATTGAAAGGCCGTGCTAAGTCTAATATAGCACTGCACTGAAAAGTACTCATTAATAGTGATAGTTTTTAAACATGAACTTATAACCATTCTTTCCCCGTCCCTACCCTGGCGACAATGCCATTCGTAAACTACGAGACAAAACAGTTGCCACTTGAACCCTGTATGTGGCCCATATTTTTGTAGCAAGAGAAACATCAAAGTCTATTAAATTAAACACAGTATTCACAGCTAGAACTCGGGTATTTGAAGTACTTTATTTGCAATAGTGAAGGAATAGGAGGATGAGGAAAAGAAAATATTTGCTTACGATCACACTATATGCTTAAGCGGGGAAGATGCGATGAATGCAGATTTTCTGGTTTCACTTTGTTCAAACGAACCACTAAACAGGTATCTATTTTGTTCTGCTTTTTACCTCAAATGTTAATGCTTTGTTTTTACCTCTTTGTGCATGAAGGTAGAAGAGCGAGGGTGGCAGGCAGCAGCCACGTGAACGCTTGGCTCGTCATGGGTTCCAACAGGACCGCGAGGCTTCGAGCCAGAGGCGTAATGGAGGCCCACGCAGCCCCTGTAGTGTGGGTGGGGGTTCCTTGTTTTGAAGGGGGGCCTCAGCCCTTAAGCCATAGCCATTGAAGGCCATTGAATGTGTGCAATGGCATGGAATATGAAGCACTTAAATGCTCTGGAAAGCCATTCTGCTTCCTCGAGCAGAAAGAAACATAATTATAAAATTGGTAGGTAAATATCGCTGGCAGACAGAGGGCCAGCAGAAGGGCATGGTAGGACAGGCTCCTGCAGCCCCTGTGGGGCAGTGGGTGGGGCAACCCTCTAGGGGGGCCCTCAGCCCTTCTACGGCCCCCCTTGAGCCCAAGATTAATACATATCTGCCCGGATTGGCAGATTTCGGGACCCCATAGCACATTCTCCATGGGACCCCATTATTTTGCGTTACACCACTTATTCAGGCTCGAGCCTGGCTCGAGCTTTCAGTGGCTCGCCACCTCTAACTTGCACTTGCACCAACGGGCACCAGGATTGGACAACGCTAGTCTGTGCACAGCACCCAATGGGATTTTCCCTGGGAGTGTCATGAACCACTTATACAACAGCCCACCTTGGCACCTCCATTTTATCGATACCACCTGCCATTTGCAGTGCATCTGAAGCCACTGTCACTTGCATCCTCTGAAGCCTGTTCCCTCTGACACTTAGACCTGCACTAAGCACAGGAAGATATACCCACTTAGAACTGGGTATGCTAACACAAAGAAACACAGGGATTGGGTGTGCAGGGACAGAGAGGTGCTAGAGAGAGAGACCCCAGCACTTGACCAGAAAGAAACAGTCTTTTGGACAGAGAGACATGGGTACGCTTAAACGCAGACCTGGGCTCTGTGGTTCACAGTTATTGGTAAATGTTTACACAGATGTTTGTTCCATAGCACATCTAAGTAAGAACTATGTGTCGGGGAGACATTGCTACTCTGATAAAGAGGCACAGACTATGTGACAGGCAGATATTGGCCCTGGGTCAGGGAGACATAGATACAGTGATACTGGGATAGATACATTCACACACTGTGGCACAGGGAGAGGCAGTGGCAAGGGATAGGAGATATTCTCACAGAGTGAGGTGGACACAGGGACATGGCATCAGGGACCCATAGAGGCACATGGACAGGGAGGCAGTGGGAGGGAGAGCTGGGGAAGGGCGTCAGGACACAAGCACTGGGACAGGTACACAGTGACCGTGGGAGAGAGAGCCAAACACAGGAAGAGAGGACAGGGAGGAGGAGACTCAACAGGACATTGACAGAGACACTTGGAAACATGGATGCTGAAATAAGAATTTAGCAGCCTCCTTCCACCTTTCAGTGGATATCAACACTGCTTGCCATGACCTGCGACCAGGGCTTTAAGAGGGATGAAAAACAATGAGGAGGAGTCTCTAAAAGGGGCATGGCCTATGTGATTAAGAGAGTGACTGGAACACAAAAACTATTTCTGTGATTCCCATAGTATGCCACCCGACTGGTATGTTGGTTCCTCACTGAACTTTCTTTTATTGCATCCAGGAATATAACACAACAACTGACACACACCTAAAACCAGCCAGGACCATTGGCTCTGCCAATAGTTGTTAGCTGTTTAAGACAAATGAGTAACGCAAATGATGTTGTACTATTTAATTTTGAAATTATTTCAATTCTGAAATTGTGAGACTGTGAATTAAATATTACTGAGGTCCGTGGAAGGAGTAGTGGTCTTCAAAGTGCCTCAATCACTATTATGTACGCCCTTTTTCTCTTCGCATCTAGTCCATCTGTATCTCTTACATTTTATCTCTTCCTTCTTCAGCACACTCTTTCCTCAATGCACTTCTTCACATCTTCACTTCACTACCTCCAAACACACTACCCATCCACTCACCTGTAAGTCCTGCATTTTCTTTCACTTTCACCTTGTCAATATTTTGAAACTGTGTACCTCCTTTACACACAATTGCACAGAATCACAGTTGCAACCGAAATACAAGACCATTGCTCTGCGCCCTGCAGAGAGGCCAAGGATTGGATAACCACGTATTGTGAACACCTTTTTTTAACCCACTGACAGGCACTGTGAGGCACTCGCACTTCCTTCAACCTAAACTTCAGAGATCTCAAACGTGGTCTGTTATAAACCTCTGGAGGCAACACAGTTTAAAGTATGCACTATGCAAGAACAAAATGCTATACCAAAAACATGCAAAAACACAACGTAAAAGTCTTATACAATGCAAATAAATGTGAAATTTAAACAGAACTAAATCACTGACATATATTACCATTAATGGTTTTAAAGTTCATTGTTTAGAAATCCGTCAGTGTTTTTGCTAGTAGAGTTAAGGATAAGAATTAAGGGCCCCATAGGAACCAGTTTCAATGTGCATTTTTAATTACTACCGGTTCTGAGACCTGGACGGACCCGGCTCAGTTAAAGCCCTTCCTACTACACATCAGTGTAATAAACTTAGATATCACAAAATGCACTGTTTGTTCAAGGCAATGCTATTACCATCACTCTTTCAACACATTTTATCATACTTCCTGAGGCCTCGTACAAGACCCATCCTAGTTTGTGTATCATTTGTCATTTATGTATATTCCCTTTATTACAACCAAGATAAGAAGAGATGGTGTAGAGCATAGAAATGACTATGGTGCCTGCTAGCACACTTTTGAATGACACTGGAATACGACAGAAGCTCTCTCTGAGACCTAACATGGCAAATAACATAGTAGTAACAACAGTGTTGATTTTCAATGTCATGTGATGGTTAGGGTCTAAAGAGAGGCCTGATTCACAAAGGTAAACATACACCATTATGTAAGTTTACTACTTTTTGGTATTCACAAAGGTAAACTTAGACCAAAAGTATAATTTTACAACTTTTGGAATTCACAAAGGGCATTTATGAGTAGTATCTTTGCGTCCTCACTCGGGCCAAATTTCTGCACTCAGCCCAGAATCTCTGTACTCGGGGAGGAGGAAGTTTGCTTGAATTCTGACACTCCTGTGTCCATGCTTACCATCCCCCAACCACCTCCAGTGGAAACTCCTTAGCCCAACAGCCAATCCCAGTCTTGCTGCAAACATAAAAGCAGAGCTGCCACAAACACATTCAGAAATTTCAACTTGTAGTTGAATGTGTTTTTTTTTGTTTGCCCCTTGCCTTACAAAAGGAGGATTTGAGGAGAAGAGTAGAGAGGATTTTTTTCACAAAGAATAAACCTCTTTGGGATGTCAAGCCAAGATGTGCGGGCCAGATACCATTTTTCTCCTGATGTCATCTTGGAGATGGTCTGTGAGTGGGAGCATGATCTTGACTCTATGACATGCCGCTCCTACGCCATCTCAGCCTATGTCAAGATCCTAGCAGCTCTCCATTTTATTGCTGCAGGGTCATTCCAGAAGGTCTTCGGCCACCTTGTGGGCATCTCTCTGGCAAGCCAGACATGATACCTGCATAGGTGCTGAGTTGCATCAATAGGGGAGTCCATCTCCAAATACAAATGGCCCATACACTGAACAAAAGGCAAAGGGTAGCTAGGGATTTCTACCACGTTTCTCGCCTCCCACCTGTGGTAGGTGTAATTGATTCCACCCATGTGGCGATTCAGCCACTTCAAAACAATGCACACATCTTCTGCAACAGACACCTCTGGCACTCTATTAACATGCAGTGATGCCAGTGGTAGCTTCACTGATGTGCATGAGGTGTTCCAAGAAGGACACATGACAGTTATGTAATCCGCAGGTCACCTCTAGCAGCGTGGAGGGCAGCAGGAGAATTTGACAACATGTGGCTTCTGGGTAAGTACCAAGCATCACACATGTCCAATATGTAGGATTGTTTTTTATTATACACAACAATCATGCAGCACTATTCCTTATGCCACATACATGGCCCCAACAGACACAGTATGAATCATTCCATACAACATGTACTATACAGATAGAATAGGTACATGTACAAATATTCCCACATTTTCCTCCACAGGTGATGCTGCATATGCACTCTCCCCTCATCTCCTCACACAATACAGACGTGCAACATCTGTACCTCAGCAGAGGTACAATAGTACACAAGCTATCTTAAAGCACACTTTTGGCCTCCTGGAGTCACGAGTCAGCTGTCTTGACCACTCAGGAGGGGTGCTGCTGTAGTCCCTTGAAGTTGTGTACAAGATAATAGTAGCGATGTCTTGCACAACATAGCATTAAATCATGGCTTACACATACCTATGGGACCTCAGCTTGAATTGTACAAAACAGAGGGCAGGATATGCAGGTGCTTGACCAGCCGGTTGAAACTTTTTTTTTCTGAGCAACCTGTTGGGTTACAACCTTCATGTTGTTTGCAGTCTGTTGTCAATGAGATAGTTGGACATTTAACACTCTGTCCATAAATTTAATCCTCAGACTACTTGGTAAGCCATACATTATGTATGTAAACTATTAAATGTCGCCCGCGTGGCCTGAGGCGTCAAGATGGCGGTCACACTCTAAGAGTGTTCCGGACCCCTCGGTCATCCGCCTCGAATCCAGCAGCAGACATTGGCACCCATCTGGGACTCCTACCTGCGGCTGTGTGTCCCCTAGCCAGCGCGGGGATTCTGCAGCCGTCTGAGGCCCATGGCCTGTCGCGGCCTTTCTGTCCCCGTGTGAGCGGCCCTTGCCAGCAGGGCCGGGGCAACAATCGAGTGGTGGCAAAGAAGAGGGCCGTGTGCCCGGCGACGTCCGAGGGAGTCCAAGCCACAGTCGCTGCTCCTGATCCGTGTGAGGGTCTGTTATCGAGGGGCAAGACCGGCCCAGAAGCATTTGGAGGCCTCTGACATCGGACCGGCCAGCGCATCGGCTGATGCCTGAGGTGCGGCGGTGGTGGCAGCGAGGAAGACTCGTACATCGCGGCGCCGGGCGGGCCCCTGGACGCGGACATCCCTGCCGACCCTATCGGTGAGTGGGGGAGATCGGCTGTCGGATCAGGCAGCAGCACAAATGTTGGATACTCGTCCCTCCTTCCACCTGCAGGGCCTGGCCCTGCGGGGTGCTCCGTGCCTCCATCCCGCAGCGGGGTCGACTGTGGGGTCTATCCAGGCCAAGCTGGGGTGACAGAGCCTGCGGTGCGATCAGCAGAGTTAGTAGCGCTGGGCCGGGCCACCCCCTGAATAGACGAACCTCTGGCAGAGTCGTATGGCGAACCATCTCACTTCGGAGCCGGGGGGTGGGGATCGGCTACCCAGTCGGGCAGCAGCGTGCGTGGGCCCCCCTTGCACCTCCCCCGCTCCGGACCCGAGTGGAGGCCCTCCTTTCTTTGGTTTTGTGGTGCGAGAGTTTGTGGGGGCCTGGACAGTGGCCTGCGGCGTTGGTGCGGGCCGGATCTACAACAGTGGTTTCGGCCATCTTGTTGGGTGGCGGAGCCTCAGAAATACTGACTACTCATCGACTGGGCCCTGGGGTGTGTTAGCGGCCCCCAACTGTCCTTGTTCACAAACAGAGGTCTGCAGACTCAGGAGGCTGAGGGGGCTACTCTGTTCACGCCCCCCCTCGGCACTAGGCTCTGCTTTTGAGGACGGGCAGTCTCGGCCACCACATCAGGTGGCGGTGGGGAGCATTGTAGTGGGAGTCCTTTGGGCTGTCTGTCCACGGGGGCCCTTCCATCGGTTGGTCTCCAGCTCACCTGGGGGACACGCTTGTGGAGTGGTGACGCTGGGGGTACTGTGGCCTGGTTGGGGGCATAGGGCCGGACTCACCTGCTCTGGGCCCTGTCTGACACCTTACTGACCTCCCACCCCCTGGCCCTGCAGCCGACGCTGCTGGCGATGCGTCTTTTCGGCGGATGGTGTCTTCAGGCTGTGAGCAGACACTCCACACTCCTGCGGGCCCCTGGCCTCCACACCAGCTTTCTGCGCTTACTGGCTTCTCCAGCTTCTGCTCCCACCACCGGATTGACATTGGGAACTATTCTTGGCCATGGGGAGGGACAGGGCCCCTAAGTCTACACCGGCTCCCACGCAGACAAAGATGGACCGGTTAACTACCTTCGACCCGGAAACTCTCAGGAGGGCGACGGGGGGACCACCCCCTCCCCCTCTCCCCCCCAAGGACAGAGATCTTGACACCATACTCCAGGCCATCAGTGCATCACAGGCATCCGTTGAAGGGAAGATTGGGAAAATCACGATAGAAGTGTCCCTCCTCAGGCAGGACCTCCGCAATGCCACCGCGCGGCTAACAGAAGCTGAATCCCACATATCCACGGCCTAGGACGACATCTCACAGCTCAAGGAGCAAGTGGCCCATCTTCATACTCACACCAGGGAACTCCATAGGCGCGCCGAAGATGCGGAAAATGGTGCACGTCGCAACAACCTCTGGTGGGGTTTCCCGAAGGAGTGGAGAAAGGGCCAGGCATCTTCATTCGTCAAAGACTGGTTTAAGTCTATGGGGTTTGTGGTAGAAAGAGCTCACAGATCCCTGGCACCCAGGGCTATTCCCAGAGCCCCGCCTCGCCCAATCATCCTAAAAGTTCTCAACTTCAAGGACTGCGACGCCATCCTGCAGTACAAAAGGGGATGATGGACGGAGCGTTTGAACAAATCAAACACTCACCCCCAGTCAACTGATCTGGGTTTAATCCATCACCATTCTTTAGTTCACTCAGCCACCCCAGTTCAGACATGGCTATATGCAAATCAGTCTGACCCTGTGCGGCACGGGCGGCTGGACCCCTCAAGTTCCAAAACCATGTCATTATGATATTCCCGGACTACAGTAGAGAAGTCCAAGGTCTCCGGCGCTCATACACAGATGCTAAGAAAAAGCTGCGTGCCTTGGGCCTACAATACCAGCTCCAATTCCCTGCACACCTTCAGGTCATTTTTCAGGGCAAAATACAGTTCTTCAACTCACCCCAGGCAGCATGGACATGGCTGACCGAAGAAAGCCCCCTCCGCTTCCGGCGTGACACCTCATCAGAGCGCGTGGGTTCACAACCTGAGGGGCCGAGGTCGCCGGGACGTCAACGCCAGCGTTGCACGAGGTCTCATAAGGAGCGCCGGTCACAAGCAACAGCACTCAGATCCTCGAGTGTGGCAGCTCACAAACTCAGTGACTCCTCCAGCCAATCTGGCTCTCCACCACGTAACAGACATCTCTCCACCGAGAACTTACCAGGATCATCCTCATCACTGGCCCAGGTGGGCTCGGCCAAGATGGACTCGGACCTTTCCAGCACTTTTTATTCTTTAACAGGCTATGGGGCCAGATTTAGATACAGGCCCGTGACTGGGGTGAGGTGCCTCACTGGCGGGGTCTTCTGACTTTGGTAGATTTCTATGTTCACTCAAATTGTTTTAATGCCAATTCACCGAATATCCGTTCTTCTGGAGGGGTCCTCCCCGCAACCAATCCCTTGTTAAATGGGGGGTCGACAGATGCTTTCGTTCTCGAAGTGTAGGGTGGGGGAGTGGGAAAGGGGGAGGTTTGGGATTGTTTTCTTCCTAGGTTGTTGTTCCTTTTGTTTTGCTGTTTCAGCTTCCACGGACCGGCATATGCATCTTCCTCATGGGCTGTACTAGCTCTCAACACATGCAACCAATCACAAACATGTGGGCTCCCACAAGCACTCACACAGCCCTGTGGGATGGCATGTCTTAGAATCAGATATCGCCCGTCATTATCGAAGACACCGCATTCGGGGCATCTCCCCATGTCCTGTCATGGAATGTTAATGTTCTCCTGGACAGGCTTAAACGCAGTGCAGTCTTGCGCTATGTGCAACGCCTCCACATTAACATCCTCCTACTCCAAGAAACATATCTCCTCGATAAATGCTGCCCTTTCCTTGCTCGCTATGGGTACAACAGAGTATGGCATTACGGCTTCTCTAGAGGCTCCCACTTGGGGGCCATCCTTATGAGACTCAATCTGCCTTTCGTCCTTTCTCAGGTGACCCATGACCCCCAGGGCACATTCGTGTCAATTTCTGGCTCCTTGGCCAGCTCCCCCCTCAATCTTGTGTCCATGTATTCCCCCTGTCGATGCTCACCCCCACACTGGCACAGACCGCAGCCCTACTGACCACTCTCTCTCTAGGCACCACGGTCATGGGTGGCAACTTCAATGCAGTCTCGCTCCTGGCCTTAGATACAACGGGACCTCCTTCCACTTCCCTGCGGCACAAGTGAAACAGTTGAGGACCTGGGCCGAGTAATTGGGCCTCTGCGATGTGTGGTGCACGTGGCACCCACGCACCATCCATTTTACTCATACTTCCGCAGCACACCACACACAGGCACGCATAGATGCGATCTTTGTCCCCGCCACTGACTGCTCGGTAATCGTTGGCACTCGCATCCTACCTAGGGGAATCTCAGACCACTCTCCGGTGCTCCTAAGTACAGGGACTCCCCCTCCCTCAGCCCGCCAAACGTGGAAGATGAACGTTTGGTTTCTCCAAGACAAAGAATTTAAGAAGGTGGTAGGGAAGGAACTCGAGCAATATTTTCTTACTAACGAGGGTTCAGTGTCCTCCCCGGGTCACTGTGGGAAGCCGGGAAGGCAACCATTCGGGGCATAGCAAAGGGGCAGCATAAGAAACAGAGGCAAATGCAGCTACAGGAAATTACCCTGAGGGAAACGCAGGCGCTTTGCTTAGAGCAATCATTCTCCATGTCTGAGGATACCCCCCAGGGCTGACTGCTAGCCCACCTCCGGGCCGAGATTAAACAGTTGTCTCTAGACGCGGCCAATGTCCTGTGGAGGTTATCGGTAAAAAAACTGCCTCCCTCATGAACCCGACAAACACCTACTGGCCCCATTCAAAAATGGTAAGGCTTCTTGTATTGTGTGTAATGCAGAATATATCACACACACAGGTCTGATATATCCCTATGATGATATGTCACTGTCTCAGGTTAACTTAACAGGTACCTTCCGAGATATATGGCATGGAGTGGCTGCCACTGTCTAAGCTGGTAATGTACTACCACACCCCCCATGCTCTTATGGTAAATCTAGGCCTATTGCAGGTACGAAGGCACACTACCCTGCAGCATGCAGCAAATTGACACCAGATCTCGTTCTGCACTGCAGCACTCATCTGTTCCTCTGGCCTCACATAATGCAGAGGGTACCTATCAAGCACCCCCTCAGTTAGTATGGTCATATCAGTATCACAGAATGTGTGGGTGACTTATCCTCAGCTCCGTCAGCCATGTTGGGGGATGTGGGTTCAATAGTGCAGCCGGATGGCAGAGGATTTTGCTTCGAGGTGAGGATGACAAAGAATTACCATAAAATGGCAGCCTGCACCTCCCTGTATTGAAGGGGGTTTGGGGTGCTGCTCTGTACTAATGAAGGATGAAATCTAGAAACACATGTATGGGCCTGATCCACAAACGGCCCCGCACTCCGAATTCCTATTGTGGAGATTCTTCCCTGAGTGCAAAGACTTCCCCACAAATAAGGGGCCTCCGCCACAAGTGCGGAAGCCCTTTGTGATTCAGGCTCTATATGTCTAGGGTTTACAGCACTACTTGATGTAATTGCAAAATGTGGACCGCATGTACTATAATGCAAAGAGGCAATCTGTGCTGGAATGGGATGTAGAGCGTACCCAAACTCTCTTCCCTTCTTGAATTGACCTTTCCTGACCTTCAGTCACACTTTTCTCTCAATTCCTGAAAAAAACTTTGTTTTTCGGCTCGTTTTCAGAGCCTCCTGACTGAGTCCGGAGAGTCCGCCCTGGATGCGGAACGTCCACAAACAGGCCGGAGACTCCGAAAACGGGCCTGAACCTAACATTTTAATACCGGAAATGCAAGGCAGTAACTTCATAATAGGAAGTTGCAGGCAGCCATTTTATGGTCTTTCTGAGTTATCCTCAGCTCCAAATAAGATCCAATACCATTCTGCTGCTCTCTTTATCCAAACTGCTCCCAACATCGCTGAGGGGCTTAATGAGAAGGCATCCTCTTTCAGTAAAGGGGAATTGAGCATTTATAGCTGAGGGGGTGCTTGATAAGTATCCTCAGCTTTATGGGAGCCCAGATGACCAGCTGAGCAATGCAGCATGCACAAGCCTCTCGGCCTTGCGCTGAACTGCAGTGGGAGTATTCCACCTGAAACATCAGCAGGATGGGGTAGTGCATCCACCCAGACAGAGCCTACAACAACTGCAACAGACCGAGTGGAGGCTGAAGACACTGTTGGGGGGGGGGCACTGATCAGGACACCTCCGGCCAGTGCCTCCCACTGCACCCCCAATGATTGTCCATTCCCAACAGTCCGCCAACCAGACACAGCAATCACCCATGTGTAGTTCATTGTATATGCTGTATTCCAAGTACAAAAGTTTCCATCAGGAGTAGATTAGCTATGCTTTCCACATGATACCTTGTTACATGGATGACCGTACATATCTACTTGTCTCACTCACACACATTTATCATCAAATCTATGGCCTACCACCAAGGGTAACCAATTGACCATCATCACATATTACACAAGTTAGTGTTGACTTGTGAGAAATAATTGGGTGTGGTGTATCTGCCTGTACAGGTGGGGGAGGTACCTGGTGAGGGGATGAGGGTGCCTGTACAAGTGGGGGAGTAGCCTGGACAGGTGGTTCATCTCCCTGTACAGATGGTTAGGTGTCTAGGCAGGGGGAAATATCCTTTACAACGCAACTTTTACCACGCAATGCTTTTACATCGCAACTTTTACAACGCAAACCATTATAACGCATTGCGCTGGGGGGCGCTCTAGGATAGGGAATAGATTTAATTCACTATCCAACACCTTCCCTACTATCCACGGGGACTGCAGTTGGAATAGTAAATTAAACTATTCACTATCCAGCACCCCAAAGCGCTATGCTTTGTAAAGGCATGCGTTGTAAAACTTGCGATGTAAAAGCATGCGTGGTAAAAGCATGCGTTGTAATGTCATACATCCCTAGGCAGGGTATGAGGGTACCTGTACAGGTGGGGGAGGTGCCTGGACAGGATATGTAGCTGCCTGTACAGATGGGGGACGTGCCTGGACAGGGGGTGATGGTGACTGTACAGGTGGGAGATGTGACTGGGCTGGGTGGAAGGGAATGTGAATGTGCAGTCGGGTGCATGTGCAAGGTGGGTGTTGCTTGTGAAGGTTGGGGGTGCCCGTGCAGGTTGTGGTTCAGCTGGCTGAGTGTGATGTGCAGGTAGATGTGCTGGGTGACCACCATGTGTTGGCTGTGAAGGAAGACTCTGGATCAGTTTCACCATGCCCTCCATCATCTTCATGGCCAAGGCATGGTGTCTTGGACTCTCTTCAATATGGATGGCTATGATGTCATTTATCTTCTTTAACATGTCTTGTCAAGATTTATCCATCCTGTCCAAGACATGGGTCAGTCGGTCCACTATCTGTGGGAATTGGCATATGTCCTGTAGTAGGTCAGACAGAGTAGCCCCTATGGCATGAATGTCCTGCCTCACATAAGTCTGCTGGAAAACAATCCTACTCCCACTGGATACCATAACCATCTATCAGCCCCCTCCGCATGGGTGAATGCTGTGGCTGGTTGGCTGAATGCTGGGAATGGGCAATCCTTGGGGGTGGAGTAGGAGGTACTATGCTGGCCAGGGTAGGTGTGGGTTTAAATGTTTTGCCCCATGGGCCAACAATGGTGGCCGGGGAATCAGACTCATCGTCCTCTGCAAGCAGCACCCGATTTTCATCCTCCTCTACATCCCCCTCATCCTCCTCTACTTCCTCCTCCTCCTCTTGTGCATTACTGGCAGCTGACATGGCTGCTTGAAAGAGGAGTGGGTTCTCTCCTTGGATTGCCAGTCGCCTGCCACTGGTAGATGGTCCTTTTCCCTAAGGCAACTCATTTTCCTCACTACCTGAAAGAGAGAGGTTGCAAAAGGATAAGTATTTGCCTAAGTATATTGTTTGGTGCAACACAAGGGTTGAGTCAAATGATCTTTGCATCAACTGATTTTCCACATGTGACCTGGTATGTGTTCACCTACACATGACAGCTCACACAGTAGGATTGAGGTGTTCAGTGCAGATCTGCAATGCAAAAGCAAACTCACCAACTCCAACCACAGCTCTGTGTGGTATTGAGGACCCCTTGATGTTACCTGCTGAACCTGACTCCTCGAGTGTGTAGCAGAAGATTTGGTCCTTGATCCAGCATTGTGAGAAGGAATTGACACCATACTTAATGTTCTGCATGAATTATATGGGCACATGCACCCTTGAAACACACATCACTGATTATGTTGGGAACTTTATACACACTAACTTCAGATGCTATACAGAAGTGACTATATCTGCTAATTCTCTACTCAAAGTGGCATATCTCTTGTTCTAACACTTCTTGTTGTCTCTAGTCCGGTGATCTTACATAAGAGCCCCCCAGTCGGTGACCCTCAGGTTTCACTTTTAACCTTGGGGTGGCGCATTTTTAGGAGTATCTTTGCTGCTACTTTTTTGTCCATTTGGGGACCATGAGAGGGTCCTGCGCATTGTAGAATTTAATACCACCTTAATTTCTGGGTGCGGTCTAGCTGTTTTTTTAGGGTCATCAATGTTGGGTGTTTTTTCCCCTTATGAGAGATGCCTGTATAGCACTTCTGTTGTCACCACGCCCGACGTCTGACATTTGACTTCTGACGTCACCACATTTTGCTTGGCGTCTTCCCGGTGTTCTTCCTTATCATCCGGCACTGCACGCAACTGCTTTATCACCAGGATCCTGCGTTGGACTGCAGTAGGTTTTCACGTGGACTGCACATCTTGCTCGAGGGTTGGAGACATGGTGTACCTTCCCTTTTTTGTCCATTTCATTTGTGTGTGACTACAGATATCCGCCCCAGCCGGGATCAATGCACCTGCATACTAGCTACTAATTAGTAAGATCATGATTACGACCCCTTTATCTGCCATGATTGTTTTTATTTGTTGGTAGTTTGGAAACATTACAATGCATCTTTTTGGAACGTGACACATCCCCCCTTATGCATGAAAGGTGGTGGCTCGTCTTTGAACATTTAATATGAGGTTCCTTTAAATGTGCATGTGTTTTCACCCAACTTTACATTGTTTTATTAGAACGCCACAGATACATATGTATATAATGGGAGGATACACGCTCGCTCTTGAGCTGGTCTTTGGGAATAGATTCTGAAATGGCCAGTTGGCCATACTCTACACCTGACAATGAAAATAAGGGAACAGAGTTATTGGTGTTCATTCAACTAGCTGGATAGTATCATGCTAATATCTTACTGCTTTGAATATTTTCATGCTCTGTTTTGTTGTCCAGATTCTAATATGTTGGTGTGAACCCTAAGTACGGTATTACCCCCGCACTCACAGCACACCTTAGGGTGTGTGCTGATATTTCACAAGGCCCTTTAATTTGGCCTCATTGCACCTTTTGGTCCTGAAGAAAGCCTTCATAGTTGCTTTGTAAGGCTGAAACATATAAACCACTAGTTGGAGATTAAATATCAAATCAGCCTTGGCAATATCCATCTTTGTTTTTTAACCTTGCCCTAGGACCTCTATAATAAAATTGCTCTATTTTGACTGAGGATTTTAAAGGCATTTTTACTCGCACCTTCACTTTCCCTTCACAAAAAACCCACCAGCTCCACTGTAATCAGGTGTCGAAGCACACCTGCGTTGCACTCGGTAGCCCAGGTGGGAACCCGATAATAAAGCATGCCACCAACTAGGTTGGTGGGTGGGGCTTTTTAAAACCTATTGGTTTTTTTCCTCCTGTCTTTCCAGGAAACAGGTTTGCAGTTTCTTAAGATTCCCCTGCAGGGTCTGTCCCTTTTGTTGTTCGGTTTGTGTATTTTGGGGAAAAGGACGTACCTTCGTATTTCCTCGCTCTCCCTTTGTTTCCTATATATAACTGCTAATGCCCTTCCACAAGGATTTGGTTATTGTGCATGGTTTGGGAATCAATAGTTTACAACACTGTATGGCACGTTTAACTGATGTACGGATGGTAGTTGACTTGACTGCTGCAGCCAGGATGTCTTCCAAACCCCTGGATGGTGTCATCTCGATCACTGAGGAAGTCATGCCAGCAGCTTTTATGTGACATACATGTACATATTTAAGTGCAAAGAATGATGGTTATGATTGTACATGTATATGTCAAAGGTATAGACCAGTGATATGCAATTTACGGGCGGGGGCTGCATGTGGCCCTCCCGACCTTTACATATGACCCCCTGATCAACAGCAGCACCGACAGCTGTTAACTCAACACAGCACTGACATCAACTAGATACCACATTAACAGGCAACCATGTAATTGAAGGTTAAAGGTAACATTCATTCTTCTCCACCACTCTCCCCTTGGGTGTTCCCATTATATGTGAACAACATCATAGTCTATTTTACCAGACACTGGATAAGAGTTGTACAGCACACATCCTGAAGTCATGTATTTCAAGAATCGCTTATATGTCATTCTGGAGGAAGAGGAGGCAAAGTGAAAATCAACATTTGGCTAGAATCGTACACTTTGGTCAAGTGGAGAAATTGGGATGATCCCCACCTTTACTGCTTTCACGTTGTGCAGTTCTGCCACCAGTTGTAAATGCTACACTCTCTCTACAGCAACCTTACCCGCCCCAACCTCCCTCCCCAACCGCAAATCTGCTGCCATCGGTGCAGCCTTCATCCAAATAAATTACCATACATTTTGAAACCTGAGATTTTGTTCACGAGTATCCATGTCATGTTCTTTCAACCCAGTTGTACACCTCTACATAAGAGACAATATAAGCAATTAGGAACGTACTGTACTCACATACCATACATTTTGAGTCATCCTTTCATTACCACAACATGTTATGAAGTGGTATACTGTTATGAGCCATATGTAAGCGTATGGAGATGAGTGATAGCAGTGATATTAGACACCCACCTCATATTGCAGACAGTTAATTCCCTTTTTTGGAGCATGAGCATTTGGTAAAGTCATTCTTAGGTATACTTACCAGGGTCCCACATCCGCCCAATGTGTGGTGACTGACCAGATGTCGCACCCGAATGCGTAGCAAAGATCGCTGTGGCCTATATTTCTCTTAACAACATCACATGGCCTACATTGATATGTGTGTTTTCAGTTTACAGGTTTGGGACTGTTGATGGATTCTATGTAATATATCTATGGGTTGTCTGATCACAGTGCAGGAGTTTGGTCCCTCTCTTGGCCATATTTATGTACCAGTTTGTGCTGGGGATATGGGCTGATGTACCCCATGACGTTGCGTTCCTGCAGGTGCAGGGACTTCTGCCCCTGCACTCTGGCTGCATGTGGCAATGAAAGGGAAAAGTCATCAGATGTAACCAAGAAATGTTGAATATGTGCAACTTGTCACATATTTACCGAATGGCATCTACATGCCAACAGTAATGGTAAGTGAATGAGGCACATTATCTATTGCCATTTACCAGTGTTAGATGATTACACCAGCAGTGATGGGCTGAGGAATTGGAAGTTGTAATTTCTATCACAAAGGATTCGGGGACTTGTCATGCAATGAGTGAAATGAGACACATGAGGGTCTGACTCACCATGTAATTTGCACATACTTGGGACAACATCTATAGTAACTTTTGTAGTGTACCGCAAACGTGTATTACTTTGTGTCATTGTTAGACTCATCACATATTACCTGGCACCACATTGAGGCCATCAATCACAGGCAGCACAAGCAGCATATGGGGGTGTACCCCCATGAGAGGACATCCCTCTTGAGTGGAGTGAGATAGAGGTGGAGTCCAGTTTGTCAACCAGAGAAAGCTCCGGCCAACTCTATCCTGCTGTACTTCTTCACCCACCTCTTCTCATCCTGCCACTTCCTTTTGATGTCTGTGACAATACAGACATCCTCTCCCAATGCTGTGATGTCAGTGGCCAATTGCTGCCTTAGGGCTGCCTTCTGTGTGGCATAGCTGTTGTGGGGGGTAGACCATGCAGTCTTTTTGTGTTGTCTGTCTATGAACTTGATTATCATGAACTTGATTATCATGGTGGTCTCCTCCTCAGTTTAATACTTCTTCCTCCTCAGAGGTAGCATGATGGAGGCAGACACAGAGCATGCAGGCAAAAAGTCTGTGTGGCCAAACCAGGGCCTTCATTGTGTACTGCTTTTATGTGGTTTGTAGTGCTGGGATTGCAGATGGTGTTGATATTTTGAAGGTGTATGTAATTACACTTACTCTGGCCCGAGTGCTGAATCTCCACCCCAAGTGCAAGGCTGGGATTGGCTGTTGGGCTAAGGAGTTTCCTCTGGAGATGGTTGGGTGGATGGTAGGCACTGACACAGGTGTGTCAAGATGAAAGCAAACGTCCTCTGCCTTTTGGCCTAAGTTTATCTTTGTGAATACCAAAAAGTAGTAAACTGACATGAAGGTGTAAGTTTACGTTTGTGATTCGGGCCCTATGAGTTTTCACTTTTTGAAGAGGTTGTAGGGCCAGATTTATCAAGGCATTTTGCTGATGCATTGTCAGTGATATCCAATAAAGTCAATACTGTACATTGCCTGGTTGAAACACTGATTGGTGAGCATCCAGTAACGAACTAATTTCTAGTTGTTTCTGGACCTCTTGTTCCATATATGTACGCATATTACCAGAAGGCCTCTTGTGGGTCAATATAGCAGGAACTATTCTGTCCAGATCAACTTTCTTTAGGATGTTGTGGTGATCAAAGGTTTTAACATTGCCAAGACAAGATGCTGCTCTAAGGATAAATTAATCCATTTAGTTGCAAATGGGCCAAAGGTTCTTTGAAGTTGGATAGAAAACAACCTGGAACCGCTCCATTGGGGTTGTTTGATGGCTTTATCTCAGGTAGACTTGTTCTTCCTCTACAGTGACTAGTTTGAAGTGAAAGGAGGTGCAGAGGGAAGTTGGCTAAGTACCATCAAATTTGGCATAGCACACAGCTCATTAGTCTCCTACAAGCTTTGTCTTACACACCTTATCTATGAACTATTAAGAAATTGTGTCACATAGTGTTTGAGAGGCTAGCATAGACGCTGTGCAGCGGGGGTGGGGAGGGTAACAGGCGGGAACTGCCTGGAAAATAGTGTTCTGTAACAAGCCACAAGTTAGTCTTTGATTTCTGAATGGCCTGGTGGTAAATAAGTAGGTGGTTTTTAAAGGCATCATAAACTTCCTTATATTTCTTCCTCTATATTTACTTTACTTTTATTTTGGAGTATTTCAATTCTTCCAAAACTATGCATGTTTGTTGATGGATGATTGGACTGAGGGAGTTCATCTTGGTTATAAGTTTTCAGTTGTTATTTCTCTCTGTCCTGCAACACCTCCTTTGGACCTCCTTAAAAGGAGATTTTCACTGGCACATTCAGATTGAAAGTTGTGGGACAATGATCAGAGAATACTACTGTTAATGGAGTGAAGAGACAATAAGACCAATGCAGCAATTGTTACAGTAGATGAGAAAAAGTCATTTTACGTCAATGCCAAACTTGGATAAACCCTGCTAATGTTCAAGTACTTGGGTATTTATATTGCTAAAATAGAGAGTACATTTCATGAACATGATTTACAGGGATCGTTGAATCTACTCCTTGATAAAATTTGTAGGTGGAGGATGCCCCCCTCTCAGTGATGAGAAGAATAGCCCTTTTAAAGGTGATAATTCACCCAAACTACTATGTATTTTCACCAAAACCTCATACTTAATAGAAACATAATTTTAAATGAACTAGATATTGTGTTTAGGTGGTAATATAATTTCTAAATAACTAAATGTACAGACATTTTTTCCGTGTTAGATATTAGTTTTGTTTAAATCCCACAGCATAGATACAATGGGGAGGTTTCACAGTCCCCAGTTTTAGTAACACCTCCAAGCCTGAATGACTGTCCAAGCCTCAAGACGGAGAAGCTAAAAGCTGAGAAAACATTTGGTGCCAACTATAAATATTTGTCATATGTGCCTCGAAGTTTAGATGTTGACACCACCTTGCATGGTCCTATTGAAATTGGAACAGATAAAGAAGACAACAAACTCGAAATACCAATAGTACTCAAACGTTCATCTGAATGAGTTTCCTTATTGGTAACATCTTAAAGGAGGAGGGCTAGGGATTGCCTACATCATAATACGCGCCCTCTCCCCTTTTAAAAATAAATAGGCGGCACTGGGGAATGGGATCCCTGGGGCCTGAGAAGGCTTGGGGAGGGGGTTGCACAGCCCTTCTCCCCTTTTAAACGAAATACGGCCCTGGGGATCGGGGCCCGAGAGGGCCTGGGGAGAGAGGCTGCATGACTCACTCCCTTTTTAAAATAAATACTGCCCTAGGGGATGGGGTCCCCAGGACCTAATAAAGCTCGGAGATGAGGGCCATGCTTACCCCCTCCCCTTTTAAGGGCATTGGCCCATCACGGAAGGGGTCCTTGGGGCCTGAATAGGCTCAGTGAGGGGGGCACACTGCCTGCGCCTTTTTAAATACAATGGGGCTTGGAGAATGGGGTCCCGGAACCTGAGAAGGTCAGGGAAGGGGTCTGTGCCACCCCCTCTTTTTTTTATTATATTTGGCTCCAGGGATGAGGTGCCCAGGGCATAATAGGGGCGGGAGAGGGGTCCCATAGCCCTCTTCCCCGTTTTAAATGTATTTGGCCCTAGGGCCTATTAAGACTTGGGAAGGAGGGGGTCATACAGCCGCCCTCCTCTTTTCATTGGAACTGAAAAGAAGGGTCGAGGGGGGGAGGCTGCATGAGCCTCCTCCTCTTAATATATATGTTTTGGCCCCAGGGATGGCGCTTCCCGGGCCTGAAGGCCAACCCTATATTGCGCATGCCAAAGGCTGTGCTTGGTGTTGGGTTGCAGTCTGCTGGGGGTGTAGCCACATGGCCAGGTGGAAGCCCAAGCCGTGGCCAATCCTCCACTGCACACAGCCAAAGGTTGTGCGCAGGATGTGGTTGGCTGCCTGCGGGAAGTTGGAAGCAGGGTCTGGCTGCAAAACAGGTCCTGCAGATAACTCCATGCGAAAAAATACCAAAGTCCATGCACGGCGGGCGGTTGGCTGCCTCCAGGTGGATGACTTCGGGGGAGTTGAATGCCGGATTTGACTGCAAGCCAGGCCCGCGGCCACAACCATGCTTTGTGGAGTTTACTGCTTGTCTGAGGGTCAGCTGCTAGTCAATCCCCATCTGTTCACGACCAAAGGCAACGTGCAGTGTGGGTGTGACTGTCTGTTGGGGGTTAGCCACAGGGTTTGGCTTTACATATGGTAATAACATTTTACTTTACATTAAAAAAACTAGAAATTTGCTGAAAAAAACAAAGGTTAAAGTAACATTTTAGTTAGGTGAATTCCATCAATGATATTATTTTAGATGTAATCAGTGTTGTTAAAAATGATGACATGGAACATGTCATGATTGATGTAATAATTGAGGTCTGGCCAAGTTAGAGGTAGCTCTGCTAAGTATAAGTGGTGAATTTCTGTGTTTTTTTAGTTCAAAACTTTAATATTTTCACTGACATATTCACCTAACTGTAACATTACAAGCAAGGGCCGAGTAAAAGGGGGGTGGGTCCCAAAACGTGTTTTCCCCATTCATTTTTTTAATAGGAAAATTAGACACAGCTACAGCCCCAACCGCTTAACAGAATGACATCAAATTTGGTAGAAAGGGAGATCTTGGTCCAGAAAGTGTGCTTATTGTAATTTGGTGTAAATCTGTTAAGTGATTTTGGAGAATGTAAGGCTCAAAATGCGTGTGTATATAACACGCCGCAGAGGTTCCGTGGAGCAGATAGATCTCAAGATGAGATTTGAATGGCTGCCACCACATCAAGAAAGATGTAGCGGCAGCCATCTTAGGACTCAGGGATTCAATGCCCTGTTCTAGATTAACGTAAATTAAATAAAAGATCTAGGAGGCAGTATAGAGATACCCTTCCCCCCAGGCCAACGGGCCCCCACCCAGAGGCCAAAAACGGCAATTTGTATTTATCAGCACCGTGGTTCTGTTGATGATCCGCAGATCTGATAAAAAAAATGTATCTAACCTTTCACTAAAAAACCCCAAGAGGTAAGCCTGGGAATGTGGCACATTTAGGGAGGGGAGGGGAGGCCCGTGCACCCTTCTTCAGGCCTCGGAGAGGCCCCTATACCTCATCTTTCGGGGCCGTTTTTTTTTATGCGGGAGGGAGTGGGTACGCAGACCCTCCTCCCCAAGCTTTGAAGTGGCCCCAGGGACCCCATCCTCCAGGGCCAGTGTATTTTTTAAGCATGAGCACAAAATCCGTTCCGCTCGTGGATTTTCGGTAAATTCGCAATCTGCGAACTCCCGCGAATTTACCGAAAATCCGCAAATCCGCGAGCGGCGGATCCGAGGGGCAAAAGTTCAAGCCTTCAAGCTTCAAGTTGTTGTAACTATTTTAGGATGGCGCCGGCAAGCTGCCAGCGCCATCCTAAAATAGTTACTAAGTTAGCTTCAACAGGAAGCACTAATAGATAAAATAAAGCAGGTGCTCGAGCACCTGCTTTATTTTATCTATTAGTGCTTCCTGATGAAGCTAATTTATTAACTATTTTAGGATGGCGCTGGCAGCTTGCCGGCGCCATCCTAAAATAGTTACAGGATGATGGACAGCTCACTCAAGGGACCCCTGCGCACATCGGTGCGATTGCATAGTAACACACACATGGTCGCTGGAACTAGTTGAAGCTCAAATTCAGTGACTCATTCATCAGCCCAAAAACAATCGTGAGCGTCGTCGAGGCTGGGCAGGTGTGCCTTCTTCCCAAATCTACTGTCGAAAATCAGCTGTGATGCTGGATAGAGGCCTTTGTATCCTTGACTTTCACGAGCGCAATCTTCGTGCTGACAGCTCACTCAAGGGACCCCTGCGCACATCGGTGCGATTGCATAGTAACACACACATGGTCGCTGCAACTAGTTGAAACTCAAATTCAGTGACTCATTCATCAGCCCAAAAACAATCGTGAGCGTCGTCGAGGCTGGGCAGGTGTGCCTTCTTCCCAAATCTACCGTCGAAAATCAGCTGTGATGCTGGATAGAGGCCTTTGTATCCTTGACTTTCACGAGCGCAATCCTCGTGCTGACAGCTCACTCAAGGGACCCCTGCGCACATCGGTGCGATTGCATAGTAACACACACATGGTCGCTGGAACTAGTTGAAGCTCAAATTCAGTGACTCATTCATCAGCCCAAAAACAATCGTGAGCTTCGTCGAGGCTGGGCAGGTGTGCCTTCTTCCCAAATCTACCGTAGAAAATCAGCTGTGATGCTGGATAGAGGCCTTTGTATCCTTGACTTTCACGCGCGCAATCCTCGTACTGACAGCTCACTCAAGGGACGCCTGCGCACATCGGTGCGATTGCATAGTAACACACACATGGTCGCTGGAACTAGTTGAAGCTCAAATTCAGTGACTCATTCATCAGTCCAAAAACAATCGTGAGCGTCGTCGAGGCTGGGCAGGTGTGCCTTCTTCCCAAATCTACCGTCGAAAATCAGCTGTGATGCTGGATAGAGGCCTTTGTATCCTTGACTTTCACGAGCGCAATCCTCGTGCCACTGCTGACAGCTCACTCAAGGGACCCCTGCGCACATCGGTGCGATTGCATAGTAACACACACATGGTCGCTGGAACTAGTTGAAGCTCAAATTCAGTGACTCATTCATCAGCCCAAAAACAATCATGAGCGTCGTTGAGGCTGGGCAGGTGTGCCTTCTTCCCAAATCTACAGTCGAAAATCAGCTGTGATGCTGGATAGAGGCCTTTGTATCCTTGACTTTCACGAGCGCAATCCTCGTGCTGGCAGCTCACTCAAGGGACCCCTGCGCACATCGGTGCGATTGCATAGTAACACACACATGGTCGCTGGAACTAGTTGAAGCTCAAATTCAGTGACTCATTCATCAGCCCAAAAACAATTGTGAGCGTCGTCGAGGCTGGGCAGGTGTGCCTTCTTCCCAAATCTACAGTCGAAAATCAGCTGTGATGCTGGATAGAGGCCTTTGTATCCTTGACTTTCACGAGCGCAATCCTCGTGCTGTTCCTGTGACCAGGAGCTTCTTTCTCTTCATCTGCTGCTCTGATGGGTCTCTGACCATTTATACACACAAGAGGCACTTGAACTCGCACAGAAGACCCCCCCCCCGAGTGGGGCAGAGGGCAGAAGACCACAAAAATGAGTTGGTCAGAGGGCAGAAACGAGTGGGGCAGAGGGCAGAAACGAGTGGGGCAGAGGGCAGAAGACCACAAAAACGAGTTGGGCAGAGGGCAGAAGACCACAAAAACGAGTGGTACAGAGGGCAGAAGGGCATAAAAAACGAGAGGGTGGCAGTGATGAACCAGAGGACGCGTTAACGGTCTCGCCCCCAAAAAAACCAGCGAACACGCAAAGCGCCCCGCGAACATGCCAAAACGCACCGCGAACACGCAAAGCGCCCCGCGAACACGCAAAAATATAAAAATCTGCAAATTCGCACAAATTCGCGAATTTTGCGGATCGAGAATTCGCAAATCCGCAAATTCGGGAATCGCGAATTCGCAAAATTCGCCCATGCTTAGTATTTTTGTGGGGCTGGAGTGTGTTGGGCCTCCATCCCCAAAGGACGAGTCTGGAAACCACATCCCCCCAGTGCACAATTGCAGTGTACGGGGGGGGTTCAGCCCCCAGGGCACTGCGGTTCTGTTTCCGAGAGAGCGCAGGCATACCCTTTGTGTATTCTCCCAGGCATGGAATAGAGGTTTGCTCCCTCTTAGGCAGGAGCAGTGAAAAATGGTGCTCCTGCTTGGGCTGGAGCAAAGGAATAGTGTTGTCTCCCGACAGCACCCATTATGGTGCTGGCTGCAGAGTCGTCAGGGGCCACGGAGCCTTGGGGTTCCCCTGTGGCCCCCAACAATTAGAAGTGGGAGCCACAGGTGGCGAAAGCCATGGGGCTCCCCTTGCAGCTACCAATAAAAACAGAGCTCAGGGAACCCCTGGTGGCCATGGGGGCACTTGCCTGATAAACAAGCATTTGCAATGCAATAGGTCTCGCATTATGAAAGTTTGAGCTATTGGTCTTGTAAATGACAATTTTTTTGTATTTATGTGTTGATTTTGAAAATAGCTAAATTAATAGCTTTGTCATTTTCAATGCCAATAGTTATAACTTTCGCACATGTGACGACTATAGCATTTGTAATGCAACATGTTATGTATTTACGTGACTTAGATGTATTGATATTACAAATAGCAACGGCTTTTAATTTTTTTAAATAATTAATACTTAAATAAAAGTGATTGTAATTTATATTGGCAATAGCTTAAACTTTTGTAAATAACGTTTGTGAAGATTATGTTCAGTGTATTTTATTGTGATGAAAATCCAAGAACAGAAGTGAAATAACATCTTTTTGTGACATTTGTAATAAAGCTTGAAACATTGAGAGAACATAATTGAACCAGTTGTTGTTGAATGGTTGCACAGATTGATGCAGTGATGTCGCGGAGTGGTGCTGTGGTGGTGCTGAGTGGTGCTGTGGTGGTGCTGAGTGGTGCTGTGGTGGTGCTGAGTGGTGCTGTGGTGGTGCTGAGTGGTGCTGTGGTGGTGCTGTGGTGGTGCTGAGTGGTGCTGTGGTGGTGCTGAGTGGTGCTGTGGTGGTGCTGTGGTGGTGCTGAGTGGTGCTGTGGTGGTGCTGAGTGGTGCTGTGGTGGTGCTGAGTGGTGCTGTGGTGGTGCTGAGTGGTGCTGTGGTGGTGGTGAGTGGTGCTGTGGTGGTGGTGAGTGGTGCTGTGGTGGTGCTGTGGTGGTGCTGAGTGGTGCTGTGGTGGTGCTGGGTGGTGCTGTGGTGGTGCTGTGGTGGTGCTGAGTGGTGCTGTGGTGGTGCTGGGTGGTGCTGTGGTGGTGCTGAGTGGTGCTGTGGTGGTGCTGAGTGATGCTGTGGTGGTGCTGCTGAGTTCTCTCTGCAACTGCACTCTGAATCTGCACTCTGCACTCTGAATCTGCACTCTGAATCTGCACTCTGAATCTGCACTCTGAATCTGCACTCTGCACTCTGAATCTGCACTCTGCACTCTGAATCTGCACTCTGAATCTGCACTCTGAATCTGCACTCTGCACTCTGAATCTGCACTCTGAATCTGCACTCTGAATCTGCACTCTGCACTCTGAATCTGCACTCTGAATCTGCACTCTGCACCTGCACTCTGAATCTGCACTCTGCACTCTGAATCTGCACTCTGAATCTGCACTCTGCACTCTGAATCTGCACTCTGAATCTGCACTCTGAATCTGCACTCTGCACTCTGAATCTGCACTCTGAATCTGCACTGTGCACTCTGAATCTGCACTCTGAATCTGCACTGTGCACTCTGAATCTGCACTCTGCACTCTGAATCTGCACTCTGAATCTGCACTCTGCACTCTGAATCTGCACTCTGAATCTGCACTCTGAATCTGCACTCTGAATCTGCACTCTGAATCTGCACTCTGAATCTGCACTTTGCACTCTGAATCTGCACTCTGAATCTGCACTCTGAATCTGCACTCTGAATCTGCACTCTGAATCTGCACTCTGAATCTGCACTCTGACTCTGCACTCTGCACTCTGAATCTGCACTCTGAATCTGCACTCTGCACCTGCACTCTGAATCTGCACTCTGCACTCTGAATCTGCACTCTGCACTCTGAATCTGCACTCTGAATCTGCACTCTGAATCTGCACTCTGCACTCTGAATCTGCACTCTGAATCTGCACTCTGAATCTGCACTCTGCACTCTGAATCTGCACTCTGAATCTGCACTCTGCACCTGCACTCTGAATCTGCACTCTGCACTCTGAATCTGCACTCTGAATCTGCACTCTGCACTCTGAATCTGCACTCTGAATCTGCACTCTGAATCTGCACTCTGCACTCTGAATCTGCACTCTGAATCTGCACTGTGCACTCTGAATCTGCACTCTGAATCTGCACTGTGCACTCTGAATCTGCACTCTGCACTCTGAATCTGCACTCTGAATCTGCACTCTGCACTCTGAATCTGCACTCTGAATCTGCACTCTGAATCTGCACTCTGCACTCTGAATCTGCACTCTGAATATGCACTCTGAATCTGCACTCTGAATCTGCACTCTGAATCTGCACTCTGAATCTGCACTCTGAATCTGCACTCTGAATCTGCACTCTGAATCTGCACTCTGACTCTGCACTCTGCACTCTGAATCTGCACTCTGAATCTACACTCTGCACTCTGAATCTGCACTCTGAATCTGCACTCTGCACTCTGAATCTGCACTCTGAATCTGCACTCTGAATCTGCACTCTGCGCTCTGAATCTGCACTCTGAATCTGCACTCTGCACTCTGAATCTGCACTCTGAATCTGCACTCTGCACTCTGAATCTGCACTCTGCACTCTGAATCTGCACTCTGAATCTGCACTCTGCACTCTGAATCTGCACTCTGCACTCTGAAACTGCACTCTGCACTCTGAATCTGCACTCTGAATCTGCACTCTGAATCTGCACTCTGCACTCTGAATCTGCACTCTGAATCTGCACTCTGAATCTGCACTCTGAATCTGCACTCTGAATCTGCACTCTGCACTCTGAATCTGCACTCTGAATCTGCACTCTGAATCTGCACTCTGAATCTGCACTCTGCACTCTGAATCTGCACTCTGAATCTGCACTCTGAATCTGCACTCTGAATCTGCACTCTGCACTCTGAATCTGCACTCTGAATCTGCACTCTGAATCTGCACTCTGCACTCTGAATCTGCACTCTGCACTCTGAATCTGCACTCTGAATCTGCACTCTGAATCTGCACTCTGAATCTGCACTCTGAATCTGCACTCTGCACTCTGAATCTGCACTCTGCACTCTGAATCTGCACTCTGAATCTGCACTCTGAATCTGCACTCTGAATCTGCACTCTGCACTCTGAATCTGCACTCTGAATCTGCACTCTGCACTCTGCACTCTGAATCTGCACTCTGAATCTGCACTCTGAATCTGCACTCTGAATCTGCACTCTGAATCTGCACTCTGCACTCTGAATCTGCACTCTGCACTCTGAATCTGCACTCTGAATCTGCACTCTGAATCTGCACTCTGAATCTGCACTCTGCACTCTGAATCTGCACTCTGCACTCTGAATCTGCACTCTGCACTCTGAATCTGCACTCTGAATCTGCACTCTGAATCTGCACTCTGCACTCTGAATCTGCACTCTGAATCTGCACTCTGAATCTGCACTCTGAATCTGCACTCTGAATCTGCACTCTGAATCTGCACTCTGAATCTGCACTCTGCACTCTGAATCTGCACTCTGAATCTGCACTCTGCACTCTGAATCTGCACTCTGCACTCTGAATCTGCACTCTGAATCTGCACTCTGCACTCTGAATCTGCACTCTGCACTCTGAATCTGCACTCTGAATCTGCATTCTGAATCTGCACTCTGAATCTGCACTCTGCACTCTGAATCTGCACTCTGAATCTGCACTCTGAATCTGCACTCTGAATCTGCACTCTGAATCTGCACTCTGAATCTGCTCTCTGAATCTGCACTCTGAATCTGCACTCTGAATCTGCACTCTGAATCTGCACTCTGCACTCTGAATCTGCACTCTGAATCTGCACTCTGCACTCTGAATCTGCACTCTGCACTCTGAATCTGCACTCTGAATCTGCACTCTGAATCTGCACTCTGAATCTGCACTCTGCACTCTGAATCTGCACTCTGAATCTGCACTCTGAATCTGCACTCTGCACTCTGAATCTGCACTCCGAATCTGCACTCTGAATCTGCACTCTGCACTCTGAATCTGCACTCTGAATCTGCACTCTGCACTCTGAATCTGCACTCTGAATCTGCACTCTGAATCTGCACTCTGCAATCTGCACTCTGCAATCTGCACTCTGAATCTGCACTCTGAATCTGCACTCTGAATCTGCACTCTGAATCTGCACTCTGAATCTGCACTCTGCAATCTGCACTCTGCAATCTGCACTCTGAATCTGCACTCTGAATCTGCACTCTGAATCTGCACTCTGAATCTGCACTCTGAATCTGCACTCTGAATCTGCACTCTGAATCTGCACTCTGCAATCTGCACTCTGCACTCTGAATCTGCACTCTGCACTCTGAATCTGCACTCTGAATCTGCACTCTGAACTCTGAATCTGCACTCTGAATCTGCACTCTGAATCTGCACTCTGAATCTGCACTCTGAATCTGCACTCTGAATCTGCACTCTGCACTCTGAATCTGCACTCTGCACTCTGAATCTGCACTCTGAATCTGCACTCTGAATCTGCACTCTGCACTCTGAATCTGCACTCTGCATTCTGAATCTGCACTCTGAATCTGCACTCTGAATCTGCACTCTGAATCTGCACTCTGCACTCTGAATCTGCACTCTGAATCTGCACTCTGAATCTGCACTCTGCACTCTGCACTCTGAATCTGCACTCTGAATCTGCGCTCTGAATCTGCACTCTGCACTCTGAATCTGCACTCTGCACTCTGCACTCTGAATCTGCACTCTGAATCTGCACTCTGCACTCTGCACTCTGAATCTGCACTCTGAATCTGCACTCTGAATCTGCACTCTGAATCTGCACTCTGCACTCTGAATCTGCACTCTGCACTCTGAATCTGCACTCTGAATCTGCACTCTGAATCTGCACTCTGAATCTGCACTCTGAATCTGCACTCTGCACTCTGAATCTGCACTCTGCACTCTGAATCTGCACTCTGAATCTGCACTCTGAATCTGCACTCTGCACTCTGCACTCTGCACTCTGCACTCTGAATCTGCACTCTGCACTCTGCACTCTGCACTCTGAATCTGCACTCTGAATCTGCACTCTGCACTCTGCACTCTGCACTCTGAATCTGCACTCTGCACTCTGCACTCTGAATCTGCACTCTGAATCTGCACTCTGCACTCTGCACTCTGACTCTGCACTCTGAATCTGCACTCTGAATCTGCACTCTGAATCTGCACTCTGCACTCTGAATCTGCACTCTGAATCTGCACTCTGCACTCTGAACTCTGAATCTGCACTCTGAATCTGCACTCTGAATCTGCACTCTGCACTCTGAATCTGCACTCTGCACTCTGAATCTGCACTCTGCACTCTGAATCTGCACTCTGCACTCTGAATCTGCACTCTGAATCTGCACTCTGAATCTGCACTCTGAATCTGCACTCTGAATCTGCACTCTGCACTCTGCACTCTGAATCTGCACTCTGCACTCTGAATCTGCACTCTGAATCTGCACTCTGAATCTGCACTCTGCACTCTGAATCTGCACTCTGCACTCTGAATCTGCACTCTGAATCTGCACTCTGAATCTGCACTCTGAATCTGCACTCTGCACTCTGAATCTGCACTCTGAATCTGCACTCTGAATCTGCACTCTGAATCTGCACTCTGAATCTGCACTCTGAATCTGCACTCTGAATCTGCACTCTGCACTCTGAACTCTGCACTCTGAATCTGCACTCTGAATCTGCACTCTGCACTCTGCACTCTGAATCTGCACTCTGCACTCTGAATCTGCACTCTGAATCTGCACTCTGAATCTGCACTCTGCACTCTGAATCTGCACTCTGCACTCTGAATCTGCACTCTGAATCTGCACTCTGAATCTGCACTCTGAATCTGCACTCTGAATCTGCACTCTGAATCTGCACTCTGCACTCTGCACTCTGAATCTGCACTCTGCACTCTGAATCTGCACTCTGAATCTGCACTCTGAATCTGCACTCTGCACTCTGAATCTGCACTCTGCACTCTGAATCTGCACTCTGAATCTGCACTCTGAATCTGCACTCTGAATCTGCACTCTGAATCTGCACTCTGAATCTGCACTCTGCACTCTGAATCTGCACTCTGAATCTGCACTCTGAATCTGCACTCTGAATCTGCACTCTGCACTCTGAATCTGCACTCTGAATCTGCACTCTGAATCTGCACTCTGAATCTGCACTCTGCACTCTGAATCTGCACTCTGCACTCTGAATCTGCACTCTGAATCTGCACTCTGAATCTGCACTCTGAATCTGCACTCTGCACTCTGAATCTGCACTCTGAATCTGCACTCTGCACTCTGAATCTGCACTCTGAATCTGCACTCTGAATCTGCACTCTGAATCTGCACTCTGAATCTGCACTCTGCACTCTGAATCTGCACTCTGAATCTGCACTCTGAATCTGCACTCTGAATCTGCACTCTGAATCTGCACTCTGAATCTGCACTCTGCACTCTGAATCTGCACTCTGAATCTGCACTCTGAATCTGCACTCTGCACTCTGAATCTGCACTCTGAATCTGCACTCTGCACTCTGAATCTGCACTCTGCACTCTGAATCTGCACTCTGAATCTGCACTCTGCACTCTGAATCTGCACTCTGAATCTGCACTCTGAATCTGCACTCTGAATCTGCACTCTGAATCTGCATTCTGAATCTGCACTCTGAATCTGCACTCTGCACTCTGAATCTGCACTCTGAATCTGCACTCTGAATCTGCACTCTGAATCTGCACTCTGAATCTGCACTCTGAATCTGCTCTCTGAATCTGCACTCTGAATCTGCACTCTGAATCTGCACTCTGAATCTGCACTCTGCACTCTGAATCTGCACTCTGAATCTGCACTCTGCACTCTGAATCTGCACTCTGAATCTGCACTCTGCACTCTGAATCTGCACTCTGAATCTGCACTCTGAATCTGCACTCTGAATCTGCACTCTGCACTCTGAATCTGCAATCTGCACTCTGAATCTGCACTCTGAATCTGCACTCTGAATCTGCACTCTGAATCTGCACTCTGAATCTGCACTCTGCACTCTGAATCTGCACTCTGAATCTGCACTCTGCACTCTGAATCTGCACTCTGCACTCTGAATCTGCACTCCGAATCTGCACTCTGAATCTGCACTCTGCACTCTGAATCTGCACTCTGAATCTGCACTCTGAATCTGCACTCTGAATCTGCACTCTGCACTCTGAATCTGCACTCTGAATCTGCACTCTGAATCTGCACTCTGAATCTGCACTCTGCAATCTGCACTCTGAATCTGCACTCTGCAATCTGCACTCTGCAATCTGCACTCTGAATCTGCACTCTGAATCTGCACTCTGCAATCTGCACTCTGCAATCTGCACTCTGCACTCTGAATCTGCACTCTGAATCTGCACTCTGCACTCTGAATCTGCACTCTGAATCTGCACTCTGAACTCTGAATCTGCACTCTGAATCTGCACTCTGAATCTGCACTCTGAATCTGCACTCTGAATCTGCACTCTGAATCTGCACTCTGAATCTGCACTCTGCACTCTGAATCTGCACTCTGCACTCTGAATCTGCACTCTGAATCTGCACTCTGAATCTGCACTCTGAATCTGCACTCTGCACTCTGAATCTGCACTCTGCATTCTGAATCTGCACTCTGAATCTGCACTCTGAATCTGCACTCTGAATCTGCACTCTGCACTCTGAATCTGCACTCTGCACTCTGAATCTGCACTCTGCACTCTGAATCTGCACTCTGAATCTGCACTCTGAATCTGCACTCTGCACTCTGCACTCTGAATCTGCACTCTGAATCTGCGCTCTGAATCTGCACTCTGCACTCTGAATCTGCACTCTGCACTCTGCACTCTGAATCTGCACTCTGAATCTGCACTCTGCACTCTGCACTCTGAATCTGCACTCTGAATCTGCACTCTGAATCTGCACTCTGAATCTGCACTCTGCACTCTGAATCTGCACTCTGCACTCTGAATCTGCACTCTGAATCTGCACTCTGAATCTGCACTCTGAATCTGCACTCTGAATCTGCACTCTGCACTCTGAATCTGCACTCTGAATCTGCACTCTGAATCTGCACTCTGCACTCTGCACTCTGCACTCTGCACTCTGAATCTGCACTCTGCACTCTGCACTCTGCACTCTGAATCTGCACTCTGAATCTGCACTCTGCACTCTGCACTCTGCACTCTGAATCTGCACTCTGCACTCTGCACTCTGAATCTGCACTCTGAATCTGCACTCTGCACTCTGCACTCTGACTCTGCACTCTGAATCTGCACTCTGAATCTGCACTCTGAATCTGCACTCTGAATCTGCACTCTGAATCTGCACTCTGAATCTGCACTCTGCACTCTGAATCTGCACTCTGCACTCTGAATCTGCACTCTGCACTCTGAATCTGCACTCTGAATCTGCACTCTGAATCTGCACTCTGAATCTGCACTCTGAATCTGCACTCTGCACTCTGCACTCTGCACTCTGCACTCTGCACTCTGCACTCTGCACTCTGAATCTGCACTCTGCACTCTGCACTCTGCACTCTGAATCTGCACTCTGAATCTGCACTCTGCACTCTGCACTCTGCACTCTGCACTCTGCACTCTGAATCTGCACTCTGCACTCTGAATCTGCACTCTGCACTCTGCACTCTGAATCTGCACTCAGAATCTGTACTCTGAATCTGCACTCTGCACTCTGAATCTGCACTCTGCACTCTGAATCTGCACTCTGAATCTGCACTCTGAATCTGCACTCTGAATCTGCACTCTGCACTCTGAATCTGCACTCTGCACTCTGAATCTGCACTCTGAATCTGCACTCTGAATCTGCACTCTGAATCTGCACTCTGCACTCTGAATCTGCACTCTGAATCTGCACTCTGCACTCTGCACTCTGAATCTGCACTCTGAATCTGCACTCTGAATCTGCACTCTGAATCTGCACTCTGAATCTGCACTCTGCACTCTGAATCTGCACTCTGCACTCTGAATCTGCACTCTGAATCTGCACTCTGAATCTGCACTCTGAATCTGCACTCTGCACTCTGAATCTGCACTCTGCACTCTGAATCTGCACTCTGCACTCTGAATCTGCACTCTGAATCTGCACTCTGAATCTGCACTCTGCACTCTGAATCTGCACTCTGAATCTGCACTCTGAATCTGCACTCTGAATCTGCACTCTGAATCTGCACTCTGAATCTGCACTCTGCACTCTGAATCTGCACTCTGAATCTGCACTCTGCACTCTGAATCTGCACTCTGCACTCTGAATCTGCACTCTGAATCTGCACTCTGCACTCTGAATCTGCACTCTGCACTCTGAATCTGCACTCTGAATCTGCATTCTGAATCTGCACTCTGAATCTGCACTCTGCACTCTGAATCTGCACTCTGAATCTGCACTCTGAATCTGCACTCTGAATCTGCACTCTGAATCTGCACTCTGAATCTGCTCTCTGAATCTGCACTCTGAATCTGCACTCTGAATCTGCACTCTGAATCTGCACTCTGCACTCTGAATCTGCACTCTGAATCTGCACTCTGCACTCTGAATCTGCACTCTGAATCTGCACTCTGCACTCTGAATCTGCACTCTGAATCTGCACTCTGAATCTGCACTCTGAATCTGCACTCTGCACTCTGAATCTGCACTCTGAATCTGCACTCTGAATCTGCACTCTGCACTCTGAATCTGCACTCCGAATCTGCACTCTGAATCTGCACTCTGCACTCTGAATCTGCACTCTGAATCTGCACTCTGCACTCTGAATCTGCACTCTGAATCTGCACTCTGAATCTGCACTCTGCAATCTGCACTCTGCAATCTGCACTCTGAATCTGCACTCTGAATCTGCACTCTGAATCTGCACTCTGAATCTGCACTCTGAATCTGCACTCTGCAATCTGCACTCTGCAATCTGCACTCTGAATCTGCACTCTGAATCTGCACTCTGAATCTGCACTCTGAATCTGCACTCTGAATCTGCACTCTGAATCTGCACTCTGAATCTGCACTCTGAATCTGCACTCTGCAATCTGCACTCTGCACTCTGAATCTGCACTCTGCACTCTGAATCTGCACTCTGAATCTGCACTCTGAACTCTGAATCTGCACTCTGAATCTGCACTCTGAATCTGCACTCTGAATCTGCACTCTGAATCTGCACTCTGAATCTGCACTCTGAATCTGCACTCTGCACTCTGAATCTGCACTCTGCACTCTGAATCTGCACTCTGAATCTGCACTCTGAATCTGCACTCTGAATCTGCACTCTGCACTCTGAATCTGCACTCTGCATTCTGAATCTGCACTCTGAATCTGCACTCTGAATCTGCACTCTGAATCTGCACTCTGCACTCTGAATCTGCACTCTGCACTCTGAATCTGCACTCTGAATCTGCACTCTGAATCTGCACTCTGCACTCTGCACTCTGAATCTGCACTCTGAATCTGCGCTCTGAATCTGCACTCTGCACTCTGAATCTGCACTCTGCACTCTGCACTCTGAATCTGCACTCTGAATCTGCACTCTGCACTCTGCACTCTGAATCTGCACTCTGAATCTGCACTCTGAATCTGCACTCTGAATCTGCACTCTGCACTCTGAATCTGCACTCTGCACTCTGAATCTGCACTCTGAATCTGCACTCTGAATCTGCACTCTGAATCTGCACTCTGAATCTGCACTCTGCACTCTGAATCTGCACTCTGCACTCTGAATCTGCACTCTGAATCTGCACTCTGAATCTGCACTCTGCACTCTGCACTCTGCACTCTGCACTCTGCACTCTGAATCTGCACTCTGCACTCTGCACTCTGCACTCTGAATCTGCACTCTGAATCTGCACTCTGCACTCTGCACTCTGCACTCTGAATCTGCACTCTGCACTCTGCACTCTGAATCTGCACTCTGAATCTGCACTCTGCACTCTGCACTCTGACTCTGCACTCTGAATCTGCACTCTGAATCTGCACTCTGAATCTGCACTCTGCACTCTGAATCTGCACTCTGAATCTGCACTCTGCACTCTGAATCTGCACTCTGAATCTGCACTCTGAATCTGCACTCTGCACTCTGAATCTGCACTCTGAATCTGCACTCTGCACTCTGAATCTGCACTCTGAATCTGCACTCTGAATCTGCACTCTGAATCTGCACTCTGAATCTGCACTCTGCACTCTGCACTCTGCACTCTGCACTCTGCACTCTGCACTCTGAATCTGCACTCTGAATCTGCACTCTGAATCTGCACTCTGCACTCTGAATCTGCACTCTGCACTCTGAATCTGCACTCTGAATCTGCACTCTGAATCTGCACTCTGAATCTGCACTCTGCACTCTGAATCTGCACTCTGAATCTGCACTCTGAATCTGCACTCTGAATCTGCACTCTGAATCTGCACTCTGAATCTGCACTCTGAATCTGCACTCTGCACTCTGAACTCTGCACTCTGAATCTGCACTCTGAATCTGCACTCTGCACTCTGCACTCTGAATCTGCACTCTGCACTCTGAATCTGCACTCTGAATCTGCACTCTGAATCTGCACTCTGCACTCTGAATCTGCACTCTGCACTCTGAATCTGCACTCTGAATCTGCACTCTGAATCTGCACTCTGAATCTGCACTCTGAATCTGCACTCTGAATCTGCACTCTGCACTCTGCACTCTGAATCTGCACTCTGCACTCTGAATCTGCACTCTGAATCTGCACTCTGAATCTGCACTCTGCACTCTGAATCTGCACTCTGCACTCTGAATCTGCACTCTGAATCTGCACTCTGAATCTGCACTCTGAATCTGCACTCTGAATCTGCACTCTGCACTCTGAATCTGCACTCTGAATCTGCACTCTGAATCTGCACTCTGAATCTGCACTCTGCACTCTGAATCTGCACTCTGAATCTGCACTCTGAATCTGCACTCTGAATCTGCACTCTGCACTCTGAATCTGCACTCTGCACTCTGAATCTGCACTCTGAATCTGCACTCTGAATCTGCACTCTGAATCTGCACTCTGCACTCTGAATCTGCACTCTGAATCTGCACTCTGCACTCTGAATCTGCACTCTGAATCTGCACTCTGAATCTGCACTCTGCACTCTGAATCTGCACTCTGAATCTGCACTCTGAATCTGCACTCTGAATCTGCACTCTGAATCTGCACTCTGCACTCTGAATCTGCACTCTGAATCTGCACTCTGAATCTGCACTCTGCACTCTGAATCTGCACTCTGAATCTGCACTCTGCACTCTGAATCTGCACTCTGCACTCTGAATCTGCACTCTGAATCTGCACTCTGCACTCTGAATCTGCACTCTGAATCTGCACTCTGAATCTGCACTCTGAATCTGCACTCTGAATCTGCATTCTGAATCTGCACTCTGAATCTGCACTCTGCACTCTGAATCTGCACTCTGAATCTGCACTCTGAATCTGCACTCTGAATCTGCACTCTGAATCTGCACTCTGAATCTGCTCTCTGAATCTGCACTCTGAATCTGCACTCTGAATCTGCACTCTGAATCTGCACTCTGCACTCTGAATCTGCACTCTGAATCTGCACTCTGCACTCTGAATCTGCACTCTGAATCTGCACTCTGCACTCTGAATCTGCACTCTGAATCTGCACTCTGAATCTGCACTCTGAATCTGCACTCTGCACTCTGAATCTGCAATCTGCACTCTGAATCTGCACTCTGAATCTGCACTCTGAATCTGCACTCTGAATCTGCACTCTGAATCTGCACTCTGCACTCTGAATCTGCACTCTGAATCTGCACTCTGCACTCTGAATCTGCACTCTGCACTCTGAATCTGCACTCCGAATCTGCACTCTGAATCTGCACTCTGCACTCTGAATCTGCACTCTGAATCTGCACTCTGAATCTGCACTCTGAATCTGCACTCTGCACTCTGAATCTGCACTCTGAATCTGCACTCTGAATCTGCACTCTGCAATCTGCACTCTGAATCTGCACTCTGCAATCTGCACTCTGCAATCTGCACTCTGAATCTGCACTCTGAATCTGCACTCTGCAATCTGCACTCTGCAATCTGCACTCTGCACTCTGAATCTGCACTCTGAATCTGCACTCTGCACTCTGAATCTGCACTCTGAATCTGCACTCTGAACTCTGAATCTGCACTCTGAATCTGCACTCTGAATCTGCACTCTGAATCTGCACTCTGAATCTGCACTCTGAATCTGCACTCTGCACTCTGAATCTGCACTCTGCACTCTGAATCTGCACTCTGAATCTGCACTCTGAATCTGCACTCTGAATCTGCACTCTGCACTCTGAATCTGCACTCTGCATTCTGAATCTGCACTCTGAATCTGCACTCTGAATCTGCACTCTGAATCTGCACTCTGCACTCTGAATCTGCACTCTGCACTCTGAATCTGCACTCTGCACTCTGAATCTGCACTCTGAATCTGCACTCTGAATCTGCACTCTGCACTCTGCACTCTGAATCTGCACTCTGAATCTGCGCTCTGAATCTGCACTCTGCACTCTGAATCTGCACTCTGCACTCTGCACTCTGAATCTGCACTCTGAATCTGCACTCTGCACTCTGCACTCTGAATCTGCACTCTGAATCTGCACTCTGAATCTGCACTCTGCACTCTGAATCTGCACTCTGAATCTGCACTCTGAATCTGCACTCTGAATCTGCACTCTGAATCTGCACTCTGCACTCTGAATCTGCACTCTGAATCTGCACTCTGCACTCTGCACTCTGCACTCTGCACTCTGAATCTGCACTCTGCACTCTGCACTCTGCACTCTGAATCTGCACTCTGAATCTGCACTCTGCACTCTGCACTCTGCACTCTGAATCTGCACTCTGCACTCTGCACTCTGAATCTGCACTCTGAATCTGCACTCTGCACTCTGCACTCTGACTCTGCACTCTGAATCTGCACTCTGAATCTGCACTCTGAATCTGCACTCTGAATCTGCACTCTGAATCTGCACTCTGAATCTGCACTCTGCACTCTGAATCTGCACTCTGCACTCTGAATCTGCACTCTGAATCTGCACTCTGAATCTGCACTCTGAATCTGCACTCTGAATCTGCACTCTGCACTCTGCACTCTGCACTCTGCACTCTGCACTCTGCACTCTGCACTCTGAATCTGCACTCTGCACTCTGCACTCTGCACTCTGAATCTGCACTCTGAATCTGCACTCTGCACTCTGCACTCTGCACTCTGCACTCTGCACTCTGAATCTGCACTCTGCACTCTGAATCTGCACTCTGCACTCTGCACTCTGAATCTGCACTCAGAATCTGTACTCTGAATCTGCACTCTGCACTCTGAATCTGCACTCTGAATCTGCACTCTGAATCTGCACTCTGCACTCTGAATCTGCACTCTGAATCTGCACTCTGAATCTGCACTCTGCACTCTGAATCTGCACTCTGAATCTGCACTCTGAATCTGCACTCTGCACTCTGAATCTGCACTCTGCACTCTGCACTCTGAATCTGCACTCTGCACTCTGAATCTGCACTCTGAATCTGCACTCTGCACTCTGAATCTGCACTCTGCAGTCTGCACTCTGAATCTGCACTCTGAATCTGCACTCTGAATCTGCACTCTGAATCTGCACTCTGAATCTGCACTCTGAATCTGCACTCCGAATCTGCACTCTGAATCTGCACTCTGAATCTGCACTCTGAATCTGCACTCCGAATCTGCACTCTGAATCTGCACTCCAAATCTGCACTCTGAATCTGCACTCTGCACTCTGCACTCTGAATCTGCACTTTGAATCTGCACTCTGAATCTGCACTCTGAATCTGCACTCTGAATCTGCACTCACAATCTGCACTCACAATCTGCACTCACAATCTGCACTCACAATCTGCACTCACAATCTGCACTCACAATCTGCACACTGCACTCTGCACACTGCACTCTGAATCTGCACTCTGCACTCTACATATGGTATGTTATGCTTACATACGTTCCATATATTATCCATGTATATGCCACATTTAGTTAAGAATATATGTTCTGTTTAGTTACATTACTTTGTTTGTATACCCTTTTATGCTGCTCTAAAGTTATTTCAATGGGTGAAATGCGGAGCCTGGCCGAGATTAACAAGGCAGTGCTGGGAGGGGGGCTGCGCACCTACTGAAGTGCTCTGGTTGCACGGCCTGCGGCCGTGTGAAGTGATAAGCCTTGAACGGCCTGCGGCCGTGTGAAGTGATAAGCCTTTGAAGTATGGGAGTGTGGGAGGAGTGCTGCTACGGCCTGTGGGAAGCTGGCTGGGGAGGGGGAGGAGAAATGAATGCAAGGCTGTGGGGAACAGAGTTTATGGCCCAAAAGCACGTGCCTGTGGCCACGTGAACTTCAAGAAAACGCCAAGGACCGAAGTCCTTAGTTTGAAGAGTATTTCGAGCACTTGAATTCTCGTTCCTCAATGCGCTTGCGCGCATTTAAGGTCACAAGACCTAAAAAGATGTTGGCTCCCGCCAGCAACCATGTAGGGTTTCGGTTGGGGAGCTGGCTGGGGCCGCAGCCCGAGGCAAAATATAGATTTGGGTGTCCCGGGTGGGTCCTGGGTGTGACTCTTCAGCAGTGAGGTACTTGGGTACCAGTGGGGGTTGAGCAGACAACTCCATGTTGCACATAGCAAAGACCCTGTACGGCGTCAGATTGGCGTTACCTATGGTAATAAAATATTACTGTATGTTAAAAAAACCTAGAAATTTACTGAAAAAAACAAAGGTTAAAGTGACATTATAGTTAGATATTTTAATAAAATATTTATTTGCATTAAAAAAAAGTAGAAATTCTCTGAAAAAAACAAAGGTTAATGGGATGTTTTAGTTAAACGAAAATGTCAGTTAAAACCTACAGTTTTAAACAAATAAAGCCACTGAAATTCGCCAGTTATATTTATCTCAATTAACTGGTGACCTAAAGTAACCAACTCCCTTGCCATGCACTGATATGACCTCACATATTGCATCACTCATGAAAATCATCATCAGTAACATCTGAAATGAAATCATGGAAGATAAAACTGTGCATGGTTGTGATTCACAGAGGCTTGGGTCAGCCCTTTGCTATCTGGTCTGGGTAAGTGTGGTTTACATTCTATCCATGACAGCCTACAGCACAGGGCAACTGGCTGGCCCACTTCAACCATTAGCTATGTTATCTCTGAATGACAGCATTTGTCTGAATACAATTGCAATTGCCTCTTTAACAGGTGACCATTATGGAATTATATTGTATTATTGTGTTATCATTCCAAGATGGCCTACTTGTTGGTGCGAAGCGTAGTGGTCATGCTGGAACTTTAAAACAACAGTACACTTTGCTTCATTGTATTTGTTACTACAAGTGTAGGCTCACCATGTTTAGGTAGTAACATGTTTCTTTTGTAGCTACTTTTATTTTTGTAATTTATCTTGAATATGTTGTTGAGTTGGCATATGTTTTTTATTGTGGCTATGTAATTGAGTGACATAAGAATGAGTCAGTGGGTGGATGAATTAAAGCATGAGTGCAGGGATGAGTGTGAATGTATAATAACCTATTGAGTGCCTAAACCTTTCAATGGCATGATGTATAAGCCACACCCATTGGCATAACAAATGCTTGCTTTAATATGGCATAGCCTTGATTTAAAAAAATGTTTAATATTTATCATGGAATAGAATCATTATTATCAGCTTATTTCCTGTCATGGCGATACAAAAGGGGATGATGGACGGAGCGTTTGAGCAAATCAAACACTCACCCCCAGTGAACTGATCTGGGTTTAATCCATCACCATTCTTTAGCTCACAAACCGGTCCTCGGAAGCTTGTTTCCGGTCCAGGGAAGGCATGGCTTGGCAGTTCGGGCTGGACTGTTCCCATGAGGCACAAGATCAGACTGATTTGCATATGGCCATGCCTGAACTGGGGTGGCAGAGTGGGCTAAAGAATGGTGATAGATTAAACCCAGATCTGTTGACTGGGTGTGAGTGTTTGATTGGTTCAGATGCTCCGTCCATCACCACCCCATTTTGTACCGCTTTGTTCGCCATAAGTTGGCAGGGTATGCTCAGACGTGAGTCCCTTATTATTATTATTATATTTATTGAGCGCACAGCTACCCGAAGGTTTCCCGGCGCTAAAGATAAACAGAGAATGAGTGAGTTGAGGGGGGAGTGAAATACAAAATTAAGTGTTAAAAAGCCAGGTCTTTATTCCCTTGCGGAATAACAGGTAACATGTTTCAGAACGCAGGGACTGGGGCATAGAGTTCCATAGAGAGGGTGCCAATAGAGCAAACGAGCGGCCGCCCATTTTAGCTCTGTTGACCCGCGGGGTCGTAAACTTGTTTTGTGTAGAAGATCTCAATGTACGGGACGGAACATACTGCTGGACTAGGGAAGATAGATATTCAGGAGCTTTACCCATTTTAATATGGTGCATTATGCAGAGCGCTTTAAACTTTACTCGGCTCTCAATGCGTAACCAATGCAACTTGCGCAGATGGATAGAGGCCGATGACCTAGCAGGCAAGTTACAAAGAAGTCGGACTGCCACATTCTGGACCACCTGAAGTTTCTTTGTTACCTCTTTACAGGCACCCAGAAGCAGAATGTTCCCGTAGTCCAAGCGTGAGGTGACGAGGGCCTGGACTACTATCCTCAGGGTATCAGCTGGAAGCATCCACCTGATTTTTCTCAGCCACCTTAAGATGGTAGTACAGGTGGCAGAGACTTTTACCACGTGTTGCTTAAAAGACAGCTGGTTGTCAAAAGTGACCCCAAGGTTGCGAACTGAGGCTGAAGGGGTAGGAGTGGGACCCATCTGATGAGGCCAATGTTGAGGGCCCCAAAGCGAAGTGAGAGGGCCGAATAGAAGTAACTCCGTTTTATCGCCATTCAATTTTAATTTATGGCTGTGCATCCAGTTGGCAATTTGCTCCAGCCCGGACTGTAAGGAGGACGTAGGGAGATGTTTGTTAGTGGATAGCGAATAGACGATTTGTGTATCGTCTGCGTAAGAATAGATTGTGAGGCCTGCTTGTTCTGCCAAAAAAGCAAGAGGTCTCACATAGAGATTGAAAAAAAGAGGGCTGAGAATAGACCCCTGGGGCACACCGTGAGGGGAGGAAAAGATAGAGGAGACAGATGAGGAAGAAAAGACTTGAAAAGTACGATTAGAAAGAAAGCTAGCAATCCAGGCCAGGGCGGCACCATCAATACCCACAGATTTCAAAGTGGACAGCAGGATGGCATGGGAGACGGTGTCAAACGCGGCACTCAAATCTAACAGGATGAGTGCCACAGTCTCCCCGCAGTCCACTTGTCTTCTGACAGTCTCAGACACACCAAGTAAAGTGGTCTCGGTAGAGAAGCCAGCCCTGAACCCAGATTGAGAAAAGTGTAAAAGATTAGAAGATTCAACATAGGAGGTAAGAAGAGAATTAATATGTTTCTCCAGAATCTTAGAATAGCAGGGGAGAAGAGAAATGGGACGGAAGTTGGCAGGGTTATTAGGGTCCGCGTTGGCCTTCTTTATCAGTGGGACCACCATCGCATGCTTCCATTAGTTGGGGACCGTCGCTTCAATCAAAGAAGCATTTAGAAGGTTTAGAATGATTTGGAGGGTGGTTGGAGCCATAGTACGCAGTATTTGTGGTGGCATGGGGTCCAGGGGAGAGCCGGATTTAATTTCTTTAAGGTAGTTTTGTAAGAGTGAAAGCGAAATCGGCTCCCAAGAGTGAAGAAAAGGGGCCATGGGAGTTGGATCAGGTGTATCGCTAGAACCAATATTGGATAAATACGACATGGAAGTGGAAGGAACAGTAGAAGTAGTATTGAAGATAGCGTAGATTTTATCTATTTTCTCCACGAAAAATTTAGCCAGAGCATTACATTGGATTAAGTCCAGACAGGGATCTTTAGGTGCAGAGGACATGCCTGAAAGGTCTTTTACCACCTTAAACAAAGCCTTTGGTCGATTTTGGGCATTGAGTATGGTCATGTTGGCATGGTTAGCTCTGGCGGTATCACAAGCAGAATGGTAAGACCGCAAGGCGTCCTTGTATATTGTTTTGTTAGTCGTACAGTAATTGGAGCGCCAAATGCGTTCCAATTTTTTACAACTAGATTTTTCCGCGCGAAGTGAGTCATTAAACCAAGGGGCCGGAGGGTGATGAATCTGAGTTTTGTTTTTCTGAGTAGGAAGACAGGAATCTAAGGCTGATGTCAACCAGGAGCTGACAATGGACACTTCCTTCGTAGTGGTAATAGGGCAGGTAGGTTTGGAAATATCAAGGCAGATGTTCAACTTATCCTTGTCTAGTCGTTTCCAATTCCTACTAGCCTTGTGAGGGTCTAAACTCGTGGAAGAGTAGCAAGTGGGAATTCTAATTGAAAAATCAATAATAAAATGATCCGACCAAATAACAGGAGAAGAGGAGTGATAAATTATACACTTGAGATTTGAAATAAGGGGATCTAATAAATTACCTGCTTTGTGGGTAGGGCCTGAATTAAGTAAGTGAAGGTCCAAGGCAGCTAAATCCAATAATAAGCGTGTACTTATGGGGCAAGAAACTTGATTAAAATGGATATTTAAATCTCCCACTATAAGGAGATTAGTGGATTGTACAATCAGAGGGGCAATAAGCTCAGGAAGAGCAGAGGCCCATGCAGAGGCTGACCCAGGAGGACGGTAAATAAGGATTCCTGTCAGGGTGAAAGAAGGAGAGAGAAGAAGTTTAAAAATACCTGCTTCGCAACCTGGAAAATCAAGGTCTTCCCATGAGCAGGAAAAATCTCTTTTAAAAATAACAGCAATCCCTCCACCCTCCTTGAGCGCACGGTTTCTCCCCACAAAGGTGTAGTTGTTGGGGAGGGCCATGGCGATGTCAGGGCCGGAGCTCTCGTTAAGCCATGTTTCTGTAACAAACATGGCAGCCGGGCTAGATGACTCAAGGAGGTCAAAGATATCTCTCCTATGTTTAGGGAGAGATCGGCAATTGATGCTGAGGAAGTTCAAATCAAGGCATTTCGACTTTGAGAAGGAAGCCTGATGTAAAATAGGCGGAGTGTCCCAAAAAGAGGATGAAGGAGAATCTGTGACCGAGGTAGCAGAGTCTAATGTAAGAGCACATTTGGGACATTTTAACGGTGCATCTTGACAATTCAGGCCAGGGGTAAAAGTGCAGGGGGGTGGCTGTAGGCTCAATAGAGCTGAGCGCGAATAGCAAATGTATTCGGGAGCAGAATGAATGGCCCCTGAACCCGACCAGGCGCGGACGGGCGCAGACGGGCAGGACTTTGGCTCGACTTCGGCGCGAAGTCGGCGCTCCCGCTGCGCTCGTCCGCTGCGCTTCCGGTACAGGTGAGCCATTTAAGCTTGTGGGGCGGGAGGGGCAGAGCACTAGACCGCTCGCCGCCTCCTCGCCTCACACAAGATGGCGCCCAAGTAGTTCTACCCAACCAGACCTTGATCGTCTGTGGTGGGGGCTACAGCGCTTCAGGAGGAGTCAGGAGATACCCCAAATGTGAGCGCCGAGTGCGCAAAGACAGTAAGATAATTGGTTAAAATTGTGAGCCAAAGTAAAACATACACAACATTAAATGCAATTTGTGGCAATTTTTTTAAATTATGAGCATCCGAGCGCAGAAGCGCGAACAACAGAGATCATACACGCAGAGTCCCGGCTTTCCGCCTCAGGACTTACTCACTCAGCTGTCAATCGCCGAGTGAGCAGAATGCCGGTGGTTTTAAGCTTGTGGGGCGGGAGGGGCAGAGCACTAGACCGCTCGCCGCCTCCTCGCCTCACACAAGATGGCGCCCAAGTAGTTCTACCCAACCAGACCTTGATCGTCTGTGGTGGGGGCTACAGCGCTTCAGGAGGAGTCAGGAGATACCCCAAATGTGAGCGCCGAGTGCGCAAAGACAGTAAGATAATTGGTTAAAATTGTGAGCCAAAGTAAAACATACACAACATTAAATGCAATTTGTGGCAATTTTTTAAAATTATGAGCATCCGAGCGCAGAAGCGCGAACAACAGAGATCATACACGCAGAGTCCCGGCTTTCCGCCTCAGGACTTACTCACTCAGCTGTCCCACTCAGCTGTCCCTGTCCCTTGCTCACTTTGCCACTGGATTCAAGCAAGCCGGGCTGAAGACGGCTGAAATGCCAGAAACGGGTCCTCGGAAGCTTGTTTCCGGTCCAGGGAAGGCATGGCTTGGCAGTTCGGGCTGGACTGTTCCCATGAGGCACAGGGTCAGACTGATTTGCATATGGCCATGTCTGAATTGGGGTGGCAGAGTGGGCTAAAGAACGGTGATGGATTAAACCCAGATCTGTTGACTGGGTGTGAGTGTTTGATTGGTTAAGATGCTCCGTCCATCACCACCCCCTTTTGTACCGCTTTGTTCGCCATAAGTTGGCAGGGTATGCTCAGACGTTAGTCCCTTGCTCACTTTGCCACTGGATTCAAGCAAGCCGGGCTGAAGACGGCTGAAGTGCCAGAAACCGGTCCTCGGAAGCTTGTTTCCGGTCCAGGGAAGGCATGGCTTGGCAGTTTGGGCTGGACTGTTCCCATGAGGCACAGGGTCAGACTGATTTGCATATGGCCATGTCTGAACTGGGGTGGCAGATTGGTCCAAAGAACGGTGATAGATTAAACCCAGATCTGTTGACTGGGTGTGAGTGTTTGATTGGTTCAGATGCTCCGTCCATCACCACCCCCTTTTGTACCGCTTTGTTCGCCATAAGTTGGCAGGGTATGCTCAGACGTTAGTCCCTTGCTCACTTTGCCACTGGATTCAAGCAAGCCGGGCTGAAGACGGCTGAAGTGCCAGAAACCGGTCCTCGGAAGCTTGTTTCCGGTCCAGGGAAGGCATGGCTTGGCAGTTCAGGCTGGACTGTTCCCATGAGGCACAGGGTCAGACTGATTTGCATATGGCCATGTCTGAACTGGGGTGGCAGATTGGTCTAAAGAACGGTGATAGATTAAACCCAGATCTGTTGACTGGGTGTGAGTGTTTGATTGGTTCAGATGCTCCGTCCATCACCACCCCCTTTTGTACCGCTATTTCCTGTCATGGGCACATCTTTCCAGTTCTCTGCTTTAATTGTACCTTTCATCATTGTTTTCTGGTCTTTCTGTCAAATTGCTCAATTGAATTAAATCAAGACTACATTTCCCCGAACCCCCTAAATGAAAGCCAAGGACTGGAAACAGGATGTCCTGGAGACATGAAGTACTCTGGCAATCTTGTTCAAGGATTGTGTGAAGACGCTTTCTGTGGCATTGTGGCTGAATGATGTATATGATATTACTTCTGCTCCCTCTGTGTTTTTTGTCACAGGTACTCACAGGTACTGAGTACCTGCAACTCTTCAATTTTACAAGGAGCATAACTGCACTTCTCAGTGGGGGTTAAATACTTTTAATGCAAGAGTACTTCCCAGTAGCGACTCCTCCACTAAGGCAGAGGAGCGTCACCCCACTGCTCTAAGAGCAGAGCAGAGTAAAAAAAATGATAATAACAGAACATTATACCTCTTATTTGTAGTCGGCCTTTAAGTTCCATGTTAGGATGGGGCGGGGCGGGGCTGGGCTGCGTGACGGCAGCAGAGAGAGGACTGGTGGCTGCACCTTAAGTGCGCATGATGATTTGGCTGCCTGTCTCGGGACGGCCCAACCATCATGCGCACTTGGCATGTTCTCCACCCAGGCTATAATACAGCCTGGGTGGAGAACATGCCCAGCCTCCCAGTCCCTCTCTGAGTGCCGAACCACGTCGCTCAAACCAATCACAACACTGCTGTAAGGCAGCATTGTGATTGGCTGGGAGAGACTGGGAGCCTAGGTGTTTATGTTGCAGTGAAGAAGATGGAGGAGAGGTGGCGACTGCGTTCACAGGTAAGTCTATTTCTATTTTTTTTCTACCCACCTGCTTCTCCGCCATCATCCCCTACCAGCCGCCACTGCCAGTGCCACACGCTCTCCAGGGCAATGAGTACCTATACTTCTTTAATACTATTTCAGGCACTGGTGGAGACACTCATCAAGAGGCAAACAGCCCCCTCAGTCTCACTGCACCTTGGTAAAAGGTACCACCAGGCACAAAGCCTATTTATAAGTATACCGGTGGTTTAGTAACATTCAGTCATTATTTTGTCCTTAAACATGATGAATTCTTTTCATGGTTGATGAAAGAATGGCTCGAGGCCCTCAAGATTAATTAAAGAATGCTGCCCTTTTAACTGATGTACCGAAATAATTGACAATTTACTTCAATTTTGTACTTCAAAAGTAATCACTTTTTTAGATTACGTTCCGAGCAGGTTGCAATCTAAAGTAATTTAATTCAGAGAGAAGTACACAAATTGCAGATACCTAGTTAGATTAATAACAGTGCACATCGTCAAACAACTGCTACGGTAAATGTATTTTGGCGCGGTGTTTTCCTAACACAGGGCCTTATGTAACAGTGCAATATCACTCTAACGCTTTCTGCATGATGTGCTCTGGATTGGACTCCTCTACAAACCCATTACGCTGGGAAACTGCCCAGCAGGGGGACATAAAACTGAGAAGAAAAGCTCTCTTCTCACAGGTGGCTGCTTCCTGGAGCGTACCTCTAATGGACCCGGCCAGACGTCATCACGCTCCTCGCTTCAAAAAGCAAGAATGTCGGTACACCTAATGGTTGAGGTAAGGCAGGCCTCAGGTCAAATGTAGCAAGCGTGTCTCTTTTTTAATTTTAAGTCACAGGTGTACTGAATGCACTGCCTTTTAAAAAGGGCTGTCTAAGGCGAACAGTTTTCTGCACTTTTATGTAATTTTTGCTCAGATTATTAACTCCAGAAATGTCAAGTATGACTCATCACTTTGTAGGTCAAGTGAAGAACTCAGTTGTACGAGGTTAGGTTGGTGAGTTAAATCGACTGGCTTAATACCTAGAAACGTGCGTTACTGCTGTGCTTTTGAAAGGGTAGTGCAAAGCTGCAAAGTTTTACATTTTATATCATATGTGATATTTTTTATAAACTTCACCCACTTCAACAACCGCATCAACCTAGCCCTGTTTAATCTGGAATTGACTTTATGGGGCCAGAAGGATGCAACTTTTACTGAGAATGGGTTTGCTTTCCCTTACCACCATTACTGGAATTTGGGATAAAGTCCCGAAAGATGTAAGCACGTGCAAGCTTTGGGCCCGATTATGAGGTACTGCTGTAGAGCCGCAGCGGCAATCCCAAGAAGACCGATGTGGTGGCAGTCTCCCGCCATATTACGATGTCCCCCCTGGGCCCGCGGCAGTGTTTCTGACGGCGGGGAATATTTTACAAAGGTGTCAATGCACTGGTGTGTATATTTCGACTGCACAAGTGTTGAATGTACACATATGAATGACAAATGTGAAAAAATACCTACTGCAAGTATTTTCCCATTGCTGGAGTCTGGCCCATATGTGCCCAGTCCAATCAATGGGTAAATAGTACAAAACGAACTTACCTGGATTTCCAGACCACTATTTGTGATCTCTCAGGGTCGTTTTCTTCGAGGTCAAGAGGTCAAGATGCTGCTGTGAACGGGGGACCTGGAGGAAGGGATCCACGTGGGAGACTGAAGGGAAGAAAAGGAAATAGGCGAGTATGCACCCCAATTCATTCGATTCCGCTGACTCCAAGCAGGCGGTCTTCCCGCCACAGTCGGCTCATCGGAAAGCCAACTTGTAATTCAGATGGCAGTGAACTTCTATGTACTGCCCTCTGACTGCTGCTTTTCCCTTACCACCATTGAGGCGCAAAGCTAATGGCTGGCGGTGGCGCTCCGGCGGTCTTTCGTTCAGCAAACCGCCGGCATCATAATACGGCGGGCAGACGGCCAATTATGTGGCAGGGATTCCGACGCCATTTCAACAGCATTTCGCCTACCACCAAACTCGGACTCAGCCCTTTGTCAGTGACATATTCAAGACCTTAATCATGTACTCTTTCTTTGTCCTGTTCCACAGAATGCAAGTCATCACTTTTTAAGGCCTCTGTTTCTTAACATAACAAAGGCACTGCCGTGGAGGCCTGCAAGTCTGTAATGTTTCCACCTGATGAAACGTTCTGTAATAAGATCGATCAATTCTTTAAATGTTTTTTAAATATTTATTAGTGACCCTGGGTGCATCATTGACTCGATGTGCGCATAATGCCATTATTCTCTTGTTAGACCAGTGGTTATAAATGAAGTAAGAATATGTTTTATTGCATATCCATAAGACTCTATATTTTATTATATGCACATCTTATGTTGCACTTTGTTTGCCGTTCTTTTCTCAGGTAAGTGTTGTACACTGAACTATACATGTCGCCTTTGTTACAGAAAGCACGTTGTCACTTTCTAAGGCCAATACTTCTTCTTAAACATAACTTATGCACTGCTTGGGAGATCTGCAAGTCGGTAATGCTCCCAACCAATGGAATGTTTTGTATAATAAGACCTATTAACTCCTCAATAATGTTGTAAACATTGATTAGGGATTTTGGGTTTATCTTTACTGGTTTGCGCTGCACAATGCCATTGTCTTTAGGTTTGGCTGGTGGTTGTTAGTTAAGTATGATGACGTTTTAATGCTTTATCTATAAGACTTTTAACTTGTGTAGTTGCACATCTTTTGTTATATCATGTTGACTTCTTTCTCTATGGTCAATACTATATATTGAACAACACATGTCCCCCTAATCCTTGGTCCCTGTTGTTCAGGTGCTGTGGTGTTTTCTTTTTTCATAAATTCTGTTTTTTAAATATGTTTTATTTGTACATTGCATGTTGCACTATGCACGATGTCACTTTTTAAGTCTGCAATCTTTCCATCTAATTAAGTGTTCTGTAGTAAGATCTATCAACTGTCTATTATTTTGTAATCTCTTGTGTCTTTAATTGTAATTGAAGTAAATGTTATTCTATAATGCATATGTATTGTCTTCTTCTTTGTGAAATTGTTGTTAATTGATATGTGGGCCTCAGTCGGAGTTCCTTATCATAATAAAATTCTTGTCTCCTGGCATTTTGTTTTGTGTCACAGTCTGCCGACAACAACAAATAGGTGATTTAAAAAAAAAAAAAAGAGTAATACATGAAAAATTGGCCCTTCCCTGAAGCATGAACCTTTCTATTGCAACCAAGGGTTGTGAGTGCGCCACTCCTGTCCAAATTCGCATAGCGATGGAGGAGTGACGTGCCATAAACTTCAGTTCCCCACTGCTGGCAGTCCAAGAGTGCGAAGAGATTAAAGGAGATGAAGCGGCTAAAAAGCAGACACTGTTGAGAGGTGGCCCTAATCTGAACTATGGCGGCCCTGAGTGACAGTGGGGAAACCCAGTATCTCAAAGCCTGATGTAACGACCATGTTGGTTATGACAACCGACTGCAGGCTTCGCCCACCTCCTTCCAGGTCATTACTGGCACTGTTTCCAGCCCTGAACGTTCTTGTGTTCACCTAATGCTTTCGGGGTGTTTTAGTCTTGTTTTTCTTCCATTGGACTAATTAGACTGACAATCCTGAAAATAAGGATTTGTAGGTGAAATGTTCAGGACTGGAGACCATGGGGTCCATTATGATTGCGGGCGGATCGCCACCGTCCGTATGGCGGTGGCGATGCGCCCGCAGAAAACCTCCGCCCGCACTGAATTCTCCCCCGCCACATTACCATGGCGGGGGGAGCCCGCCGGACGGAAAGACCGTCTGCCGGTTTTCCACCCGGTCGAAGAGTCGACCGGGCGGAAAAGCTTCTAACATGGTGGCGGTGTCTGAAAGACACCGCCATCGATATTAGCATAATGGCGGGGACGTGCCGTTCCCGCCATGGAAAGGCTGGCGGAAATCACTTGCGGAGCCTGTTGCGGGCCCCCAGGGATTCTGGGGGGTGGGGGGGTGCACATGCGGGGGTACCTGTGGTACCCACCTGCATTTCAATATACAATGTGGCAGGCACCACATGGTGCCTGTCATGTTGTGCATTGAACTGCATGATGTACATTTTTAGCATTGCGGCGGGCGGTGCTTTTCAGCACCGACCGTCGCATTGCTAAACATGCAGGATGCCATTCTAATGTCCCCCACGGGACCCACCCCCCCTTATGGCGGGCAGTCCCTTTTTGCATCAGGATGGCGGGTGGACAAAGTCCGCCCACCATCCTAATGTGCCCCCATGTTCGTGATGACCATAGCTTCTCCCAGGGGGTTAAAAATCAGTCCTGTACAACCCCTGTGGCACAGGGGTACCCTAATGTTCGAGGGGCCCTCCATCCAGCTTAGGAGTTATGGATAATTGTGAGATATGGCATTCTCAAGGACCTGATCACAGTCTGCAGGAGGGCCTCATCAATTTGCATTATACCACTGGCAACACCACAGAAAAGTTGGGGAGTTTGACATTTCTCTGAGAAATGAGAAATTCTATTTTGTGGGTTTAGCATTTCATTCCCCACAAGACAAACACTGCTTGTTTTACCAAGCAATTTTAAGAGTAAATATATTCCTGCACATGCACCATTATTGCTATGTTTGCACGTCTTTTCCTTTGTTATTACCACCAGAATGTTGCTACCTTTATTGGCAAGACTTTTTGCACACATGATGCGGTCACCATCACTAATGCTACAGTTCCACTAAAATCTAAGTGCATGGGAACGGAAACCACATTTTTCCCATTACAATGGGATATTACGTAAAAAAAAGAATTAGCCCGTAGGTGAAGGGCTGGAATATGACTCTGCCGTTGCGACTTCGCTCATAGTCTGTAGTTTGTACAGCTGCGCCTGGAAAGACGGGAATGCTTCCCATTAAAGGAAAAGCCCCTTCATCTGAGAGGGGTGCCATTTTGAACACAACAGGGCTGTGCTCTAATGATTGAGAAAGGCACATACATGCCAACAGTTTAGAAGATGAAAGAGTGAGGTTTAAAAAAAAATCTTCTATTGAAGCAGAGGAAATTTCAGATAGGGGGCTGCCAATGTACAGCAATTTTTTGGCTTTCAAAATTGGGAATCGGGTCTATTGGTATGACGATACATATTCCACCATTAATCTGAGCACTAATGTAATTATTAGACCTATGAGTAATTTGTATTACTCCCAGGCCAAATATTTCTGTATGCCTTGATTAGTTTGGGACAGAGTCAGACTGGGACAGAAAATAGGATTGGGGCCAAATTAAGGGCCCGATTAGGATTGCGGTGAATCCGCATCCTCCGGGCCGGCGGAACCCACCGCCGGCCCGGAGGATGCGGATTCACCGCTGCGGTGAGAGAAAAGACCCCCGCCAGATTAGGATGGCAGGGGGGTCATATGCGGACGGGGAGACCATCCGCCGCTTTTCCACCACGGTCCCGCGGCGGAAAAGCTCTAATATGGTGGCGTGTCTATCAGACACCGCCAGCCATATGAGGATGCATGGGGAAACATGCTTTTCCACGGCGGGTTTTCTGCCGTGGAAAAGCATGTGGTCTTTGGCGTTTGGGGGCCCGTTGTGGGCCCCCAGGGTGTCGGGGGTGGGGGTTCACATGGGGGGTACCTATGGTACCCCCCAGCATTTACATGCACAAAGCGGCAGGCACCGCACGGTGCCTGACACTTTGTGCATGTAAATGTTAAACATGCATTTTTAACCTTGCCGCGAGTGCTGCTTCAAGCAGCACCCGCCGCAAGGTTAAAGATACAGGATGTGACCGCCAGGGTGGCGGTCACATCCTAATTGCACTGGAGGGACCGCCGCTGCCCCTGCGGACGGTCCCTCCACCTCGGGGGTGGCGGACGGACGCAGGTCCGTCCGCCATCCTAATAGGCCCCTAAATGTGGCCCCATTAACATATCCAATAGGGATCACTGACTAAATATCGGCAACAAAAATATAGAATGGACAGAATATCGACACCAAAATATCGAAGTTCAGAATATCGACTCCCTATCTACAAACAGGTAAGTACAAAAATATCAAAGACAAAATATTGTTGTTTAAAATATAGGGGCATATTATCAAGAACGGGCGTTACATTATCGCCGCTTTTATCGGCAGGAAATTCCAATCGAAGCCCATGTTAGATGTCTTCACATCTAACAGGGGCTTCGATTGGAATTCATAGAGCATATTATCAAGCACATTATCGCCGCTTTATCGGCAGTTTCCTGCTGATAAAAGCGGCGATAATGTAACGCCCATTCTTGATAATATGCCCCTTAGTTTGTAAAAAATATCGAATTTTTTAAATATGTTAAAAGTAACATTAACTTAATTAAATAATCAATATAATTAAATAAAACATACTGAAAATGAATAAAAAATATTACAATTAATAAATAATATATGTAATCACTAAAAATAAATGTACATCAGTGTTGGATAGCGGAAGGGTAACATTTACTATTCCCACTCCAGTGAGTGCAACAGTAGGGAAAGCATTGGATAGCGGGAGGGCAAAAATTACTATTCCAACTTCAGCGAGTCCAAAAGTAGGGAAAGCGTGGATAGCGGGAGGGTAAAAATTACTATTCCCACTCTAGGGAGTGCAACAGTAGGGAAATCGTTGGATAGCGGGAGGGTAATCATTACTATTCCCACTCCAGTGAGTGCAACAGTAGGGAAAGTGTTGGATAGCGGGAGGGTAAAAATTACTATTCCCACTCCAGAGAGTGCAACAGTAGGGAAAGTGTTGGATTGCGTAGGGGTAAAAATTACTATTCCCACTCCAGAGAGTGCAACAGTAGGGAAAGCATTGGCTAGCTTAGGGGTAAAAATTACTATTCCCACTCCAGAGAGTGCAACAGTAGCGAAAGCTTTGGATAGCGGGAGGGTAAAAATTACTATTCCCACTCCAGAGAGTGCAACAGTAGGGAAAGCGTTGGATAGTGAAGGGGTGAAAATTACTATTCCCACTCCAGTGAGTGCAACAGTAGGGAGAGCAATGATTTATTATTTAAATAAAAATACATTAATTATCAATACCAATGAAAAATTAATGAAAATTAATTCCCTATTACAATTTTTTTTATCATTAATTAATTATAAATACCAATAAATATTATGTATTAAAAATGAATTACCTATTATTATTTAATTACCAACCAATTAATTTTCAATACTAAAAATGTACTAAGTAATAACAAAATTGCCAATTAATAATTAATTAAAAATAACTTAATTATCAATACACAAAAAAGTCAAATACTTAATTACAATTAAATTACTTCCCACCCTATTCCCTTATAAATCCACAACCCGCTCTGAATAATAAATGAATAACATTAACATAAATATCAATTAATCAATTAATAACAATTAATTACCAATTAATAATTAATTAACCCCTTTAGAGCTTGTAAACAAACCTCCCCAGTGCTGCGCTGTCCATTATCCAGTGCTGAACTGGACGTCCAACGGTCGTGCGCAGCACTGGGGAGGTAGTGGCCGTGACGACCGTTGGCCGACGGCAGCAATTAAGGGGTTAACAATAAATTAATTATCAATACCAATAAATAAAAATAAATATTTACTTAATTACAATAAAATTACTTCCCACCCTATTCCCCTATAAACCCACAACCAGCTACAGAACTATAATGCAAAATTAAATTAAAAATAATTAATAATTCCTAAAAATTAATATTTTATTACCATAAATAAGTTACTTCCCACCCTATTCCCCTATAAACCCACAACCCGCTACAGAAGTAAAATATGCAAAAATTATTTTACATAAATTTCTTAACTTAAAAAAATAATTAAACATACATTACAAATATAAAATACACTTTTAACACATATAATAACATACAAAACACTTTAAAAAATTCGATGTTATTAAAAATTCAATATGTTTTAATGCCTATATTATGTACTTCGATATTTTGACAGTCGATATTACTTCCCTGCATTTCGATATTTTTAACCACTATATTATGTCCATTCGATAATATGTCCATTGTATATTTTGGGTTCGATATTCTGTCCATTCTATATATTTTTTTCGATATTATGTCTAGTTACCATCAAATAGCTAGAAAAGTGGCCCACATGCTACAGTCAATGTTTGTGGTAATATCCGCTAAATCAGAAGTTAAAAAAAAGTCTGCAATATAAAATAAGCCCAGAAACAACCAAAAAACAGGCCCACACACTGACCTTTCAAACCAGCTCTTCAGGCACTGCCAGATTGCCCTACTGGCTATTTCGACCCTGTTTGGATACCCTTAGCTTCAGAGGCGTTTTAAGGCATGGGCAAAGAGAGCTCTGGCCCGGGGCCACAGCCATTCAGGGGCCCTTGATAGATTCAGTTTTGTTCTGCAGAGACTCGCTATGATGACCTTGAATAATTCTTAAACGTTGTTTCAAATACCATTTACCTTTAATTTATTTTTATTGTTGGTGATGTGTGAGAGCCTATTATAGGTATTTTTGCCAAGAAATGTTGTGTTTATGTTTCATGCAACATGCATAAAAAAAGTTTAATTCAGACCAAAACAGTAGTTAAAATATGAGAAATGGGAGGGGATCCCAGAGGTTATTTTTCAGTAATATTATTGATCTGCTGCTGTGTTCCAATGTTAAAAACACAGGTCACTATTTCTGAATATTAGATGTAAACACAGTATGAATTTGGACCAGTGTCCCTGTGCACTGTCAGTGGCCAGGCCATAGCGGGCATGAAAGAGCTGAAATTGGACCATGAATTCAAAGCTGTTCTGAACAGGGGCCCCAATATACGTTCGGACCAGGGCCCCCAAAATCCTTAAGATGTGCCTGCTTAGCTTGTGTAAATGTCTCTTTTCCTTACGCCTATGTCGACCATATATCTTTCTCTCAAGCAAAAATATCTCTCAGGAACTGACGAGAGCATTTAGTCCACGGGTGCGTTTGTCTTCATAACTGAAAGCAAAGTGGAGAGTCGTGAGGGAAAGCTACGTGAGATCATTTATTTTATTTGCAAACAGAAGGTGAAAAGGCATCTCATTAGAAAAAGCTTGGCGGAAGTCCAGAGTTTCCCATGGCCGCCCCCCATCCCCTAGCCCCGCATTGAGTAACACCAATAAAACCTTTGTTGCTCTTAGTTCTTGTGAGAAATGGGCATACTATATGTGGAATACGTTATGGGTCCATTTTAGTCAGGTTCTGAGTTTATTTTAATCATTTATATTCACTTTGAACATTGTTGCAATTTCAATAACGCAGCTTGCTGTGACGGCATCGGTGTCAACTATTTGACATAATTCCACATGATATCATTCAAATTTAGTATTAAGTTCTGCGTTCTACCAATTTTCGCAGCCTGTCTCCAGATGAGAGTGATAACTTAGCTGACATAGGGCCTGTACTACTGAACAATCCAAAGATACACCATTTTTCTGGCAAGAAATATCAGGCGAGGCAATGAGGTATGTTTGAAATTCCCTTTATGTCCAGTAATACAGCAGCTGCCAATGTGCTTTAGGTCTGGCAAGAATCACTGAGGCACCCAGCAGCAGTATTGAATTATTCCCCTGCCGAATGATTTGTTGAGTTTGCACATGGCTGAACTTGGATTGGTGTCAGTACAACGCATGTTATTACAACGCGTTCCGTTACAACGCGATTTTTACATCGCAAATACCATTACAATGCAAAAAATATGAGCAGATGCAGGTAGTTGTAAATTTGCAACTACAGTTTCATCGATTTTTGGAATCGGGCAAACTCAAGTCAAAAGTGTGTCTTTTGTGGTTTTCCTTGCATAAGCTTGCCTCCCCTAGAGCTATTCAGGCAGATTGTCTTTGCACACAGTGGGCATTTCAAAGGAGTGCGTTTATGAAAAAACTGTACTTTCAAACGTTTCCTCCTTTTTCTCCTTAGAAAATCATTTGGCCATATGGGGAGAACCCTCCACTACACACCCTGATAAATCGGTGGTGCTGTGACATCTTTTCGCAACATTTCAACAACTATGACTACGTGTAGTAGAAATGTGTTTAGCTGTGCAATAAATTTGGAAAAACGGATTGCTAATGTTTGTGAATAGGTAAATATTCAACACCTTATAAATGCTAATTACTCTCCCAATGTATGCTCCTCCAATAAAACAAAAGGAAACATGCACTCTTCACCCTAAACTACACTCGTGGATTTTTCCAGGGTAGCAAGTGCTACTTCTCTTGTAAAAATCTGCAAATCCTAATTCTGTGACTAAGGATCAAGGATGAGTGAGAGCCGGTGCAAACGGTATGCGTATAAGTTCCTCAACAAGATGATGGTCAGAGTGCTGAAACTTTCCAACCACTCACTTCCAGTAAATAGATCTGGGTTTAATCCATCGTTTTTCTTTTGCTCACTATGCCACCCCAGTTTGGACTCAGCCATATGCAAATAAGTCTTTACCCTGCTCCTCGTGGGAACAGTCCATCTCGAATGCCAGGGCAGGTCGACCAGGAACAAGCATCCTTGGACCAGTTTCGGAGTATCACCCCTCATCAGCCAGCCTAGCTTGAATCCAGCACAGCGAGCAAGGGACCCACGTCTGGGCATACCCTTGGCCATTTAGAGCGAACATAGCAAACACAACCAGATGATGGATGGAGAGCTGAAACTTTAAACCACTCACCCCCAGTCAAGAGATCTGGGTATAATCCATAGTTCTTTTGCTCACGATGTAAGTTCCACTACAATGAATTCTTCAAGAGGGAACACTGGGAAGAATCAGACCAGATACATAACTGAACTCCCACGATGGTCCAGAAACTACAGAAGCAAAAATACCAAAATGCCAGCCTCAAATGTATCCACGGTGAGAGATCACAAATAGTGCGCTGGAAAACTCTAGCCATAAATATAATGCCATCAAAAGAGACCAAGCAGAGGATCAGGTGCTCTGGCAAACAATTACAACGGACAGGACCTGATAAAAACAACCACAAATAAACCAAAGAGAACATGCAATGAAAATTGAAGACCTTCAGCTATACAACCAACACTACCACAGGCCATGCGCATAGTAGCCCTATCCACCTGGAAACACAAACAAGAGCCTTTGGAGGGAACCAGAACAAAATAACAAAATTTAAAGCACAAACTGACAGAAATCAAGGGCAGAGATAGGCTGTGTGCTCAGACCAAGAATTACATATTTAATAAATGCTTATTGCATTTATGATGTATTTCATTGATATTGCTATGTGGATTCATTGTTTATGTTTTTTAATCTCTTTTTCTACTAACTTCAAAATAAATAAAAGAAAATAATAAAAAGAATTACATACTTCCTAAAATGCGTGGATCACTATTTTACTGCACCTCGAGAACAAAAATCATCTGTCAACACACAAGGACTGAATTTGTCCATATTTGATGAAAAACGACAACAACATATTTTATTGACCAGGGACATCATAAGGAGGAGCCCCAGCAGTGCAGTAACTATAACAACGGGAGGAGTTGAAATTAGATAGAAAATAACCGAAGTACTGCTCCTAAAAAGCACTAACAAAAAGGTTGTGGTATAAAAAGATGGTACAAAAGTGAACTAGCAGAATATAATAAAACGAAGCATCAATCATTAGTGGATTAAAACAACCATAGTGTTACTCCAACGTAGCAGGTCTGGATGGCCAATAGGACGACTGGGTAACCCTTTGGGGCTACACACTCGGAGGAGGTCATTTTGAGCCCCCTGGGTGTTAGTGGGGGCCTGCCCTTAACTTAATCAAAGTGAGCAGGTGTGATGCTGGGTACCGGGCGTACGTCCATGTTCCATATGTCAACCAGCCAAGGGGGTGGATGGCTACACACTCTCTGTCGTAGTGTGATTGACAGCACTGGGCCTGCAGCATGAGCAAACACCATATGGTACATGCATGGCAATTAGCTGGGTCGTAGTCCCTGCAGTGTTAACCACATTACTAATATGAGCTCAGGGTGAACCTCCTAAAATTGCTGTTTGGAGGGCAGAAGTACAGAGATGGGGAGATCAGTGCAGAAAAGACACAAAAGGGCACGAGAGCCACACATGACATTGCTCTAATATAGGCCACACTGCCACCAAAACTTCAAAACATGTCAGCCATGTATTTGTGAACGCTGTTCGCTTAACTCAAGGAGAGATGTAGAAATGACCCAAGAGAAGGACCAATAAAGGGGAGGAACAACAGAACGACGCTGAAGATGTATATATGCCTAAAAAAGGCATGCAGCATTGAGTGTCTCAGATACAGAATATTGGGGACTTCATTTGATGATACTGACAACAATCAGAGGGAACTAGTTATAATAAGAGCAACTAGATTATAAGGTACACATGACTGATTTTTTTGGTATAGAAAACGAAGGGGACCAAATAAACAACATACTGTTCCTCGAGTGTCTGAACGACATAGCTACTATACATTGAAGATATTTTTTAACATATGGGCTAATACTATACGTTATGATCTTATTGTTAGGTGTATAGCAGTTTGGCGCCACTGTACTTGACATTGATTATAGTGATATCTAAAAATATATATGGCAAAGGTAACTGCAACCACGGCGTTGTTGAAAACATAATACAAATAATAATACATGAATATGAGCGCGAGGCCGCGCCATTAAAGAATCTGGGTTGGAGAAGAAGTGGAGACGCATGGAGGAAACTAGGTGTGGGGGTGGTAGCCAGAGCAAGGGGACATTATGGGAGACATCAGGGGAGTACTGCAGGAGTGAAGGAGACAGGTAAATAAAAAAAGTTCTCTATTGCTATGGGGGCTTGGGGTGTGAACATGTGCGTGTGTGTGTCTGAAGGTCTGCCAGGGTCAGTTTGTGTTAGTGTGTCTGGTGTCATGCCCCTCCAGCGTAGCATTCTTCCTTCCTACCAATCAACTGCCCCTGTCATTTTTGGGACATACCTGACATATGGTGTACTTGGTGCGAAGGGACTATCTTTGGTATGATGAGGCATTCCCTTGACATAATAGTAGCATTTCTGACTCAGCATGAGCACACTTGGGAAGATGGCGGACCAGTCTGAAAAAAGGCTGCCCTCACATAATAGTGGTCGTTCTCTACATGTTATCACCATTTCCAGCATGTCAGTGCCCACTCCTGGCACAAAACTGACATTCCTTGGCATATTGTGGACAGTACTGGCATTAAGGTGCTTCTCTTTGGCATAATGCCAACCCTGCAGTAACAGTGATCAGTCTTGTCATATTGTAGCCATTTTTAGGTCTCGGGCCTAGCGTACACTGCGCATGCAGTGTCGCGCAGCCCAGAGTCCTTTTCTCAGGGCTTTTCAAAATGCGCCTAGGAATTCCACGCAGCTCGTGCGTGTTATTTCCTAGGTGCATTCCTGTTGGCCTTCGCGTGCTTGTGCTTTAGAAACAGAACACGCAATAGGCCATAGGCGGTCGCGTAGCTCCGCCCATGGCCTATTGGTGTATGTTACACGCACCCGAAGGCCATATATCTTCAATTATCTCGGCCGTCACGGCCGAGATAATTGAAGACATATGCTCGCAACCCATTTCACGGAGCTCTCCATGCCAGCGCCTCTTCTCTGTGTGTCTGTTGACATTGTTATTGTTGCTGGACAACTGTTGGACACACAAAGAACTCCCAGGCAGGTGCCTGTAAACGTATAAGTTAGTTCGGTACACAGTCCCCCAGCTCTGCACCCGGTGTGGCTGCACTAGTTGCATCGCCCTACCCTAGTGCCGGACCAGGGTGTGCTTCCGCAGTGCATACCTGCACTTGTGCATAGCACCTGCAGTTGAAGTGTTAAGGCGCTCCTTTTCAAGTCACTGACCTAGATAGCTGGGGCCGGAGGGCACGCACTATGCCAGGGTGCATGCTGCACGTGCAGGCTCCGCCCCCAGCCTTTGCAGCACTGTATCTTTAAATGAGGTGGATCTTACAAAAGACCCATTTTACACACTTCAGCACAACATAAACCTTTCCCAGAGCTCCCCCGCTGCAGAGAGTGGCTTCCAAGCGCCAGGAAGCGAGGGCGCTTCATCCTTCCCGCTGCGGCTCAGCAGGCGCTGCTGACAAATAAAGCACCAACATATGGTCCCCACTCGGAGCCGCCCCCGGCGAGGCGGGGATGCATGTCGCTTGTTTCTGGGTAAACAGGAGTAAATAAGCTTTAACGAAATAACACTTCTGACAAAAATCTATTTGCCGGAGCGGGGTGCGCGCGCAAATATGGTATTAAATGTGCCTAGTGAATGTGTTTAAAACTGTATGAACGTGTGTGTGTGTGCTGACTTTGCAAGATGGTGTTTTAAATTTGCGTTACTTGTAACAAAACATTTTGAAGACACAAAAACTTTTAATTCATAGCAAAATGTTTGTATTTTCAGAAGCTGGCAAGCTCACGTTTGGGGACAAAACTATTGCAGTTCAAAATATAATTGAGACTCTTATTGAAGTGATAATTGACACTAAGGGGTCGATTATGATGGCGGTGAATCCGCATCCTCCGGGCCGGCGGAAGCCACCGCCGGCCTGGAAGATGCGGATTCACCGCCTTGGACTGGGAAAACACCACCAGCCACATTAGGATGGCGGTGAGATCAGCGGCGGACGGCAAGTCCGTCCGCCGCTGATCCGCGGTGTGTGTACCCAAATATGGTGGCGGTGTCTGCAAGACACCGCCAGCCATATTATGATGCAGGCGGAAACATGCTTTTCCACGGCGGCTTTTCCGCCGTGGAAAAGCATGTGGTCTTTTGTGTTTGGGGGCCTGTTGCGAGCCCCCAGGGTGTTGGGGGGTGCACATGGGGGGTACCTGTGGTACCCCCCTGCTTTGGCATGCACAAGGTGGCAGGCACCACTCAAAGCCTGCCAAGTTGTGCATGCCAAAGTTAAACATGCATATTTTACATTGCGGCGGGTGCTGCTCAAAGCCAGGATGGCGGTCACATCCTAATTGCTACGGAGGGACCGCCGCTGCCCCAGCGGTCGGTCCCTCCACCTCAAGGGTGACGGACGGACGCAAGTCCGTCCGCCATCCTAATCGACCACGAAGTTTGGCAGGTACATCTTGATTCTGTTACTTTGGCCCCAGATGGGGTTCTAGCTGCTATGCCTGTATTTCATGACACATGTTGAAGTCTGCTATGGGAAGGCAATGAGGCAGACATTATATGCTGGAAATTATACAGTGCTTGCTGCTCAGAAACCTAGCTGCCAAAGCGTCGTGAGACAGCGACTGAAACATTAACTTCTGGTAAAATGGCATGTAACTGTAAGCACTAGGGGCCAGATGTATTACCATTTCATTATGCAAGTCTCTAATTACGTTTTTTTGCAACTCGCAAAATGAAATGCACTAATCAGACCCTCCAGCATTTCACAATTTTGCGATTCACAAAATAACCGCGAAATCAGTTGACGAGCTCGATGACGCGATATTGACCTCCTGAGCTGCGAAAAAGGTCTCCAGCAGGGAGCAAAAAAGATAGTGACATCTTATTGGCTATACGCGCACACGTCACTACCTGGTGCCGTACAGCTATAATAGCTGCCTGCTTACTCCTGCGGCATTAAGGCATCTCTGTCCGTGCACTTTGGATGAAGAAGAGATGAGTCTCTGAGAAAGCCTAGGCGCTTTCTGGCTGGTAATCTTCCAGGAATGTGAGAGGGGTGAAACAAAATTACCCTTTTTACTCAAACCTCAAAGAGAGGCGGTATTGCACCTTTCCTACCCCCTTCCTCGACCTCTCGTGTCCTGTCTGACTTCAGGACCAACTCTCTCAGCGTCCGAAGTGTTGCGCATAGGTCCATTTTCACCACCCGTCGCCACCTCTCTTTTTCTCTGTCTATCTCTTTTTTTGTTTTTTGTTGTTGCAGATTTGTAAAGCGCGAACTCGACCCGAAGGTATTGGAATGCTTCACATGAGCACCAGTTACATTACACAAGGGCACATTCATTTTTTTGGGTAGGCACGGGGAGATTAAGTGATTTGCCCACGATCACAGGATGTGGAGTCGACCCCGAGGCTCGAGCCTTGGTTTCTCAGCTCCAAAGTCAGCAGTCTAGCCGTGAGACCACATCCTCTTCTCCTCTTCACCTTCTCTATCTCAACTCCTCTACACAGTTTCTGTCTGTCTGCTTTCTGGGTATCTCGCTATTTATCTCTCTCGATAACCCCCCCTTGTTATTTCTGGCTCCCGTTGCACTCTTTCCCATCATGTCTCTCCACTTTCTGTTTCTAGAAGACAGACGGATAAGAAGAGAAATGTTGGTGTGAACAGACAACAGACAGCATAGATACACAACAGCTGTACGCATAAGTAAATAGATAATACAATGGTTTCTGGATGCAGGGGAGAAGCTCGGTCAGTGAGATGGTTGGGGGGTGGTTGTGCTACAGATTTTCCAACAGTCAAGTGGCATTTAATGTTAAGGTGTATGAGGCTTGCGTAAGAGGCAGTGGAAAGGGGGAGGAATACAGATTAGTTGGGTTGCTAAGTAAGAGAAAAGACCATATTTTATCAAAAATAACCAACATTTTCGAAGACTTTCAAAACTGAGAGAGAGTGTGTGTGTGTGTGTGTGAGTGGTTCTGTCTCCCTACAGCTCTTGGATGACACAACTATTGCTATGGAAGTAGGTTAGGGGGTTAAAGCGCCCACTCTAGAAATCTGCTAGCAAGATTCAAGATAGGTTTGTAGGTTTGTATAAAGTAATACTTAATTTTAGCTAGAGTTTACTTGCGTATTTTTGCAGGTTCTTAGCACTGTAACTATTAGGTGTTATTACCCAGCCATATGGCACTCGATTTACCCACCTAGAAAATATATATGAAAGTCTGTGTCAGCACTGCCAGGACTTAACCTGGTCTGCACAAGGATCTCGGCACAGGGTGTTTTGTCGCTGCAGTAAAGTACACAACAGTGACCGCTAGCTTTAGTGCTAGTGGGTGCCTGATGCCACAGTTTTTTGGGGAGCTCCCTCATTGACCTCCTTCTGCACGAATTCATTTACTACCACCCAGTGCTTTATTTGTAAAAAAACAAGATAAGTTCCAGGGTCCTCGTCAGGCGGACTCTGCAGCTTGCACCATCCAGTGCCCCTGCCTACTCTGTCGATGACAGAACCAACACAACTACCAACCATCATACCCTACAAATGAGACTGTTTAGATTATTAAAGACCTCCAAATCAATAGGTCTGGCTTGGAAGGCTGGTATTGGTACTTTTTAAAGAATAATGAATGAACAAACACTATTGCTATGTTAATCTTGAAAGCAGAAATACATCACCCCTATCTATGTGGCAGACTGTCATCAGTGCAGATGTTGACAATTTGGTGACAGTGCAGAGCACCGGAAACCACTGGCTCAAATTAAGCACTGCTACTACCCTCCAACAGTGCCCCTGATAACTCCATAACAACTCTCTGACATTCATTTCATTTTTTATAGCACTACTCATAGTTCACTCACACTCAGTTCTACCATCTCCATCGTAAACGTTCTTTGCAGCAGGCAATGCACCTCCACCAACTACCATCCTGTGCCCTAGGGCTCTTGATGAAGAGGTATCACGCCTCATGGGTCCAGGAAGCAATGGTGCCCCCGCAGGGGTGCATACATGGCCGCTAAATCATTCCAGGGAGAAATAGGGCCCCCTCTCACAAAGTTAGGATTAGAGCTGTGCTTCCGTAGAGTTGCAGGCACTTTAAACATGCCTATTTTAAAGTGGAATACTCTGCTACAATAGTTTCCATTGATTTAAGGCTGAAAAAGAATGATTACCGCAATATTGCCGCTAAATTTCGATTTTTGTGCCATTAAATTTCCATTTTTGTCTCGCTAAATTTCCAAATCTATGCCGCAATAATCTGGGGGGCCAGACTAATGTGTCTCAGACACATTAGCTATTCCCAATGGGGTCGCAATTGACCTGCCTCATCAATATTGGTGAGGCAGGTCGCAATTTGCGACCCATTGGAAATGGGCAATAACACAGGTATGGAGGCCTGCTTTTAAATAAAGCATTTTTTTTGTTTGAAATGTCGCCCCTTTTCCTTAAAGGAAAATAGTGTGCGTTTCAAAAAGAAAAATGAAACATTTCTTTTTCATTTTTTAAGGGTAAGCAGTGGTCTGTGGGACCACTGCATGCTCTTAAAAAACGTTTTTGCTGCCACTCACAAAGGGAAAGGGGTCCCCTGCGACTCCTTCCTGTTTGCAACTGACTTACCATCTATGTGAAGTAGGTGGTAAACTGCGATTGTTTTGCGACTGCATTCCGGTTTCAAATCAATAGTACATCCCCCTGTGACTCGCTATTAGAAAGGGACGTGCTTGGCACGCCCCTTCCTAATAGTGACGTGCAAACCTTATTTTGCAAGTCGGGAATAGGTTACCGATTTGTAAAATTGGGTTTGTACATATAAAAATGCATTTTACCAGTCACAAACGGCCCGATGGAGTGTTTGTGACTGGTAAAAGGCATGGTACATTTGGCCTTGTACCCCATCAAGCAAGAGCTACCCTAAAGAACTAATGGTACACTTCCAACCTAGTGCTAAAGGGCTCGAGAACTTGGAACTTGCTTCCCTCCAAAGAATAGCAAAGGCCTGCTGTTACCTCCTTTATAAGGGCCTCAAATGATAGATACAAAAGCTTAAACTCCTTGTCTCAGGTGACTAGAGGGGAATGCGGGAAATATGTCGACCTCTGATCAACACCTGCTTCCAAAACCTACAAGGGTCCAACTCCTATGAAATTCCCCATGCTCTTTCAAGCTCCACCTTTCTGGAACTCAAAGGTGATCATCTTTATGACCCAGCCTAATTATGACACCCTAAAAGAGTGGTCCTGTTTACAACATGGGCCCCGTTTAATAATTATTAGCTTGCTGTGTCTCTAGACAAGGGTAGATTTAATTTCTGGAAGGAGGGTTCTAAGTGCACAACTGATTGTTAGCCCGGCCTTACCCAAAATATTGACCCTAACCCAGTCTCTTTTCTCCTGAAGACTGGTAGAGACCCAAAGAAGGGTACTGATTGCACTTTAAAGTGCTGCTAGAATCACCTCCAAGACGTCCTAGCCACCCCGATAATCCTCCTACAAATGTTATAGCAAGCGCAATGCACCTCAAATGCGTACTGTGTATGGAAAGTAAAATCCTCTACTCTTTCCCTCTGTGGGATGCTTCTGGTGGTCTTCTTTAGGGGATCTGTCCCTTAAGGAGAACTCTAAGGGCCTGATTACGAGTCTGGCAGTCCACGTATCCCCAGACTCGCAGGGGTGCGGGGTGGCGGTCTTCCAACCGCCCTATTACAACGCAGGCGGTCGGACTGCCATTGCACCGCCGCAACCACCAGGGATCAGAGCATATTACGAGTTTCCTCTTTGCCACAGTTTTCATGGTGGTTCCCCCTCCATTAAAACCGTGACGGAGAGTAAACAAAGGAGGACCTACAGGGCCCCCTGTTGCCTCTGGGCCATGGGGTGCATGCAGGAGAGCACATGATGTGCCCCTCGTGTGCAGGCACCCCAGTACCTGCACGGTATGGACTGTACCAATCCATGCTGTGCAGGTACTGCCTTTGATGTTCCCAATGCAGTGCTTCATTCAGAGGCACAGCTGTGGGAACGTCAAAGAGCCGCCACCAGTGAAAAGTCATACGGATTTGGCGGTGCAGTCCCGCTTCCGCACTGCCAAACTCTTAATCAGGCCTTAAGTATTTCCCTGCCTTCAATTCCCTTGATAAAGCTTAATAATCCATGGGTCTCATCTCCAGAAGACATGTTTTTGGCTCTGTCCCTGATACGTGAGGGTGCTTTAATGCCGAAGATGCCTGTCTAGTCATGAGTACCACTTAGGAAACAGCTGAAGAAGTGGAGGCTGTTTCAGCACTCCAATTTTACCAGAGGTTCTCTAACAAAATAGGTGCAGTTGAGGTGGAAGAGGCAGATGCACCACCTTCACAGTTCCTCGGGTTCACAATCAGACAACCCTCTGGATCCCCCACTCACAAACGTTAAATGTATACAGACGTACAATGTTCTTTATCCCAGAGTGAAAAGTTGACATGATTACTGGGCACCTCAAAGTACTAGGGATTATAATATAGATTATTAGAACATCCGTTTCTAAACTACACACCCTTGTGCTAACTCTTTTCTTCTAGTGAAAACTCATTAGTGGACCAGGATGTGGCACATCTTATAAAAAAGGGGCAATATTTCCTGTTTTACTCATGGACATGTGTCCCACAAGTTTTTGAGGTGCACAAGAAAGTTAAAGGTGTGCGCCAGTTATAAATTTAAGGGGCCTCATTTATGAAAAGTGACGCATCGCTGCGTGAAAACAGCAATGCGTCACTTTTCACTGCCCTCTCCTTGCGACACCAATGATGCGTTATATTTACAGTATGACGCATCATGGCGCAAGGAGTTACAGATACGTCAGTATTTCTGACGTATCTGAATGGTGCAAAAGTGAAGCATTGCTGGAGTGTATCACAAAAGTGACGCAACTCCAGCAATGTGTCCTTTCACATGGGGCAAGCCCCATGTGAAAGGGCCTGCGTCAGTCTTACGCCTTTTGTGATGCAGGCGTAAGAAATTGACACATCTGTGTCCTACAAGTGGCGCAGTGAAATCTTATAGATTTTGCTGCATCACTTCTATGACCCTTTCTTGCGTCAGAACGCCCCCCCTGCATACATTATACCTGGCGTAGGTATAATGTAGCACAGGGGTTTACAAAGTGACACATCTACCTAGATGCGTCACTTCGCAAATATGGTGCAACAAGGCACATTTTTTACGCTGCTTGTGCGTCACAAAAAGTGACGCACCGGCAGCGTAAAAGTGACGCACGCCCTCATAAATGAGGCCCAAGATCTTTAAAAAGTGGTGGATCAGCATTTCAAAATGAAGGGCATCCTTCTTCTCAAAGATGCCCTTGTTGCTGGGGATTGGAAAGAGCATCCAGAGCTAAAGGGAAAATCGTTCTCGATACTGAACATAGAGAAGAACCAGAAGGTTCATTGGGTTGTTGGATGTGGCAGTCCTACTACCTTCCCTTTGGTCTGTTCTCTGCACCAAATTCCTCTATGGTAATTTAGGCCATTTACCGGTCTTCCACAACACTGACATTGGCACAAGACTTAAGCAGTTGAGCTCTACGTTTTCTCTCACTCTTCCCTACCTACTTCAGGGGTCCAAGCCCCAAAGGGGACAGGAGTTTTGGTCCTTGGACAGGGCCAGATCGTCACATTTTAGCAGCGAGGAGGAAGATGTGAAGCTGCAATGCAGTGGCCTGCACACACTGGAGGGAATCTGGATCGTGAATTTGCAATGGTGTTTCCATTTTGGAGACTGAAATGCCAATTGGGCTCATATAGGGGGAGTTTGTGAGTGCTGTAAGGGAACACATGCTTAACATACAGAGGGGCAATGATGCTTTACATTTTGGTGGCATGTGGATACTGGAATTATAATTGTGAATGATATACTGAAAGGATGATGAGACTACTGAAAGGGTAATATTAGATTCAGTACTGACCCCCATATCAACATTGGCATGGCAATCTATGTTTTAAATGCTGAGGCATTGTGACACTGGCAAAATAGAATAATTGGTAATATGGTGAATTATGCTTATGTCTAAGTAAGCATGTTCTTGGCCTATACAAACAGTAACCCATGGGTAATAAATTATCCACACCTGTACAAGCACCCAGAGCAACAACGCTAGCACCCTGAGCAGTCTCTTGTCACAGTGGCCATCCCTGGCCTGCATGGGCACCATTGATCACCCCAGGCAGGTTAGCACATTAGACACCATCTTATTTGCAGTACTTTGGAATACTTCATGAACATCCTTATGTGTTTGGCTGTACCATGGAATAGTTAAGCAGTCCTCTCATATATATTTGAAGTATCCTGGCATATGTTTGCAGTATCGTGATGTACAATAGCTTTGGCATTATCATGATGCACAAAAGCATAAACTGTGGAGGTATTTAATTTTCTACCACATTCATTTTATTGGTTACTAACTAGCACACAAATAGTGATGACCATTATACTTTGTGCTATGATGTCAATGTTGCTATTTCTTCCTCGTACTTTTTGCCTGGTTAGCTCATCGGTTATGGAACCAGAAGGTTGGGGATGTCATGGGTGGAATGCTGGGTTGGAGTGTAGGTTGGGAGCTGGTTGGTGGGCGGTTCATGTTGGAGCTGCTCTGAGGGTTTGATGGCTTGTACCTGATTTACCTGCATTAAAGATCCTGCCTACATCTACAAGAGTCTTGGACTTATTACTTTGGCATGGTGTTTGAAAGGTACTGTGATTTCTCCAGGCCTGGCCATCTATTATTTCATAAGAGCCCCACAAAACGTGCTAGCAAAAAACACCATGCTTATGTGGACTGGGTCAGGGAACGGTTTTTGGGAGAGCCAAGAATAATTATGTTCTGCCATTTAGGTGATCACACAAATGGCCAACTTCAGACTATTTGTGTAATGTGGCATCTCCTTTTAGCCATTTGTAAAGGATACTGTAAGCCAACTGCCTGCCATGGCCTAAAAGTAGCACCAGTTCTGGCTGAAAATTGTGGCTGATTGTGCATATCTCTGGTATATTATTGATTTGTAAAGTGGGCTCTGTATTTCCTATATAAATCAAGCACGGGTTTAGCCACGAGTTGTTGCTTTGTCAATGCATTGCGACTGCCGCTATTGGCCTACAATGCGCTGGCACTGGCATAGCCAATTGCAGCGACTCTCCTCGCTAAAAGGATAAGAAACAATTAGATAAAATTGCTTTCTAATTCTTTTCTATACTTTTGGCCTGGGTAAGCTGCCGCTATTGCCTTTGCCAAAGCCAGCGCATTACAAAAGCAACTGGCATTGCAAACTCTATTGCAGTAGCCACCAGGGATAGGAGCAGCAAGAGAGGAAAGAATGGCAAGAGGCTCCAGGCGCGGAGGAGAGGAGCAGTGTACGAGTGGGGGGAGAATATTCAATCAGAATTCAAGCAAGACAAGGCTGGGGAGCCACTGGTGGTGGGAGCAGTATATCGACAAATTATTGAGTTGCAAATATCAGGAGACCGAAATATCGGAAAAAAATACATTGAGATACAAAAATATTGTGATGCAGTAATATCGTTATCAAGAATATCATTTTTTTCAGGTAAGTAATATTGTTGTTAAGAATATTGGTTTCAATAATATAGTTGTAAAAACATTTTGTTTTCTAATTATTTCAATGTGTTTTAGTTCATACAACAATTTTATGTGTTACTATTGTTTGTATCTTTGCTATTAACTTTTTTTAAATATAGTTTGTAATTTTAAGGGATTTAGAATGTTTCATTTAATTGCTGATAGTAATTTATAGTGTTGTAGTTAGTTGTTGGGTTTATAGGGGATTAGGGTGGGAAGTTAATTAAGTAACAAATAATTATTAATTAATTAATAATTTTAAAGATAGTATGTGATTGATATTAATTATGCATCTTATGTAATAATGATTTATTATACTTATATTTTAGGTGTGAGGAGCTATGTTTTTAGGAGTATAGGGTTGGAGGTTAATAAGGTAATAATGACATTTAATTTTCAATGTATTTTAAATTATTTAATTGATGAATAATTATGTAAATTGTGTAATAATCATATATTTTAGGTGCGGGCTTCTGAATTTGTAGGGTATTAGGGTGGGAAGTAAATTGAGTAATAATTAACAATTAATTATTAGTTTAATAATTATAGAATGTATTATTAATTATGTACATTATGTAATACTGATTTATTTTAGTAATACTTTAGGTGGGAAGTTAATTAAATAATAATACAAAAATGATTAATGTATTATTAAATATCTAATTGATTAATAATTATGTAAATAGCCTAAATTATATATATGTTAGTATAGTATAGTATTAGACAATGAGGAGTTCAATTACTGAAAAAATATTTCTACAAATCAGATATTCTTCATTGATACTGTAGTAAAATATTTGCTCCTCTGACAGGGAGGAGCAAATACTTTACTACAGTATCAATGAAGAATATCTGATTTGTAGACATATTTTTTCATTAATTGAACTCCTCATTGTCTTATTTTGTCTATTCACTTTTGACATTTGAAGTGTACATAATGTGTTGTTTTGTTTAGAATTGTTCGTTTTTGGGATGAATGATTGATAGTAATTAATTGTTTTTGATTTGATGTCTTTGTTATATGTATATTTCTAATGAGAATGTATAGTGTTTTAAATAGATCAATGTATAGTGGTCCTTTCTTGCATTTATACATTTTTTGAAAAATAATTCTAAAAATATAAAAATGATCGGTACAAATAAAAATACCTTATCAAACTAAATAAAATATAGTTTGATTTTTGAAGTAAATTGTGAATAAGGGTGGAGGGGGCATTTTCGTTTTTCTCCTGAAGCATTAGGAAAGCACACAACAGTGCTCTGCCATCCGGCTTTTTGCGCTTATATGCCTGCCTCCAAACTTCACTTTCATTAAATATGCCAAAGCGTTTCAAGGTACAGGACCTCTTCTTCCAGGGCTGCAACAAATCACTCGAGAAACTTCATCTCTCATTTCCGGCTCTTTTTATTTCAGGCCCCCCAGTGGACGTTTTTTGGTTGTAATGCCACTTGCATGATTCCTGGGACATGAAGTCCGTGTTACGTTTAAAGTGCTTTTCTTTCAGTAAGTTCCAGTTAATTTGCTTGATTATGCTGCATTCATTACCTTTAGTAGGTCATGTTTGCATGAGGGCAGGCTTCATTAAAAGCGAACACTGTGCCAAGGAAGTCCTGTAAAAGTTCACGACTCCAGGCTCGCCCAGCTGGAAACAACATTCCTCCTCCAGCAGGCGATGGTGCCTTTCCTCACGGCAAGGCTACCGTGTAAGTAATTCATCCTCAAGATGCCTGAAGCATTAGGAAAGCACACAACAGTGCTCTGCCATCCGGCTTTTTGCGCTTATATGCCTGCCTCCAAACTTCACTTTCATTAAATATGCCAACGCGTTTCAAGGTACAGGACCTTTTCTTCCAGGGCTGCAACAAATCACTCGAGAAACGTAATCTCTGATTTCCGGGTCTCTTTATTTCAGACCTCCCAGTGGACGTTTTTTGGTTGTAATGGCACTTGCATGATTCCTGGGACAAGAAGTCCGTGTTATGTTTAAAGTGCTTTACTGAAAGAAAAGCACTTTAAACGTAACACGGACTTCATGTCCCAGGAATCATGCAAGTGGCATTATAACCAAAAAACGTCCACTGGGGCGACTGAAATAAAAAGAGCCGGAAATCAGAGATTACGTTTCTCGAGTGATTTGTTGCAGCCCTGGAAGAAGAGGGTCCTGTACCTTGAAACGCGTTGGCATATTTAATGAAAGTGAAGTTTGGAGGCAAGCATACAAGCGCAAAAAGCCGGATGGCAGAGCACTGTTGTGTGCGTTCCTAATGCTTCAGGCATCTTGAGGATGGATTACTTACACGGCAGCCTGGCCGTGAGGAAAGGCACCATCGCCTGCTGGAGGAGGAATGTTGTTTCCAGCTGGGCGAGGCTGGAGTCGTGAACTTTTACAGGACTTCCTTGGCACAGTGTTCGCTTTTAATAAAGCCTGCCTTCATGCAAACACGACCTACTAAAGGTAATGAATGCAGCATAATTAAGCAAATTAACTCGAACTTACTGAAAGAAAAGCACTTTAAACGTAACACAGACTTCATGTCCCAGGAATCATACAAGTGGCATTACAACCAAAAAACGTCCACTGGGGGGCCTGAAATAAAAAGAGCCGGAAATCAGAGATTACGTTTCTCGAGTGATTTGTTGCAGCCCTGGAAGAAGAGGTCCTGTACCTTGAAACGCATTGGCATATTTAATGAAAGTGAAGTTTGGAGGCAGGCATACAAGCGCAAAAAGCCGGATGGCAGAGCACTGTTGTGTGCTTTCCTAATGCTTCAGGCATCTTGAGGATGAATTACTTACACGGCAGCCTGGCCGTGAGGAGGCACCATCGCCTGCTGGAGACGGAATGTTGTTTCCAGCTGGGCGAGGCTGGAGTCGTGAACTTTTACAGGACTTCCTTGGCACAGTGTTCGCTTTTAATGAAGCCTGCCCTCATGCAAACATGACCTACTAAAGGTAATGAATGCAGCATAATTAAGCAAATTAACACGAACTTACTGAAAGAAAAGCACTTTAAACGTAACACGGACTTCATGTCCCAGGAATCATGCAAGTGGCATTACAACCAAAAAACGTCCACTGGGGGGCCGGAAATAAAAAGAGCCAGGAAATCAGAGATTACGTTTCTCGAGTGATTTCTTGCAGCCCTGGAAGAAGAGGTCCTGTACCTTGAAACGCGTTGGCATATTTAATGAAAGTGAAGTTTGGAGGCAGGCATACAAGTGCAAAAAGCCGGATGGCAGAGCACTGTTGTGTGCTTTCCTAATGCTCCAGGCATCTTGAGGATGAATTACTTACACGGCAGCCTGGCCGTGAGGAAAGGCACCATCGCCTGCTGGAGGAGGAATGTTGTTTCCAGCTGGGCGAGGCTGGAGTCGTGAACTTTTACAGGACTTCCTTGGCACAGTGTTCGCTTTTAATGAAGCCTGCCCTCATGCAAACATGACCTACTAAAGGTAATGAATGCAGCATAATTAAGCAAATTAACTCGAACTTACTGAAAGAAAAGCACTTTAAACGTAACACGGACTTCATGTCCCAGGAATCATACAAGTGGCATTACAACCAAAAAATGTCCACTGGGGGGCCTGAAATGAAAAAAGAGCCGGAAATCAGAGATTACGTTTCTCGAGTGATTTGTTGCAGCCCTGGAAGAAGAGGTCCTGTACCTTGAAACGCGTTGGCATATTTCATGATAGTGAAGTTTGGAGGCAGGCATACAAGCTCAAAAAGCCGGATGGCAGAGCACTGTTGTGTGCTTTCCTAATGTTTCAGGCATCTTGAGGATGAATTACTTACACGGCAGCCTGGCCATGAGGAAAGGCACCATCGCCTGCTGGAGGAGGAACGTTGTTTCCAGCTGGGCGAGGCTGGAGTCGTGAACTTTTACAGGACTTCCTTGGCACAGTGTTTGCTTTTAATGAAGCCTGCCCTCATGCAAACACGACCTACTAAAGGTAATGAATGCAGCATAATTAAGCAAATTAACTCGAACTTCTGAAAGAAAAGCACTTTAAATGTAACACGGACTTCATGTCCCAGGAATCATGCAAGTGGCATTACAACCAAAAAACGTCCACTGGGGGGGCCTGAAATTTAAAAAAACGGAAATCAGAGATTACGTTTCTCGAGTGATTTGTTGCAGCCCTGGAAGAAGAGGTCCTGTACCTTGAAACGCGTTGGCATATTTAATGAAAGTGAAGTTTGGAGGCAGGCATACAAGCGCAAAAAGCCGGATGGCAGAGCACTGTTGTGTGCTTTCCTAATGCTTCAGGCATCTTGAGGATGAATATATATTAATATATACATTACCTACTGGCGGTCGCCAGTAGGTATATATAGTTAGGATTTTTTCCCTATGGGATTTTTGAAAATTCTATGTCTAATAACTTTGGCGTTTGAGGACGGAATTGGCTGAAATTTTCTGGAAAATGGAACATTTTGTTTCTGAGCAGCCCCTGAAAATTTGGGGGGGGTTTGTCCAGGGGGGGCCGAGAAAAAAGGGGGGTCCCAAAACGTGTTTTTAACATTGAGTTTTCCATAGGGCGGTTGGCCTCACTTTTAGCCCGAACGGCTGAATGGATTTGCACGAAACTTGGCAAAATTGTAGGGACTGGTAGCCCGATGTGCCTTTTCTAGGTCTCAATATATGTGCTCCAGTGGATTTTGAGAAATTACCGTTTAAAAAAAGATATATATCTGTAAGCGCGCTCCGGGCAGCGCTCCGGTCCGCGGACTTTAAGCGTACCGGAACTTCGCGTAGCTAAGCTGATTGGCTCTCCGGTGTCTGTCAACATTCTAAACAGTCCGGAGCGGCCGCCATCTTGTCTCTCGGTAGGATTGAGAGACAAGAGGAGGCCAAAACAAAGGCGAAAATGACCATAAGGGGGCATACTAGATCCTCCCTGACCCCCTAGGTTTAATGTGGAGGTTTTAAAAGGGCCCCGCGGGGCAAAAAAAACAAAAAAAAATTTTTTTTTTTTTGCGTGGGGAGCGCCCGGTCCGCGAACCGGGAAGCGTTCTGGGCAGCGTACTGCAATGAAAAATGAATGATCGACTTTTCAAATGCTGTATGTTAGTTGATTGTTGTTTTTGTTGATTATTTTTTATTTTCTTTATTTTTTAAGCATTTTTTTTAATGTGATTGTGTTTCATAATTTATTAAACTTTCTAACATTTCATTGTCAGAAATTTCATAATTATTATGGAATATACATTGTAGTCTCTGAGGGTGTAAAATGTCCTCATTTGCAAGGAGGTTATCTACTGCTTGTACACATTGCAGTAGTTCATTGTCCCAAGTTTCATCGAAAAATTCAATGTCAATTTGATCAATTGTATCAATCAATTCTTGGCTGCTGTCTTGCAGGTCCATTTCAAAAGAAACTTGGTTTTCGCCTTCCATTTTGCCTGAAATTTGAATTAAAAAAATATATATTAGTAGAGATAGGGCAATGTTGGGAATAATTTTAGATAGGCATTTTTTATCAGTGAATTTATCTTTGGGCAGTGTATAGTATCAGAGTGGAAGTAGGAATATAAAAATGTGTATGTGATTTAACGTAAGTAAATTCATAATTATACAAGAGAAGCCTAACTCCATCCTTAACTATAACAGAGAAGTCTCTCTAAATCTATAACTACTACAGAGGGATAGTATATATCTATCAGAAAAAGTTTACCATATTAACTTATAGTGCACAATATACTTCAGTTTTAAAAATAAAAACTTACCTTTAGAAAGAAGTTGAAGGAATTAGTGAAAATACTATTGAAATGTACAGCAAGAAGTAGTAGTCAAAATGGCTGTGTTTTCTTCTCTTCCTTTATATATATTCAGGTATATAACCAATGAAATGTCAGGTAAAAAAAATAGAAAATGAAAGTAACATTTTCATTGGTTGTCAATTCCAACACTTCAGATGTGTTTTGTGAAGTAATTTACCTCAGGGTATTTAGAGAGGTCTACAGGCTAAATGACTAAATGGAATTCCAATCAAATTTGTGAAAATGGTAGGGATTGGTATGTAGTATGAGCTAATCTATATTTGGTGAAATTGTCTCCAGTGGCTTTTCTGTGAACTACTTTCCCACCTTTTTTGATGGTGCGCTTCCCAGGGAGCGACCCGGTACGCGAACCGTTGAGCGCCCCGGTTCGCGAACCTTAAGCGTTCCGGGAGTCCACCATTTTGTGTTTCGGTCGAATTTAGATACAAGATGGAGGGCAAATAATGTTCAGAATGGGTAGAAGGGGGCACGGTAGACTTATCTTGACCCCCTAGGTTTTGTGAGGGTGGCTGAGGAGGCCCATATGTGCGAGAAAAAAAACATTTTTTTTAAAAATTTCGCGAGGTTAGCTCCCGGTTCGCGTACCGGGTAGCGCCCCGGGGAGCGTACTTTGTTGAAAATTAGTGAAAATGTTAGAGTAAAATAATAATTGTGAGTGATTAGATGTAGGGTAGCTCTGAGAAGAGCTTTTGGGTTTATGGTACATTTAGGTACTTATAAGTAGGTACCAATGCACATTCTTAAATTCAGAGTGAAAACTCTGTTGCCCTCATCTGAGAAGTGAACTCCATCTCCTCTGTAGATATCTTGCATGTAGTAACGCAAGTTATTGTTGTACAGGGAGCCCATTCCATGGTCTCTCATGTAAGCTGAAACAGATTTGTTTACATGCTTCCTCGACTTCTCAATTTGTGGACAAAATTGGTTTGACCACCTCCATTTCTGTCTTTGGCATATATTTGAATATACCAAGGCAGTCTGAGGAAAAAGTGCCATTAATTGCTCAAAGGTGTCCTTTAAAAGCATTTCCAGACCTACACCAGTCAAAGTGCCCAAGTCATTACCTCCACAGTGCACAATTAACAGGTCAGGTTTGGGCAAATGCATAAAGGTTTTCACCAATGGTATCAATTGGTGACATTTTAATCCTCTGTGGCCAAACCACTTAATTTCCACATCTTGTAAATTGAGGTTAGGTAATTTCCTGTTTTCAACGTACCTTTGAGCCCAGTGAATATAACTATGTCCAACAATCCAGACAGAAAACATGGTGAGAGAAGGTTCTCCTGCAGTCAGATGAAGTGTGGCAATGAAATGGCAGTTGAAAAAATGAGAGTTTAAAATGAAAAAAACTGTGGAGTTTCTGTGTTCATGAAGCAGTAACAGTGATTGGTGGATTTTGATTGCTGAAAACAGAAAGTTAGGGTGCACGGATGTGTTCTTTGAAAGATGTATTTTGAATGGTCAATAAAAAATCATTAAATGAAAGAATGCACTGGATATGCAGGTGCACTGAGAGTTCAGAGTTCAATTGCAACAAAGTTGTGTGAACTTGCAAACACCAGAAGTCTTCCAATGAGGTGGTTGCCATGCAGAAAAGACAGAAAGGGCAGAGGGGGGAAGGGTTTTCATTTGAAAAAAAGTGAGGGAAGAGTTTTGATTGGGTGACATGAGAAATATGTGTGAAGAAATACAGCATTTCTGTGCTTTTGATAGCTGCAGACTCTGGAGTGCATACCTTTTGCTCTGCTGAAGACAAATTGGTGTGTTTCTGAGACTGTTTTCAAACTCAAAGTATTTGCTAAGGTGAGAAAATATTTCTTTAATTTAGATAGAGAATAGTGTGCTTTAAGGAGAAAATTATGAATTATGTGGCGCAAATTGCTTGTAAATATGCTCCCACCTGTGCATGGAAAATTTAGATTTTGAATGTTTGTGTTACATAGCCATGTTAAAAGTGACCCAACCATGCAGGAAAGGCAATCAAAAAACGCTTTTATGTGTCTTAAGGACATTTTAAGTAATTTTCCCATGTGCAGTGTTTTGAAATTATGAATTGAAAATCGTTTTTGAGGTAAAGGAATTGTTTTTAAATTTATGACAAGGACATAATGGTGTATGCTTCTTTATAAGGCAATTGACTGTCCCTGATGTTATTTTTCCCATTTTAATGTAAGACTTTTCTCTGTGGCGCAAATTGCTTGTAAATATGCTCCCACCTGTGCATGGTAATTTTAAATTTTAAATGTTTGTGTTACATAGCCATGTTAAAAGTGACCCAACCATGCTGGAAAGGCAATCAAAAAACGCTTTCATGTGTCTTAATGACATTTTAAGTCATTTTCCCATGTGCAGTGTTTTGAAATTATGATTTGAAAATCGTTTTTGGGGTAAAGGAATTGTTTTTAAATTCATGACAAGGACATAATGGTGTATGCTTCTTTATAAGGCAATTGACTGTCCCTGATGTTATTTTTCTCATTTTAGTGTAAGACCTTTCTCTGTGGCGCAAATTGCTTGTAAATATGCTCCCACATGTGCATGGAAAATTTAGATTTTGAATGTTTGTGTTACATAGCCATGTTAAAAGTGACCCAACCATGCAGGAAAGGCAATCAAAAAACGCTTTTATGTGTCTTAAGGACATTTTAAGTAATTTTCCCATGTGTAGTGTTTTGAAATTATGATTTGAAAATCGTTTTTGAGGTAAAGGAATGTTGTTAAAATTTATGTGCGCCATATGCCCCCAAATTTCTTTTTTCAGGGGTGCAGCAGGGTGTTATTGAGACACCCCTGCAGCTTTGGAAAAATTCCTAATTTGTGATGAGCACATTGTTAATCGCAAATTGCACCTTCATTTATATGAGCCTCCTAGCCCATGGAAATGAATGGGTAATTTGCAATTAGCAATTTTCTCATCGCAAATTTGGAATGGTAAAGAATCGCTATTTATTCCTTAAAATTCGCTTTTTTGGAAATGCAATATTGTTATATGATACATATGGCGGTTGATGTCTAACAAGATAAGAAGCTTAGGCATACATTTATGATGACTGGCGCAATGAAGTAGAAATCACTTACTTCATTGGTAGAGCTTTACATGTATTATCTCCTCTGTATTCTTCATCAAGCGTAACTTTAATCTGCAATCCTGAGTAGGCCTCACTTTAAACAAACCTCTGGATAGGCCACATCTTATTGTTATCTTGATTTAATCATTTAAAATGCTAGGGACAGATTTATGATAGGTGTATGCCTCTTTTGCGCCACTTAGAAAACATTGTCCATGGGGAAATGACTTAAAATGTCCTTAAGACACATGAATGTGTTTTTTTAAAACGTTTGCAATTTTTTTGGGTCACTTTTAACATGGCTATGTGACTCAAACAGTCAAAATCTAAATTCGCCATGCACAGGTGGGAGCATATTTACAAGGAATGTGCTCCACGGGGAAAGGTCTTATAATGTAATATGGGAAAAATAACATCAGAGACACTGAAATGCCTTATAGAGAAGCATACACCATTATGTCCTTGTCATAAATTTGCAAACCATTACTTTTCCCCAAAAACGATTTTCAAATCATAATTTGAAAACACTGCACATGTGGAAATGACTTAAAATGTCCTTAATTCAAAATGTGCGATTCCTTAAATGCAATGTATCAAACAAAAAATATGTAAAAAATGATATTAAGGATTTGGAAACTACCACCAACTTCTAGTTTGTGGTAGTTTGCGAATTCTTTTCAAAAAGCATTTTTTTCCAAAAAACAAAAGGTCCCATATGACGCCCATACATGCCCTTAGGGCATGTAGGTGTGCCATATGCCCCCAAATTTATTTTTCAGGGGTGCAGCAGGGTGTTCTTGAGATACACCTGCACGCTTGAAAAAATTCCTATTTTGTGATGAGCTAATTGCTAATCGCAAATTGCAACCTTCATTCCTATGAGCCTCCTAGCCCATGGAAATGAATGGGTAATTTGCAATTAGCAATTTGCTCATTGCAAATTAGGAATAGTAAAGAATTCCTATTTATTCCTTAAAATTTGCTATTTAGGAAATGCAAAATAGTTTGATGGTAGATATGGTGGTTGATCTGTAACAAGATAAGAAGCTTAGGGATACATTTATGATGACTGGCGCAATAAAGTGGACATTACTTACTTCATTGGTAGGCCTTTACATGTATTATCTCCTCTGTATTCTTCATCAAGCGTAACTTTAATCTGCAATCCTGAGTAGGCCTCAACTTAAACAAACTTTTGGATAGGCCACACCTTATTGTCATCCTGGATTAATCATTTAAAATGGTAGGGACAGATTTATGATAGGTGTATGCCTCTTTTGTGCCACTGTGCGTCACTTTTATGATGCAACGGCGGTGCTAATTTGCAATTAGCAATTTGCTCATTGCAAATTATGAATGGTAAAGAATTGCTATTTATTCCTTAAAATTTGCTATTTAGGAAATGCAAAATAGTTTGATGGTAGATATGGTGGTTGATCTGTAACAAGATAAGAAGCTTAGGGATACATTTATGATGACTGGCGCAATAAAGTGCACATTACTTACTTCATTGGTAGGCCTTTACATGTATTATCTCCTCTGTATTCTTCATCAAGCGTAACTTTAATCTGCAATCCTGAGTAGGCCTCACCTTCAACAAACCTCTGGATAGGCCACACTTTATCGTCATCCTGGATTAATCATTTAAAATGCTAGGGACAGATTTATGATAGGTGTATGCCTCTTTTGTGCCACTGTGCGTCACTTTTATGATGCAGCGGTGGTGCAAAAGATTTGCTATGAGGCGACAACATTACAAATTGATGCATTTAGGCAGATATGTCATGGTGTAAAAAAAACGTACCACATGAAACCGATGCAGCAGTGATGCAAAAGATGCACCATGTCGTAAGACAGGCCTCACTTGGGGCCATATGTATCAAGCTAATTAGCATTCGCAAAGATCAAAATTCTACGAATTTTGGCCTTTGCGAATGTTAATTAGACAAATGGTATGTATCAAACAAGTTTGATGCAAAATAAGGAGTAGCAAAATTTGCTATTCCTTATTTTGCAATTGCACTGAAGGATTTGCAAATTTTGTGACTACTTAAATGCAATGTATCAAACAAAAAATATGTAAAAAATGACATTAAGGATTTGGAAACTATTGTGGTAAATTGGTGGTAATTTGTGAATTCTTTTCAAAAAGCTTTTTTTTAAAAAAACAAAAGGTCCCATATGATGCCAACACATGCCCTTAGGGCATGTATGTGTGCCATATGCCCCCAAATTTCTTTTTCAGGGGTGCAGCAGGGTGTTCTTGAGACACCCCTGCACCCTTGGAAAAATTCCTAATTTGTGATGAGCAAATTGCTAATCGCAAATTAAACCTTCATTCCTATGAGCCTCCTAGCCCATGGAAATGAATGGGTAACTTGCAATTAGCAATTTGCTCATCGCAAATTAGGAATGGTAAAGAATCGCTATTTATTCCTTAAAATTCGCTATTTAGGAAATGCAAAATATTTTGATGATACATATGGCAGTTCATCTCTAACAAGATAAGAAGCTTAGGGATAGATTTATGATGACTGGTGCATCACCAGGGATGTGCCAGTCATCTTGCGCCGCTGTTCCGCCACCCATGGTGTGCTGCATTTACAATGCGGTGCAGCATGGGGCAAAAACGGCACAGATGCTTGACGCATCTGTGCCGTTAAGGTGGCGCATTGCTGGAGTTGTATCGCAAGTGCGATGCAGCTCCAGCAAGGCTCAGGGGTGCACCATCTCCACAATGTTGCGTCAAGACCTATGCCTGCTTCAAGCAGGCGCAGGGTTTTGACACAGGTTTCTCCTATCTGATTGTAAATGCGGCACACCATGGGTGGCAGAGCAGTGGTGCACGTTAACTGGTGCATGCCTGGGGATGTGCCATTTAACATAAATCTGCCCCTTTACATTTAAGTATGTGCAGGGGACACAGAGTCGGTGAGGCTTATCCAAGGTTAAGAACAGATGAGTCCTGTTCAGTGAAAAATTAGACATAGGCTTCACCTGCTCAGCATCGCTGGACATGGCTAAATAATAGCTGCAAAATGTTACTCTTGTTAAACAATTTTACTATTATAATCTGTGAGATTTGTCTCTTACTCTGCAACATCTCATTGTTGTTATCTTTCTTTAAAGATAAAGACAACCTCAACATGAGCGACAATCTGCAATCAGTTGATTTTGACCTCATCATTGAACTTGTAATTGAAACATCAGTGGATGTTGATCCATTGGATGATTTAAATCCTGAGGATGAAGAAGAGCGTGATGAGGATGCAGATTTGTCCGAATTATATGATATAGGATGGGAAGCTGACCTGCTTGAGCCTTTGGAACTATAAACATTTATTTTTAAAATTTATAATTAATAAAAAGTAAAAAGGTAAACCGTTTAATTTAAAAATAAAGACACCTTCAAAAGCAGGTTATGTGTAGTGTCTTCAATAAAATATTAAAATATGCTCATAAAATTAGATCAGATTCACATATAAAATAGCATAGGTAACATAAATATAAATGTCATTTCTTTTCTGGTATTTCTGTATTGTAAATTTGCCAACGACTAAAAAATCTTCTAATTAAAATGTCAAGTAGTGTGTTAAGTTTTTTATCACTGTTACTGATTTACTGTTTGGTAATAATGGTTAATAACATTATTTATTATATTTTTCCACAGATTCAACTGCAGATCATTTCAAGATTTCACCATGCCTACAATAGAAAGACAGAGAAAGGCTGCAAAACGTCAAAGACAGCAGGTGAAAAATAATACGCAGCAGTCCTCTAACAAAAAGATTTGTCAAGTCACGAAGAAAGCACCGGGTAAGAGCACAAAACACTTTATAAGAAATATGTGTAATAAAAAAAATATTACTACAGAAAATGTTTCAGTCCATAAAACGAGAAGGAAATCAAATGGAAAAGAAAGGCCAATGAAAAATGTTACTGCTAGAGCAAGAGATAACTCTGTGCATGATAGTAGAAGGAAACAACAGTTTAGGGAGATTCGTAAACGAATGTTCCGGAACAGGATAATTGGCAATTTGTTAAAAAATATTAAGAAAGGTCAACATAAACTAGTTTTTTATAAGACAAAAAAAAAAGTTGAGAAAGTTATTGATCAGGCATTTGAAATTAAACGTAAGTTATTTATTTTGATAATCAATAGAATTAGGAAGCTAAACAAGGCAATTTTTGATTTCAAAAGAAATAGTAGATGGAAGAGAATAGTTAATCGTAGTAATTTTTGTGAAGTTTTTTCTGGAGAATGGATGCATAGTTCAAGCTCTGAGGCATTTTTTAATGAGGAGAGTTATTTCCAGGATAATGATTTGGTGCATGCAGTTGACACCAGTGGTCGTGCTTATGAAGTGAAAGATGGTTGTCCAGTTGAAAAAGAAAAACTTGTGACAACAGAGGCAGAAGAGGTGTTAGGTAATGAGGTTTTAGGAAGACGTGCTAAGGGTCCTGTGTACACCTGGAAGTGTAGTAGTATTTGCAGTGTGCGACAGGATTCCATCAATTTGCTTTGTGATTTTGTACGGTCATTTAATAAGAAAAGTTTGAAGCAGAAAATGATGTTGTTGCAAGAATTAGATCCTTGCAGAGTAAGAGAAGTGACAGGTTTGCATGGACATTCACTGGCTTGTCTTTCCAGGAGAGTATGCCAGAGTGTTTTTCATCATTTCAGGATGCTAGCAGTGCATCATAACAAAGTGAGGAAATTAGTTAGAATGTTGTATTATGCTAAGAGTCCAGCAATTATGCTTAAACAATTATGCGCTGCTCTTTTGCATGGTTCTGAAATAGATGTGAAGAATATATGTGAAGAAATTGAGTTTTGTTACTTTGGAAGTAAAGAGGAGAATGTTGAAATTAAGTAAGAAGAAGAGGGTCTTGTGGAAGATAGTGTACAGGTTTCCAGTACAGATAATTTCCAGAGGGAAATTGCGACGTTTGAGGTGAAATCAAGTGAGAGGCCGAATTTCACTTGTGTGTGTTGTCGACGCACTTATTATAAGAATCAGACTAAGTTAGTGGATTTATATGCAAAAAGTGAAAGGGAAAATAATAGTGAATGGAAGTATTTTGCAACATACTTGATGGTAGAAAATTGTTTTGATTTGGGATTGGATCAACGTGTGTGTACTTATTGTTCTTGCAAATTAAATCAAAACCAGATGCCTGCTAGAGCAGTTCATAATAATCTGGAATTGGTTGAGATTCCTTCTGAATTGAAGGATTTAAATACTTATGAATCTATTTTGATTCAAAGTATCCATCCCTTTTTAGGCTATTGTAAGAATGGAGCCAAAGACAGGGAAATTGCCTCCATCAGATTTACAGAGAGGATTAAAGGGAAGAGTTGTTTATTTGCCTCTAGATTTGAAGAAAAACATTAACACAATTGGAGTAGAAAAAGTGGAAGAGGAACCTCTGGTTATCTTAGTTAATGGGGTTCCGACAAAGAATAAGAAAATATGGCAAGATTTAGTAGATGTTAGGAAAGTTAAAAAGGCAACATTGTATTTGAAAAAAAATAATAAATACTATAAGAATGTATATGTTGCAGAAGAGGAAGTAAGTGAGGAAGAGGATAGCGATTTGTGTGCTGGTCAAATTGAGAAAGTAGAACCCTCTACTAGTGAAGAAATATATGAACATTATAGTGTTCATCCTTTGCATTCCAAGGAAGTCATGGGGAATGCTATTGAGTTGTTTCAAATGAAACAAGCCAAAGGGAGTCCCATTAGTGTTTGGGAGGAAAGTTTGGAAGCTCGGTGTTTCCCACAGCTTTTTCCAACAGGTCAGGGAGGAAGATATGATGAGCGACCTCATCAAATTCCTGCTTCTGAATACCGGACTTTGCGATTGTATGCAGGAGATGCTAGGTTTCGACAATGCATTCCTTATTTGTTTCATCTCCTGTTTGAAAGCGATCTGTCTGGACTGTCATATGCAGTGAACCACATCTTGAAAAGTGGTATACATATGCAAAACATCTCGGCAAGTGACTTTATGGATAAAGTCAATGTCCAAGATAGTATTTTGGATTCTCACCTGATTAATCTCATGGCCTGTCAGCGTGGTACTAATGAGTACTGGTACCGTCGTCATGGTGATTTAAAATGTATGCTGAGGAACTTAGGTACTCCCACATGGTTCCTCACTCTGAGCTGTGCCGAGTATGGCTGGGAAGACTTACTTGAATTTCTACGAGAGGCAAATGCTAACGTAGATAACATCGAATTCAAGACACCCGGAGAACTGTGCTCTTTGGATCCAGTCAATGTATGTAGGTACTTCAATCATAGATTTGAAGCTATGATGTCTTTCATCATGAATAAGAAGAATCCACCTCTTGGAGAGGTGTTGGATTTCTTCTGGAGAAAAGAGTACCAAGCAAGAGGTGCTCCTCATATACATATGTTGCTGTGGATCAAGGATGCACCTAAATTTGGAACGGATCCAGAAGACTCAGTGATGAGTTTCATCCAACAGTATTCTACGTGTGCTGTTCCAAACGCAAAGGAGAAGAAAAGCCTAAGAGAAAAAGTTCTGCGTTTCCAAAGCCATCGATGTGGAAAGTACTGCCGTCGTAAATTCCGAAACAAAGACAAGTTCTACACCAAATGTCGTTTCGGCTTTCCACGACCGGTGATTTCTAAAGGAAGAGTAAACAGTTTGATGTCTTCGCTGCGACACAATGTCATGAAGAAATCACCTAAAAACACTTACAATTTGAAGAGGAACGAAGAGTCCAAGTACATCAACGACTACAACCCGGTGATTTTGTCCATGTGGAATGCTAACATGGATATACAGTTTGTGGCTGATAACTGTATGGCTGTGGCTCGGTATGTGACGTCTTACATCACCAAAAAAGAGAAGACAGAATTTAAGGATATGTGGGAGGACATTTCCCATGAAAAGAGCCTCAGCAAGAAGTTGTACAGTTTCAGTCTGAAGATGTTGTCGCATCGAGAAATCGGAGCGTACGAATGTTCTGACCGGTTGTCTTCAGCAAGTCTCTATGCCAAGTCCAGGAGTATCGTTTGGGCGAGTCTTGGTCTTGCAGCAACGCGTAATCGAGTTCTCAAACCTGTGCGGGAAATTGAGTATTTGGCGGAAAAGGAGCCAAACAGTACCGACATTTTGAAGACAAACATGTTGGATACATATTATCCAAATCGAAGCAGTCACCTCGAGAATGTTTGTCTGTATGAGGTTCTGCAAAATTACATATTCAAGAGGAACATCAAAGAAGATACTGAGAAAGGAGTGTATGCTGTAATAGGAAGTGAGGGATGTCTGGTCAAGCAAAGAAAATGCCACTTGGTAAACCATCGAAAATTGAGTGGTGATTCTCCTGAAAAAAAGGAGTTTTTCTATTTAGCACTTTTGCAACATTTCAAGCCTTGGCGTGCAGAAGAGGAACTGCTTGGAGATTTCCTCTGTTATGAAGACTCTTTCAATGCCGCCAAGGAGACCATAGAATGTCCTGCTTTTCCCAAATATGTAGAAATGTTGAATGCGGAAATTGAGCAGGAAGCAACGATTGCAGCCGAGATTGCCAGAGACAGTTCTCAGGACAGTCAGAGTTCTGCTTCATTGAGTCAGGATCCACTAGGAGGACCTGTTATTGAAAATGAAGCTGCCACTGCTATGAATGAAGTGGAAAGAGCCATGGCACATGCTCAGGAGGATGCGGTTAACTTAGAAGAGTTGGAAAGACAACTCAACGTTGAGCAGAGGAAAATATATGACGAAGTTACCATGCAAATTGATCATGGATTAAGTCATGACAAGAAAGAGTGCTCATGTACGTCGTTGAAGCCTGTCCGACTGTACGTGAGTGGAGAAGCGGGAACTGGAAAAAGTTTCCTCATTAAAGCAATTTCATGCTATTTGCAGGAAAGGACAGAGTCATCGCTGTCTTGTGTTGTCACCGCTCCAACTGGACTGGCAGCACATAACATTAAAGGGATTACTTTACATCGTTTACTGATGCTGCCAGTGGAGCATGACAACAAATTACAATATCACAAGCTATCTGGAGATGCTTGTTTTGAAGTTTCAAGAATCTTGAGGAAAATGAAACTTCTTATCATTGACGAAGTAAGCATGGTTTCCAATGTCATGCTTGCCTTTGTGCATTTGAGGATGCAAGAAGTTCTCAAAACAGAGTATGATGTGTTATTTGGTGGCAAACACATCATTGTTTTCGGAGATCTTCTGCAGCTGACACCAGTGAAAGGGCAACCTGTGTTCAAAATGCTCACGCATGAAGATACCAGGAAGTGCCTAGGCAGCATTGGCAACGTCAATATATGGTTAAACTTCAATTATGCTGAACTGCATGAAAATATGCGTCAGGCGAAGGATGAAGTTTACAAGACTATTCTACAAGATGTTAGAATTGGAAAAGTGACCGAGCATGGGAAAGAAGCTTTACATGCACGATTACTGTCAAATTTATATCCAGAACAAGATGTTGTGCCTGAGAATATTTTTCAGAAAATTACTGAGAAGAAATCTGGAATATGTTTGATGCCAACTCTTGCAGAATGTGCCAAATTTAACAACAAAATGTTGCATTTAGAAAAGCAAGAGATTGTGAAACTGGAAGCTATTGATAGAGTAGAGCATATGGGATCAACAATTATTTTTCTGAGAATCTGAAAACAAAATTGGATTCATTAGAGAAGAGTATATCTAAAACTGCAGGTTTTGAAAAGACTCTGAATGTGTGCTTGAACTGCCGTATAATTTTAAGAAGGAATTTACATGTTGAAAGAGGTCTGGTAAATGGATCAATGGGTAATGTTGTTGATTTTGTGAAATACAGAAATAGAGATGGAATTGAATTTTTAAAAATTAAATTTGATGGCATTGAGGAAGTACAGCTAATTGCTCGTTGTTCTGCTAGATTTTTGCTTGTAAAAGACTTATATGTTCGCCGTAAGCAGTTTCCTGTTTGCTTGGCATATGCGGTGACAATTCATAAATCGCAAGGTTTAAGCGTAGACAGTGCATTGGTGAATATTGGCAGTTCTGTGTTCAAGGAGGGTATGGCATATGTGGCATTGTCACGAGTTAGAACTTTATCGGGATTGTACTTGATTGAGTGTGATGTCACAAACATTTGTGCGGATCTAGATTGTGTTAAGGAATACAATAGGTTAAGAAGAGAGTATGCGCCACATTTGCCTCAGTATCCTTTGTTTGAGAAACGTGTGGTAGGCCGGAAACGAAGAAATGAGAACAATACTGGGGAGGTTGTAGCAAAAAGACAAAAAGTCAATGAACCTAAAATTACAAGCAGAAACAAAAAGGATTCTGTTGAAGATGTTGTTGGTTTTCAGTTTGAAAACAGTTCTGGTGTCAACTGCTATGCTAATGTAGTGGTTAATGTTTTATTTTCTCTAAAAAATGTAAAAGAAGAGATTGTGGTCAATTCTGATCAAAGATTTTGCAGTTTGTTAAATTCTGTGTTAGAGAAATGTACCACTGATAGAAGAAACATAGAAAGTGTGTCTGAAATTCGAAATCTGTTAGACAGATGTTCAGGCCAAACACAATTCTCTCAAAATATTCAGCAAGATTGTCAGGAGTTTTTAATGTATATGCTTGATGTATTACATGCTGAAGGTGTAGATGTAGATCAGCTGTTTGGGCTTTCTTATCAATGGCAGCATGACTGCGAGAACTGTATGGTATCAAGTACTACTAGTGTAGACTCAGAAAGATTTATATATTTAACTTTGCCAGACAGTAAATCAGTCTCCTTTAATAAGCTAGTAAAAGCAGCTGATCACAACATGGAGTGTAGCCAATGTAAATCTGAAATGATGTCCACATTATTTATACGAACATATGGCCAGTATGTCATTTTAATGTTCCAACGATGTAGGCCTGATGGAACAAAATTGACAACTTTAATTAAAAATTTTGTAGCTTCGCAGTTGTCAATATCAGGAAGGACTTTTGTAACTGCAGCAATTATATATCATGACGGCCCTTCAATAACATCAGGACATTACACAGCTTATTTAAAGTCTAGAAATGGCTGGTCATTCTGCAATGATTCTGTTTTAATTTTCAAAAAAAAATTGCCGTATGACCTTAAAAACTCTTACCTGGTGTTTTTAAAACCAACATTTTAGGGAAAGAATCTCGGGATGTGCTCTGTGGAATTTCAAGAAGTTCTAATGGCTCCTACACAATTTGGCCTTGAGGATAAGTGTAGTTCAGAGACATAACTTCTAACCATAGGACTGGACATTATGGAGAAATACGTGCACTTTGAATGAGTTCAGAAAAACTGTATCTTTTTATAAACTAATTGAAGCAGCCAATCAAAACATGGAGTAGAGGGAATGTAAGTCTGCAATGCTGTCTACTGTTTTACATTGCTTTGTGATTAAAAGTGATGTAGAGAATTAAATAATTGTAGTAGTCATAGAGGTAGTGTAAGTCTGCTTGTATCAGTGTCATAGGAAAAGTAGAACATGACTGAGCAAGAAGGGGAAGATATTACTATTCCAGGATTGTGAAAATGATCTTCAACATTTTAATTCTGAAAGTTGCGGAAATGCCAAATGACGGGATTGGCTTACAAGAAATCCAAGAGTTATAAATGGCTCTGACAAGATTTGGCCTTGAGGAAAATTGTGGTAGAGAGCAAGAAGTCATTTATTGCATGTAACGTGTTTTTAAAAACGATGGAGATTTTCTTTCAGAAAGTGGCGGGCTGAAAGTAATAACAGCACAAAAGAGTGTAAGCTGTTCATAGGACATCCTTGGACGTCATGGAAAGTAAGTTAACTTTAAGGAGTTCTGAATTTTGATTTCTGATGTTGTATGGGTTTTTTAAACACAATCATTTTGATTGTGTTTTTTTTTCCCCGCTGTTACATGATGAATACCTTCAAGTCACTGTTTTTAGTGAAATTTGATACATTCTGAGAACAGCAAAAATAAACCATTTAACATGTATAATTAATTCTGTACTGTTTGCATTTATGATGTATATGTAGAACTGTGTAGGAGGCATGGAGAAGGTGAGGCTTCTGTAAGTGTCAAAGTTGTTGCATGCAGTGCTGCACTTCTGCGTATTCTTTCATATGCTAGACTACATCTGCACAATGAGATACCTAAGCAAAGGAAACGCAAGTGATGTGATTGAGAAATGAGCAAAATAAATTGCACGTATTTCAATTACATCACCTGTGTTTCCTATCATTACGAATCACATTGTGCAGATCAAGTTTAGGTCTGTCCAGGGAAACATAGGAGGTTTCTACTTTGTTGAAGAGTGCAGTGGAGATGACTCACTTCATTGGTAGACTTTCACAGATATTATCTCCTCTGTACACTTCAACAAGTGTAAATCTCATCTTGAACTCTGAGTAGGCCTCACCTCAAACAAACCTCTGGATAGGAGACATGTTATTGGCATCCTGAAGCGACACTTTTCTGAAACAAGAGCAATGCAAAAGATGCACCATGTTTTAAGATAGGCCTCACTTCATCTGCATCAAGATACTGTTAGTTTAAAATGTATATCTTTAGGACTGTGTAGGGGGCCTGGAGAAGCAGAAGCTTCTGTCAGTGTCAAAGTTGTTGAAAAACTATTTGTCCTTCAATCTTTTCCCTTGTCTTTTATAATTTTTAAATACATGTTTTAATATTTTTCAAATGTTGGTTCTCTCTTTCACAGATTGAAAGTATAAAAACAAAAAGTGAGTAATTTAACGGCAATTATAAGGTAAATATTTTGTACTCTTTTCGTTACATTTCTATCACATTCACCTACTATTAGTTCCACTGCTTCACTTCTTTAACCCTCAGTTTCCTGCCTTTGCTACTTTCCTCATTCCTTTCTCTATTACCTACTTACTCAACTCCTTCCACTCTTTTTCTCAGTCCCTCTCTTCTCATAGTTCCTCAGTCTTGTTCACTCACTCCGTCTCTATTACTCTTAGTGTCTGTGAATTACTTTCCCACCTTTTTTTTTGGACCGCTTCCCGGGAGGTGGCCCGGTTCGCAAACCAGCAGCGTTACGGGAGTCCACCATTTTGTGTTTCGGTCGAATCAAGATACAAGATGGAGGGCAAATAATGTTCAGAATGGGTAGAAGGGGGCACGGTAGATGTATCTTGACCCCCTTGGTTTTCTGAGGGTGGCTGAGGAGGACCATAGTTCTTCACTCTTGTTCACTCTCTCTGTTTCTATTAATGTCACTGTTTCTGACTGATCAAAATTTTTTTTTTTTAAAAAGAACAGTAACTATAAGGGAAGGAAACAGACAGTTATGTTAAAAGAAAGACAGCTATAGGGAGTAAACTAAGGATACTGTTACCCGCAATCCACTGCTGATGATGTTACTGACCATGTCATGAATGACGTAATATGTGACATCATCAGCAGTGGATTGTAGGTAACAGTATCTCTTGTTTACTCCCTAGAGCTGTCTTTCTTTTCACATAACTGTCTGTTTGCTTACCTTATACTTACTGTTCTTTTTTTAAAAAAATATTTTTTTTGGTTAGCTTCCGGTACGCGTACCGGGTAGCGCTCCGGGGAGCGAACTAAAAGAAATAGAGGTTGGCAGAGTTCCAAATATTCTACCAATTTTTTTATAACGGGGAGGTAGTTCTGAAAAGAACTTTTTTTTTAATGTTTTTGTTGTTTTATATTTTTTTTATTATTTTTTGAACATTTTTTTACTTTTTTTGTATTTTCTGAACGTTTTTATATTTTTTTTGGTTTTTTTTGGAGGGGGGGGAAACAAAAACGATCCATTGTAAAGGGCTCAACAGGAGCAACAAAAAAAAAAGAATTTATTTTTTGGGGCGTCTCGGACAAACATTAACATGATTCTGAATAGCTCTCATAATCAAAATGATGCTACTTTCCCTGTAGCAGATGAAATCGCCGCAGTGCACGCACACTTGCTTCACGTGCCCAAACAACATTTGAATGTTTGGGATCATCTCCCTCGCCTCTGGTCCCGACACCTCTGGAACAACCGATCTTCTTGCCATTGGAAGGGGATTTTGTTGCTCATCACGTAGCTGGGCAGCACTATAATTATTTGGGTGCCACCTACTCATATGCCGATGCATAGTGTGATTGCCGTAACTGTGTTTTTTTTCAGTTCCCCTTGACAATCTATCACCGTATATACGGCAAAACACGTAGCGTGCATTCACTTTTTTTTGCCCCTCAGGAAATTTATAGAATTGCCAAATGTAATTCTCTTTTCGATTGTACCTCCTGGGCTCCTCTGGCAAAAACCTTGGCTCTTCCTCCTCTTCCTCCTCTTCCTGTTCTTCCTCTTCTTGCAAAATTACTTCAGCAGGTGGTCCTCTCTTATTTGGATTTGGTGGAGGTGGTGGGTTAGAACCAGCTGAAGCTACTAATGAAGCCATGTCAAAGTGTAAATAAAGGGTCTTTCTCTCACCAAGATAAAAGTCAGAGTGAGGAAAGAAGGAGGGGTTTTCATCATTTGGGAAAAGCAAAAGTTCTAAACCAATGAAAAGTGTTCATTTTAGATCACATGACCTAGTATTACATCATTAGGAAACCAAAAGTGAAATGAACCAATGAAAAGTGTTATTACCGAGTCACATGACCTGCTGTGTTTACGTTACGCGGTCGGCGCCGCGCCCCGGATCGCTTCCGGTTCGCGTACCCCTGCGCTTCCGGGTACGCTAACGTAGCACGTCATATGACGTATCACGCGAGAACGCGAAACGTCATGCTGACGCGACGCGTCACGATGTTGTTTTCTAACGCGACAGTTGCGCAAACGGAACGTTTACCGGTTCGTGGACCGGGTCGCGGCTCCGAATTGAGCTAACGGGAAGCTAACCGGTTCGCGTACCGGGAGCGAAACAATAAAAATAATTTTAAAAAAATTGTATTAAAAACATGTAAAAAATATTTTTCGATTTAAAGAAGAATACATTGTAAAGGTTTTGATATTTGCTATTAAAAAACCATTGAAATTCACTGAAAAAACCATAGGTTATAGACCATATATAGTTAGGAATTAGCATTTACAAAACCTTGAAAATTCACTGAAAAAACCATAGGTTATAGACCATATATAGTTAGGGATTAGCATTTACAAAACCTTATTTTACTCACACAAAACCATTGAAATTCCATATATAGTTAGTTGTACTAACTATATATCACGCACCCGCAATCCACTGCTGATCATGTCACATATTACATCATTCATGACATGGTCAGTGACATCACTGATGACATCACGGATGACATCTCAAATGACATCACTGATGACATCTCAATGACATGACTGATGACATCACTGATGACATCTCAAATGACATCACTGATGACATCACTGATGACATCTCATTTGACATTACTGATGACATCACTGATGACATCATTCATGTGATAATACGATGAACTTCTTCAGACTCTAAAATAACCTTAGATACACTCAGTGTAAACAGACACTCACAGACTGTCACTCATCCATGGAGTTACTCACACACCTACTCAGTCATGCAAAGAATCAATTACACCTCCATTTCCTCAACTATACAGTTATACATACCTTACTTATTCAAACATATACTAACACATATTTACTCTCTTTTACAATCCCTGATACAAGTTCACAATGATCAATACAGCCACTCACACATTCACGGACTCTTATGCACAGTTATTTATATATGTCAACTCTCACATGTACTGTGTTTTACATATGTTCTTACTTTGACATGTAGCACTCAGATATCCATTCACTCACCAATGCACTCAGTCAACCGCCCATACACCTGTTTCCACATGCACTTTTGAATCCATATATCTAGTGAATCAACTGCTTACACATCTATGCACAGAGTCATACACCTCCCAGCCACCCACACACACACTCAGTCTCCCATACAAATACTTGGGCAACCAATCAATAACCCATATACTTACTCATATAGCTACTGATCAACACATGCAGCAGTTTACAGAACAACAGACATAATGATGCACAAATTAAGACAGTTTACTGACTAACCCATGCACTCAGTGACACACATTTAATCACTCACTCATACAGTCAGTCACACACCTACTAAATCCTTCATCCAGACACTTATACATCCACTCATTCTTCAATATGTAAGACATTTGAGATGTCATCAGTGATGTCATTTGAGATGTCATCAGTGATGTCATCAGTCATGTCATTGAGATGTCATCAGTGATGTCATCAGTGATGTCATCAGTGATGTCATTTGAGATGTCATCAGTGATGTCATCAGTGATGTCACTGACCATGCCATGAATGATGTAATATGTGACATGATCAGCAGTGGATTGCGGGTGCGTGATATATAGTTAGTACAACTAACTATATATGGAATTTCAATGGTTTTGTGTGAGTAAAATAAGGTTTTGTAAATGCTAATCCCTAACTATATATGGTCTATAACCTATGGTTTTTTCAGTGAATTTTCAAGGTTTTGTAAATGCTAATTCCTAACTATATATGGTCTATAACCTATGGTTTTTTCAGTGAATATATATATATATAATATAGTGTGGCTTTCACAGTAGTAAATTACAGAATTAAAACAAATTAATATAATGTAAAATATGTATTTTTAATTATTTTGCTACATTATATATATATATATCTATGTGTGTATACATATACATAAATATATATAAACTTACATACATATTTATGTATGTATGTTTAATTATATATTTATATATAATATTATTACTGAGATTTATTTAAATTTACATTATATTAATGGTATATGTTAAAATATGTCAAATGTACCACTTTAAACTATGGGGCTTATTTACAAGCCCTCTGTGCCGCCAGTGTGTCACTTTTTTGACGCACTGGCTGAGCAGTGTGTGGCACATATTTACACGGCCACGCAAAGCCACCCTGCGTGGCTTTTCATGGCTTTGTAAATATGCCCCTTTTCATGCATCATTTTTTGGGAAAGGGGCGTGTCATGGGTTTTGCTATGGATGTTCCCAAGCAACACCCATGGATTCTGCCCCTTTCCCAGTTTCCAAAATTTTGTAAACCTGGGAATGTGTAAGAATCCTACGCCTCCCCAGATAAGGATAAATACTTCTATTTCTCCTCGTTTTTTTCCTGTACGTGATGCATTCTGCCGCATACATAGAATGAGGAAAACATCATCCATTATTGATTTTGTGCAGGAAGGTATCCCTTCCTCCACAAAAACAACCATATCTGAAATGCAGGCACTCTTGCACCATGGTGCAAGGGTGCCTTCGTTGGCACATGTCAGCCAATTGTGTGCCAGCACAGGGGTGCGTCATATTGCTGTAAATATGACACATCCCCGTGCTTTTTAAATACAGCAGCTTAGTGCAGCAAAATGACTTGCAGCGCCGTGCAAATGAGGCTCTCTATATATATATTAATAGGCAATATTTTTCTAACAATATTAGTGTGAAATTGTCATTTTTTCCCTGATATTTTTGCACTATATTTTTGTAAACAATATTTTTGACACAATATTTGTGTTACACAATATTGTTGGATTTGATATTCTGTCAGTCATCCAGTGGGAGCAACTAGAAGCCCTGACTAGGGATGGCATTGAGTGAAGAGGACCAGGGAGCAACGGAAAGGTGGGAAGCAATAATATATTTTTTTTAATGTTGAGTAAGGCAGATTAGGAAACAATGGATGAGCTGTGTGGCTAGAAACTACTACACTGAGAACACTGGGATGGGGACTGCCAAGAGGAAAGCAGCACACAGAAGAGAAAGCAAAATATGCTTGTAAACCCAAGGACTGCTAAAAGCAAAAGAAAAAGTAGTTCCATGAATGCAAGCAGTGGACGTGTACAATTCATCCTCTCAAAAGGATATTAAAGAAGCTATGCTCTAGGGGAAGTACAAAGAAAAGAAGAGGATGGAAAGCCATCAAAACATAAGCAGTCACATGAGATTGACAAGGAAACAATGAATTATATGCAATGGGCTGACCCACTAAAAGTCGTCTGGAGGCAAGACGTAAATAAAACTTTCTTGAGGTTTATCCCCTGCCCTCCCCACCTCCTGCATATTGTGCTATAGGAGGACAGGCTTGGACAGGGACAGAAAATTGGCCCGGGCAACAAATAAAAGTGGCCCCCAGTACTGAATTAGAAAGCTAAAAAAGTGTCTGTTTGCATATTGGGGAGCTTTGAACTTGTAAAGACAAGCTGTATAATTGTTTTGCAATGTATGGAAGGCTGCATGGATATAAACTTGCTGCAGGCGATATTTGTTTTAATATCAAGGAAATTAACAGCGAAAACTGGCCCCACAGACTATAAAACAGGCCCAAAAACAGCTTAAAAACGGAACTGGTCCAGGCGGGGACCCGTCAGACCAGCCCATCGGGCACTGCCAGATTGACTTGTAAGCCAGTCCAACCCGATAGAAAAGATGAGACCTGATTTAGTAGTTGCTGGGGAAACATGGCGGCAGCCGGTTGAGCTGCTGCAGCGTTCCGTAACCGAGCTCCCACCCTGAGCCACCCTACCTTTGTTTTTGGGCCATCTCCTCGTGGAAATCCGTGGGACATGGGCACGGAGTAAGGAGAGGGGGTCAACAGAAATGCCTTTTTTCAGTTATTAGCCCACGCGCCGGTATTCGCCTAAACCCCTTGCGGTAAGATCACTGTGTTTCCTTCTACCTGCCTGTCTCTTCGCGGAGCCCGTGGAGTCTGTCTTCCGCCTCTATGATTGGAGGGTTCTCTCTGTTTGGAGTTGTAGCACTGTCGCAGCACCTTCTTCTTGTACATGACCCAGCGCTGGCGTCTTCAAGTTTGTCTTCAGGTCTGTGCTCCTTTTCGTGGGGCTTGTGTTTGTGGTCGGCGGCCGCGCTGGAGCTCAGTAGAGGGAGAAAGGCACGAAGTCTCGTGCGCGACTCCTGTAGCACAGTAGGCTCGGCAGTATTAGCAGTGTCGGCCGTGACCCGGAGCCACACAAGGAGAAGTAAGGCAGGTCAGGCGGCATACACCGCGACAGTGGAGGGGCTAGAGGGACTGGAGGAGAATAGTTTGATTGAGAGCAGCAAGGAAGTGGGCATTGTATGTTATCCTGCTGCATCTGAGGCAGTATCTTCTGCATTAGCAGTATCTGTCCCCCCTCAGTTACCCTTCCTCCAAAACAAAAATAAAAATAAACGCGGGCGAAAGAAGAAAGTGGTGCCCGTGAAGACAGCCCTTTCAGAGCTTAGTCAAGAGGTGTCTGTGGAACCCTCAGTAAAGAAAATACCTTCATCCTACCTATCAGTAGAAGTAAAATCCAAGCAAACAAGGTCCTCTAAGGCTGCAAAGAATCTTAAAGCTGTCCTTAATGAAGGGATGGTAGCTGAGGCTGGGATCTCCGCAGATGCAGGGGGCATCTCAAGTTTAGGTGTAAGGGAGCTGTCTGTTCAAGGGGAGTCTCAGGATGGCAGCTCTAGCATCTCCCCCAAGTTCACTCTGGATGCTAGTGATTCTGGCATGGACTCTGGGAGTACTGCCGCCTCTCTTCTTGCTATGTTTTCCTCTTTATCGTTGGATATAAAGAAAGGTTTAAACGAGTCCTCTGCAAATCAGGCTGAGATTAGAAATTATTGTGAATCTCTGGACAACAAGATTGACGGCTTTACATCAAGAACAGGGGTCTTGGAGGAAACAGTAGCAGTCCTTTCGACCCACTTGGACCAGGCACAAGAGGACATTGTTAAACTAAGACGAGACGATTTAGCCTTGAGCGAAAGGATGGACGCGTTGGAAAATAATGCCAGACGTAGTAATATTCACATCCTTAATGTTCCTGAAGGTTCAGAGGGGTCAGACATTAAACAATTTATCACCGCATTATTGTAGGACTCCTTATGTTTAGATCATTCATTGGAGGAGTTGGCAACTGACATTCAACTGGTTCATAGAGACCCTTTTAGGTGAAATCCCCAAAGGTACAAACCCCGCAAGATTCTCGTAAATTTCCATACGTACTCTATTAAGGAGCAGATCCTTAACCTGGCTTTAAAACAGAAGTCCTTGGCTGGGAAGGGTTTTAATTTCCTTATTAGGTCTGAGTCACCTTGGAGAAGCAGTGGGAGTTTGGGAGGTGGTTAGAAGCATTTAGGAAACTGGGTGCGACGGCCCAACTAATGTTTCCTGCTGCCCTAAAAATCATGCACAATAACAGAATGTTTAATATTAAATCTGTGCAGGCAGCTGATGATTTACTATTAGATTTGGGCAATAAGGGCAACAACGGCAACAAGGGCTTTGCTGAATAAGATACCATTTAGTAGGCTTCTTTTTTCTTTCTGCCTTTCTCTTCTCCTCCTCCACTAATATGATTTTGAGGAGAGAGGGTGGTGAAGAGAGGGAGGGAGAAATGGATAGGTGATGAGAAATGAAAAAAAAAGGGGAAAATGAGAAAAAGGTTGATACTTAAAAAATATATATATAACAAAAGAAGGAGAAGGAAAAATTATACATCATATAAGGTGTACATAAAAAGGGGTGAATTGTAAAAAAGAAAAAATCCTTCCCTCCCAAATTTATCCTTGTTTAACAATTTTACCTTTTGCTTAGCTTCTGGGAGATTACCCCTTACCCCTTTTTACTTTCTTTTCACGCAAGCGGGGATGAGTGATCTCTTACCCTCTTTCTCGGATACATGGTCAACCATAGTAATTCTGGTTTTGATATGGGGTGTCTCGGGGGGAGGGGGGATGTGAGGGGCGCTATCTACTGGACTTGATCCGGTTAGATAAAGCAAGGGTTTCCCAAGGGGTGGGTGGGGGGGTTTGGCGGCGCACGGGGGTACGTGTGGGGTTGGGTTTTGGGTAGGGTTTTGGGAGAAACTTAAAAAGTCCTCTTTTTCCAATTGATTTTTTGGGGGTTTGGTATTAAACAGTTAATGTATAGTGACCTTTGGTTTCAGTCATGTCAGTATATTGGCACCCTTCTTCTTTTTTTGGGCAGTTGAGCTGTGTCTGGGATATTGCATATGGCTAGTCTAAAGTATATCTCCTGGAATGTTAATGGCCGCCGTACTAAACCAAGGGCTGACAAAATTATGCAGTATCTAAGAGACTCTGATGCACAGGTCATTATACTCCAGGAGACTCATTTAATCCAGACCGAAATGCTGGCTCTAGTCAAGAAGAATAGGTGGGTAGATTTTTCGATTTCAACTTCTCAAACTATGAACATTAGAGGAGTGTCTCTTATCTATAAGAAACAATTTAAAGCCAGGTTGGTTTCTCAAATGGTTGACCCAGGTGGCAGATGGGCCTTAGCCTCGGTCGTCATAGCTGGAGCTCAGTTCACAATTCTAGGTTACTACGGGCCAAATCAAGATGACCCCTCAACTCTCGAGACTATTTTTTCACATTTACTTTCCTTTCCCGAACCAGTTATCTTGGCAGGAGATTTTAACATAGTTTTGGATCCTGCTTTAGATAAATCTCCAAATAGCCGTCCCCAACTCCATTCTAAAAATAGGACTTCTTTGTTCAGTTCAGTGAAGCAATATGGATATGTTGATATCTGGAGAGTAAGGTCAGGTGTGCAACAGGGTATCTCCTTCCGGAACTATAAATACCATCATCATTCCAGAATTGACTATGTATTAATTAGTCAAAGATTGGTAGGCTCTGTTAAGAGTATTTTATATCTTCCTCTACACCTATCTGACCATTCAGCGGTCTATATGGAACTTGTGGGGCCTACTAAAACCATCCCCAGAGTTGGTCCTTTGATCGCTCCTTACTCTCTTATCCAGATGACATCTCGTCTCTTAAAACTGAAACTCATAACTTTATGAGGGTTAATATCGGCTCGGCAGCTTCTGGAGTGGTTTGGGACTCCTTCAAAGCTTTTTTGAGGGGGCTTATTACGGGCAAGGTAACATATCGGAGGAAACAACACAAAGAGGAAGTCACCTCTATTGAGGCAGACATAACAAAAATACAAACAGATATTGATGCTAACCATTCTTCACCCGACTCCGTGTTAAACCCGCTTCATAACCAACTTTTAGTGTTGAAGGGACAACTGGGCTTGGTCCTGAATCAAAGAATTCAGCATAAGTGGGAGGCTAGTAAGTTAGTCCACTTTCAGTATGGTGAGGGGGCAGGAAAATTATTGGCCTGGAAGACCAAAGTAGATCAGGTCCGTAATAATATAGATTCAATTATTGTCAACGACACTATACTTTCTTCAGATGAAGATATTAGACGGGCCTTTTGTGGGTTCTTTCAATCAATCTACCATGAGGATAATAAGATCAATCCGGAGCTTATTAAGGGTTGGTTGAGTGGTATTCCACTCCCGGCACTCTCTGCCGAACAGCAAATATTTTTGGATAGTCACATCTCCGAAAAAGAGGTCAAAATGGCCATCCAAAATGGTAAGAAGAGAAAGGCAGCAGGTCCCGATGGGCTCCCTGCCGAAATCTATAAAGCCTTGGAACAAGAAATTGTGTCCTTTCTCACCATTTTGTTTAATCATATTCTGGTGGATGGCCAGCGTCCCCCTCTATCTTGGGATAGTGCCTCTATAACCCTAATTTTGAAACCGGGGAAACCACCTACAGCGTGCGGATCTTACAGACCGAATTCCATCCTGAACGTAGATTATAAAATCTACAGTTCTTGCAAAAAGATTGGCATTTGTGGCACCAGATGTTTTACACCACGATCAAAAGGGGTTTGTAAAGGGACGCCAATTATATGAACTTACATATGACCTAATAGGGGCCATCGACATCGCATCGGCCGAGGCCCTCCCTCTTTCTGCCCTCACATTGGATGCAACTAAGGCCTTCGACAGAGTCAATTGGTTGTACCTGTCGAGGGCCTTGGCCAAATTCGGTGTGGGTCAAGGGTTTCGGCGAGCTGTTAGTCTTTTATACCAAAGCCCCACGGTGCGTGTTTTGGTTAACGGAGATTTATCAGACCCCTTTAACATCTCAAGGGGGACACGGCAGGGCTGCCCACTCTCCCCTCTCCTTTTTGATTTATATATTGAACCCTTCGCCCAACGACTGAGGGGGGATATTGATTTTAAATCTTTTAGTTATAGGGGATGGGCGAGGAAAGTGGCCCTATATGCGGACGATGTCCTCATTTTTTTATCTGAGGTTCATACTGCACTCCCTGCAGTTTTTAAAGCTGCTCTGGAATTTGGAGGAGTCTCGGGCTACAAGATTAATGCTGCAAAAACCGAGATGATTGTTTGGAATGATGACAAGGGGGTTAGTAATATTCAATCTAGTTCCAGTGTGCGCTATCTTGGTCTTAACATTGTGGAAGACATTAATCAAATCGCTTCATTACATTTTTCAGCTGTTGCAAAAGATTGCCGTAAGTTTATGAATGCTTGGTCTCATCTTCCCCTATCCTTAATAGGGAGAGTTAATTTGTCCATCTTACCTAAGGTTACCTTTTTATTTAATACTATCCCGTTACATTTTGAGTCATCTTTGTTAGCAAAATTACAGGCGGAAATCACATCCTTTATTTGGAACAAGCATCTTCCAAGGATTGCCTGGAAGAAACTCAGGCAACGTAGGGAGAAGGGCGGGTTGGCAGCTCCAGACCTACAAATGTACGCATGTGCGTTTCAGATGTCTCATGCTCGCATGTTGTTAAAGGTGCCCTCGGAACATGGGGTAGGGACCCTATATTCTGCCTTGCTCATGGGGGAAGGAGTTAACCAATCAGGCTTCTTATTTAAATTTGGAAACCCCAAGTTTTTTAAGAAGATTAAGCTAAAGGTCTTGAAGGGGATGGTTAAAACTTGGTCGGATTTAACAAGAGCTATTAGGCTGGGGTATTTTAGCAGTAGAACACCCCTTTGGGACCTTCCCGAAAGTCCTGTTTGGTTGGGAGATAGCCTGGCAGTTCCATTAAAAGATGCAGGGCTGGAGGTTTTGGGTGACCTTTTTTTGGAGGGTGAATTACTTTCATGAGACTATCTTAAGATTAAGATCGGTCCAAACTTTGCTAGATTCAAATACATGCAAATTGTAAGCTGGTCCCATGCATACAGCTCTTCGCACCTTAGACAGAATACATTTCCCCTTGGTGGTTATAGTCAGTTAATAACTCGCCTAGTAGATAATCCTGTTGCTAAGAAAGAAATGTCCTTGTGGTACAACCTTATCCTGGAAGAAGTGGACGGCGAATTTCGGTTACCTGACCTGCTGTGGGGTTCTCTCACTGTTAATTGTAATGTACAAGACCTTTGGACCTCCTCATGTAAGCTTTTATGGGATATTGTCAAACCTGCATGGCTTCGTAGGAACCATCTTTTTACCCTAAATGGAGCGTATTATTTTCCCCTTAGGCTTTCAAAATTTTCCGACGGGAAGTCTGTAGCTTGTGCTAAGTGTGGCCTGGTAGCTGCTTCAGATGCCCATATGTTCTTTGAATGTCCCCATCTGGCCTCATTTTGGAATGTGATTAGTAACACTCTTACTAAATCTCTGGGCCTTCAAATAGCCCTTGACCTTCCATTAGTGATCTTTGGAATTGCGGAAGGGGTCCTAAATCCGGCAAAATGTTCAATTTTCTATTCCATTCTACTGGCCAGAAGGGAGATCTGCAAAAAATGGAAAGATCCTTTACCCCCTTCTCTTAATGAGTGGTATGCTTAGTATGCATCAGTTTTGCAGGTCTCTAAACTAGATCTGGCTAGGGCCGGTAGTCAAAGTAAAAAGGCATTCTGGCACCTTTTGATCTGGGAGCATTGAGAGATCCGTTTTCTTTTTTTTTTTTTTTCCCGGGTCCGATGATTACGCTACTGTGGCTTACGCTACGCCTAGAGCCGTTCTCCAGTAGCAAGCCCGGTTCCTATCGACTGCAATCTCCATCGACCTTCCGCTCTTTAATGTTTTTTTTTAAGGTGTGGCACCTGGGTGTGGTCGCCATTGCTGAGGGATGACGGTCTCCCATCATACCTATTCCCTACCAGTGTATAACTGAGACAGCATGTCGTAACCCCAATGGTGGCTTCACCGGAAACCATGGTGGTAAATGAGGACACAAAGTCAAAGTCAAAGTCAAAAATGTTATTGTTTCCAATTATTAAAAATTATTACAAAATTACAGTGCGTTAGATAATCATTGAAATTCATTAAAAATGTGCTTATTTTGTACATATTTAAAGAACATCTCTTGTCTCCCCATGTTCCGCTTGTCGTAGGAGCGATTCTACTTTTTCTCATGTATTTGACCCCCCTACCAGCCAACGTGGGAGACGATCCCTCCAACCATCGAATTACAGCTTGCCTGCATGTACGAATGTTCATTTTATTAAAAATGTTTTTTAAAAGTCGTCTCCTTAAGTCCATAAGAGCCGGGCAAACACATAGCAGGTGGGGTAATGTTTCATTTTGGTACCCACATAGGCGACAATGACGGTCTGTATAACTGCCCTTCCAGGATGGTAGCAAGTCCTTAGAAGGCTGTAAGCCCAGCCGGTGTTCTATATATCTCTGTTTTAGATTCTCATTAAAATGATTTTCTAAATAAGGCTGTGGCTTTGGCCCAGAATATGAGTTTATCACTGACCACCCGTGTCGTCGCTTCGAGATTATCAATTTGTCTTCAAGAAAGGATTCCCATTTGACAGCGTTGTTTGTTGTCTTATCAAAGCTGATTCTGTCCGGGATTGAATCCCATGTTGATTGGATTTTTAAACCCCTCAAGGATTGCAACAAGAAATCTCCCCAGCTGCCTAGTGTAGACCACTGGTTCCCAAACTTTTGACTCCCGAGGACCCCCATTGAGTCACCACTGGAAGCCGGGGACCCCCAAGCAATTTGTATGAGTTAAATTTAAAACATTAAAAAAATACACACGTGTGCACACAAAACAAATGCTCAAAATACTAAGGATTTTGGGGCCAGATGTACAACCATTTCATTTAGCGCCTCGCAATTGGCGACACATTGCGAGTGGCAAATTGTGAGTCGCTAAATGAAATGTACAACAGTGTGTTTAACACTGTTTGGGATTCCCAATGGGCTCGCAAATTGCGAGGTTCATTAATATTAATGAGCCTCTAGCAATTTGCAATCCCATTGGGAATGCCAGCCCTCCCAGCGATGGTGGCCTGCTGGGCTCTGCAGGCCACCATGTCTCGGACTGCTTTTAAATAAAGCAGTTTACCATGCATTTATAAGAAAAAGAAACTTTTTGTTTCATTTCCTAAGGGCAAACAGAGGTCCCTGGGACCACTGCCTGACCTTAAAAAATAATTTTGCATGTATTTGCAAATGGGAAGGGGTTCCCTGGGGACCCCTTCCCATTTGCGAATGCATTATCATCTACTTGAAGTAGGTGGTAATTGTGACTGTTTTGCGACCGCAAAACATTTATACATGGTTTTGAGACTCGCTATTTGGAAGGGAATGCCCCTTCCAAATAGCAAGTTGCAAAACCTATTTAGAGAGTCGCAAACAAATTGCGACTCGCAAAATAGGCAATGTACATGGCTCAATAGGTTTTTGCATGCGCAAACGGGTTCGCAAACCCGTTCGCGCATATAAAAACAGATCGTACATCTGGCCCTTAGTATTTTATATTGAAGTAATAGCCCCTCAGTCACAAGTCTTTCATTTGTTTTGTAGCATCTCTCATACCATTGTAGGATGTCAGAGCACTTTACATCACACACATATAGAGACATTGAATCATACATGTAAATCAGTGTGTATATAAAATGTTTAAAGGGTGCTTAGTCTGGAAAAGCACAAACTCAGGATTCAGAGCATAACACAGTGGCTAGTATTGACTTTAACATTAAAAATGTATTTCCACCCAAATATATCTTTTTAGCAGCATCAGGATAATGAATAACTGGGACAAAATATATGTTACTAACTGGTACCGTGCAGTTTGCAAGCAGCTCTTTGATGACAGTTTTTAGGTACCTCTGCTAGATTACGATTGTCACTTATGACATGCACAGTAATAAAGGAATCTCTGTGACAAAAGCAGTAACCACGAACCTAGGCACATAAAATGCTGCTTTTTAAAATGCATGTTACACGTTCTTTGCAGTAGGCATATTAACCCTCTGTGCCACATTAGTTAAATCAAAGCTGCCACTTAACAAAACTCTCCTCGCTCTCCAGCAGGTACATTCATCACTGGCATTCTCTTGACACTTTTATTGTTGCTGGAAAGCTGTTAATTATACAAGAAATATTTTTGTGCTTTTAAAACTGTTGCCTACGGACCCCCTGGGAATGTGTCACGGACCCCTGGGGGTCCGCGGACCACAGTTTGGGAAACACTGGTGTAGACTGTTTCTGCTGGTTTTCAATTTCATTCCAACACAGGCTGTCCAGTGAGCCTTCCTCTGACAAACGTAATTTGTGGCAAAGTTTCACAAAAGTACCCATACTGCGAAATTTCTGATTCAGCAGGCCAAATTCTAGGTGTACCTGTGCTGGTGAGGCTGATTTTGGAAGATTTAGAGCCGCTTTATATACCTTTGTTTGTAGGTTATTTAGCAGCCCCGCTTCTTTGCCACACCAGGTGGCCAATGCGTATGACAAGGTGGGTAAGGTCTGTGATTTCATCACGTTTAGCAAGTGTGTATAGTTTGGACAGCTCAGTTTTTCCCGCAATAACCGATGTGCATAGATCAGGGAGTGTGTTTTCGCCTTTAGATCTATTTTATGTTCTTTGTTGGTCGGGCCTCGTCCCAATTTTAATCCTAGATATTTATAGGATACTTCCTCCTTTATTTGGGTGCTGTTTGCGTACCATTTGAATGTTGTTTTCTTCGGATCTACTAAGCGGACTACTTTGGTCTTTTCTTTATTTAATTCTAAGCTTTCATGCTCCAAATAAATGACAAGGTTGTTTATCATTCTTTGCAGCCCTATTGGGGTTTGACTCAACACGACTATGTCGTCGGCATATTGAAGAAAGGGAATTGGGGTGTTTGCCAAGTTCGGTGGGTGACCTTCCCCCACCTGTATGTGTTTGGTAATGTCCGCCATGTAGAGATTAAATAGGCTTGGGGCCAATACACAGCCTTGTTTTAGGCCCTAAAGGAGGACACAAAAAAAAAAAGATGAGACCTGCTCACTGGATACAACGGAGATCAGGTATCAAACATTTTACAGGGCTGGTTTTTATTCCAAGGCAAATTCTAGCCTCAATCACTGCTCAAGATGCCTCACTCCAGGGTCACACTGAATAAAATTCACTGCATCAAATATGTTAGTCTTTGCTGGTTGATCTGCCTCATATATTTCTAGTTACTGTGCCTCGTTGCTCTTAAGTAAACAACCTCCTCATTTTTATGTCAAAATGGATTTTTGATTTTTAATCATCTTGATTTTTTTCATCTCTGTGCCTCACATTGCCATAATCAGTTGTTACCTCATCTGGTATTTTTTGCCACTGCCTCACATATTTCTAAATAGACATTGACTTGTATTTTTCGCATCTTCCTCACTTCCTGAATAGAAATGAACAGCACAAAAATGTTACAGAGTAAGACTAAATATATCAGATTCCAAGCTTACATTACATCGGAAATGGCAGGAAGGTAGGTTTCCGTTTTCATATGCTACTATGTGGCAAACAAGCCTAATCTATGCTCTTTTGGAGTATCAAAAATGCATATATTTATTGTTAGACTTGACAGCCGTAGGGTGATCTTCCCTCAAACTATTTTGCCTTCCCCTTCCATGTTTGCTGATCTCGTTTTTGTTGGTCTTATGACTCTGTGCACTTAACCACTGCAAACCAGTGCTAAAGTGCCTGCTTTCTCACACTTAAACAGGCTAACATTGACTTACACCCAATTGGCTCATTTATATTACTTGTAAGTAAGTCCATAGTAAAGTGGTACTATGTGTACCCAGGTCCTATGAATTAAGTGCATACCTCAGGCTGCCATTGCAGCCTGTATGTGTGATTTTAAACTGCCATTTTGACCTGGCAAAATAAAGCTTTTCAGAAGCCTATACCTCCCATTTTAATACAAATAGGTCACCTTCAGGGCAAGGTGCAGTGTATTTAAAGATTTGGTCATATACTTTTAACTTTTACATGTCCTGGTAGTTAAGAACTCTTGTATTTATCTTTGACTACTACAAAGCCTACCTCTCCCATAGAATAACATTGGGTTCCCATATTACATTTAATAAGTGATAATGGTCAATTTGGACCAGGTTAGAATGTCAGGTTTGGTGTCTAAAGAATTGTAATTTAACGCCCTCTTTAATGGTAAAGTTTGATTTGAAGTTACAATTCTGAAAATGCTGTTTTTAGAAAGTAAAAAAGAACAATTGATGGAGGGAATGCTGGACAATTTCAAACATTTACCCCAGTACAGCAATGTGGGCCTTAATCCACTGTATTTTTTGCTCACCTTGCCATTCCAGTTTAGACCCAGCCATATGCAAATCAGTCTTGACCCTGCTCTCCATGGGAACAGTCCAGCCTGAACTGCCAGGCCAGGTCTCCTGGACTAGAAACAAGCATCTTGGGTCTGGTTTCTGGGTATCACACCTCTTCAACCAGGCTACCTTGCCTCCAGGGTCAATGCGAGCACGGGACCCATGTCTGGGTATCCCAGTCCCACTCGAGGTGACAAATGCAAAGAATTGATTGACGGAATGCTGAATAAAATCAAATAATCACCCACAGCACAGAGAACTGGGCGGAAATCCATTGTGTTTTTTGCTCACCATGGGAACAGTCAAGTCCGAACTGCTAGGCCATGTCTTCCCTGGAGTGGAAACAAGCACACTTGGACCAGTTTCGGGGTATCGCCCCTCATCATCCAGGCTAGAAAGTTGGCAATTTCTTGGCCCAACCATTTGGAGCTTGCAGTCTGTTTACTGGCTCACATGACTATGAGTACCTGGCAGTGATCTTGCTGTATTTCTCCCAGACCATGAAACAAAGGGCCTCAGTTGTTGGCAGGATGGGCCAACTCTGACTTGATGAGGGCAAAAAGCAGTCACCTACCACAATTTCACAATACAAAGGCTCTGCCTGAGCACACTCTCAAAGGGGTTGACACTAGTCTATTGTGGCCTCAGACAATCTGGGGCCAGGGCAAGGAGGCTGGATATTCCAAACACCTCTGGGGTGGAAGCCACTAGAACCTACTCCTCCTTCAAAGTGGGCACCAAGTATAAATATTTGTTCCCTCAGACCCAACTCTTCAGTACACCTCTGGACATGGGGAAGATTCAGAAGGACTTTGTGCTGCTCTGCAAGAGGAACTGCTACTCTGTTGACTTGCATCTTGAACCCAGGACCAACAGAGGGTCTCCAAGGTATAGTTGGCTGGCCTCCTGATCAGAAGTCTCAGGGACAGAACATGTTCCAACCATCTTGAACCCAGCACTGGACTAGGTCTGCTGCGAGTCCTATCCCCGAGGTGGTAGCACCCCAGTCCAGGACCCTTGGAAGTGTACCAGAAGGTTCTATGCCAGCCCAGCTATGGTCCTGTGGGCAGACCCAGTGCAGTGCGACACATCTCCTAGCAGCTGCACTTCAGAACTGCTGCTGCATGACGCATCCATGACGCAGGATTTCACATCGTAGCCTGCAATCTCCTCATGAACCGCTGCTGCGCGATGCATCTTTGACGTAGGCCTTTGCACCGCAAGCCACTTGTCGACAGCATCCTTGACAACGCAGTACTCCACCTTGCAAGCCCCGCAACTTCTTTGGAACCAACTGGTGCATGACACATCTTCCAATGCAGGACTTCACATTGCATGCTGCATAAATATTTTACACATTGCCTCTAAGTTAAGCCTGAATGCTTTGCTAAGCTAGCTAAGTGTTAAGCACAGATGGGGGCGTGGCTTGAACTCCGCCGGGCGTGGCCGCCTGAGTCCCGAGCTCCGGGGCCGATCTCGGTGTTTATCCTGAATCCGACCTCCCCCGGCGGCGCCGACGACCCAGCGTGGTGCCTAGGACTAGCGGAGCACCTCGGCGGCGCTTGCAAGCGGGGAGAGGTTCGCGAAAGCTGCAAGCCCGGAGATCGGAGGGACGGCGCTGGTGACGACCGGCCATCTTGCCTGTGGCCTACTGCTGTTGCCTGATCCCCGGCCTCAATTAGCGAGGTGTGGCTGGGAGGCCGGAACTGCCGCGGATGACCGGAGGCCGGCGCCTGCTCCCTGGAGGCTGTGGACACGGGCGCCCTGCACTGACACCCGCGGCTGGTGGCGCTAAGCGGGGGGGCCCGGTGTGCTGTACCACGGCCCCATCGCAACCGAGCCACGGCGCGGCACGATCGCCGGAGGGGGACGGCACCTGGAGGGGTTCTGGCGTGCACCGCACAGTGCGAGGAGCGGCGATACCTGGGGGCCTGGCCAGATGTGCTTGTGGAGGCGTGGTGCGGCCTAGGAACTAGGCGCGGAGCCCGGCTCAGGGGAGGTAGCTGAGGAGCCCAAGGTGGTGTGTGGTGCCCGGCATGCTGGGGGGCCTTGCCGGCGGGCCGCTGATCGGGCGGCTGGTGCGCTCACAGGCTGGGCGAGACTTGGACGAGGGTGCCCCGTTCTCTACTTGGACGGTGGTGCCTTAGCCCCTGCGCCGCGTGACTCTGGCCACTGGGCGGCTCCTGGAGGTCCCTTGGTGGCACGGTTGGCCCGAGGTTGCCCCCACGGCTTGCTGCCAACTGGGGTGAGAGACTTGAGGTCGCACCGAGCCCCCCCAGATGCGGAGATACCCGGCCGGCTTACCTCATACTTGACGAGGCGTTGTGGCTGTTGTGTGCCCCTGGTGGTTGGATCGGAGGGTGCTGAGGCTGGCGAGTGGTGTCTCCACTGGAGCGGCGGATACCAGCGGGCCCACAGCGTCAGTTGGAGCGGGGGTTGGTGCCTGGACCTTCATGCACGGGCGGCCACCCAGGCCATGGTCCTGGTAAACTGACTGGAATGGGCTGTTGGGAGCACGGTTTCTATAGCGACCAGGAGCGCATCGGAGTTGGCTTCTGGCGCCTGGCGCGATTGGCGAGACCCGGAGCTGTGCCATGGGGAAACCACGAAAGGGTACAGGAGCGGCGCCGGCCGACCAGACTGAAGACCCGCCGGAGGTCAGAGCTCGACAGAGGGCCAGAGTGCGGGGCTACAACAACAGCAGATGGACCAGATCCTCAAGGCCATAGGGGACACTAGAGACGCGCTGCGGCAGGACATTGCGCAGGTGTCGACGGGCCTAGGCCTCCTGAAGGCGGACCACGACAAGCTCGCCGATCGGGTTAAGACTGCGGAGCTGGCGCTGGAGACACTGGGGCCGGCCCAGAAAGCAACGGACACCGCGATGGAGGACTTGTTGCGCAGAGTGCGCCACATGGAAAGGAGAGCGGAGGATGCGGAAGGGCGCAATCGGCGCAACAACATCCGAGTGGTGCGTTTGCCGGAGAATATTGAGGGGAGCGACATGGTCTCTTTCCTGGAACGGTGGCTGCGGGATGTGGTGGTCCCTGAGGGCCTGACGCACTTCTATACCCTGGAGAGGGCTCACAGGGTCCCGGCCAGGCCCCCGGCCCCGGGCCGTCCCCCCCCGGCCGGTGGTTGTGCACCTGCTGCATTTCAGAGATCGGGACATCATCCTACGGCAAGCTAGTTCGGCTGGCCCATATAAGGTGGACAACGCGTCGGTGTCTCTCTTCCCCGATTACTCCCAGGAGGTCCAACGTAGTCGCTTCTCCTTCCTGGCGGTCAAGAGGGCCCTTCGTGATGAAGGAGTGCAGTACTCCTTGCTGTTTCCGGCACGCTTGAAAGTGATGGTAGATGGAGTAGCGACATTTTGTGATACGCCGGATGACGCTTGGCAGTGGCTGGAACGGGACCGAGCGGGCAAAGACGGCGCTGGTAACTGGGCAGAGGTAACAGAGGAGCGACCAAAACCACGCAGGAGTAGGCGCAACCGGAAACGGGTACAGAACAGGAGGTCCCCCTCCGCATCACAGACGGAGCTGGAGAGACAGGCTGCCCTGCAGGCGGTGTCGGTTATCTCTGGAGTGGTGACGGAGGCTCCATCGGTAGACTCAGGTTCCCGGCTGGGCTCTGATGAGGCGGATTTTGGAGGCTCCGATGGGGGCTCGGAGAAGGATCCTGGGGAGCTACCTCAGGTTACCCCACAGATGGCCGATGGACTACTGGACGAATGATCTTTCCAGATGCTGAGCGAAGTACAGTAAGGGGGCATGCTCGGCCTGTGGTATTGACATTGTAGGGGACACTGGGGGTCCATTTCCTGGCGCTGGGAGGACCGCTTTCTTCTGTGTTGAGGGGGTGTTGCTGGGGAGTGAGAAGACCCTGGGAAATTGGGAACGCAGGTGGGTCGAGGCGCAGCTGGGGTGAGGAGGCTACCATATACGAGATCGGCCACTCCCGGTGTGGTGGGTCTCTTGCTGTCCGGCCTGGCTGGTGTGGGGTCACCCCTCTATCTCACATAGTTTGTGAGTCTCTGGTGGTTACCAGAGTTCCCCTCGTTGACGGGGGTTGGGTTTGGATGGGTAACAACTGTTTGGCGCCTGTTCTGGGGGAGGGTGGACTGGGGGTTGGTTGGTTCTGTTACACGTTAAAGGGGGTTGTCAGTGTGCCGGTAGGGTTGTGTGGGGTTGGACTTGGATATAGACCTACTGATGGCAGCTAGACTTGAATTGAAATGTATTACTTGGAATGTGCGGGGGCTCAACTCGATGAGGAAGCGATATAAGGTGCATGCATATTTGGTCCGTAGGGGGGTCCAGGTGGCCTTTTTACAGGAGATGCATTTAATTCAGGCGGAAGGGCAGGCGCTGCAGCGGCGATGGAGGGGGCAACTCTGCTATACCACCTATTCCGCATATGCTAGGGGGACTCTGATCTGGGTGCGCGCAGGTGTCCCCTTTCAACCCATGACGACGATGGTGGATTCAGACGGGAGGTTTGTGGCTGTGCTAGGGCGCCTCGATGGTCGGGACGTCACGCTTTGCAGTGTCTATGTCCCAAATGTTGATCAGGCTGCGTTCTTCTCGATGCTTTCGGGGAGGCTTGCGTCCCTATTGGTGGGCACAGTGTTTCTGGGGGGAGACTTTAACTCGGTGGTGGAAGTGGAGATGGATTGTTCCCATCCCCCACTGGCACAATCGGTAGTGCGCAGGGTGGCCAAGGCACGGAAGGGTTGGCAGGAACAGTGGGGCCTCTTGGATGCCTGTCGGACACACCACCCCGTGGATAGGGATTATTCGTTTTACTCTGCGCCCCATGACCTCCATGTGCGCCTTGACACTGTTCTTTGTACACCTGGAGCCCAGGAACTCACACGCAGCAGCGAATATCTAGCGAGGACTATCTCGGATCATAATCCTTGCTTGCTCACAGTCCTCTGGTCGAGACAGCGGCAATCGGTTCCCACTTGGAGACCGAACCCGCTGGCGCCTGAGGACCCAGTGTTTAACGCGGAGATATGGGAGGGCATAGAGCATTATTTTCAGGAGAATGCGGGATCCGCGACTACCAGGGCGCATGAGTGGGACGCCTTCAAAGTGATGATACGGGGTGTGTGCCTCTCATCCACAGCGGGGGCGCGTCGGACGTTGCTAGGCGATATTTTCCGGGAGGAGGCCTCACTGCGGCAGGCGGAGAAGACCAGTCATACAGCGGGGGCAGTAGGGAGGAAGTGCTAGCGGCTTGGGAGCGGGTGGCCACTCATGTTGAGAGGCTTCGCTGCCTTGATTATAGAGAGTACATGGTCCGGGCGCACGCTGAGAGAGATCGGGTGGGTACGTTGTTGGCGTGGCTGGCCAACCCGCATACTAGGGGCACGCCGATACTGTCACTGGCTACGCCCGCAGGGGACTTGGTTCATTCGCAGAAAGAGATCAACAACCAGTTTCTGGGCTATTACACGGAGCTCTACCGGAGCAGGCTGACAGCACTTCTGGCTGAGCTGGATACCTTCTTGGAGGAGGCGCAGTTACCGCAGTTAGACTCAGAACAGGGGAACGCGCTGGGTGCTGCTATTTCCTTGGGAGAGATTAGAGCAGCGGTTAAACATATGGCCAGGAAGAAGACGCCGGGGGCTGACGGTTTGCCGGTGGAATTTTACGCCTCGTACATTGACCTCCTGGCACCTCAATTACATCAGGTGTATGGCGAGGCCTGGGAACTTGGCAGGTTACCGCCATCGGTCAGAGAGGCGATCATAGTGCCGTTGTGGAAGAAGGGCGGATTGCCTACCGCGAGGACGGCTTATCACCCGCTCTCGATGCTCACTGTGGACTATAAGGTACTGAGTAGGATCTTGGCCACGCGGCTGTCCGTGCATATGCGTACGCTGGTGCACCCGGATCAGTCGGGCTTCATCCCCACGCGGAACACTTCGACGTGCATACGACGACTGATACGGGCCATGGACGTTGAGGGGGAGGGTCCACCAGGCGCGGCAGTGCTGTCGGTGGATATCGAAAAGGCATTCGACAGCGTGGAGTGGTCATATTTGTTTTTCGTGCTTCGTCGGTTCGGGTTAGGGGATGATTTCATCCGTTGGATGCAGCTGCTGTATAACTCTGCTACCGCCAGGGTTCGTACGGGCCGTTCAATATCTGCGGCATGCTCGGTGGAAAGAGGCACCCGACAGGGTTGCTCCTTGTCCCCGCTCCTCTTCGCGCTGGCAATCGAGCCTCTGGCAGCGCAAGCCCGGCAGGGTCGATATTATGGGGGGGTGTTACTGCGCGGTGAGCCGCATTACGTCTCCTTGTATGCCGACGACCTATTACTATATCTGGCCGACGTGGAGACCTCGGTACGGGGAGCGCGGACCCTCCTTCGGGAGTTTGGCGAATTGTCGGGGCTGCATGTTAACTGGTCCAAGACTTGTTTATTCCCACTGACGTCACGTTGCGCCCGGCCCGCAGTGCTGGAGGGACTGCGTTGGGAGTCGGAGTGCTTAGCGTACCTCGGTGTCTATATTTATCACACCCACTCGCTCCTCTATGAGGAGAATGTGGGCAGAGCGTTGAGGGGCATTAGAGGCAGTATGGGGTTTTGGCGTACCCGTCCGTAGCCGGACGAATAGCGTTGTTGAAGATGGTGGTCCTCCCGCGGCTGCTTTATTTTTTTCGCACGCTACCAGTGTGGATTCCGATCTCCTTCTTCAGGATGCTGCGGTCAATGGTGATAGGGTTCATCTGGGGCTCCGGCAGGAGATGTGTAGCATTGAACACCTTGCTCAGATCGCGGGAGGAAGGAGGTCTGGCGTTGCCAGATTTTGAGTGGTACTACCTAGCGGCGCAGCTGCAATGGCTCACGCAGGCGGTGGTGCAGGAGTTTAGAGGCCCGGACGGTCCACAGGATAGGATTCTTCAGCGCCATGTCTTGTCCTTTATAGTGCTCCAACAGAAGCTTAGACTGGATCAGCTCACTCTCGAGGAACGCACACTTCGCCAATGTTGGCTACATAGCCAGAAACGGGCGGGATTTACCACCCCGTATGCCCCAGAGATCCCTCTGGGCATGTGCACCGCCCTCCTGCATGGCGGGGATTGGTCGGCACTGGCCGACTGGGAGGAGCGTGGGGTCCACATGATAGGGCACCTATATAGAGATGGTACTTTGTTGCCATTCCACGAACTACAGAGTGCCTTTGATTTGCCGAGGGGCGACTTTTTGTTACATGCGGCCTTGGTGTCGGGAATCCAGAAACACTGGAAGATGGGTTTGGCAGAACCCCCTACGTCATTGGGCTGCCAGTATGTCACGATGGCCGCTGGCACTTTCAAGGCTATTACCTGCCTGTACAGGAGATTGGCATTGGAGGATCCGCCGCCCCTAGATCGGTTGCGGGAACGTTGGGAGGGAGACCTCGGCCGACAGATACCGGAGGCGACCTGGACACAGCTCGTACGGCGGGCCTGGAAGGGCACACGCAATGTTCGGTTTCAGTTGGTCCAATATTTTACGCTCCACAGGGCTTATTTGACGCCGGTTAAAATCCAGCAGGTCTTTGGGGGAGCTCACTCAGTGTGCCCCCGATGTAACGTGGAGGGCGCTGACTTTGGTCATATGTTTTGGTCATATGTTTTGGTCCTGCGCAGGGCTGGGTGCATACTGGACCGATGTTGTGGCATGTTTGAATGAGGTTACGGGGCGTCAGGTTGACGTAAGCATGGGGACTTGTCTCTTGTTATGGTTCCCGCACACACCAGCCACAAAAATTACAAGTAAATTCTTTGACCTGGGGTTGATTATGGCCAAGAGGGAGCTCTCTATGCACTGGAAGTCCAGGGGGGGCCCCAGCTTTCTGAGGTGGCGGGGGGTTTCCAACAATGGGCAACTAGTGAAGGGACTCTTAGACTACAGCTAGCCAGACGCACTTCTAACGACAAAGCGCTGGATGCGGCCAGGGCGTGGGCTGTGCTGGTGGCGGACCTACAATCAGCGGTGGAAGCTAGTGGGGGTGATGAGATGGATGCACCGGCGAGTCAGGAGCTGGAGACTAGGGCAGGGACTGCGTGGGTACACATGGGAGGTGAGACCACCTAGGCCCAAACAACCTTGTGCATGTGATGGTGTCCGCACTTATGTTGGAAGGACCAAAGGGCCGCTAGGATCACATGCTATGTTCTGCACTTATTCAAGGTCGTTACACAGCTGAGGGCCGCGAATGTGGATGTCCCAAGAGGAGTTGGGCCCTGCTGCACAAGGGTTTATACCATTCTCTAGCAGAGACAGTAGGAAGCATACTGGCAAGGGGAGGTGGGGGTAGAGGGGGAGGGTGGTTCGAATAGGGACAGGGGATGCGGACCAATGTTGATTTTTGTCCTGAAAAGAGCCAAGTTGATGAAAATCCGCTTATGATGCATGATTGTATGATGTTTGACTAAAACTTAATAAAAATCTGTTTAAAAAAACAAAAGTGTTAAGCACAGATTCATTTGTGGTTTGCTTGTGATTCGCCTTTAACAGAGATTGCAGTTCCTGCTTGAGGTGGGTTTCACCCCCGCCTCCCCCGAACCAGTAACCCATTTTCCAAGAATGATGTTTAGATGTTCAGCGGTGAGATCTGAACTAGCGTTTGTTCAGTGATTTTTTGTTACTCTAAAATCCCAGGTAAACAATTTGACACCATTTGGAGTTTCTTTTTCAATGTAATTCAAGATTCTTTATTCGATAACCCAAGCACAGATCATAAAACATACAATATACACATAGAAGCAAGACATACAAGATAAAACTAGAATAAAAAAATTAATGGTTAAAAATACAATCACGATAAGATGAGTGAAAGCACGGATAATAGATTTGCAGTTTAAAAGACAAACTTATGATTGAAAAAAGAGGGGGCCACTAACACCATATGTAAATAAATACAATAAGAACTACATCATTAAAACATCATAGATTTTCGTAAATTAAGAGCAGAATTTAAAAAGGAGCCAACTGCTTTGCATGTAAAATGACCCTCTAATTGTTGTAAAGCAAAATCAGTGTCTCTCTATACTTATTAAACTTGTATTTACAAAGTAAAGGAATTAAAATCGTTTGGTGAAGGGAGAATTAAACTTGCCGAAAAAGACAAAGTGCAGAAGAGTCTGAGGAGAGAGCTCATCACACGGGCATATACATATATAAGAGAGGGCAAACTGGCCTTGTTGGAAACATAGAAGCCATCTAATGGAACTTAGTCTAAATCATGTCAATAACATCCGTTCCCATGTATCCAACACCAAAATCAGATAGGGAGCCACCTCGTCAGTAGTTTGTATAAGGCAATATTCTTTAATAACAGGTTTCATTACTTCTCTGTCTTCCCTCTGGGCCCTTCTTTAGGACAAAAAAACAATCCCTAACCCATCCTTTGTCTTCCTTTGTAATACACTTTGACTTCTCAAGTATATTAGGAAAGCCTAGGGCAAATGTTGTCTCCCTGATATATTTAAACCAAGGGATTTTAGGCCCCTGAAGACAGGAGATACAATCTAGAATGATTTCACGATGCAAACCGGCCTCTTCGTTCAACCAGATTGAACACCATAGCAGTAGAGGGGCAAGCCTGATCGAGTCTGCCACATATCCCATGCCTAATTCCTGATGGGATACAAAACGCGAGGTAGACAGAGGAGCTTTCAACACACACCTACATACTCTATTAAAGTGGGGAGGCACTTTCTTTTATAGATCTCTAATATAGGGGCTATGTTTTTTTTTACTAGTGAAGCCGTTAGGGAAAGAATAGAGCCAACTGCATGTAGAAAGCGATTTAGCCTATTCCCTACAGATGGGGTCCAGCTACATGCATCATTAAACATTAAACCAAGGCATGGGAACTGGCTCACTTTCTCTATTGACCATTCCCCAATACATATTGAATGTGTTTTGGGGTTTTTGTGCCAGAACCCATGATGAAGGTTTTGGAGAAGTTGGTCTCCAGGTCAAGCTTTTTTATGAACACAACAAAATAGAAGATTAAAGACTTTAAACCGTTGGCCGTCTTAACAAGTAGCACGGCATCATCTGCATATCGAAGTGCCGGCATTATTTTTGTTGACAAGCGGGACATCTTCCCTCACTTTCACCAGTTTAGCTTCTAGATCATGTATGTACAACAAGAATAAAATGGGAGCCAGGATGCACCCCTGGCACACTCCCCGATTAACTGGATAAGGGCTTGGACACTGTCCACTATCCCCATACCTTACAGATGCTGATATGACCAGATGAAGATGTTTTAAAAGGGCAACCAATTCTGCCTCACGGCCTAGGGAAATTAAAATGTACCATAACTTTTACCTTTTAACACAAAGGCCTTTATGGAGTTTCTTTTAAATTCTCCTTGATTAGCTTTTTTTGTAGCTTTTTCGAAATTCACTCTCACGCTACCTGACTGTCTGTGTCTGTGACCATACCTTCAGAAATCGAATTTGAGCTCATCAACCTGCAGACGTACACAGTGGTTGAGCTCAAGCACTTCTATAAGGAAAGGAGACTGCCAACCAAGAAAGGCCCCAAGAAGTTGGTGCTTCAGAAAGCTCTGAGGGCCTGTGCGGGCATTCACCAGTTGACAGCAACATGATGATGTGAATGAGAAGGATGAGGTGAAGAAGGGCCTGGACACCAGCCCTAAAAAGCAGCCCTCAGAAGAGGGGTATGGTTTGTCTCCGGAACTGGAACTCCCTGCCAGAGTGGTGTATCTTCACAAGGCCAGTCCCCAGAGGTGCTGGTGGACCGGAAGGCAGAGAGGGAGTTCAAGTTGCAAATCACGAAGCTCGGGTTGGAAGCAAAGGAGAGGAAGGCTGAGGATGAAAGAGTCTAGCCGTGAAGAAGCGGAGAAGGGCCCATGAGCTAAGTCTCAGATACCTGGGCACAAGAGCTAGACAAGAAGAGTCCAGCAACCATGGTAGCAGCATACCCACAGTGTCTGAAGGGGACGATAAAGATTGCATACCTAAAGATCTGGTGCCCAACCATGTTGTAGGGGATGGCATACAGAATGCCTCTATGTTAAGCTTGACTGCTTTGTGCCAAGCACCAGAGTTAATTATTATTATTATTAATGGGCATTTATTAAGCGCCAGGTTACGCCACTGGCGTGTCCCCGCGCTATGACAAGTGGAGTGACTGTCCCCCCTCCTCCCAAACAAGCTATTTGCTGAAAAGGTGCGTTTTAAGTTTTTTCCTAAACTGGACTTCGGAGGGTTCAAGCCGAAGTTCCAGCGGAAGATTATTCCAGCATTTGGGAGCAAGGTATCTAAAGGATCTACCTCCCATACGAACTTTTAACAGCCCGGTCTGCGAGGACCGAAGACTGCGTACAGGCTCATAATGGGATACTAGACTCTGGAGCGGAAAAGGTGCTTTGCCGCTCAAGATACGATGACAAGTGGCAAGGGCCTTAAACTCCACTCTCCTCTCAATGGGGAGCCAGTGGAGGGCCCGTAAGGCTGGTTTGGCGGATGACCTCCTAGGGAGTCTGAGGACCAACCGCGCTGCCGCATTTTGAAGAACCTGCAGGCGGCCGATGACCCTGCCTGTGGCCCCCAAATAGAGCAGGTTCCCATAATCAAGTCGGGAGGTGACCAAGGCATGCACCAGTGTCTGACGAGCAGAGATGGGAAGCAGATCTAATACTTTCCTAAGGGCTCTCAGAACACTGAAGCATATCCCTGCCACCCGACCGACCTGTGGACCGAAAGTAAGGTCCTTGTCCAGCCACACGCCAAGGTTCCTTGCCTCACGGCAGGGAGCAGGAACTTCCCCCAGACAAGGTGGCCACCACGCCGACGACCACGCAGACGGTGCACCCCCCACCACGAGCACCTCGGTCTTGCTCCCGTTCAACTTTAAACAGTTTGCAGACATCCAGGCAGCAAGATCTTTCATGCAGTTCCTGAAGATGTCTGCCGCAAGTCCGGGCGCGCGCGATAGGGAGATGACCAACTGCGTGTCATCGGCGTAGGACACCAAGCGGAGACCATGCCCCTCCACGATAGTCGCCAGGGGGGAGACGTAGATGTTGAATAGAGTTGGGCTCAGGGACGAACCCTGAGGTACGCCCTGGCCCAACTCAATCTCCCTAGAGTAGCAGTCACCCAATCTGACTTGGAAGCACCTCTCAGAAAGGAAGGACTTGATCCAACCAAGCGCAGCTCCTGTCACCCCTCCTCCATTCAGACACTGTAGCAAGGTGGAATGTGCTACAGTGTCGAATGCTGCGCTTAAGTCAAGAAGGATCAATGCCATCGTTTGGCCCTCGTCTACTCCCTGTCTGAGTGCTTCCACTGCCACGAGGAGAGCAGACTCCGTCGAATGACGGGGGCGGAAGCCAAATTGCGAGTCGTGGAGAAGCGACGCCATCCCCACAAACTGCATAAGCTGTATGTTGGCTATTTTTTCCGCCACCTTCGCCATATAGGGAAGGAGGGAAATAGGACGGAGGTTATCCAGCTCTTCGAAGCTAACGTTGATCTTCTTTTGCAGAGGAAGTACCACTGCCTGTTTCCAGGCCTTTGGGACCACCTGAGACTCAAAGGAGATGTCCAGTAGCTGACGCACATAGGGCTCCAGTACTGGCAGACTATCCTTTAGCCGACTGGGAGTGGTCGGATCTCTAGGGGAACCGGATTTTATGGATCCACAAATACAGAGAAGCTCCGTAGTGGAAGGAGTAACAAAAGTAGTTAGCTGATGTTCCCCTTTCATTCTTGGGAATTCCGAGGGGGTAGGACCATTGTCTGTCCTCTGGGGGAAGGAATTGTAAATGTTGGAGACCTTAGTTGCAAAGAACTCAGCAATTCGATTGCAGCCCTCCATGGTGCAGAGTTTCTTAGGCACTGTGGCGGATTTTCCTATTGCAATAGATTTATAAATAGAGAAAAGCTCCTTGGTGGACTGCTTTGCTTCCTCTATCTTATTGCAGTAGTACAATGATTTGGCCTTCCTAATCAGCGTGTGATAGGCACGTCTGCAATCTATGTAAACTGTTTTGGCCTGCGTGGAATAGGCTATCCTCCATTGCCTTTCGGCACGTTTACATGTTGCTTTGGCCGTTCGCAGATCTTCATTGTACCAAGGTGCCGATCGTTGCACTCGGCCCCCTAATTTCGCCATACCCAAAGGTGCCACCTGATTCAGGGCTTCCAAAATGCGATGGTCAAGATTGGAATTAATTTCATCAACCCCATTACCCCCAGGATGACCTTTCTCGGTGAGCGCCAGGTTGAATTTGGCCTGGGAGAACGCTGTCCATCTGCGCCTAGGGTGTTTGTCAGCGGGACGGTCATTGGGACGTGGTCCCTGTATTTCGATGGTAAAGGGGACGAGGAGATGGTCAGACCATGCAATGGGAATCGGGGCTTGGGCATCCACTTGGTTCCAGTTAGCAAAAACTGGGTCTAGAAGGTGGCCCAACTTATGGGTGGGTTGCAATACCTTCTGTTCGAATTGTAAGCTGGCCATCGTATGGCATAGCTCACTCGCCACCCTGTCCGTGGGGGTATCTAGATGTAAGTTGAGATCCCCCAGGACCAGGTATTTGTCTGAGCGTAAAGCAGCTTCTGTAACGCCTTCCACTAGCTTTTCAATGAAGGCTGCAGTGGAGCCTGGAGGGCGATAGATTAACAGGCCTTTCAAAGTGAAACAACCATTAATAGAAATGGAAAAGGCGCCAGCCTCACTGTCGTCAATCACAGTGCGATCTAGCTGACATTGATAGTCTTGTCGAGCAACAATGGCTATGCCGCCCCCTCTCCCCCGTATTCGGTCTAGCCTTTGCAGGCAGTAACCTTCTGGAATGGCCTCAATGATCTCTGGCATGGAGTCTTGGTCAAGCCAGGTTTCCGTAAGGAAAAACAGATCCCATTGTTTCCCAGTAAGAAGGTCATGAATGTCGAGGGAGTGTTTTCGTAGGGAGCGTACGTTTAGTAGACCACATACCAAAGTATGCTGGCCTACAGTTAGTGCCTTACCTGTGTTGAAGGTGTAATCACAGTGGCTGCAGCCCGCATTGTTCCCTGCCTCAATGCTGTGAGGGCAAAGCCCACGCAGCTCTCTGCGGAGGAGAAGTAAATCATCTCGACTCCAGCAGACTTGACAGGAAGAAGAGGCAAGAGGTCTGGCCCTGGGCCGCAATCGGCCGCGGACGGGCGCAGACGGGCTTAACTCAGGCGCAACTCCGGCGTGCCTTCGTCGCGCCCGCTGCGCTCGTCCGCTGCGCTGACGACAGCACATCCGCCTTATATCCCCCCCAGCGTCCCAACAACTAGAGCGCTGCTGTTCCCTACCGGAAGTGCCTGGCTCGGACCCTCCACGCCCTCTGCTCAAACGGCGCTAATCACCGGCGTCAGACCGAGGCGGGAGGGAGGGGCGAGTCCAGCACTCCGTAGTCCGCCTAACGAAGCTCAGCCGAGCAAAGTGTGGAGGGACAGACAACACGCTGACAACACGCTGTGCAAGCAGCTTCCCAGCCAGGTGAGGAGAAAGTAATGTGCAGAGTTAAAAAAGCATTAAAACGCTCACGCGCCGCAAAGCATGCGAGCTACACGCAAATGCGCTTAAGTTTAAAAGCGGTAGGGACGCTGCCACAGTCCACTTACCACACAAGGCTCCTGTGTCCAGTGCCTTATATCCCCCCCAGCGTCCCAACAACTAGAGCGCTGCTGTTCCCTACCGGAAGTGCCTGGCTCGGACCCTCCACGCCCTCTGCTCAAACGGCGCTAATCACCGGCGTCAGACCGAGGCGGGAGGGAGGGGCGAGTCCAGCACTCCGTAGTCCGCCTAACGAAGCTCAGCCGAGCAAAGTGTGGAGGGACAGACAACACGCTGACAACACGCTGTGCAAGCAGCTTCCCAGCCAGGTGAGGAGAAAGTAATGTGCAGAGTTAAAAAAGCATTAAAACGCTCACGCGCCGCAAAGCATGCGAGCTACACGCAAATGCGCTTAAGTTTAAAAGCGGTAGGGACGCTGCCACAGTCCACTTACCACCACTTAAGAACCGGTTAATTTGGGGTTTGCTAGAGTTTCACACTGACAGAGATTGTGGTTCCTGCTTGAATGGGGTCCCCCCCACCCTCGAACCAGTAACCCAATGTCAAACATTTACCACCTTTTCTGAGCAAGTGGTAAACGTGTGCTGCAGCCTCTGTGTGAGGTGGAGAAAAGAGGATGCAGGAAATAGGAAAGGTTAAGGGAAGTTCAGTTCTGCTGAACAAAATGGGGGAAATAGGCTTGGCTGCTGCTGCAGCAAAAGGCTCATGAGATTTTACCTGACAGAATTACACCAGATAAAATTGGCTGCACTGTTCTAACACCTGGGAAAACCAGGTGTGGGACACTGGTCTGCTCAGAATAAGGTGGACTGGAATTCCATACGGTAATTCTTCCCTTCTGAAGATTTATTTCGTTTTCTTGAAGAAAATGAAGGAGACGAAAAACATCAGCTCTGCTTTTGCACCCATGAACAGTTTTAGTAAACTCAAAATACCTACTGCTGCATGGAATATATAAAATATTGTGAAAGGTTATTTCATAACTAATACCCACACTACAAGAAAAGCTTAGCATTTTTAACACCTGATACTGGTAAAAAAAAAAAATCTTAAAAGAAACATAATACCAATGCTGCCTTAGGAATCCGTTCCAAAAGAGCAATCTGCGTTCCGTGTTGAGCACACAAAATTCTGTGTAGGATTAAAAACAAACATAGTCTGCAAATACCGGATTTAAAAAAACAATGCATGCAACGCGTCCTATGTAATAAATACAGTGAAGCTGTTTTTTTTTCTTACGACGAAATCCGCCTACGGGCTCAGATATTTCATTCTTCATTTCTTTTTTCCTTTTGCAATAGTAATGTGACAGCTTGAGTAATCTGTCAATCATTTGTCATAATCACATTAGCCATGGCTGTCACTAGCTCGAGCCATTGTGTACTCCCCACAGCCGTCTCATCAAGATATGATAGCAGATCACTGCAGCCGGTGCACTTTCCATTAAACCGGATGTCACGTGAACCCTTCACTAAGTAGGAGAGTCCTTCAGCCTGCCTGAAAGACATGCCCTTCAAGCCTGTTTATAGACAGCGGTCCCTGGAAATGTCATACATTTGAAGGTTCTTGAAAATATATCCCACGGGTGCATGCTGTTGCATAAAATGGGGCGAACCCGAGACCTCCGTTAAGTAAAAATATTTTCTGCACGTGACCAGTCCTGCTGAACGGTTATTTAAGTCTGAGTAGAAACCTGCGCCGCGAGCTAACATCTCCCCGCACATTGTACAACCAAGGGGCTTATTTACAAGCCCCTTCCGCCGCCCCGGGTGCGTCACTGTTTATGTGATAAAAAGTGACGCACGGGCGGCGCAAGGGGCTTATGAATAACCCCCCAAGCCTATAGGCACGTTAAATTGCAGTTACCTACGTTAAATTGCAATTACCTACCTCAAACTGTTGTACTTGAAATGCATCCTGACCATGCTAATTATCTCAACGGTGAATCGCCAGGACTTCTTGACAAAGGGACACTCTTTGTACGAGAAGAAGGTGTGATTTTGTGCAGTGCTTAATTTGTGCCGGTGCTAGCAGGTGGTGGGCTCCAGCACTCGCTTTTGGGAACTGGGGTTTATTTTTCATACTCAGACCTTGATCCAGACCGAAAAAAGGCATACAATGATAGGAAGACAGTGACAAAGGGAGCAATCAGGGTAAAATGAACATACAAGAGTGAGAGAAAAGAGTGGTGGTGGAAGAAAGAGGGAGGAGGCAGAATTAAAACCAGACTGCAGTAACTATACCCAAAATCCTGCAATGGCAGTGGGCACCTAAGAAAAATTATTGGCCCCAGTTTTTAAAGAATTAAGCCCTACTGTCGGACAGAGTCTGATTGCACATAGAGTGGGATATTTATACGGAAGAACGCTTGATAGGGGCAGGTGGGCCAGAGTGGTTTACAGCTGGCAGCTAAAAACAGGCCTGGGAAATGTTTCAAAACTAGGTCCAAATTAGGTCTTAAAATTAATATACAATATTTTTTATTAAATGCATTAGCTAAAACGACACAGTTTCCTTGTCCATGATAAATGATCAACAATTAATTTGCAATATATTTGACTACATATATAAACTAAAACAAAGACACAGCTGTATGTGCATCCCGGGGGCTTTCTGAAGTCCCATAGTCCAGCTTTTGAGAAAGGAAGGAGCTTTACATGGTTCTCCTTTTCTGAGACTTATCTCATTGAAAGGTTCCTCTTCCTCTGGATCTCTCGCCAAACTATCAGTGAAGAGGAAGATAGACAAAAAAACTACCAAATGTAACAATTCATTGCTGAAAGAAAACTTTAAACCACAGACTTCTAAGGCAATACAAACTACCACTGAAATGAAAGGTGGATTTAGGTCATGGAGAGCTGGTCGGTTTCTGCAAAGGGAGGGACACTTTCCCTAAATGTGTGCACATGAGTGTTTCTGGTGATGCTCTGTTTAAATTCAGTTATGACCAGATGTAGACTTGCTTATCATGATAACCGCATCCAATACCTACTATAAATCATAAATATTTTACAACATTTAAAGTAGTGGGATTGAAACTGTGGTATTATAATGTACTCGTACCATATTTTTTATGTATGCTTTTGCCAACTGTTTGATAAAACTTAAAACATATATTTTACAGAATAAATATATGGGATGTAGATCTAAGAGGTTCTGAGCACCAGCTCAGATTACATACCAAAAATCTTCATACTTTTGAGACTTGTAGGTGCCTTTTTTTTCAAGAGGCAGACACATGTATGTCTTCGGAATTGACCATACCACATTTAGCATGGAAAAGAAAGAAAACATATAAGTCACCAAATGAAACACTGGCCTTGCTGCAGACGGCAGGAGCTTGGGGAAGCCTAAAGTCTTGTGGTCTGTAAATTAGAAACCAAATGTACCCCCAGGTAGAAAGCGCCTAGCGACAATGCTGAGCAATGCTGTGCAGTCCGATACAGTTACATCCTTTTTAAAGAAGGATGATGGGTATGATGAAACCTACAATGAGGATAATAGAAAACAATCCAGGGAACAACTTTGAGGCAAGTGAGTCAAAAAAAGATGGATTTACTCTGAAAACAATTGTATAGATTGGAAGCAATCCAGAATTATTTTCTTAAATGCAGTGGCCGAGGTGCTGGAGGCATAAAGCAGCACCAAGACACTTGGCAAAGTGACTCTGGTATTGAGGGTTGTATGACACTACAACGCGGGCTATTACCATGCGTGCCATTACAATGCTGTTTTTACAACGCAAGTCGTTACAACGACTTGCGCTGTAAGCGCTGGATAGTGGAATAGTTTAATTTTCTATTCCAACTCCAGCCCACGTTACAGTAGGGAAGGTGTTGGAATAGAAAATTAAACTATTCCCTATCCAACAGCGCCCTCCAGCGCAAGTCGTTGTAACGACTTGTGTTGTAAAAGCAGCGTAGTAATGGCAGCGCATGGTAATGCCCGCATTGTAAAGGCTGCTCACCGGTATGGAGTGTTCAAAAGGAATTGTGTCTCTGCAGAGAATGCTTTCTGAAGGTCAAACAATTGAGCTGCTAAAGTTAAACTTCTTTCTGTGTTAGATTCAAAACAAATGTGTTCACTTTATTTTGTTATTATATTACATACATTATGATGTATTAAGTGCATGTACATTGACAGAGGCTTCATGGCACTGAGGAACTAGTATAAGGGTTTGACCAACAGTTAACAAAAGAGTTGAGTTTTTAAAGCTCGTCTGAAGGGAAGGCATGCTAAAAAAGGTTTTATTATGATAAGGAAGATTATTTCATACTGGGGTCCTAGACTTTACAATGCACACCCCAGAACTCTAGAGCTTCTAAAGTGTGGGATAGTGACAATATAGTCGTCTTGCAGGAAAATAAAGAAAGAAATTGGATGATTGTGGATAATTTTCAGAAGTATACTGCACTTAAACTAAACATGCTGTGTTTACAGCTTGCTGATGCAGTTCACTCCTGTGTTAGAGAGATATTTTTTTAATTTTATACGCTAGTCACAGATCATAATTTTGGAAATCAATTCTTGGCATGATGCATACAGAAACCAAGTGAAGATCCTGGGCCAAAACGTGAGGAACTTATTTTGACTAATTTTAAATATGAAAAAGTCTCAAATGAAACTGAATTGATTTGACCTAGAAAAGAAAGAGGAGAGTCAAACGTAATTCCTCGAGGTTTGACTTTGGTAGCTGGAGAGAGAGTGTCTCCTACTGAACTTGGTGAGGCTAGTTTAGCTATTGCCTAACAAAAGAATTTCAGACTTATTGCCATTCAGCGTAAGAAAGTTAAATGCCATTCTGCACTGGGCAAGTGGTCAATCTGTACCAGGCTGGGGTATCGGGGAATCTCAGTGTACAATCAACTAGGTGCTATTGGCATACGTGATCGCTTTACACCCAAAGGATCTAATCAGTTCAGCCAACGAGCAAACATAAACCTTGGACGACATAGGAGACATGGTAATCCCTGAGGGACTGCACTGCTAACCGATAAGGAAAACAAGTAAAAAAGGAGGTAGTAAGGTAGTTTGAAACCAATATATGAGAAAAGATAAAAATCAACCTAAGACCGAACCCCCAAGGATCAACTATATAACAGAGTGGCGTATTATGATCAACTGTGTCAAACGCCGAGAAATTGAATGGCAACAGAGGCACCTTGAGCTAATTTAAATCTAACCTCCTCCAAAGATAGGGCAGGGTCGTTTCTCTGTCCCTATTCGGACTAAAGTCAAGCTGCCATGGATCAAGACAGTTGGAATCTTCTAAAACACCTTTTAGTTGTTTTGCCACAATCCATTCCGTAGGTTTCCCTAATTCTGGGAGGAGATTAAACAGTGTATCATTTTTCACTGACTCTCAGTCTATGCTCTGGTTTTTAGGTCTCGCTGTCAAGCGAAAGACCTTTTGCTGTCGGCTTGCCGGGAATGTGAGACAGGGGATGTGCACGAGCAAGCCCTCGGAGATTTCATCGCCTGCACGCGCACATCCAGCACGGCGCCGTGCACATCCCCTGTCCCACATTCAAAGCAAGTCAAGCCTTTCGAAATCGCGCGCACACGCCCACAGAAACAGACACACACACACATACACACGCACAGCTACACACATGTGCACACACACACACGCACCCCCCCCACGCACCCCCCCACACCACCACCACCACCACCACTCACGGGCTCACGTGCACACACACAGCCACACACGCAACCCACCCACCACTCACACACACGCGCACACAGACACACACAGAGACACACAGACACACACATATCCCCCACTCCACTCACCGGGCTCTTTCTCTGCCGCCTCACCACACGCGGGGCTTCCCTCACGCCTGGGAGCCCCGCGTCACCGCTGCTCTCCGTGGGGCTGGGCTTCCCGCAAAAAAGCGGAAGTCCCGCCCCACGACGTGACGCTCCCGAACTTCCGGTAAGCTGTTCCTAATTAGCCTGACGGCTACATACATACACTACATCATGCAATTCTTACGTGGAGGGGAGCCTTCCAAAAAAACCAAGGGATTGGATGGGGATTGAACTTCAATTATTCCGTCACACAGGAGCCTCCAAGGAGAGGCCAATGATTGAATGGGTATTTCCACTTTACTCTTTGTCTTCTTTGATTCCCACTGCAGAGGGGACAAAGCTCAGGCTTGCATCTCCCCGGTACTGGGTTTTTATCAAAGCCTCAGTCTGCCCAATTATTCATGTCTGCCCAATCGTACATATGTGTATGTGTGTGCCCTGTGTACATGGGTGGTTGGATGAATATTGATCTGTTTACAGAGATGTCTACTGATCTGTTTTCATGGCCGCTTGCATGCATCCGTCTTTTGTCTTTTATCCTGCGTACATTCGTGCCTTTGTATGATGGGCGGTGTGCATGTATGTTGTGTGTCTGCGCAGTACAGTAGCCAAACCTTTTGACTTTGCCAGGGTTTCTTTATGGACTGGAGGCCAGATTGCTAATTCGGTCACCACTGCTAATGGGTGGAAGGTGCTCTGGGAGGGATGACAATCAGTAAATGGCCATGATGACCAGTGTGCATGGGGGTAAGGGTGCTCTACTGACAGCCAGTGTGATCTGTGTCCGGCAGAAGGGGAGATGATGGCACTCTGCAGTGACACGTGTTCATTCCGTCTGCACGAGCAGCCGCGCAGTAAGTTACTGTTCTTGTCTCACGTCTTAGGGCTAGGTATCTTGACATCTCCCCCCCTCCAGCCCAGTGTGACGTCATTTCAATTCGATTTCGTAACAGCTAGTTTGCTGTTTCTCTTTCTTCCATGACCTTTGACCTTTTTGCCTCCCTACAGCGGGTTGAGAGGAAGGGAGCTCTATTGTTGACGAATGCAAGTTTATGTAGCGCCTAGTGCCATCCTTGTGATGTGTCTAAGCTCCTACCGTATTATTAAATAATGGGAAAAGGTTGCAAACATCTTTTTGAGGGAGTGGGGCTGATTGAGTCGACAGGATGCTGTTTTAGGACTGAAAGTTCTGGAAAGGGTTTTAGCAGCCATAGACCACATCAATCCTTTAACAAGCATTTGCAATGCAATAGGTCTCGCAGTTACGCGAGTTTAAGCTATTGGGATTGTAAATGACAATCCCTTTTATTTATGTTTTGGTTTTAAAACATAAATAAAAGGCATTGTCATTTACAATGCCAATACCTTAAACTCGCGTAAATGCAAGACCTATTGCATTGCAAATGCTTGTTCAGGAGTGGGGGTAATACTCCTCTTTCTCATTTCAATAGGACTTATTCAGAGTATAGATAACAATTCACAATGTTAGTGTTGTGGCAAAAATTCTAATGCAGGAATGTAAATAAGAAACTGGACAAATATCTGGGGAGCCTGATTTGTAGTTAGTTAGTAAAAAGGTAGTTTCTTCAAAGTTGGTGAAAGAACATTTACATCACTTAGGTGTGGGAATTACATTTTTATTTGAAACTAATTTACTAGAAAAAAATGATTGAAGACCCTTTGTTTCGAGGTAAATTTTGTTTGTTTAATTTTGGAGGCAAACAAATGTAGCCAAATCTTTGGACATTTTTGCGAGGTGTTGGCTTGAGACAGTATACAGTTGAAGAGTTATAAAAGATTTCACCGCTTTAAATAACTCTAATGGAATTGGAGGATTCGATTATATGGCGTGGGTATACATTGATTTGGCTATAGAAAATCTCTCATATTTTTCTGTTCTTTTCTATAAAGTATTCTTCAAAAGGCTGGGACTCCACTTACCCAGAATGGCAGACCAAATCAGCACACTAGAGAGAGATCTTCAAAGATGGTGATGCGTCTACAAACTAATCTAAAATATGTTAATTTCCTGATACATACTCCCAGTTCCCAATACTAAGCAAACGTGCATACAGACCGGGGAATAGAGAAGATTTGTCTACGAGAGGGACTGGGTGAATATGTTCAATGGAGGTAGAATAAAAGGGTAGGGAGGACAAAACCAATTACATTGTTGTCAAATGCGAGAACAGAAAATAAGCTTGTTATGAAAGGAGATCAAGACTTTTTAAAAGAGGAGCATATTCTGCTAAAATTAAAAGACTAAAGTGCAGGAAGATTGAAGCAAACAGCACAAACAGGGCAATAAAAACGAATAAAATTGCGCTGTCAATCATAAATAAACCTTATTACAAGTTTTCCAAGGTGCAATGGGAGGAGAATGACATTTGACCAAAAGTGAATATCAGAGCCCCTAATTGGAAGAAGATTAAATGTTATACCAGTACAGTTGACTATCATCTGAACAGAAAGCAGGTAAACATAACCTTGGTATACCCACAAAATGAAGGATTAAGAATTAATTCTGAAAACATAGCTTCCTATCAAAGCAATAATACTAAGGAGTAAGAGGGAAGGGTGCAGCCATTAATTGGCAAGCCAAAAGTGGCTTGTCAAAGTTACAGGGACTATGTATTGTAATTGAGTCAAATAACAAAGTATATTTTAAGGATTTGAGCATGAAGATGAGCTAATCCGTAAACCTCATTGAGCAGGCAATGGAACTGAAAGAAAGGTCCCATAAAAGGTAGGTGCTGTTTGTAGTCCTATACCAGCCCTTGAAAATTAGTTGTAAATACTGAGTCGTGAAAAGTAGCGATAGGCAGGTAAATTATCCTGTATACTAACCACATTAATCCAGTATCATCAGCTGGAGGGGAAGATGTATCTGAGATTTCTTGGACAAAAAGTAGACTTTCAATTTCTGTGTCATTGCTAGCCAGGGTTTTCTGTCGTGCAGTGAGAATGTATTGAGCAAAGAGGGCTTTATCATTTAGAAGGGATCAAGGTACCTAATATGACTTAAGCAATGTAAAGTTAAGGGTATCTTGGCGAGTGCGCGCATTTAAGCCTTTTCTTGTTAAGGGAATGCCAACCTTCTTGGTGTATTTTGTGTGCTGATTATTTAACAGAACAGACAGAATATAGTTGTTTAGACAGCATCTGTACGTTATTATCTGTAAGAGAGAATGTGCACTAAATTGACTACCTATTAAGCTCCATAATGCGCATAGCAGCTTCTTTCTCAGAATAGGCTGCCTTCTGTTGATGCAAAGAATATCTCAGAGCAGAAATTGGGTCCTGTTTTGTCTAGCAAGGACTTGAATATAGAAACAAACTTGTTAGGTTCATATATCATCTTGTATCATGTGTATGTCTATTTTGCAAAGTAAAGGTCCTATATTGACAACCACATGTGACACAATTTACTCATGCTATAGGTGATAGGGTTTACAGGCGAACATCTATGATCAGATCTGTTGAATAGTGAGCTAGGAGTCTTAGAAAAAAATCTAAGAGCAAATTCATAACTTTGAATTAGCCCTTTGTCATATAGGATGACATATGTATCGTGCCATTTTTAAGTAGTGCATTAATCACATCAGAAGTTAGATTGCTTCCCAGGTTCCAATCTGGGAAGTTAATTGAATTACCTTGAGAAGGTAAAGGGGTCTGCAAATCCCAGGTCCATGATTTGCTGAACAGTGTCACTGAAGAATATCCATTTTTGAGGTTAAAGACATGCAGGACATAATATGTTAGAGACCTTAAGTTGACATACTTGTGCACCTCAAGCTTCACGCACTAATATAGTAGCATCACAGTATTTATAGTCTTCATTTAAAAAGAATCCAAGGAACTGAAGTCAATATGCCACATAACCAAAACTGTTGGCAACAATTCAAGATCATGCAAATACAAATAAACATATTAATCAGACCTAAAATCAATGTCAAAATAAACTTTTTTTCTTTCTCAGAAGGCCTTATATATGGTGTTATTTGAAGTCCAACAATGTTTTCCCTGTGTGAAATGAAAGAGTTCAAGTTGACCAGTGGAGTGATGAATGTAGGGGTGGTCATACTGTTGGAAACAATACAGCTCCCGATAATTCTCCTTTATGAGATAAGGACCATCATTCTCAAGTGATACAAATATACTGAGGTCATCCAAAAGCTTCTTAACTGTGTTGCTGTCCCGTTGACTAGCAAAAGGATCCCCCTGACACTGTCATCCAGTGAAATGTGCAGGAGATGGGGTATTTGAACCATTTTCATCTGCTCTAACATTAGATAAGTGGCAATCTCCTAGAAGATGCTTTTAAACTACAGATACATAGGGGTGAACTGTGTTGGTATGAGAGGCAGTGTGCTCCCTCACCCCTTGTGTTTAAAAATCTCCCTTGAACGAACGAGCTAACGAGCTCACCTGGGAAGCACCTGTGTGCCTGTGGAGTGGTACTGTGACCTGTGAAGACATGATACAGAAAAGGGGGTGGTGATGAACAGAGTGTCTGAATTAAGCAGACCACTCTTACCCAGTCCAAAGATCAGGGCTTGATCCATCACCGTTATTTATCTCACTGCCCCATCCCAGCTCAGAACCTGGCTATATGCAAATTAGTCTGTCCCTGGCCCAGTGCATCATGGGAACAGGGCAGACCAAACTACCAAGCCAATTCTTCACCAGACAGGAGACAAGCTACCGGGGACCGGTTTCTGGCATTTCAGCCTCTTCGGCCCGGCTTGCTTGAATCCTGATGGAGCAGTGAGAAAGGGACTCATGTCTGAGTATACCCTGCCACACCTATAGTGGCCAAAAACGATACAGAAAAGGGGGTGGTGATGAACAGAGTGTCTGAATTAAGCAGACCACTCTTACCCAGTCCAAAGATCAGGGCTTGATCCATCACCGTTATTTATCTCACTGCCCCATCCCAGCTCAGAACCTGGCTATATGCAAATTAGTCTGTCCCTGGCCCAGTGCATCATGGGAACAGGGCAGACCAAACTACCAAGCCAATTCTTCACCAGACAGGAGACAAGCTACCGGGGACCGGTTTCTGGCATTACAGCCTCTTCGGCCCGGCTTGCTTGAATCCTTATGGAGCAGTGAGAAAGGGACTCATGTCTGAGTATACCCTGCCACACCTATAGTGGCCAAAAACGATACAGAAAAGGGGGTGGTGATGAACAGAGTGTCTGAATTAAGCAGACCACTCTTACCCAGTCCAAAGATCAGGGCTTGATCCATCACCGTTATTTATCTCACTGCCCCATCCCAGCTCAGAACCTGGCTATATGCAAATTAGTCTGTCCCTGGCCCAGTGCATCATGGGAACAGGGCAGACCAAACTACCAAGCCAATTCTTCACCAGACAGGAGACAAGCTACCGGGGACCGGTTTCTGGCATTTCAGCCTCTTCGGCCCGGCTTGCTTGAATCCTGATGGAGCAGTGAGAAAGGGACTCATGTCTGAGTATACCCTGCCACACCTATAGTGGCCAAAAACGATACAGAAAAGGGGGTGGTGATGAACAGAGTGTCTGAATTAAGCAGACCACTCTTACCCAGTCCAAAGATCAGGGCTTGATCCATCACCGTTATTTATCTCACTGCCCCATCCCAGCTCAGAACCTGGCTATATGCAAATTAGTCTGTCCCTGGCCCAGTGCATCATGGGAACAGGGCAGACCAAACTACCAAGCCAATTCTTCACCAGACAGGAGACAAGCTACCGGGGACCGGTTTCTGGCATTTCAGCCTCTTCGGCCCGGCTTGCTTGAATCCTGATGGAGCAGTGAGAAAGGGACTCATGTCTGAGTATACCCTGCCACACCTATAGTGGCCAAAAACGATACAGAAAAGGGGGTGGTGATGAACAGAGTGTCTGAATTAAGCGGACCACTCTTACCCAGTCCAAAGATCAGGGCTTGATCCATCACCGTTATTTATCTCACTGCCCCATCCCAGCTCAGAACCTGGCTATATGCAAATTAGTCTGTCCCTGGCCCAGTGCATCATGGGAACAGGGCAGACCAAACTACCAAGCCAATTCTTCACCAGACAGGAGACAAGCTACCGGGGACCGGTTTCTGGCATTTCAGCCTCTTCGGCCCGGCTTGCTTGAATCCTGATGGAGCAGTGAGAAAGGGACTCATGTCTGAGTATACCCTGCCACACCTAGAGTGGCCAAAAACGATACAGAAAAGGGGGTGGTGATGAACAGAGTGTCTCAATTAAGCAGACCACTCTTACCCAGTCCAAAGATCAGGGCTTGATCCATCACCGTTATTTATCTCACTGCCCCATCCCAGCTCAGAACCTGGCTATATGCAAATTAGTCTGTCCCTGGCCCAGTGCATCATGGGAACAGGGCAGACCAAACTACCAAGCCAATTCTTCACCAGACAGGAGACAAGCTACCGGGGACCGGTTTCTGGCATTTCAGCCTCTTCGGCCCGGCTTGCTTGAATCCTGATGGAGCAGTGAGAAAGGGACTCATGTCTGAGTATACCCTGCCACACCTATAGTGGCCAAAAACGATACAGAAAAGGGGGTGGTGATGAACAGAGTGTCTGAATTAAGCAGACCACTCTTACCCAGTCCAAAGATCAGGGCTTGATCCATCACCATTATTTATCTCACTGCCCCATCCCAGCTCAGAACCTGGCTATATGCAAATTAGTCTGTCCCTGGCCCAGTGCATCATGGGAACAGGGCAGACCAAACAACCAAGCCAATTCTTCACCAGACAGGAGACAAGCTACCGGGGACCGGTTTCTGGCATTTCAGCCTCTTCGGCCCGGCTTGCTTGAATCCTGATGGAGCAGTGAGAAAGGGACTCATGTCTGAGTATACCCTGCCACACCTATAGTGGCCAAAAACGATACAGAAAAGGGGGTGGTGATGAACAGAGTGTCTGAATTAAGCAGACCACTCTTACCCAGTCCAAAGATCAGGGCTTGATCCATCACCGTTATTTATCTCACTGCCCCATCCCAGCTCAGAACCTGGCTATATGCAAATTAGTCTGTCCCTGGCCCAGTGCATCATGGGAACAGGGCAGACCAAACTACCAAGCCAATTCTTCACCAGACAGGAGACAAGCTACCGGGGACCGGTTTCTGGCATTTCAGCCTCTTCGGCCCGGCTTGCTTGAATCCTGATGGAGCAGTGAGAAAGGGACTCATGTCTGAGTATACCCTGCCACACCTATAGTGGCCAAAAACGATACAGAAAAGGGGGTGGTGATGAACAGAGTGTCTGAATTAAGCAGACCACTCTTACCCAGTCCAAAGATCAGGGCTTGATCCATCACCGTTATTTATCTCACTGCCCCATCCCAGCTCAGAACCTGGCTATATGCAAATTAGTCTGTCCCTGGCCCAGTGCATCATGGGAACAGGGCAGACCAAACTACCAAGCCAATTCTTCACCAGACAGGAGACAAGCTACCGGGGACCGGTTTCTGGCATTTCAGCCTCTTCGGCCCGGCTTGCTTGAATCCTGATGGAGCAGTGAGAAAGGGACTCATGTCTGAGTATACCCTGCCACACCTATAGTGGCCAAAAACGATACAGAAAAGGGGGTTGGATCTAGCCCTGATCTCTTGACTGGGTGAGAGTACTCTGCTTAATTCAGAGACTCTGTCCATCACCACCCCTTGTTGTAAATAATTTTGTCCACCCTAAGCGTGGAAGGGTATACTCAGATGTGAGTCCCTTGCTCATTGCACCATCAGGATTCAAGCAAGCCGGGCCGAAGACGCCTGAAATGGCAGAAACCGGTCCCCGGAAGCTTGTTTCCTTCCCAGTGTAAGAATTGGCTTTTGTAGTCTGGTCTGCCCTGTTCCCATGATGCACTGGGCCAGGGACATACTAATTTGCATACAGCCAGGTTCTGAAACTGGGATGGTGCAATGAGCTAAAAAACGGTGTTGGATCTAGCCCTGATCTCTTGACTGGGTGAGAGTACTCTGCTTAATTCAGAGACTCTGTCCATCACCACCCCTTGTTGTAAATAATTTTGTCCACCCTAAGCGTGGAAGGGTATACTCAGATGTGAGTCCCTTGCTCATTGCACCATTAGGATTCAAGCAAGCCGGGCCGAAGACGCCTGAAATGGCAGAAACCGGTCCCCGGAAGCTTGTTTCCTTCCCAGTGTAAGAATTGGCTTTTGTAGTCTGGTCTGCCCTGTTCCCATGATGCACTGGGCCAGGGACAGACTAATTTGCATACAGCCAGGTTCTGAAACTGGGATGGTGCAATGAGCTAAAAAACGGTGTTGGATCTAGCCCTGATCTCTTGACTGGGTGAGAGTACTCTGCTTAATTCAGAGACTCTGTCCATCACCACCCCTTGTTGTAAATAATTTTGTCCACCCTAAGCGTGGAAGGGTATACTCAGATGTGAGTCCCTTGCTCATTGCACCATCAGGATTCAAGCAAGCCGGGCCGAAGACGCCTGAAATGGCAGAAACCGGTCCCCGGAAGCTTGTTTCCTTCCCAGTGTAAGAATTGGCTTTTGTAGTCTGGTCTGCCCTGTTCCCATGATGCACTGGGCCAGGGACAGACTAATTTGCATACAGCCAGGTTCTGAAACTGGGATGGTGCAATGAGCTAAAAAACGGTGTTGGATCTAGCCCTGATCTCTTGACTGGGTGAGAGTACTCTGCTTAATTCAGAGACTCTGTCCATCACCACCCCTTGTTGTAAATAATAACTGTGAAGACATGGGCAACATTTCTGCAACCCCAGATGACATTTCTCTGCTCTCTACTATTTCTGCTCTCTACTGTTGTAGGGAAAAACCCAGAAAGACGTCTAAAGATAACAGCACTACCGTTCCAACTTTGTTGAAAAACGACAGCAACTTTGAAGTAAACATACTGCATTTACCAGAATTGGGGAAAGGATGTGGTCTCACGGCTTGACTGCCAACTTTGGAACTGGGAAACCAATGTTCGAGCCTCGGGTCGGCTCCACCTCCTGTGATTCTGGGCAAATTACTTAATCTTCCCATGCCTACCAAAAAAATTAATGTGTCCTTGTGTCACGTAACTGGTGCTCACGCAAAGCGCTCCAATACCTTCGGGTCGAGTTTGCGCTATATAAATCTGCAAAAAAAAATGCAATGTGGTGAACTGTGCTGGGATGAGAAGCAGTGTGATCCTACCCTGCCTGACACAAACACTCCTGAGGCGGAAAGCCGGGAGGTACGATCGTCGTTTTCTTTTAAAAGCACTGAACTGAAAAGCTGTTTTTTAAAACATTCACCTGTTGAGTCACATTTCCCTGAGCACTCGCCCTTCCTTAGAGCTGCTCTCATACCGCGCAGCCGATCTGAACGCTGCCGCGGACCTGTCAACTAATTGCCGCCATATTGCAGGGAAGTGAGGCCACGCCCACCGCCCTTAGGCCACGCCCCCACTGGAAGACTATTTAAGACGCGCTGCTTAACAAGCCCGCATTTAGCCTGGCACAAACACTCCTGAGGCGGAAAGCCGGGAGGTACGATCAACGTTTTCTTTTAAAAGCACTGAACTGAAAAGCTGTTTTTTAAAATATTCACTGTTGAGTCACACTTCCCTGAGCACTCGCCCCTCCTTAGAGCTGCTCTCATACCGCGCAGCCGATCTGAACGCTGCCGCTGACCTGTCAACTAATTGCCGCCATATAGCAGGGAAGTGAGGCCACGCCCACCGCCCTTAGGCCACGCCCCCCCTGGAAGACTATTTAAGACGCGCTGCTTAACAAGCCCGCATTTAGCCTGACACAAACACTCCTGAGGCGGAAAGCCGGGAGGTACGATCGCCGTTTTCTTTTAAAAGCACTGAACTGAAAAGATGTTTTTTAAAATATTCACCTGTTGTGTCACACTTCCCTGAGCACTCGCCCCTCCTTAGAGCTGCTCTCATACCGCGCAGCCGATCTGAACGCTGCCGCTGACCTGTCAACTAATTGCCGCCATATAGCAGGGAAGTGAGGCCACGCCCACCGCCCTTAGGCCACGCCCCCCCTGGAAGACTATTTAAGACGCGCTGCTTAACAAGCCCGCATTTAGCCTGACACAAACACTCCTGAGGCGGAAAGCCGGGAGGTACGATCGCCGTTTTCTTTTAAAAGCACTGAACTGAAAAGCTGTTTTTTAAAATATTCACCTGTTGAGTCACACTTCCCTGAGCACTCGCCCCTCCTTAGAGCTGCTCTCATACCGCGCAGCCGATCTGAACGCTGCCGCGGACCTGTCAACTAAATGCCATATTGCAGGGAAGTGAGGCCACGCCCACCACCCTTAGGCCACGCCCCCTTCTACTATCCCTTAAGGATGTGCCTCTGCCGGACGCGCCGTCAGCGCGCCGAAGGCGCGCCAAAGATAAGCCCGTCTGCGCCCGTCCGCGCCAGTACGAGCCCAGAGCCCAGCTGCCCTGTTCCTCTCACTGTAGACCCCATTACCTACTCGGCTGACACTCTTGGGAAACTGACAACAAACACCCTGGATCACTGTCTTCATTCAATTTCTCCACAAAAGTACCATAACAAATGCAATCACTGTGCATACAATCTCATGCCGCAGTCTACCCCCAAAGTACGGACAATCAAAATGGCTCTGCTCAACTGTAGATCACTTCCCAAACATAGCGTCGAAATAAACTCACTAATTCTGAACTATGACATTGAAGTGCTGTTCCTCACGGAAACGTGGATCAATTCCGCATCCGATCCAGATATAATCCAAGCCCTCCCCCCAGGTTATACAATTAAACATCTGGATAGACCACAAGGATTAGGAGGCGGACTAGCAATAATCACGAAAGCCCACCTCATCTGCCATTTTAAGGACAGCCCAATCCTCAATTGTGAAAATGTTCAATTTTCCCTACATCTCTCCCCGGAAAAAACTCTGTCGGGCATACTTATATACAGACCCCCGGGACCCCTGAACAGTTCCCCAACTCTCTGGTAGAGACTGCCACCTCCCTAGCCTGTTTATCGTCCAACTTTACAGTGCTAGGAGATCTCAATATCCACTTTGACGACCCAGGGAACAAAACAGCGGAAGACCTCAAGGAAGATCTCTCAGCAATCAGCCTCCCCCTGAAAAACCTCCTGCCCACTCATAAAAAGGGCCACCTTTTGGACCCTATCTTCTCAAATATCCAAGAACTTTCCGCTTCCTCTCCCTTACCTATCCCCTGGACAGATCACCACCTTATCCTCCTCAGTATCCCTATCACCAGTCAAACCAGTCCCAGCCTTCCACCCCAAGCGCCTTCGCGCCCGTGGAATAAACGAAACACGGATGCCTGGACCCACCAGCTCACAGCCTCCACCCCTACCTTGAACCAAGATCCCTCTCTAGCAGACATCCAATTCCAAGACTGGATAGAATCGTCGCTGGACGCAGTTCTCCCAGTTAAACAACTCCCTAGTAAGAGGAACTCGTACAAAACCCCCTGGTTTACCTCGGAGCGACGAGATCTCCGTAAAAAATGCAAAAAGCTAGAACGTATCTGGAGAAAAGATTGGACCTCTAACAACAAAGAAATCTATAAATCGGCTATGAAACAATACAAAACTCTAATCAAAAAGACACAAGCCTCTTACTACGAAGAGAAAATCATGGCTGCCTCCAACTCCTCCAGGGAGACCTACCGCGTAGTAAAAAGTCTCTTGAAAGTCCCTGAACCACAGCCTGCCGCTGATCCCACCGGTGCCAGGTGTACTCAACTCGCTGAGTTTTTCTCAGCCAAAATTCTAAAAATCATAATGACCTTCCCCACCTATCCCCCAATTGACCTCACATCTGGGCCCATCGACCCTGACGTACCAACACTGAGAACCTTTCTCCCCGTCTCTAAACCGGGTGAAGAGTGGATCCCCAGATGACCCTGCCCCCATGAGCAAACTCAAATTAGTAGCCCCCACTATAGCTCCCCATCTCACGAGCCTGATAAATGCCTCTCTCGCCCACGGCACAGTCCCCGCCAGCTCGAAAAGAGCGATAGTTCGCGCACTCATAAAAAAATCTCACCTAGATCCATTGGACCCTTCTAATTTCAGACCCATCTCCCTCCTCCCAGGCATTAGCAAAGTGGCTGAAAGAATCGTAAATGAACAACTTTCAACATTCCTAGAGTCTAACAACCTCCTGCGCCACGCACAGACAGGGTTCAGACCTGGACAGGGGACTGACACCTCCCTTCTGGCAGTTACTGAGGAAACAGGTCCATCCTAGATGCAGGAGGATCAGTGGCAGTGATCCTCCTGGACTTGAGTGCAGCCTTCGACACGGTGGACCACACCATTCTTCTCCACCTCCTCCAAAAAACGGGCATCTCGGAGACCGCTTTGGCATGGTTAAAATACTACTTAGAACACAGGACCTTCCAAGTGGCCGATAGCTACGGCCATTCTAAATCTCTCCCCTTGAACTGTGGAGTCCCTCAGGGCTCCTCCCTGAGTCCCACTCTTTTTAATGTCTACATGGCCCCTCTGGATGACATCGTCTCTCCATTCGGCATAAAAGTGGTCATGTACGCCGACGACACACAACTGGTCGTCTCCATCAACCAGGCCGATCAATCAATGGATAATCTAGTCTCCTGCCTGCATAACATATCTGTATGGATGGGCGACTCCAGGCTCAAACTCAACGGAGAAAAAAAATCTGAAATCATGCTCCTGGGCAACCCAAACAAACTCCCCAAAACCCTTGCCTGGCCAGCCAGCATGGGCACCCCCCCTATACCAAAACAAGAAATCAAAAGCCTGGGCTTCTGGCTAGACCAGGACCTCAGCTTCAGAGCCCAAGCAAGAAAGACAGCCGGCACTTGCTTTGGGCTCCTGCGAGCAGCCCGTAAGATCTTTCCGCTCATTCCCCCCCAGTCTAGGGAAATTCTGATTCAAAGCCTCATCATATCAAGATTAGACTACGGAAACGCCGTATACCTAGGGGCACCAGTAGCTGTCATAAAAAAACTGCAGCATACTCAGAACGCCGCAGCAAGACTTCTGACGGGAACAAAATCTAGATGCTCAGCCAGACCCTCCCTCAAGGCTCTTCACTGGCTTCCCGTCCAAGAACGCATTTCCTTCAAAGCCTTGTGCATCTCCCATAAAATCCTACAAGGCAAGGGCTCTCCAATACTGAGACCCCTCATCAAACCACACAAATCATCCCGTCAGCTCGAGTCGGACACCCTGTTTCTAGCAAACGTCCCCAGAATAAGGAAAGCTCGCGCTGGCGGTCGCTGCTTTTCTTATAACGCTTCCAAGCTTTGGAACAGCCTTCCCCTTAACATCCGCAAAGAAAACAATCTTCTCTCATTTCGCAAATTGTTGAAAACCTGGTTGTTCCCCCAATAATCCATCTCCAGGAGTATTGTCAAGCTTGCACGATAGCGCTGGGACTCCAGAGGGTAGCTACGCGCTCTAGAAATCCTAAATCAAATCAAATCCCTCCTTGTGTTTAAAAGGCTCCCTTGAGCCAACAAGCTCACCTGGGATGCACCTGTGTGCCTGTGGAGTGGTACTGTAACCTGTGAAGACTTAGCCAGCATTTCAGCAACAACAGATGACTTATCTCTGCTCTCTAATACTTTTGCTTTCTACTGATGAAGGGCTAAACCCAGAAACACGTGTCCAGAGATAACAGTTCTACCTGCATTCATCTTTGGTGAAAACCTACAGCCACTTTGTAGTAAGTTTACTGCATTAACCAGAATGCAATGTGGTGATCTGTGCTGGGATGAGAGGCAGTGTGCTCCCTCCTCCCCTTATATAGGAAATGTTGACCACTACTTAGAAAACTGCAAAAAATGTTTTACATCTCTGCCTTTTCCTGTAAGTCAGGAGTAGGGCGATTTTAGCGTATAAACCCTAATGTTGATGGCAATTTTAGATTTTTTTTAAATCATGCTCTTTCTTGATTGCAGTTGTTTCCCATTAAAAATGTTTATATTTGAGCTCCTTTCTCAGTTACTCCAGAAGCATCAACAAAGCAAAGTCTCTTTAGAATGCCCAACATGTGTGGAAACAAATGCTGCAATTTTGGGCTGGGTATCTTTTGGGGAAGAGCCCCATAAGTAAAAAAACAAAATGCCACGTAATGGTGGCAGGGGGGAAGCCTCAGCACGTCATGCCTCTGTTTCAAATGACTATTTTTAATTTTAACGCCTGATTTAATCTCTTCTTTATTTCTTCTCACTAGTTAGTCCTCACTTTATATTTTTTGTGGTTTTATTTTTTTCCCATACCGGGGATCCTCCTGACAGAAATCCTGGAAACAGAATAGATGGCTGTGAATTCCTGCACTATACAAATAAAGTAATCGAGTCATGCCTTAATCCGTCGCCAGGAGACGCTTCATATTTCCGCGCGCGGCCCGAGTGTTGACAGGTTGGCCGCATTTTGCTTAATAGGCGCTCATTCAAAAAATACCTTGCTTGTGCTTATGGCCTTGTGTCCTCCAGAGTCCAGAAATGTGATCTCCTTCTGGAAGTATGCCAAACTATCCCGTGACACGTATAGACAGGGCTCTCATTTAAATAAACGAACAGTGGAATGCTCATGCTGATGTTCGCATCGAATAATATCAGATTTTGTTAATAATGTATACTAGGGCAGGGTTTCACTAGCTACTCCAGATCTCCAAAGCTGGTCCTGATTGCGCATGTCGTTTTTATTCCCCTCAAATGAATAGGGTTGCTTTTCATTCGGACTGTCATGGCACTGCATTGAGGAGATGCTGCTGGTACGGGAATCATTAGTTTGCTATTGCTGTTTTTGTTACTTGCGTAATTTCACATGACAGTGGGAATAAATCAATGCGCGAGATGCCAACAAGAACAGTAGGCTAGCCGGGCCTCTTGTTCCCAGACCTCACGCGCTCTTTGCCGCTAAAAGATTCCAACAATGTGCAAGCTAATAAAATTGATCGTAAAATTATGAAATATATCTGTAAATCATAAGAAAGGCACTCCGCTACCTCAGAAGTTTCTGCATCTTTTTAAAACGAGCTGCTGGCTGCTTGTGGAATAAGTAAAACCCCTCTGGTCATAAACACAGAGAAATCAAACGCATCAATCCAATGACACAAAGGGAAATGCTCTTGAGACTTCTTTGTGTGATTTCAGTGAGAAGTTGAATCTTTGTGGATTGTTACTCAGCGCAGTTCACTAGGGAATTAGAGTATGGGTCTGATTTAGACAGGGGCGTAGCTACAAGGTATGTGTTTAGGGTGTTACACCCCCCTAATAAATGTATTTTCTCGCAAATAGTCGGTGCAGGTGCTTTCAGTCAGGTTTATATCACTGAAACCTGGCAGGCATTCAAGCATGACTGCATATTTATTGGTTAAATACATGTGGAAATATACCAGTTTCAGCTTTACTTCTTTCACAAAACCCATAATAAATATGGATAAAAACAGATAAAGTTGACAAAAAAGAAATATGGACAAATACAGACGGAAATGTCCCAAAAATAAATACCATAAAACCAGGAGCCCTAATTATATGCCAGCAAGATTGTTAGAAAATCTGAACCTCCTACCCCCCCTCCTAAATCTTACTGACCAGGGTACGCCCCTGGATTTAGAGGCGAGTGGTAACAGTCTACCCCCCTTGATATTCCACCACCGTACAGACGCTGCCTTACCCTTGGAGGAGCCGCACCGCACACCACTGGGCATTGATTCGTTGTTGGTGGTGTAGCTACAGCTCAAAGCATTTATGATCAGCCATCCAGTCATGTCAGTCTGTCACTATTTATTTTGGCCTACATACTGAAACACTTGTATGTACCCATGCATGTAAGGGGTATTGATGGGTATTCCTTCACTCAGTTACGCTCAAAGCGAGTCGCTTTCTGGTTTCTAGAGTAGTACTTCTCAGGCACATAAAGAAGCAGCAACAGAAATATTCCTTTGCTTTAACTCAGGTGCCTGGCAACATCCCACATTGTTTCATCTTCCTTGCTGCCGATTAGTTTGTCACCCAGGTTTTCAACCCTGACCTTTTGTTGTCTTCTTCTTGTTTGGTTTCCCTCCCATTGCCACTGAACATTCCTCGAGCGCCCATGTGGAAGGACTTTCTCACTGAACTTTGAAGCTCCTTTCCGTTGTGGATACTGGATAAGACATCTTCACCTTTTTGTGGCGTCCTGAGGTTACACACCAGATTCTAGGGCAGATGTAGAGCTCACCATTCTTTCTGTGTGACCCATTTTTTTGAGGGTGGCAATCCTCATAGTCTTAATCCCATTACTTACTGGTCAGCAACAGCCACACTCCTCATAATGCGCGTGTCCCTACTGCTCAGACCCTCCTTAACTGCAGAGAGCAATTAATACCTGTTTAAGTAAAAGTATGCCATGAGAATATCCTGAAAATCGTGCAAAGATCTTGGCCTCCTGTACCCACAATGAAAAAGCATGCTTTGCGCAAACTGTTTCACCCTGAAAGGTAGAAAGTACAATAGTACTCAAGTAACCAAACAATAAAAATCAACCAATCAATCAATCAATCAATCTATCAATTGAAAAAGTGATGTTTTTGTGTTTCAAAAATCATACATTTTTGATGAATAACGTTTTAATAGGATTTTATGTGTATATTATTTTCTTTATTATGAAATATGTTAATTTCATTGAGCTTTGGAAGCGTTTGGTATGAAAATTGCAAAATAAAAATGCCATAAACATTCTCACGCAATTTTACCTGACTGTCTAAATTTGCAGCATAATGTGCCTACCATTTCTACTTACATTTCATTGTGTTTGCCTTTAACTAGAAATCATGCCAAATAATTTGTTCCGCTGTGTCCACTTAACTACAATGGCCCTGAATGACACCTATGACCCAGCTGTTGCTTCTGTCAATGGTCTGTGTTTATTTACAAACAGTTTGAAAAAAGTGGGCCCAATTCACAGAACTAATTTAAGACAAAATCCTAAACTTACTACTACCATTTTGGTATTCACAGAAGGCCCTTACTCATTGATGAGTAAGTGTCTTCTGTGAATACCAAAATGAGTAAATGGTAGTAAGTTTAGGATTTTGTCTTAAGTTAGTTCTGTTAATCGGGCCCAGTGTGTATGTGTGTGTGTGTGTGTGTGTGTATGTGTGTATGTGTATGTGTGTGTGTGTGTATGTGTGTGTGTGTGGGTGTGTGTGTGATCGAGTTGTATTCGCGGATGGTGCGAGTGTACATGGGGCCTACTGTACATATGAACTGCTGAATGTGAGTGGTATTTGTAAACGTGGTTTGTGTGAATAGTGTAATTGTAAATATTTGTAAGTTTTGTGGCGTATGTGTCAGTCAGTGTGACGAGAGTATGTGTGTACCTGTCAATCGTTTGTGTGTCTCTCGTTATACATATTTCCATGTTTATGAATGGTGAGTATGTTATGTTAATTGGTTTTATGTACCAATCAAATATCCGAGGGTGGCTTGGCGCAGCATTGAAGAAGATATGAGCTGAGAGATTCAATAAGGACATTTACTGGGTAAAAAGCCATGTTTTAAGGGCTTTCTTAAATTGCAGCAGGTTGGTTGATTCTTTAAGGTCGAGGTGGGTGGTGGTGCCTCTGTATGCGTGTGTGTGTGTCTGTCTGTAGGTGTGTGTTCGCCTCCCTCCACTTATTCTCTTTCACCTTGGCCTGAATGCTGCACAGTGAAAGTGAATCTCCTAATAGTGCCGTGACAGTGCTGCTTGAATACATTTTCCACAGCAGGCCCAGGTCGGTGATGTGGAACAACAAAAGGGTGATAACCCCAGCAGCAGCAGCAGCGTGAGATCCCACACCAGTGACCTGTCATTGGTAGAGTGCGCCAGCATTGTTATCTTTCTGCAGCAGTGACCTGTCAGTGACTGAATACTCCAGCACTGTTATCTTTCTGCAGCAGGGCCCTGTCAATACTCAAGGACAGCAGCCCTGGGGGCTTTCGCCTGACAGTTTCCAGACATTGCCATCAGCCCCAGGAGTGTCCCTATACTTCTAGCAGTACAATGTAATTGGACAGCGTGACCTTTCTACCTGCACCTTCGGGCTAGCCAAGTTTCCTGAATTCAAAGAGAATCTCCTTCATTGTTTAGGAAAGTGCTGGTATTTTTTAAAACACCTATATGCTAGCAGTTTAAGAGTAGTGTTTGCAATGATATGAAACTACAATCTTAAAAAGGCTGCTGAGAAAATCTTCATGACATGGAGCAAAACACAATGTCCAACTCTTTTGGTGGGGTCCACGCATGAGCTTCTGGCCTCAACCATGGGAGTTGAGTCATTTGTTTCCAGGCCTAATATAATTGTGCCAACTGATCACAGTTCAACTCCTTCCGCGCGTAACTTTCAGTAGTAGTGATCGCGAACACTCGCAGGCTTTTCAGCGAGGTAGTGTGGAGGTGCTCAAGCTCAACAATCACACAAGAATTCAATAAATCATTGCCCAACCAGTGTTTATCTTTACAAGAAAGAAGAGAACTTGAATATATCTGAGGTGTAATACTGTGCACTACTTTAACGTAATACATTATAGAGTCCATGGGCACTATCCAGGCAGTGCTGTGACAGGCGGCTCTTGGCCCCTGGCTGGTCACAACATCGACAAATGCAGCCTTGAATGAGCTAGGTTTAAGGGGCTATAGCAGACAGGGCGGTCTCAATATTGGCCAGCTGCAACCATGTAGAGGTCAATCACAAGGTTGAGCAATTGCTGCCTTCTTCAGGCCTATGTGAGTTTTGGAAGTAGTGGCCTCGAACAAGATCACAACTTTATCAGGCATTACCCCGCAAAGTACTATTCTTGTGCGCCCAGTGCAGCTATGGTCAGGCCAAATCCATCACCAAACACTGCAAAGACTACGACTTGGAAGTTGCAGTCACAGGATCTCAGTTCTTGCCAGGAATTAATGTGAAGAGACTGTAGGCCTGTCATTACTAGTCAAGCAGATTGCGCTCTCTCTTACTGGTGCCCTTCAGGCACCTTGATCATGCTTCATCTCATTCTTCCAGAATAGACACTCCTCCCACAGGGTAAGCTGGCCTCTTTTCTTCTCCTAGTAGGCAGGCAGACTTCTCAGCTTTTCAGAACAGGTACACAGCTCTTCCAGCAAGACATCCAGTCTCGGGTGTGTCTCCTCTTGTATTGGAGGCTGCTGTAATGCAGGCACCACCTCTGGTTTCCAGCAATCTTCTGAGTACTCTCTGGAGCACTCCCTCCCTTGGCCATAGAGGACTTAGAATTGCAACAACAAGAGGGATCTCACTTTTTTACACCAAAATCAGTTAGATGCGCCAATTGTTTGCAGCTGTAGAACTAGGTAGTAATATATCTTCTTTTCAGTGACCTTTGCATGCCTTTCTCCACAGAGCAGCCTTTACTTAGAGTGCGCCTCATAGCAGGGTAATCACTTGGTAAACTGATTTGCAAACAGCACCTGTACAAAAATCTAAAAATAAATTGGTTTTTTTACACCAAAATCAGTTAGATGTGCCAATTGTTTGCAGCTGTAGAACTAGGTAGTAATATATCTCCTTTTCATTAACCTTTGCAGGCCTCTCTCCACAGAGCAGCCTTTACTTAGAGTGCACCTCATAGCAGGGTAATCACTTGGTAAACTGATTTGCAAACAGCGCCTGCACAAAATTCTAAAATAATTTGTTTTATTTGCACCAAAATCATTTTGATGTGCCAATTGTTTGCAGCTGTAGAACTAGGTAGTAATATATCTTCTTTTCAGTGACCTTTGCAGGCCTTTCTCCACAGAGCAGCGTTTACTTAGAGTGCGCCTCATAGCAGGGTAATCACTTGGTAAACTGATTTTTAAACAGCACCTGTACACAAATCTAAAAGAATTTGGGTTTTTTACACCAAAATCAGTTAGATGTGCCAATTGTTTGCAGCTGTAGAACTAGGTAGTAATACATCTCCTTTTCCTTAACCTTTGCAGGCCTCTCTCCACAGAGCAGCCTTTACTTAGAGTGCGCCTCATAGCAGGGTAATCACTTGGTAAACTGATTTTTAAACAGCACCTGTACAAAAATCTAAAAGAATTTGGTTTTTTTACACCAAAATCAGTTAGATGTGCCAATTGTTTGCACCTGTAGAACTAGGTAGTAATACATCTCCTTTTCAATAACCTTTGCAGGCCTTTCTCCACAGAGCAGCATTTACTTAGAGTGCGCCTCATAGCAGGGTAATCACTTGGGAAACTGATTTGCAAACAGCACCTGTACAAAAATCTAAAAGAATTTGGTTTTTTTACACCAAAATCAGTTAGATGTGCCAATTGTTTGCAGCTGTAGAACTAGGTAGTAATATATCTCCTTTTCATGAACCTTTGCAGGCCTCTCTCCACAGAGCAGCCTTTACTTAGAGTGCGCCTCATAGCAGGGTAATCACTTGGTAAACTGATTTGCAAACAGCACCTGCACAAAATTCTAAAATAATTTGTTTTATTTGCACCAAAATCATTTAGATGTGCCAATTGTTTGCAGCTGTAGAACTAGGTAGTAATATATCTTCTTTTCAGTGACCTTTGCAGGCCTTTCTCCACAGAGCAGCGTTTACTTAGAGTGCGCCTCATGGCAGGGTAATCACTTGGTAAACTGATTTGCAAACAGCACCTGTACAAAAATCTAAAATAATTTGGGGTTTTTGCACCAAAATCAGTTAGATGTGCCAATTGTTTGCAGCTGTAGAACTAGGTAGTAATACATCTCCTTTTCATTAACCTTTGCAGGCCTCTCTCCACAGAGCAGCCTTTACTTAGAGTGCGCCTCATAGCAGGGTAATCACTTGGTAAACTGATTTTTAAACAGCACCTGTACAAAAATCTAAAAGAATTTGGGGTTTTTACACCAAAATCAGTTAGATGTGCCAATTGTTTGCAGCTGTAGAACTAGGTAGTAATACATCTCCTTTTCATTAACCTTTGCAGGCCTCTCTCCACAGAGCAGCCTTTACTTAGAGTGCGCCTCATAGCAGGGTAATCACTTGGTAAACTGATTTTTAAACAGCACCTGTACAAAAATCTAAAAGAATTTGGTTTTTTTACACCAAAATCAGTTAGATGTGCCAATTGTTTGCAGCTGTAGAACTAGGTAGTAATACATCTCCTTTTCATTAACCTTTGCAGGCCTTTCTCCACAGAGCAGCATTTACTTAGAGTGCGCCTCATAGCAGGGTAATCACTTGGTAAACTGATTTGCAAACAGCACCTGTACAAAAATCTAAAAGAATTTGGGTTTTTTACACCAAAATCAGTTAGATGTGCCAATTGTTTGCAGCTGTAGAACTAGGTAGTAATATATCTCCTTTTCATGAACCTTTGCTGGCCTCTCTCCACAGAGCAGCCTTTACTTAGAGTGCGCCTCATAGCAGGGTAATCACTTGGTAAACTGATTTGCAAACAGCACCTGCACAAAATTCTAAAATAATTTGTTTTATTTGCACCAAAATCATTTAGATGTGCCAATTGTTTGCAGCTGTAGAACTAGGTAGTAATATATCTTCTTTTCAGTGACCTTTGCAGGCCTTTCTCCACAGAGCAGCGTTTACTTAGAGTGCGCCTCATAGCAGGGTAATCACTTGGTAAACTGATTTTTAAACAGCACCTGTACAAAAATCTAAAAGAATTTGGGGTTTTTACACCAAAATCAGTTAGATGTGCCAATTGTTTGCAGCTGTAGAACTAGGTAGTAATACATCTCCTTTTCATTAACCTTTGCAGGCCTCTCTCCACAGAGCAGCCTTTACTTAGAGTGCGCCTCATAGCAGGGTAATCACTTGGTAAACTGATTTTTAAACAGCACCTGTACAAAAATCTAAAAGAATTTGGGTTTTTTACACCAAAATCAGTTAGATGTGCCAATTGTTTGCAGCTGTAGAACTAGGTAGTAATATATCTCCTTTTCATGAACCTTTGCAGGCCTCTCTCCACAGAGCAGCCTTTACTTAGAGTGCGCCTCATAGCAGGGTAATCACTTGGTAAACTGATTTGCAAACAGCACCTGTACAAAAATCTAAAAATAAATTGGTTTTTTACACCAAAATCAGTTAGATGTGCCAATTGTTTGCAGCTGTAGAACTAGGTAGTAATATATCTCCTTTTCATGAACCTTTGCAGGCCTCTCTCCACAGAGCATCCTTTACTTAGAGTGCGCCTCATAGCAGGGTAATCACTTGGTAAACTGATTTGCAAACAGCACCTGCACAAAATTCTAAAATAATTTGTTTTATTTGCACCAAAATCATTTAGATGTGCCAATTGTTTGCAGCTGTAGAACTAGGTAGTAATATATCTTCTTTTCAGTGACTTTTGCAGGCCTTTCTCCACAGAGCAGCGTTTACTTAGAGTGCGCCTCATAGCAGGGTAATCACTTGGTAAACTGATTTTTAAACAGCACCTGTACAAAAATCTAAAAGAATTTGGGGTTTTTACACCAAAATCAGTTAGATGTGCCAATTGTTTGCAGCTGTAGAACTAGGTAGTAATACATCTCCTTTTCATTAACCTTTGCAGGCCTCTCTCCACAGAGCAGCCTTTACTTAGAGTGCGCCTCATAGCAGGGTAATCACTTGGTAAACTGATTTTTAAACAGCACCTGTACAAAAATCTAAAAGAATTTGTTTTTTTTACACCAAAATCAGTTAGATGTGCCAATTGTTTGCAGCTGTAGAACTAGGTAGTAATATATCTCCTTTTCATGAACCTTTGCAGGCCTCTCTCCACAGAGCAGCCTTTACTTAGAGTGCGCCTCATAGCAGGGTAATCACTTGGTAAACTGATTTGCAAACAGCACCTGTACAAAAATCTAAAAATAAATTGGTTTTTTACACCAAAATCAGTTAGATGTGCCAATTGTTTGCAGCTGTAGAACTAGGTAGTAATATATCTCCTTTTCATGAACCTTTGCAGGCCTCTCTCCACAGAGCAGCCTTTACTTAGAGTGCGCCTCATAGCAGGGTAATCACTTGGTAAACTGATTTGCAAACCGCACCTGCACAAAATTCTAAAATAATTTGTTTTATTTGCACCAAAATCATTTAGATGTGCCAATTGTTTGCAGCTGTAGAACTAGGTAGTAATATATCTTCTTTTCAGTGACCTTTGCAGGCCTTTCTCCACAGAGCAGCGTTTACTTAGACTGTGCCTCATGGCAGGGTAATCACTTGGTAAACTGATTTGCAAACAGCACCTGTACAAAAATCTAAAATAATTTGGGTTTTTTACACCAAAATCAGTTAGATGTGCCAATTGTTTGCAGCTGTAGAACTAGGTAGTAATATATCTCCTTTTCATTAACCTTTGCAGGTCTCTCTCCACAGAGCAGCCTTTACTTAGAGTGCGCCTCATAGCAGGGTAATCACTTGGTAAACTGATTTTTAAACAGCACCTGTACAAAAATCTAAAAGAATTTGGTTTTGTTACACCAAAATCAGTTAGATGTGCCAATTGTTTGCAGCTGTAGAACTAGGTAGTAATACATCTCCTTTTCATTAACCTTTGCAGGCCTCTCTCCACAGAGCAGCCTTTACTTAGAGTGCGCCTCATAGCAGGGTAATCACTTGGTAAACTGATTTGCAAACAGCACCTGCACAAAAATTCTAAAATAATTTGTTTTATTTGCACCAAAATCATTTAGATGTGCCAATTGTTTGCAGCCGTAGAACTAGGTAGTAATATATTTCCTTTTCAGTGACTTTTGCAGGCCTCTCTCCACAGAGCAGCCTTTACTTAGAGTGCGCCTCATAGCAGGGTAATCACTTGGTAAACTGATTTGCAAACAGAACCTGCACAAAATTCTAAAAGAATTTGGGATAGAGGAGTATTGGAGAAACACGACAGACTATAATCACCTCAAGGTGGTAGCCAGGTATGCGGAAAAGCAGCTCTCATTTAGAAAACATAAGTTGGCTTTTTCGAAATTAACAAGGGGTTAGTACTTGGAATCATCATATGTCACACTGTGGCCACAGCCATACCTTGAAATCAATATGACTCAATCCCTTCGGCAAACATTTATAAATATGAGATTCATGCAGCCACTAATAAAGACTTTACAACCATGGAAGGTTGCCCAGGAGTGTGCCTGCCAGTTGCAGTGTGAGCGGTCACAAAACAGAATCATGTAGTCTGTGTTTGTCCCATCCAGCTTCCCCTCAGAAAACAGAATTTGTGCATGTGTTTCAATAGTTTGGGATTCATCGGGTCTAGAAATTGGGATGAAAAATTAACCAATAGAGTATGCTAAAATGTGTCGAAAAGACTACAATTTAACATTAAACTGACACACATTTGAAATGTGCTAACTCACAGTAGGCAATCATTGCCCTTTATGTAGGCTGCAGAAGAACCCTGACACAAGTTTTCCGAGCTAAAATGAAGCTCGATATTGATGAAATATGCACAACGTGATTTAGGAGCATGAACTTAGCATGATGCTTAGAGAGGTTGTCATAACATTAGATTTTTTCCTTTGACAAAGAGTATTATTTTACTATGCAGCATTTATCCTTGACTGCCATGAACTTACTATTTCTTAAGGCTTCATGTAAGAATTGAATAGAATTGCTTGTTCATTTAAACAATAATGACTGTCGTTTAGTGTAAAAGAATGCATTACCTACACTGTGATTTTTCTTTCAGTTAGAAGTTCTTTGTTCTCGCAGTGGAGCCAGTAGAGATATAGAAGGTCAATGGATGTGAGAAGCCTATGGGAAGTATGCCCGATGTTTCCAGAATCTAACCTCACATGACTGTCTGTAGCTAAGAACATGATAAATAGTTTGATCCACATGTATTTCCGTAGGAACGTGGAGCTGAACGTGCTTACCGAAGAACCTTGTCTTTTCATTGGCTCATGGAGGAGAAAGCTGGCAACAATGCTTTCAATATATTTTCTTGACTTTTATATTAGTGCATGTTCCTAGATAGAAACGAACATTCTCTTCTTTTTTGGGAGAATTGACCCAGACCCTTGTTGATGGGAGCTACTGCTGCTACTGTTTTCCTCCTTTGCCTGACTTTACTTGAATTCAGACAGTTTGCTACTGCAACTGTATGCTGATCTAACACTGGGCTGAGTTATGAAGTAATCTTTATGGGTTATTCTGCTATTTAATTTGATTTTGAATCTTCATGATGCTTTATTTCACTATTTTCTATTTGATTTCAAACTATGTAACAGTTCTTAATATTTAAAACTCTGATCTTGATCTATTGAATAGGGAATGTATTCTTTTATGGAAAACGCTTAACTGTTTTGATACTGATGATTGATTTGTTCTAGCCAATTTCCTTTGTGATGGGAATTCTGTAAACCCAATCCCTCCAGAAGGGGGCCGCCTGCACACCACCACCTATATGAAACCAACGGACTGTAACAGCCCTTTAAGGTGACAGTCATCATCCCAAACATCTTAGGGACGACTTATCAATTGAACAATTCTTGCGGCTGCGCTAAAATTGTAGGGGTATATTATCAAGGGGGTTATCTCCGCTTTTTTGGCTTTAAAAGCCAAGAAAGCGGAGATAAAATTATCTCCCTATTACCAAGCTGTCGCTAACACCAGTTAGTGACAGCTAATAGGAGATAGCGACCATCTTGGGCCCCGCTTTGCATGTCAGTGATATTTATCACTAATGACATGCAAAGTGGGCGTGCCAAGATGTTAGCGACTGGAAACAGTCGCTAACATCGCTATCTCCTATTACCAACTTTTGGAGATATTCGCGCTAAGCGCGACTATCTCCAAAAGCTAACACCTGCCCTGAGCAGTTCTTCACCATGTTATCCAATGGGAGGTGGATAACATGGCTAAGAGCATTTGCTCGATAATGCATGAATACCGCTGACTTTTCAGCGATATTCATGCATTGCGGCCGTTTTTTATCGCATTTGCGATAAACCTTGCTAATAGCAAGGTTTATCTGCGATAAAAATCGCCGATGTGCGGCGATAATTTTTGTCTCTAAACAAGTTAGAGACAAAAATTATCGCTAGTTGTTGGTAATATGCCCCGTAGTTCCTCAAATTACTACGATTCTCAAGCACTCTCCTAAACTGCCAACCTGGAAGCATGCCACTATCGACCCCATGTGGTAAATGTTGCTTGTAAAAGGTCCAGAAACAACAACAGGGCCTCATTACTTGAACCATGACAAGGGACCCCAGACAACACTCTCACATGTGCCATATTTCACCTCACAAAACAAAAACAAAAAAATCATCAAGTAAAATTGGGCTATTTTACAAACTGGGTGTCTGAGTTTTCCTACTCTAAGGTTTGCCTTCAAGTGCATCCACAACATAAAGAGCACCATTGTCCATACCAGACCCAGGGTCACATTGAAACCCACATAACAGCACCCATCGGGGCTACCTCCTGCGACCGGACACTTCCCCTGTGGATCCTGTGGGGTATGTACTCTAGCTGAACCCTCCAAAACTATCCAATTGGACCTTCTGCAACTTCAGTAACAGCCTCTACATGATCACATGTCCTTGCAACACCTGTTACATAGGTATGACCACTCAAACAGTAAAGACGAGAATCTTGGAACATCCCAGTGGCAACCTTGCGAAAAGGCCACCACTAGGATAAGCACGCACTGCATAGATTCTCAGCATTCCACTGATGACCTACGTTGGACTGTGCTGGAAGCACACCCAAACAGATCCAAGAATAACCTGTACCATAGAGATCAAAAAATAGATTTTTCATCTGGCCGCACACCTGACAGAGCTTAACGATGGTATACCTAGTAACACCACCTGGAATACTGCCCATATAGACCCTCTCTCGGCACCATGCTATACAGCTACCATCTACACAGAAGCCCTTACAACAGATCACATCAGAGTTTATGCCTGGGTACATATTGGGCCACCCTTGTGCAGTGTTAGAACTTCCAATTCCCCACTGAATTCCTATAATTAATTATTATCGAATAAACCACATGGTAGGCTCCCACCACATCATACTCCATTCTCCCTCCCACACACTGAGTACCTTTCACCAGTCTTCATTGACTTTCTTAACTCCCCCTCTTTCATGCCAATTGGCTTTTCACCAGTTTTATTCACTATGGGCCAGATGTACGACCATGTCATTTAGCGACTCGCAAATTGCTCTCAATTGCGAGTCACAATTTGCGAGTCGCTAAATGACATGTACAACAGTGTCTGAGACACTGTTAATGATTCCCAATGGGGTTGCAAATTGCATGCCCCATGTGTATTAATGAGGCACTCGCAATTTGCGACCCTATTAGGAATGGCTGGCCCTCCCAGCCATTCCTAATAGGGTCCTAATTAGCAGACCTCCAGGCCTGGCACTGCTTTTCCTTAAAGATTCAGATTCAGATTCAGATTCAGAAATGCTTTATTCGATTTTAGCAAAGTATAAAATCATAAAAGCATCGCAATAAATACACATTACATCAAACACTCAAACATCCTACTTTAAAACAGAATTTAAAAGATATTAAATTAATAACTTTTCGATATAAAGCAGATCCTTATAAACATTACTTTTCAGATGAGGTCGTTAATCAGTCAGTTATCATCATTAATTTACGTTTTTTAAAAATACTTTTTAAAAAACAAGTCATAACCATAATGCATTTCTCACTACCTAATTGCAGGAGGCTTAGATACGCTGGTCTGCATTGGCGCCAATGACCTTGTCTTAAATACTGTCTAATCCATCTTTTACGTTCCCTATCATAATGTTTGCAAAATAAAATCAGGTGGAAAGTAGATTGATTTGACAGGTCATCACAAGTACAGGGTTCCAAGTCCCTGGACTAGTCATTCCTTGATGGAAAAGTTACCATGCGAAAGAATATCTCAAATCTGAACCGCGTTAAGAGAAAACGGTCAAAACCCACACTGCAAATAGATAGATATGGTTGGATCGTCTGGCATAGCAGGGTCATTTGATGCTTTAAGACGGTACGTTTCGGGAGTTCACACGCACTTCTTAACATTCCAAAGTGACTCGTACATAATAGTTTCAAGTCTTTCCTAGATATCCCAATGATATTTTCCGGGTCACTGTATAATTCTGGTCTTTGCAGATCCGTAAAGATATTTTTAACATAAATTAGCCACGGGATGCAATTTACATTGTCGAGGGCCATTGCATCCTTTATGATGTCCCGATTTAACTCCAAAGATTCACCGGTCCATACCCTATGCCAGAGTAAAATTGGTTGGATTTTTATATGGTCAGAAATATACTCTAGACCTAATTCCTCATGGCAATTAAACGTCGCTGTACCCTGTGGCAATGCCAATAGATATCTTAGAAAACAATTCTCAGCTACCTGAATAGTCGGAGCATTCTGAATTCCCCAGATTCCAGCCCCATATAGGGCGATACTCCTGCATTTTGCCTTGTATATTTTTAGAAGAATTTCCGGGGGTCTTTTGCCCAACTGCTTCAAAAAGTTCATAAGTGCCGCTATAGAGCGCTTAAATAACAAAGTCCTACTTTTTATGGCAGCTCCCCACTGCCCCGTACCATCAACCAGAACCCCTAGATAAGAAAACGTTTTTGTACATTTGATTGTAAGGCCATCCACCCTTAATCCCTTTGCTTCGGCCTGCCCCTTCCCACATGCCATCATAAACGATTTCTTGGCATTAATTCTTAGCCCTCTTGAAGCCATAAAGTGATTATATTTTGCTAAAGCCCTCTTGGCTCCTATCTTGGTACGGGCCATAAGCACTGCGTCATCCGCATAAAGGAGTGATACAGCTTGTTTCTTGCCAAATCTTGGGCAATCAATGTTGCTGGCCTCCAATTCTTTATCCAGAGCATTAGTGTAAATGGAAAATAAGAATGGGGCCAGCACACAGCCCTGCCTGACACCCTTCTCTATGGGAAAAGGCCCAGTACATTCTCCCTTGGTCCCGTGCCGTACCTTAGCTGTTGCCCCAGAATACAGCTGGCGGAGGAATGAGACTAGGGCTGGTTCCACTCCTATTTCCTCAAGGGTCTGCCATAACTTCGCATGATCCACACAGTCAAACGCGGCTGTGAGATCAACGAAGATGGCATATAGGCGTTCTTTCTTAGCCCGAGCGTATTTCCCCTGAATGATTACGAAATTGAGGACCTGCTCCACAGTACCCATCCCCTCTCTAAAGCCATATTGCACCGGACTTAAAATATTGTTGTCATTTGTCCAGGTTTGTAGTTTGCTTAGGACCACCCTTCCCGCTAGCTTCATGAGGGAGTCCAGTAAGGATATTGGCCTATAATTAGATGGGCTCTCTCTATCCCCCTTCTTATATATCGGTATTATAACCGATTCAGCCCACGTTTTAATGAATCCTATAGCACAGCATGATTGTATGACACGCGTACATATTGGGGCCCAGAGGTCCGGGGTTTGTTTAAAAACATCATTTGGTACCCCGTCAGGGCCTGGAGCTTTATTTCCTTTACTAGTGTTTATGGCCATTAAAACCTCATCAAGGTGAATTTCTAGGCCTATTGGTGAGTGGGTAAAATATTGTTCATCCTTATCCTTAATAGGGAACAGGCTTTCCCCATCCCTTTTATAAACATTAGAAAAAAAGTCGATCCATGCCTTTTCATCAATGGCAACCTCAACGTTTGACATGTCCTCTTTAATAAAATAAGGTGCTTTCACCGCTTGCCAAAATAACTTTGGGTTTCTGCTTTCAGAGGGTTGGAGTAAATTTTGCCATGCTTGTTCTTTTAAATCCTTTCTGCGTTGTGCCCTAGCTTGATTATATAGCCTTCTACAAGACCTTACTAGTTCGGCGTCTCTGGGTTTAGCACTAAGCATAGCTTTTAACTTGGTATAAGCTTTAGTGCATTGAGTATCAAACCACCCTGTATTTTTTAGGCGCCTTTTGACATTTCTTCTAAGAGTCTCCTGGATTATCGTAGTAATGCTACCACAGGCATCCAATATCTCTTTACTTGAAGCCGTTTCATCTAAACAGGTCTGAATATATAACTGGGCTTTGGTAACAATCCCCTTATTTGTTTCAACGGGGTCTAACGCACTCCACTTTAGGGAAAAAACATTTTGCAGAGACAAAGTTATATTCTGCACCCATGCCAAAGACTCTATTGTGGAAGATTTAGTGGAAGATGGTAGAGATAGCTGAAGACTAAAAGGCAGATGGTCGCTAAGGCCATTTGAGTGGATCTCAAACTTCTCCACCCAGTTATGAAACTTATTGGGTACTAATATAAAATCTATGACTGATTCTAGGCCCCTAGATATAAAGGTTGGGCTAAATTCCACCGGTGGGGAACTCATCATGTTTGCAAATTCCAGGTCGAGGGTAGCCATAATGTCATTTAATTTATCCCCTTTTCCTGAGTGCCTAAAATGGTTTGTACTGTTGTTTCCTTCCCACTCTACCTCACTCGCGGTACAAACATTCAAGTTGCAAATGCTAACATTAAAATCCCCTCCCCACACAACAATTATATCATTAACATTTGCAAGGTACAAGTGTTTTAGGTCATCCATTAAATTATTCAGTACTTCCTCAAACCCTTCTTTTATGTTATTATAAACATTCACCACCAACAAAACTAGTCCAGATAAGAAATAAATCGCCAAAATTTGATAAAAGGGGGAGCTCTTCAACATTTTTATCCTCCGCACACTTAACAAGTTGGATACATACACACATATTCCCCCCTTGTGTCTACCATGTGCAGAGTGTACAGCCGGGGTATGAAAAGTTTTGTAACCATCCAAGTGTTTTTCCCCTATTAACCATGTTTTCTGAATGCACAGGATGTCAAATTCATCTATAAAGTCTCTCCACACTGGGTTAGAAACCTTATTCTCTAAACCACAAATGTTCCAGAAGACAATCTTAACTGAGTTTCGTTGTTCCACTGCCTTAGGTGGCGGTAAGTTAACCTTGCCTTTAATTATTGGGACCGCTATCTTTTCCGAGATCGCCACCGCACGGGCTAACCTTCTGTTATCTTTATCTTCACTTGCATTTAGCAACCCTTCAATTCTCTTCACCACTTTGTGGTCTCTTCCCACAATACTCGGTATACTGTTGGCTACTTTAATATGAACCTCTGTAGTTAAGTTAGTTCTCAATGGCAAGACATGTACATTTTGGGGTTCTATTAGAGCACCAGCTGTTTTACGGGACTCCAAGTGGATCCCAAATTGGTCTTGCATAGAGGTTACCTTCAGTTGGTCGCCCTCTTTGGCCACCAATGTATTTTCTGTCGTGTTTTCTGTATCCAGGCTAGAGATGGCGGCAACTTCAGTAAGTAGGCGTCAGTCGACTCCTTCCAGCCCACTCAAAGCTGAATAGCGATTGACCCCTTCAAACCTTCCGGCTTGCCCATCAACTCCTCTCAGTGGCCGGTTAGGGTAAAACTTTCTAGGATATATATCAACCCTGCCCGGTTGGAATATGATAATTTCTCCTGCCACCCTGGTCAATTTCCCTACTAAAGTTGAGTCTATTCATTTCCCTGTAAAAATAATCAAGTGGGAGGATCTCAATGCCCTTACTTTGTGATTTAGAATTGAACCTAGACTCATTAATAATACGTCTGACTGGATCAGGTCTTCTAAAATTTAGTATGATACAATCCCCCGCTTTATTCTTACGTGTTCTGCCTATCCAGGACACTCTACGGGCCATAATGATATCTTGCCAAATCATATTAGCCTCTGATGTATTATTTGTGATCCAATGGGCCCCTTATTTTTTAATTGGCCAAAATTCTCCCTTATGCCTTTATTCAGTACAGGAACGTTCACAAGCACTACTACTAGAGGTGAGGACTCAGGCGGGAGGTTAATTACTGGCAGGTTGTCCCGCTCTTCATGACTCGCTTGCACTATCTCCCCCCCAGTATTCTTACTTGGTTCCGGTAGTGGCATAGTAGGAGTAGTAGATTCAACAGGTTTATTTACTGACCGATTCGACAATTGGATGGTGATATTACATCCTGTAGGGGGCGTATTGGCGGAATTAACTACAGCTATAGGGTCTTTATTATTACCACAGAATCTCTTTATCAGTATTGAGCTTAGGTTGTGCTAGTATGTCAAGCCTGCCTGAATTATCGTTAGCTAATTCGCACAGGGCGTCAAGCTTCCCATTAAGGACTTTCAGTCTCTCAATCAGCGGGAGGGTAAAAGATCTTAACAAATGTGTCATATTGGAAAACAACATCACTAGCTCCTCCTCGTTTCCCTTGATTATTGCCCTTTTTATTTGAATTTGTTTGGCCTTAGCTCTTGGATCTATCGGGCCTCTCGTATGCCCATTAGATATCTTGGTAGATTTCTTTGGCAATGAAGCATTCTGGTTACATAAAAACTTTGTTACTTTCGGTGGCCTGCCTACTTGACGACCCCCAACCCTCTTCCTTTTACCGTTTAAATTTGGACGAGACGGGACTTTTTCTGGACTAACTTGAAAATCTATAGGCTGTAAGCTTTTCCTAGCCTCAATCGGATAGAAGCCCTCAGAGGATGTACTATTACTAGACAAAATATTCAAGAAGGTAGAGGCAACTTCATCCCCAGACAAGTAATCAAATTGTAAATCAAGTTTTTCCAAATCAATGGGGCTACATGTGAGTACGGTCTTAGGTTGTAGATTAGCCGGTGAAACAGCATTAATTAGGTCACCTAAAGAAGAACGTCTAATGCTCAAAAGCTCCATTGACAAGCGCTCTTCAGTCAATGCGATCTCTCTGCCCACTACGCCGGCTGCTCTCGTGAAAAAATCATCAAGTGTTCCAGTAGGTCTTTCCCCCACAGTGGCTGGTGTCAAGCAGCGTTTCCCCTCAGATCCAGGAATAGGGGACATAGTCAGTCTGTACCACAATACCAGAGCCAAAACTAGAAAGATCTTACCAACGAGTAGAAGACTTTAGGGGGGTGGCCCAGCCCAGCCTTGACCGGCCCTGGACGGCCGTAGACGGCCCGCCCTTTGCCCGGGCTTATCCCGCGCGCTCCCGCGCAGTGGTGATGTGACCCAATGATGCAGAGGAAGTGGCGGCCAGGGGGCGGTGCTTGTCAGGGGGCGCTGACCAGGTGACAGAGGTCATGCAGGGACTCCTGGGAAGGTGAGTCCCTGCAGGGCTCTAGCCCCGAGCCTGCCTCTCTCCCCAAGCACGCAGGACACACAAGAATTCCCCTCACAGCAGCCCAGCACAAACTGCGCCACGAAGCGTGTCTCTGCAAATCCAAGCAGCACAGGTGGGCACAATCAGCAACAGTGTCCCCTGCAAGGTCCGTTTCCACTTTTGGGCAATGTTAGCAGTCCCCACTCATATCAGGGAAGGTAGGTGCTTATGAAGATTTTTGCCGGCCAGGGGGCGGTGCTTGTCAGGGGGCGCTGACCAGGTGACAGAGGTCACGCAGGGACTCCTGGGAAGGTGAGTCCCTGCAGCGCTCTAGCCCCGAGCCTGCCTCTCTCCCCAAGCACGCAGGACACACAAGAATTCCCCTCACAGCAGCCCAGCACAAACTGCACCACGAAGCGTGTCTCTGCAAATCCAAGCAGCACAGGTGGGCAAAATCAGCAACAGTGTCCCCTGCAAGGTCCGTTTCCACTTTTGGGCAATGTTAGCAGTCCCCCCTTAAAGGAAAACTGGATGCATTTAAAGAACAGAAAAATTAAACGTTTTCGTTTAATTTTTTAAAGGTAGATAGTGGTGCCTGGGACCATTGCCTGCCCTTAGAAAATATTTTCCCCTGCATTCACAAAGCAGAAGGGGTCCCCTGGGGACCCCTTCCCATTTCCAAGTGCTTTACCATCCCCTTTAAGAGGGCAGTAAATTGCAAGTGTTTTGGGACCGCAGTTGCGGTTGCAAAACATTCTTATATAGGCCTCTGACTCACTACTAGGTAGGGACGTCCTTGGAACGCCCCTTCCTAATAGCGATTCACAATTCCTATTTAGTGAGCCACAACAAAAAATGTGACTTGCTAAAAAGGGATTGTACATGGCCCAATTAGATTTTGCATGCACAAACGGGTCGCAAACCTGTTTGCGCATGCAAAATATGGTCGTACATCTGTCCCCTATGTTTTTGGGACATTAATGTCTCTGCGCCCCAACAAATATAGCGTCCATTTTTGCCAACTGAGCAGTCCACCACTTGTCTAGCGTAATGATTCCGGAAGTTCTGGAACGTCGTATACGCAAGACATGTACTTTTTCTTTATACCTCCCGCTCCGCTTACCAGCCAAACATGCGGTAGCAGAGTGACAGGTAGGTCACACAACAGCTAGGTACGCGACCAGCTGTAAATACAACTTTCATCACCTTCTGGCGCCCGGAGTTCACATCTGATCTCACACAGCGGAACTTGAAGGTACCAGAGTGTCTTTGTGTTTCTTTTCACAACAGGTGGTCCATTGCCATTGAGCTTAGTGCGTCTCCTCGATGGTAAGGCTTTGTATGTTGAGGCAGTTGCCTCTGGAAGCTCATGCCTCTGTGTTCTGCTGCTTCTTGTTCCCAGCAGTCATTGGAACAGCATCAGACTCCCTGCACTGCTCATATGCTATTACCAATAGCATGAGAGCAGTGTGGGGATTGGCTTAAGCGTTCTGGTTTAATGCTCGCTCAGGCACAGGGAGTCAGAGCTGTTTCTCCATCCCAGCTTTGCAATACAGCTAAGTTGGCGAAACCTAACTGCATATGTCTGCTTGGCTGACCTAAGGCGGCTAGCAAAACAGACATGAGCACTTAGAAGTGCTTACACCACTTCGTTCCTCCTGCTTCCCATGGCCCAGCCCGCCTCTCCCTACACACGCTAGCCCAGCCAGCAGCTGAAAAATAAAAACAATAGTAAAATATTGTTTTATTTTTCAGCTGCTGGTTCTGAGCCAGTGAGTCGATGCTCCTCCGCCATTGTGGAGGAGCCGCCACTGCGCATACACATTATCGAATTAATAAAATGCATTAATAAATGGAGTGATTTTGAAAAACTAGAAACTAAATGGGCAAAAAAACATGGAAGGAAAAAGAAGCTGCCAGAAATGGGGAAAGACAATAAAGAGCCAGAGGAAGAGGATGTTCCAGCTTACCCCCCTAGGGAAGTAGCAGGAAAAGTGTATGTACATGTACCTTGGAGCAGAGGTGATCTTACAACATTTACGAACAATTTTCCAAAATTGAGAGACAAGCCGGTGCAGTGGTACAAGTTGAATTATTTGTAAAAATTTCAAGGGTGTTGTGGACTGATTTGGATACACTATTTGAAATTGTGGTGCCAAGTAATTTGTGGGCTGAATGTAAGACTGGCGTACACTGGCCATGAGCAGAGCCACTGAGACATTAATGCACAAATGCACCATGTCCCATAATTATGGAAAAATATGAAGCAGTTATTACTTTCCTGAAAAGCCAAGTACAACCAAAAGATTCAGAGTAGTTGAAAATGAATCAAACTACACAAGAGGCAAAAGAAACAGTTTATGAGTACTATGAACGTCTGTTGGAGGTGTTTCAACAGGTCAGTGAAGGAGAACATCCTGAGTAGAAGGATATGGGGATTTTTGTGTTACAGTTTTTATTAGGTTTAAGACAAAAAATCAGTGGGCACAAAACACAGAGTGTAATCTGTTGGCAGAATAAGTCACCGGATGAGATCCTGAGCAATACAAAGAATTAGAAATAAAGCAGAAAAGATTAACCGCATCGATGCGGCGCATTTTCCCGCTGTGCGCTGAACTTTTAAAAAACCTGCGGTTCATGACGAGCTCAGCTCGTCATGAGTGTACGAGAGGTGTACCCCATGACGAGCTGAGCTCGTCATGAGCGTCGATGGGGTTAAGGAGAAATTTTTGTTGGCACAGACGAAATTGGCACAGAAATGTTTTCAGAATACTTTTTTTTCAGGAAATCCTGGAGTAATGCAAGGTGTTGTTGTTCCACACATGGCTTTTCAGGGAAATTCTGGAGGATTTGGCATTTCTTCAGGGTAGAAATAGAGGAGTACCTATTGATCCAAGTTCAGGAATGGAAGTTTCAGCGTTTAAAAAGATAGCACCTTGTCACATCTGTCACAAGGTCAGGCATTGGGAGCAGGAATATAGATTTATTCCTGATGATGCAAATGGGAATATGATAATGCAGAGAGGAGTTCCGTTGCAAAATATGCCAGGTCAACAGATATAAGTGGCAATGCAAAAACAAATCCTGGTGATACAGGTTCCACAAACCCAAATGATCCCACCAAATATGGGGACCCGGAATTTTATGTGTATCAGATACCAAAAGCAAACCCAAAGTATTTCCAGAAAATGAATCAAAATGAATTGCAACAGTTCGAAAATGCAGGTCAGAATGCTATTCAGTAATTTGCTGTGTTCAAGAGTGAAAGCTCAGGCTCAGATACTTCTCTATGCTTGGCGCAGTTTTGGACGTAGACCAGAGTGGTCCATAGGTAGGTGGTGAGGTGAATGGCCACTCAGTAATTTTTCTTGTAAATACTGGAGCAACCAGATCCACTGTTTGAACTTTGGAAGTTACAGACCTACCCCTCTCGGGAAAGAAGATCTAAGTTGTAGGAGTTTCAAATAGACAGATTACAATTCCAAATTCAGAAGAGGTTCCTGTCAAAATAGGTACCTTTGAAGACATTGTAATTTGTGACAAGAGTCCTGCAAATCTGTTAGGACAGGTATTGTTGTGCAAGTTAAATTGCACAATCTATTGTACACCGGATGGTGTGATGTTGTAGACAAATGATGAAGATGTAGGATTTAAAATGATCCAACAAAAGACAGCTGTAGGATGATTCCCTTTAATGACAATTAAAGCATTGCCTGCTGGCTTAAAGGGAATTATGAATCTGGAAGTATAGGATCCCACAGGAAAAGATGCTGGATTGATTAAAGTAGTGGAATCAGTTCAGATCACTGTCAAAAAGAATGTTGTGTTTCAAAGAACCCCACTATATCACTTATCCCCAGAAACAATTGCAGGAATAACCCCTGTGATAGAGGAAATGCCACGGAAAGTAATTCTAAGAGAATTAGTTGGAAGTCCATGTAACACTCTGATCATGGGTTTACAGAAACGAAATGGAAAATATCTAATTGTACAGGACCTAAGGAAAATGAATGAAATGTGTGTCAACTGTTTTCCCGTGGTACCAAATAGAGCCCCAATATTGTTTCAGATTCCCTGTACTGCAGATTGATTTGCAGTCATTGATCTCTGCCTGGTACGGCACTATCCTGGTTCCGATCGTTTCTGGAGAAGCGCTCCCAACAGGTGTTCCTTCGCCCTTTCCTCTCATCACAGAAACCTCTGATGTATGGGGTGCCGCAGGGCTCAGCACTCAGCCCTATGCTCTTTAGCATCTACGTCGCCCCATTGGCTACTCTGATTGAATCCTGGGGCATGAAAGCGGTGTCTTAAGCGGACAACACCAATTGTTGTTCTCCTTTAAAGAACACTCATTGGAAGCATTTCACAATTTTAAGGCATGCCTAAAAGACATCTTGGTATGGCTGTATAAGAACTGCCTGAAATTAAACACAGAGAAAACAGAAGTCTTGTTTTTTAGCCAAGCGTCCCTTCCTCCACCCATTCTGTGGTGGCCATCAGAACTGAACCAACCTCCAACCCCCTCAGTGGCAGCCAGAATCTGGGAATCAGGCTGGTCAAGGAGCTTTCCTTCTCCCCCAGATATGACATCTTGTCCACTTGCTTCTGGAAGATGAGGGCAATAAGATCATTCTTACGCTTTCTGCCAGAGGAGCATCGGAAGACAGTGGCCCATGCGTTAGTCATGTCTCACTTGGACTATGCAAACAGCCTATACTTGGGGCTACCTGCATGCTCACTGCGCAGGCTACAAATTGTGCCACAGCAAGGTTAATCAGGTGGGTACTTTGGCGTCAGCATATCTCTTCACACTTGAAGCTACTTCATTGGTTCCCTATTATCAGGCGGATAGAATTTAAGTCACGGATCCTTGCATTTAGCACCACCAGAAACTTGGGACTCAGGTACCTCCAAAAGATGCTGCAGCTGTACCACCAAAAATGAGTCTTGAGATCCAACAACCTGTGACTCCTGGAAGCTCCAAGGTACAGCAAAGTGAGACTGGGCAGCAGATCTTCCCCGGTGCGGTCTTCTAAACTATGGAATTCCCTTCCACTCCATCTGTGCCTGCTGGAATCAGAAACAGAATTCTGGAGAGCCTTAAAAACCTGGCTCTTCAGGCAGTTATAGTTGGCCTACAGGACCCAAACGTGAGATCTTCACTAGTGCAGGGACACCTCAGCTGAGGTAGCTGTGTGCTCTAGAAATCCTCATTCATTCATTCATTCAGAGAGTTTTGGCCTGGTGCCGAATCCGACAAAGGTATGCAGAGAGTCCATCGATTTTTAAACAGATCTTGAATAGGAATATGGAATCATTACAGATGACTTGTAGATTAGTATTAGTACTTTATATAGACAATTTGCTTGCGGCATCAGAAACACAAAAAGCGTGTAAACAAGATAAAATTACTTTGTTAAATCGCTTGGCTGAGAATGGACACAAAGTCTCCCACGGTAAAGTGCCGCACTGTCAGAAAGAAGTTCAAAATCTGGGACACATAATTGAAAAATGAGCTAGAAAGGTGTCACCAGAGAGAGTGGAAGCAATTCTCCAAATGAATCTACATCAAATGCAGAAGGAAGTCAGGATGTTTCTAGGAATGGGTGGTTACTGTAGACACTGGATACCCAGCTTTTTCTTGGTGGCAAAGCCTTTACTGAGGCTGACACACAGGGATGTGTCTAATCCGCTTTCATGGGACAACAAATGTTTGAAAGCCTTCCTAGAGCTGAAAGAGAGTCTTTGTCATGCCCCGGCACTAGGAATGCGAGATTACAGTAAAGAGTTTTTTTCTTCTTTTCAGTAAGAGGGTGGGCTTTGCTCTCTTAGTGCTGACATAAAAACATGGAAATGCTCAGAAACCTGTGGCATATTTTCTACAACCCTTGACCCTGTAGCCGCAGGTCTGCCCAACTGTCTAAAATCCATTGCTGCAGTGAGTGCTAGTCTGGAAAAGAGTGAAAACACAATGATGGGATATCCAGAAACCATAATGGTTCCTCACTCAGTGGAGCTTTTATTGAAAAGAATGAAAAAACAGCACATGACCCATAACAGGTTAACAAAATATGAGCAGAGGATTTTATCCGCCAAAAATATCGTCATTAGGCGGTGTCAGGCACTGAATCCTGCAATGGTAATGCCAATAAATTATGATATTTGTGATGAAGTTGAACATGATTGTCTAGATGTTACAGATTTATGCACAAAGCCTAGTCCTGATAAAAAAGTTGAACCCCTGATTGAGCCAGATCATGTCATTTTTGCAGTTGGCTCATGGGTATGAAATAATGAAGGTACCCTAAGATCAGCTTATGCTGTATGTACAATACATGATGTTGTTTAGGCTTCATGGCTTCAAGAGGTTACCTCAGCACAAGTTGCAGAATTAATTGCCCTTGCTAGAGCATGTTATTTAAATGTTCAAATGAGAGTCACCATATTTTCAGACAGTTAGTCTGGTGTGGCGTTGTTAATGACTTTGGGCAATTATGTGCGTGTAACAAGAGGGAGAGAGAGGACTAGATAGCTAGTCCGAGTCCCCGAGGGTTTATATGTGATTAATCAAAGAGGACTAGCTTAAGTTGACCAAAGTGTTGCAGTACTCTAATTAGTTCTGTCACGGGCACCTTGTTGGTGTATTCATGAAGCCCTCACCCACCAACCTAGTTGGTGGCATGCTTCATCATCGGGCCCACCCAGTGACACATAGTATGTCCCGGGTGTGCTACGACGCCTGATTACAGCGGAGCTGGTATATTGCTGAGAGTGCAGTGAGTGAGGTTGAGTGAGTTGTGATTTAAAACGGCTTGGTGGTGGTCCCAGTACCCGAGGGTAAATTAAATTTTAATAACTGGGCCGTCACCAGCGGTTAAAAGTAAGGCTACAGGACGCGTAAGGGTGGCGAGTTACTGCCCCCTGCGTCCTTCAGATGGTTGACATGTTTCAGCCAGTGCCTTAGAGTATTCTGGCTTTCCTCAGGACCGTTTTTTAAAAGGTGTGGTGAAATAAAACAGACTTAGTGTTGTGGTACAGACTATGTGATACACTCACTAAGGCGTTTTTCTATATGTGTATATATATTTTCTCATGCATACGCTTTGGGTTATTAGCCAGGGCTTCCTGGAAGGAAGCGGTAAGGGGATGACCAGTCTTTCTGGTCAGTGCCTGCCTTGTACCTGTTGTCCCGCCGTCGTCCTCCGGTAGGCAATTATGGTCACAAAGAGGTTTTATGACCTCCTCAGGTACCCAAATTGGGACTGGGATGCAGTTGAGGGCTTTACTAAATGGTCTCCAGTTGCCAGTTGAAATTGCAGTTGTAAAATATGCAGCTCAACAAAGTGAGAATGACTACATTGCCATGGGAAATAGGGATACAAATTTAGTAGCATGGTATTATGCCTTGTTGCCCTGCACATTGAATGGATTTTTCACACGTGAGTCTGAGGAAGACACTAACTCTTCAATGTTGATAAAAGTGGCAGATATCTGAGACAAATTGGATACAGTCCAAGAAAATGTTTCAGAGGCAGAACAGCAGAATTAGATTAGAGCAGGTTGTGCGAAAAATACAAATGACATTTGGATGTCTGCTGATGAGAGGCCATTGTTACCTAATAGTTTGTTGTTTCCAGAGACACTGTTTGTGCATGGTTACAAACACTTGTGTAAGGACACCATGACTAGATTATTTCACCAGAGTTGATTCGATCCCAAATTCAGCATGTTAGCAGAAGGGATGTGTCACAGATGTATGCAGGAAAAAGGACACACATTACACTGAGTTACATAGGTAGAAAAGGTGATCCCTTCAAAAGGATGCAAATGGACTTTATAGAAATGTCGGTTTTTAATGGGCTGAGATATGTCCTAGTCACAGTTCATATCTTCTTGAGATTGTAGAAGCCTACCCAACCGGAAGAAATGACAGTCTCACAATGACAAAACTGTTACTGCAAAAATTGATACCCAAATGTTGGACCTGGGGTTACCAGTCCACATAGGGTAGCCTGGCACAAAGTAGCTAGGACTAATCTCCAAGACAAATTGTGTTGTGCTCACATCATCCACTCACAGTAACCCAGCGCCCAGCCACTAAAAATAAATGACACCACACCAATGTAGAAAAATACCGGTACCATTTATAAAAGTTCTTGTTTCGTTAAGCTTGAAATGATTTACACAATAGGCATTTTTTTTCTCATCAGTTCCCTTGCGCAAATAAAGTTTCAGCAATTCCTAGATCCCCAGAATCAATAGGCTGACATTTACTCTTGTTACCTCCAATTAAGCTGTTCCTGGGTCATTTGGACAAGGTTCAATGAAACAACATTCCACATTTACTTTGTTTAGCAAAAGCATGCAGTATGACCATCTAGCGACCCTCTTGTAAACGGTTTCAACTGGTTTAACTTTGGTAATTATTCAGCAGATGTCACACTCATTCCTCTTCCTCACTCCCTCCTTCTTTCCTTTCCGGTTGAACGGGGTCAAATGTCCTGCCAGAATCTTGTAGGGTCTTGACACACGCTGGCTCCCCTGTTTCCCTTTACTACTCAACCAGCAATAACATCAGATTGTGTGGGTATCAAGTCACCATTTCCTATATAGTTCAACCAGAGTGGGCTCCCACCGTCCTGCACACAGTTCCGTGAAGGACCTTTGCGCAAACTAACCACCAGGGCCCGTGGCGTAAGTTTCTGTGGTCACGTCCCTTCCAGCCCCCAGATCCCTGCTTACTTGTGGCCAGAGAGGCTGGTGCACCCCGTCAACCACCTTCAACGGCTAAAATGACCCGACTCTTATCACTAGCGCTGTTGTCCTGCGTCTCGTCCCTTCCACAGGCCAAACCGCTCCGCTTCAGGGCCTGCAGGAAAGGGAGGACGCACTCGCTGACAGCAACGCGGGCTGCGCCACACCTCCTCTCCTCACCAAAGCGCTGCCGATGATCTGCTGTAGGTCCGTGCAACCGGGCCTGCGCGGAGAATTAGTGTCTTCCACACTGCGCCGCCCCACTCCTCAGGCAGCCGGCAGGCCCTCCTCTGGCCCCGCCCGCCAGGAGCTAATTCCTCATCGTTACTCCACCCCCCTCTTTTCTGGGAGTAGTGTCTTTCCCACTACGGGGCCTGCGCAATTTCGGATCACTGGTTTTTCACGTCTTTGTTGACTCCGCTGTCACCTCAGAGTGGTGACGGACCCCCTCCAAACACTTCCTTCACCGGACTCTCCTTCCCCCTCTAGAAGTGCCTGCTCATTCCCTTCCCCGGGGACCTCACCGGAACCTCAACTGTGGTCAAGCGGCTCCCACCACAGCGATCCCGCTCTTCACCCACGTTACTCTGGGGAGGAAAGGCGACTCCAAGTCTGCGCTTCCCAGTACAGGTGAGAGGTGGACAAAAGCGGGGGGGGAGAGGGGGGGTAGGAAGGTTTGGAGGTGAAAAAGGGGAAAAAGCTCCCTCAGTTCTTTGATCAGTTGCCGTTCACCGGTCAACAGGTAGAACTCACTACTCAGCTCAACCCCTTTCCAGCAGTCTTACAGATTCTCCCCCAGCGTCAGGGGAAGGTTTCTTGTAACTCGTGAGGACCTTTTGTCCAAGTCAACCGAGTATAAATCAGTAGGGTCAGGTCTGCAGTCTGAGGGACGGTGTCAGCAGTAAGGCAGCAACCCTTAGAGAAGGAAGTCAACCCTCTGAGTGTCCTAACCCCCTAGCGCTACAGCCTGCACTCCAACTAGTTCAAGGGTCACTCTTCTTCTAAAATGTCCGCTCTACACTGGCCTTTTATAGACTGGCCTCAGGCTACCAGAACCAGCTGGAAGGTTCTAGAGCTTTTCCCATACACTCCTATGGCACCAGTTCCTGAGGTAAAAATATGTGACAGTTACAAGCCACCATTTTGTGTGGACAGCTAGGCCTCAAAAACTCTCAGGTCAAGGTAGCACCTAACCCCTAGGACAACGGCAAAATTTCCAGTGGACATAAAAATAGACAACTTAGGAGGCAAAAAGGGGACAAAATAAATAAATAATTAGGAGGGACCACCCAAAGGCTGACTGGTCTAACACGCGTCCCCCCCAGCTGAAAGTGGGGAGAGCTACCCAACCCCTTGGGAGTTCTCATCACTAAGGCGGAAATACCTAGAGAGACCATCTGCATTGGCGTGGTCCACTCCAGGCCGATGTTCCACACGGAAGTCCATTCCCTGTAGGGAGATAGACCATCTCAACAGCTTGGGATTCTCTCCCTTCATTTGCATCAGCCAACGAAGGGGCCGGTGGTCAGTCTGAACCAGCAAGTGCAAGCCAAACAGGTATGGCCGCAACTTCTTCAGAGCCCATACCACCCCAAAGACTTCCCGCTCAATTGAACTCCACCTCTGTTCTCGGGGAAGCAGTCTCCTGGACAAGAAGACAACAGGTTGATCCAGACCCTCTTCATTGAGTTGCGATAACACTGCCCCAATGCCATGCTCGGATGCGTCTGTCTGGACAATGAATTCCTTGGAAAAATCAGGAGCCCTGAGGACTGGAGCCTCACACATTGCTTGCTTCAAGGTGTTAAAGGCTCGCTGACAAGCCTCTGTCCAGCCTACCCGTCGGGGTTGCTTCTTGGAAGTGAGTTCAGTTAAGGGTGCCACCATTGTGCCATACCCCTTCACAAAGCGACGGTAGTAACCTGTGAGGCCCAGGAAAGCTCAGACCTCGGTTTGGGTCTTGGGGGGCTCCCAGGCCATGATAGCCTCAATCTTCGCCTGGAGGGGCTGCACCGTTCCCCTGCCCACCAAGTGGCCTAGGTACACCACCGACCCCTGCACGATTTGACATTTACTGGCCTTGATAGTCAAGCCAGCCTGTTTTAGGGCCTGGAGAACAGCTTGTAGATGACACAAGTGGTCCTCCCAGGTGCTGCTGAAGACGGCAATGTCATCCAGATAAGCAGCGGAGAAGGCCTCCATCCCGGAGAGGACCTGGTTCACCAGCCGCTGAAAGGTGGCAGGAGCGTTCTTGAGCCCAAAGGGCATTACACAGAACTGGTAGTGGCCCTCAGGCGTGGAGAAGGCTGACCTTTCCTTTGCTCCATCTGTAAGGGAGATCTGCCAGTACCCGGAAGTGAGGTCAAAGGTACTCAAGTATTGGGCAGCTCCCAGCCGGTCAATGAGTTCATCCGCCCTAGGGATCGGATGAGCAACAGTTTTGGTCACTGCATTCAGTCCCCTGTAGTCCACACAGAACCTGAGTTCTGGGGTGGTGCCCAATGGAGCAGCTTTTGGCATCAGAACCACTGGACTGGACCAGGGGCTACTTGAAGGTTAAATTACTCCTAGCTCCAGCATCTTAGTGACTTCACTGTGGATGCTGGCCTTCACCTTGTCTGACAGCCGGCAGATCTTAGACTTCACAGGTGGGCTGTCTCCTTTGTCCACATCATGGGTACACAGGTGGGTCCTTCCCAGGACAAGGGAGAACAGCGAGGAATATTGCTCCAGGACCTGGCGGCAATCCTCCCGCTGTTCAGGAGTTAGGGATGGGGAGAGAATCACTCCCTCCACCGACCCATCCTTTTCCTGAGACGAAAATAGATCAGGGAGCGGCTCACTCTCCTCTTCCTCTGCTCCATCGGTCACCATCATTAAAATGACCTCAGGCCTTTCATGGTGGGCTTGAGGCGATTAGCATGGAGCACCCGCAGGGGCTGCCGGGGGTTCTTCAGATCCACTAAGTAAGTGGCCTTACCCTTCTTCTCCATCACCTCAAAGGGGCCTGTCCAGCGATCCTGGAGGGCACTAAGCTCTCCAGGTTCTATCACCTACACTTTCTGGCCAGGCTGCAACTCCACAGGGTGAGCATTGTGGTCATACCACTCCTTCATCACTGCTTGGCTGGCTTCCAAGTTGTCAGAAGCCTGCTTCCACAACTTAGCCATTTGGCTCCGGAAGGCCAGCATATAGCTCACCACATCCTGGGGAAGCTTCCTGGGAGTCTTTTCCCATCCATCTTTCACCAGGCTGAGAGGTCCGCGTACTGGGTGCCCATACAGAAGTTCGAAGGGGCTGAAGCCCACTCCCTTCTGTGGCACTTCCCTGTAGGAAAACAACAGACAGGGTAGGAGGACGTCCCATTTCCTCCGCAGGCTCTCAGGCAGACTTCTGATCATGCCTTTCAAGGTTTTGTTGAACCTTTCCACTAGACCATTGGTCTGTGAGTGGTAAGGAGTGGTGAACCTGTAGGTAACCCCACACTCCTTCCACATAGCCCGCATGTAAGCTGACATGAAGTTGGTCCCCCTGTCGGACACAACTTCCTTGGGGAAACCCACTTGGGTAAAGATCCCCATCAGGGCCCTAGCCACTGCAGGTGCAGTAATGTTCCTCAGAGGAATTGCCTCGGGGTACCGTGTGGCGTGATCCACCAGAACCAGGATAAACCTGCGACCAGCTGAAGTTGATGGACCCAATGGCCCCACAATGTCGATGCCCACCCTTTCAAAGGGGGAGCTAACGACAGGAAGTGGTTCCAGGGGAGCTTTCAGCTTCACCCCTGTTTTCCCACTGGCTTGGCAAGACACGCTTGTCCGACGATAAGTGTCGGACGCCACCCTCATCTGAGGCCAATAGAAATGAGGGACGAGCCGGGCAAAGGTCTTGTCCTGACCCAAGTGTCCTGCCAAGGGTATCTCATGAGCCAGTTCTAAAAGAAAGGCTCGGTAATGTTGAGGGACAACCAAGGCCTGTGACGAACCATGCACTGGTGCCTTGGGTTCACAGTAGAGGAGTCCATCCTCCCAGTAAATATGGTAGTTCCCAGTAACGTTACCTGCTGCCTGGGCTTCGGCCTGTCGCCTCAGTCCCTCAAGGATAGGGCACGTCTTCTGGCCCTTACAAAACTCCTCCCTGGTAGGCCCTCCTTCCACATGCCACTCGGCAGGGATAGGCAGGTTACCAAGGGAGACAACATCCCCCTCCGCGGACTCCTGGTCCACCACCACAGGTGGCCTATCCGTCTCACGGGGCGTGGATGTCGAGGCAGGCTTCTCCTGTCCCCGGACCTTTCCCTTCCTGGCAGCTGGTTGTGCCTTTGTTCCAGGCTCCAGCCCTGGCGAACTCCCCCTCCGGGTAGTCGCGGACCTTGTGCTGTCACAGGCCCAGTCAGGTGTACCCAGCATCTCAGAATGAGTCCGGTATTCCACCTCCTTCCAAGCATTGTGCTCCATATCATTCCCCAACAGACAATCGACTGGCACGGCAGGGCTTACGACAACTCGAAGTAGACCTGCAACCCCCTCCCACTCAAAGGGAACCTCGGCCACCGGGTAGTGACCCATTCTGCCGTCAGCCATCGCGGCAGGGTGGAGTACATGTGGAATCACCTGCTTTGGAGACACTAGATGACTTCTTACCATAGTCATACTAGCTCCTGTATCTCTCAGAGCTTCCCCTCTTTGGCCATTCATGGTGACCCACTGCCCATACTTAGTAGTATTTGAGGGCACCTGGATCTTAGGAACCATCTCCCGATCTCCCAGGGACACTAAGGTGACACCGCCCACTCCCTCCCCTTATCTAAGGGCAACTCCTCCCCGAGCACTACACTAGCTACTCCCGGGGTTTTTCCTCCAGTGGGAGGGGGTGGTCTCTTTGGGCACTTGACATCTCCTTTATAGTGCCCAACCCCACCGCACTCATAGCAGCGGACAACCCTTGGCTGCTGACTATGGTCAGGATGAGGGTTTCTTGGCGGGTTAGCCTTGGGAATGAATCCTGTTCCCTTTCCCTGGAAACTGTTTTGGGGGCCTCTTGAGGACTCCCTCTTTTTATCTCCCCCCTCTTTCTTCTGGGGAGCGCCCTGTCCGGTCCTTTGGGAAACCCCACCTGTCCCCTTCGAGGACACCCGGGTACTAGCCCAGATGCCCGCCTCCTCAGCAAGCTTCCGGGGGCTGGTCAGCTTGCTGTCCACCAGGTGTTGTCGCAGCTCTGGAAAACATTTCTCGAGTAGGTGCTCCTTGAGGATAAGGTCATACAACCCCTCATAGTCCCCCACCTCGCTGCCTTGCACCCAACCCTCTAGGGCCTTCTTTGCATAGTCTAGGAAATCCACCCAATTCTGTGTGGCCAGTTTGTGACAGCTCCTAAACTTCTGACGGTACTTTTTGGGAGTCAGCCCAAACTTCTTTATCAGCGCCACTTTCATGGTGGGGTAGTGGGTCTGCTCTCCCTGCTCTAAGGCCAAAAGTGTATCCCTTCCTGCAGGAGGCATGTATTTATACAAGCCACCCCCCCAGTGTTTTTCCAATATTCCATGGGCTCTTAAGGAGACCTCATAGGCAGCCAGCCACTTTGCAATGTCATCCCCTGCGCTGTAGCTGGCGACTACGTCCTTGGGCAAATAGGGTCTGGGTTCCCTGGTTAGGTCTTTGGATTCGCTGCCACCAACAGGAGTACTGGTAGTCCCTATTTGCAGGACCTTGAGGTCTAACTCCCTGAGACTCAACTCATGAGCCATCCTCCTTTCCTCCCTCTCCTTCTCCAACCTAGCTAGCTCCCACTTCAACTGCATTTTCTCTCTCCGGTCAGCTAAATCGGCTTTGGTCAAGCTCCTAACAGAGACACTACTGCCCTCCCTCGAAAGTGTCCTAGGACCTGTTAGTAGGTTCCCTCCTTCGGTTTGGTACAGTGCATCCACTCCGATGACAGTGTCCCGATCCCCCTCTTCCTCCTCCTTCCTCCCATCTGGATGAGCTGCCACCCATGCTCTCAAGCTGGTTTGGAGTTCCCCCTTTTTAGCACCACGCTTGAAAAATACCCCCATTCTCTGACAAAATTCTCTGAGTTGTGCCGCAGTATAGATCTCCAACTCTTCCAAATCAAATTCCATTTTGCCAACAGGGTATCACACAGCCACTTGGAAGAATTCAAGGAAGGGTATCATGTGAGGGCTTCCTACACCCACCACCAGGAAAGAATTTGGAAAAGCAAAACTGTAATTAGGGAGTCCGCTAGGAGAAAACTCCAGGTGTAGGTTTGTGGTACACACCGCGTTACTACTAAGTGGATGTAAGCACAAGCTCTAATCCCACCACTGATCACCAATTATGTTGGACCTGGGGTTACCAGTCCACATAGGGTAGCCTGGCACAAAGTAGCTAGGACTAATCTCCAAGACAAATTGTGTTGTGCTCACATCATCCACTCACAGTAACCCAGCGCCCAGCCACTAAAAATAAATGACACCACACCAATGTAGAAAAACACCGGTACCATTTATAAAAGTTTTTGTTTCGTTAAGCTTGAAATGATTTACACAATAGGCATTTTTTTCTCATCAGTTCCCTTGCGCAAATAAAGTTTCAGCAATTCCTAGATCCCCAGAACCAATAGGCTGACATTTACTCTTGTTACCTCCAATTAAGCTGTTCCTAGGTCATTTGGACCAGGTTCAATGAAACAACATTCCACATTTACTTGGTTTAGCAAAAGCATGCAGTATGAACATTTAGCGACCCTCTTGTAAATGGCTTCAACTGGTTTAACTTTGGTAATTATTCAGCAGATGTCACACTCATTCCTCTTCCTCACTCCCTCCTTCTTTCCTTTCCGGTTGAACGGGGTCAAATGACCTGCCAGAATCTTGTAGGGTCTTGACACGCGCTGGCTCCCCTGTTTCCCTTTACTACTCAACCAGCAATAGCATCAGATTGTGTGGGTATCAAGTCACCAGTTCCTATATAGTTCAACCAGAGTGGGCTCCCACTGTCCTGCACACAGTTCCGTGGAGTTCCTTTGCGCAAACTAACCACCAGGACCCGTGGCGTAAGTTTCTGTGGTCACGTCCCTTTCAGCCCCCAGATCCCTGCTTACTTGTGGCCAGAGAGGCTGGTGCACCCCGTCAACCGCCTTCAACGGCTAAAATGACCCGACTCTTATCACTAGCGCTGTTGTCCTGCGTCTCGTCCCTTCCACAGGCCAAACCGCTCCGCTTCAGGGCCTGCAGGAAAGGGAGGTCGCACTCGCTGACAGCAACGCGGGCTGCGCCACACCTCCTCTCCTCACCAAAGCGCTGCCGATGATCTGCTGAAGGTCCGTGCAACCGGGCCTGCGCGGAGAATTAGTGTCTTCCACACGGCGCCGCCCCACTCCTCAGGCAGCCGGCAGGCCCTCCTCTGGACCCGCCCGCCAGCAGCTAATTCCTCGTCGTTACTCCACCCCCTTTTTTCTGGGAGTAGTGTCTTTCCCACTACGGGGCCTCCGCAATTTTGGATCACTGGTTTTTCACGTCTTTGTTGACTCTGCTGTCACCTCAGAGTGGTGACAGACCCCCTCCAAATACTTCCGTCACCGGACTCTCCTTCCCCCTCTAGAAGTGCCTGCTCATTCCCTTCCCCGGGGACCTCACCGGAACCTCAACTGTGGTCAAGCGGCTCCCACCACAGCGATCCCGCTCTTCACCCACGTTACTCTGGCGAGGAAAGGCGACTCCAAGTCCGCGCTTCCCAGTACAGGTGAGAGGTGGACAAAAGCGGGGGGGGGGGGGTGGGTAGGAAGGTTTGGAGGTGAAAAAGGGGGAAAAGCTCCCTCAGTTCTTTGATCAGTTGCCGTTCACCGGCCAACAGGTAGAACTCACTACTCAGCTCAACCCCTTTCCAGCAGTCTTACAGATTTTCCCCCAGCATCAGGGGAAGGTTTCTTGTAATTCGTGAGGACCTTTTGTCCAAATCAATCGAGTATAAATCAGTAGGGTCAGGTCTGCAGTCTGAGGGACGATGTCAGCAGTAAGGCAGCAACCCTTAGAGAAGGAAGTCAACCCTCTGAGTGTCCTAACCCCCTAGCGCTACAGCCTGCACTCCAACTAATTCAAAGGTCACTCTTCTTCTAAAATGGCCGCCCTACACTGGCCTTTTATAGACTGGCCTCAGGCTACCAGAACCAGCTGGAAGGTTCTAGAGCTTTTCCCATACACTCCTATGGCGCCAGTTAGTGAGGTAAAAATACGTGAAAGTTACAAGCCACCAGTTTGTGTGGACAGCTAGGCCTCAAAAACTCTCAGGTCAAGGTATTACCTAACCCCTAGGACAATGCCAAAAATTCCAGTGGACATAAAAATAGACAACTTAGGAGGCAAAAAGGGGACAAAATAAATAAATAATAAGGAGGGACCACCCAAACGCTGACTGGTCTAACACCAGGTATGGCATGTTAGTCTCTTTGGAGAGTCAGATAAGGGAACCCATTTTAACAATGAAGTTCTGAAGATGATTTTTACAGCATTACAAAATAAACAAAGATGACATTATAGTTATTGATCTGAAGCTTCTGGCATTGTCGAGCAGATGAATGAGACTATCAAGCCTAGTTTAGCAAATGTTTGTGCCTCAACCTCACAGAATTGGCCAAATGGTTTATGTTGGGCAACGAGACAGCATCTGTGAGGCCTGCACAAATAACAGGATTACATTTGTCCTTCACTGGGAACTAAACACCCAATTGTAGCACCTGACTCTCAGAGGGTAACGTTGCAGAGCAGTCTGAGTCTTACTCAAGGGAGGTGGTGTAGGCTAGTAATCGCCATTTGCAGGTGCGCAGAAATAACACTCCATAATTGATTGTCCAGTCTGTACTTTGCTTTATAAAAGTAAGAGTACATTTATTAAACACACACACTACTCACTACTATGCACCAATTTACAAATATACATAAGCTGTTGGAATTACTTTGTGACATTGCATAACATCTCCACCCCTCCCACAGGAGGGGTGGGGTCTAGTACCACCACTCCCATGTATACACATCATCTTGCCCCCAATGCAGATAGTTGAACATAACCTGGAGCAAGGGCCCTGCGCACTGGCACCATGTCAGTGGCGACCCCCACCCCTCAGTATCTCAAGAAGCATTTAAATTAGGTAACACTGTCTTGGTGACACACAACCCGGACTGCGCATTTCCTACTGACCATGAAGTACTCACCTCTACATCTTAAGGGCTAGCAGTCTGGGTTCTTCACCTAAGCGCAGCAGTAAGAATATATGTTTAAGCATCACTTTAGAATGAGGGTACTCATTACCTTTGTGTATCATTAGAATGCATTGCAATTACGGCCCCTAAAGGCATCACAGATGAAATGACAGGATTACGCATATACAACCAGACACCCTAGCAGGAATGTCTGACAACACTGTGGGTGAGTCCCAATTTATGAGGCTCCCCCACAGTAAAAGCTCAACAATTAGGTGCTCAAAAAAAAAAATACGGGCAGACCATATTGTCAGAACCACCTTCTAATAGTTTATCATTGGTGCTGATGAGTATCCTAAGTCTTCCTGTTAGAAAGACTGATCTTTCTCCCCATGAAGTGTTGATTGGAAGAGCAATGAAATTACCTGTTGTACCTGCAAATGCTCTGTTGAACATCACAGATTATATGATACTCTACTACAGCAAAGGATTTCCTGATGTGGTGCATTCTGTTTCTTACCAGGCTGCAGCTGCCACTGAAGATCCATATCAAGAACAGTGCAACAACCTCAATCCTGGTGATTGATTTGTGATCAAGAAGCACGTTCAGAACAGTTGGTTGGAGCCAAGGTGGAAAGGCCCAGTCCAGTTCATTTTGGTGACCAATACTGCTGTGAAGTGTGTGGGAATTCCAAACTGGGTGCACAAGTCTAATTGCAACTTCTGCCAATATACAGTGGTAGGGCGGCGAGGGGGGATTCATTGGTAATCAAAAAAAGACTTATCTGATGCTGCTGCATGCCTCGCGCCTCAGTTCTCCTCTGCTCTCCTGCTCCCAGCAGTCCCTGGGACGCAACCACAGGCTCCCCATCTAATTCAGATTCTGCTCTCATGCTATTACCAAGCATGAGAGTGGTCCCCGGGATTGAACAGGGCAGGTTTGACACTCACTCAGACACAGAAGCGTGAGCGGAGAAGCGTGGCTCAGTGGTTAGAGGCGGCAGACCCGGAAGCTGAGATCGACCGTGGACCAGGGTTCGATTCCCCGCCTCGGCGGGTCTCGGGCTCAAAAATTCCACGGACTTGACAATTCTCGTTCTGGTGTCTACTCGACTCACGGGTCACACTCTGCGACTCTGGGCAATAGCTTGCTTAATTTCCACTGCGGCCCCTCGCGGCGGGATGCCTGGCTTTCACCTTGTGGATAACCTGCCGGGGTACCTCACAGGGGAATACCAGGACGGGTTCCCTAAGCAAGCGCTTAGATACCGTGTTGGTGATTTGCGCTATATAAATACATGTACATGTACATTTACAGGGAGTCTGTGCTCTTTCTCTAACCTGCTGTGGAACAGAGCTGGGTTGGAGAAACCGAAGGGAGCATGCCTGGGCATCTGATAGGAGATTACCAAGAAGTGCTAGAAGAACCTCCACCAGAGGTTGAGGGTCAAGGTGCACAATATCTTGTGGAGGTACACCCTATCAAAATCATTGCCAAATGTGGAAGAGGGTCTTTCTGGCCAGGTACAACCCATTGTGTCCTTCGATTAGGGTACCCCATCCTCACAGCCTGACACCACTTCATCCATTTTCCTCCTACAGACAATTTTTCGTATACATCTTATAATGTAACTTATTTGAATCTTGTATTTGTGCTCCATGTGTACATTCTGCATGAGAATGCTTGCTGTAATCAACACTGTACTTGCCCTTAGATCTGCACCCATTTCTAGATATCATCCACATAGTTATATGTCCACATGTAAGGGCCCAAGAGGTAATGGACAGCATATTGGTTGGTGCAAAAACATTTATTGTGAGACAAAGTGAGGGGAGGTAACCTGCACCCAGCCTCCCTGTCAGCTATCTGAGCCATTGAAGGGGCATATTATCAAGAAACAGCGTTAAAATTATCGCCGCTTTAGCGGCAGGAAACTGCCGCTAAAGCGGCGATAATGGGCTTGATAATATGCCCTTGTGAATTCCCATAAAAGCCCATGTTCTGGTGTGAACATGGGCTTCTATTGGAATTCTCAAGAGCACATTATCAAGCCGTTTATCGCCACTTTAGTGGCAGTTTCCTGCAGCTAAAGCAGCGATAATTTTAACGCCGTTCTTGATAATATGCCCCGAAAATCTTAACCTAATGTGATTCTAGGTCACAGTGACATTTACTCCCTCCCTAATCAGGGAAGGGCAATTGCCATTACATTTCTCTGCCTAAATTGCCATGCAGGAGATGTTAGGCCTGGCATGTAATTCAATCAATAACCTCATTGTGTTATGGTTATATTTCATATTTCTAACACAAGCTCCGACTTTGGGAGTTTGTGATAGAAAAACAAAAAAAGTGGAGCTCACTCTTCCTTCAATACTAAACAATTCCCAAACAGATCGTCCTTTCTCCCCAGGTCTGATGTAAACATGGAACAGACTGTGGTAGCATCAGTGTTACAAATATAACACTGTCCTGGATCTATTGAAGAAGGTCTTGGTATTCAGAACATTACAATGAAATAATCAGACAGCGCATTATGCAAAAGCAGCAAAAACAATTATCAAATAAAAAAAGAATCCAGGAAATGTGTTAAAGGACACCTATGACAGCACCCATCAAAGTAAATACTCACAAACCCTGGCAGATGGGAAGATATGTTTGACCATTTCTTCACGGTTAAAAGGAAAACAGGTATACTATGGGAATGAATGCTTGGTATAGCAAAACTCAAAACATAAATAATAACATATATGTGGTGAAAATATGATTCAGGCAACTGGCCAAACATTAATACATTTGTGGGCGTAGTCCAGCATTTGTAAAGCGCGACAAGAGGATAACTTGGGAAGTATCTGAGATGCCAGGAACTCGAAGAAAAATGGGGGAAGCAAAAAATTTGAACTCTACCCCAATAAAATAAAGCATCAGGTGTACAGGTCACAGGAAAACCAAAGTTTATAACATTAGAAAACTCACAAACAAGAGTAAGGAGCAACATCCACTAACCAGGTAGTGAATCACCCAGATGATCAACAGTCGACAGCTGCTCAACAAACATAGTGTATGGCTACACACTAGATTGAAAACAGGTATAAAAGAAGGAAACATAAGCAGAAGTCTATGATTATACAAAGAAGTTTTTACAATAACCGGCTGAACAAATGATCTATCAACTAACCCCAAATCTGTTGACCCAAATAAGATGGAGAGACTCTCTGAATGTCAATCTCGACCACCATTAAACCGTTTGTCTTAACAAGTACTGAAATAGTGGATCTGATGACTCATAACAGAAACCTTTCATCCAAACCACAGCCACGGCCAAAAAACGAATTGAAATGTAATTCCCACCACGTAGAATGACAAGTGCAACAACCTCCCAACTAGGACAAATCCTGAGAACTAAACCCCATCAACCATGCATCAGGAAAAGGGTGAGGGTACTAGTCAACAGTTAAACAAAGTCAATGACCTGCCCCTACCCTTACAACTGAAACTAGAGCACATTTTAAAAGGGGAGTAATGGACGCTAAACCATCTACCTGCACCAACAACTTAAAGAGGAAACAAAAACCTCGTGTTGTTCTAATTGAAATATGGATCAGTGATAAAACAGTCAACATTGTAAATGATCAGCTCATATAGGTGGATAAAATATTACCAAAAAGTAGTGAAACTGGGGAAAGTGGTAGTACTCCCCAAGGAAGCACTATGTTTTGAGATTTAAAGTTCATCGTACATATCGTTCGAGTACCTAATCACAAGATGAGCAATGGACACAAACACATGCTTGTGGTTGAAATCTTATACAGTATACCAGAATATGGGGACATTTCTTTACAGCTGAGGTGTTCGATTTGATACCAGGTCTACAGAATTGTAGCTCAGGAAAGGCTTTGGGTGAGTCTTTTCAATGTATGAATGAATATCCCTAAAAATAAACAAGGAGAGGATCTGTTAGAGGTTACTGGAGCCTTTTCCTTCGATGAACTTTTCAATGGCCATTCTCATACAGGAGGCACAACATGAGCTACTTTTATGACACAATTTAAAGTCAGCCATTTCACAGTTCTACCCAAGGATAGTCGTCAGATCACTGGTTATGGTCCATCATGATAATAATGATACCTTTGCAGTAAATCACATCCCCAATCTAAAAATGTAAAACAATGTACTAAATTAAATTACAGCTGTTTTGTGAAGATATACAATTATGTCGACAGAAAGTCAACTGATAGAAATTACATTATGTTACGCCTGGATATTTTCTTTAGTAAACCAGCCAGCACATTAGGCAGTCACCGCTTGAAAAAGAAATTACCAAAATATTGTCCTGTTGTGTTTTGCAAATGTTACTATGAGAAGTGGTCAATCATAAAAATAAAGTGAGAGAACCTCAAGTTACAATGGCAATGCTCACACATTGACACTTATAAGATACAATGAAAAACAAACGAGAGAGTATACTGCTGGCAGGCAAGAGAACAAATGTCATACTCGACAAACTCTATCAATGAAGCAACCAATCAGTTGGGGAAATATTTAATATATAAGAAGGAGCCCTCACAACACTGTGAAAACATCTATTTTTCTCAAATCTAACAACACAAAATCCCAGGGAGGCTCATTAAATAGCACATTAGAGTTGCCATAGGTACCAATGGTTTCCCCTTTGTTGTATACTTCATTTTCTTCTTTCAAAGCCATTGAAATGAAGGAGGCATGGAAGATGTAAGTTGAAATAATAGCCTTATATCATTCAGTTAAACCCGGCCCATATTAAGAACTTTTGTATCAGGGGCAGGGGGGCCTGATTGACAGAAGAAGGCTGAAGCCAGCGAACAAAATCACAGCAACTCCTGAAGTCCTAGTCAATTATAGGCTGATGTTGACTCTCTACCACCTCACTGAAATATTTCAAAGGTTGTTTCAAGACAAACACAGATGCAAGTGGAAAAACGCAGTCCACTACACAACTGGGTATCTCGGTTCAACCTGTGAGGGGGATGAAAGCACAATAGCTGCCATTAGGGACAACTTCCTCATTATTCTAGAGGAATACCACCAGGCACACTAATTCACCTGGATCTAGCTGCAATATCCGATGGGAGATCATGGTTTCCTGCTCAAGTGACTGAAAGCATGAACGGGATTCACAGGCACTTCTTCGAACTGGACCCACAATGAAAAATGTGATGTGTGAAATGTTTGAATTAATCTCACCCATTTGTGATTACCCTGGGCCAGACTGGTTCCAATCATTCTTACACAATTAGAGTCAATACGTCTACCACCAACAAAGTTGATGCAGTGTTCTCCCGCGCCAATTCCCATCATGCTATTCTCTTTAAACTATATATGTGTCGACAGACTCAGCTTAACAAACACAATTGTATGCAGTTCTAGATGTAGAATGAAAATATTTATGAACCAAATTGTATAAAGTCCCGGAAAGAGGGAGAGGACTACTCTGTAGGATCAGTTAGAATACAACCACCTGTGTGCTCCAGATGGTGATACTTATTTAATGGGAGGTAACACCTTCATACGCATGATACAGCTCATAAACAGCTGAATCTTTTGATATATACCAAAAAAACGATTATGAGACATATCAGTAAAAGATGAGTAATGTACACTGATCACACATACAAAATTTGATGTGTGAGGATTTAGTTACTGCATCGTAAAAGCATACACATAAACTGTAGAAATCATATACATTAAATAATATTTAGCTTCAGTCCTAATTCTTTTCAACATATTACTGTGTGAAAAGAATTAACGACATCTAGCGTAACTTAGTTGTTTTTTTACATGAGATATTGAAAGGTTAATTCTGAATTTCATCATTTGCATGTGTGTAATTGCGCACTAAATGTGATATGAGAAAACTGGCGCTGCATAGTTATATTTAGTGTGATTTTTCTGAAGCCTTCGGATTATGATCTTCATATATGTACTAATGTGAGCCATTTGAAACTATTTTATTTTATGATTTGACATAATTTTACACGTTGGTACTTTGGAACCAACGTGCAGTATTGTGCCATAGTTCTTATCTGTGTCCTTTGCAATCCACCTACGAACATAGTGTGAATGTCTATACGTTTAAATGCTTCTAGAGTATTGATTTTCAATTATGTAACATATATTTTCATTACATTATATTCTGCATATTTTAATACAATTTCATTGTAGGCCTGCATTTTCCTATTCTACTTTGTCTTACACTCATGGAAAGTTTCTCAAAACGTGCAATGTTAACCAAAACTGTGTCTTACTGAAAGAGTTCTTACTTGCTTACAAGGACTATCTGCTACAAAAGTTGTTACTTTGAGAACATCTGCTATGGGAAACTGTCTTCTTGCATTCACTCAAGTGTCTCTTGCTATAGGATCATTGTATGGAGGTTTACACAAACCAGATGATCTGATCAAGCATTTGGCTTCTACCACCTCTTCTTATAATATGTTTCTTCCTGTATGCCATATGACAATCATTCTACACAAACTGACCAATGGACTGAGTGGTCTGACATGATGAAATGACCAAGGAGGTGTCACCACCGGAATTAGAGGATTATAATATACATTGATCTGAAGGAGGAGGCGGACACTCATACTTTTCTCTCTCTCGTATGCTGTCAGACGGAGAGATTTTGGGAGAACTTTATTCCTTTCCTGATTTGAGCCATACCTGATCCCAGAGACTGGCTTTCGGAACTTTGCAGACTCCATGAGCTTCCTTTTGGATTGATGCATATGCTGTTTGCGCCATTCGTGGACACTTTCCTTGATGGGACACTGCCCATGAGCTGCCATGGCTCATACTCTTGAGAACTTTTGAAATTCCTTTTCCCTTATGGCAAGTCTGGATTAATCAAACTGTCCAGAAATCTTTGGATATTAAATGCTTCTGCTCATGCACAACTTTTGCATATGTTTGATAAAATATACTTTTAACTAAATCAGAGTCTGTTTTTATCATGACATGTCTCCTTTACGTGATGTGCATTCCAAATTGATCGGGTAATGGCAGGGAGAGATCAATATAGAGAAATCTCTAATCATTAGGCATTAATGTTATTGTTCTGTATTGCTCTATCAGAACGTCTGGTTTGTTTGATGTTTCCGACTAGCAGTAATAATTCTCTACGATATAGGCTGGTATGGAAGGTTTTATATATATATATATAGATATGTATATAGATGTGCATTCGCATCTGTGCCATTAAAACCAGTGTTTCCACCGTTTCCTCCTGGGTCGCTGTTTTTCTTTCGTCTGGAAGAATATGTGTGTACAAATTACAGCGCTTTCCAGAGGCGCTTCTGCAGATGACCCCCGTCACGTTTTGGGCGACCAGCGACACTGGAACTTTCGGACTCTTGCAGTCCGGTCTATTTTGCCAGCGTTTGTTGGACTGGCTGGAAGCCCGCCAGTGTAGCCGAGGAGAAAAGCGAGCAGTTTTGGAATGGACAATTTCATGCTGGGTAGAACACATTGCGGTTCAGCCCCTGTTCTAATGACTCTTTGGTGTTCGTGGCTGTGACGGTATTGGGGGACCGGAGGAGGCACCGGATGACTGGCACACCAAAGCGGTATTTCCATCACAGCAAACTCCAGAAGCTCACGCTGTTCCCTGCCCCTCCGCCTTTGACATTTCACCATTAACGGTAACATTCCTGCACCTAGGCTCCAGGCACCACTGAGTTGCATCCTGGGATCTGTAGTCTTGCACCACATGCGGGACTACACAGGTGTGGGTATTAACCCTAGGGGCGGAGCTGGCTTGCATTAGCAGGCGTTTAAAGGAGGGACTCACCTGCAGCATGACATCTCGCTGGTAGGACGCTTTGGGCGCTTAGGAACGCAGAATTGCTGCCGAAATGCATTCGCATCTGTGCCATTAAAACCAGTGTTTCCACCGTTTCCTCCTGGGTCGCTGTTTTTCTTTCGTCTGGAAGAATATGTGTGTACAAATTACAGCGCTTTCCAGAGGCGCTTCTGCAGATGACCCCCGCCACGTTTTGGGCGACCAGCGACACTGGAACTTTCGGACTCTTGCAGTCCGGTCTATTTTGCCAGCGTTTGTTGGACTGGCTGGAAGCCCGCCAGTGTAGCCGAGGAGAAAAGCGAGCAGTTTTGGAATGGACAATTTCATGCTGGGTAGAACACATTGCGGTTCAGCCCCTGTTCTAATGACTCTTTGGTGTTCGTGGCTGTGACGGTATTGGGGGACCGGAGGAGGCACCGGATGACTGGCACACCAAAGCGGTATTTCCATCACAGCAAACTCCAGAAGCTCACGCTGTTCCCTGCCCCTCCGCCTTTGACATTTCACCATTAACGGTAACATTCCTGCACCTAGGCTCCAGGCACCACTGAGTTGCATCCTGGGATCTGTAGTCTTGCACCACATGCGGGACTACACAGGTGTGGGTATTAACCCTAGGGGCGGAGCTGGCTTGCATTAGCAGGCGTTTAAAGGAGGGACTCACCTGCAGCATGACATCTCGCTGGTAGGACGCTTTGGGCGCTGAGGAAGGCAGAATTGCTGCCGAAATGCATTCGCATCTGTGCCATTAAAACCAGTTTTTCCACCGTTTCCTCCTGGGTCGCTGTTTTTCTTTCGTCTGGAAGAATATGTGTGTACAAATTACAGCGCTTTCCAGAGGCGCTTCTGCAGATGACCCCCGTCACGTTTTGGGCGACCAGCGACACTGGAACTTTCGGACTCTTGCAGTCCGGTCTATTTTGCCAGCGTTTGTTGGACTGGCTGGAAGCCCGCCAGTGTAGCCGAGGAGAAAAGCGAGCAGTTTTGGAATGGACAATTTCATGCTGGGTAGAACACATTGCGGTTCAGCCCCTGTTCTAATGACTCTTTGGTGTTCGTGGCTGTGACGGTATTGGGGGACCGGAGGAGGCACCGGATGACTGGCACACCAAAGCGGTATTTCCATCACAGCAAACTCCAGAAGCTCACGCTGTTCCCTGCCCCTCCGCCTTTGACATTTCACCATTAACGGTAACATTCCTGCACCTAGGCTCCAGGCACCACTGAGTTGCATCCTGGGATCTGTAGTCTTGCACCACATGCGGGACTACACAGGTGTGGGTATTAACCCTAGGGGCGGAGCTGGCTTGCATTAGCAGGCGTTTAAAGGAGGGACTCACCTGCAGCATGACATCTCGCTGGTAGGACGCTTTGGGCGCTGAGGAAGGCAGAATTGCTGCCGAAATGCATTCGCACTTGTGCCATTAAAACCAGTGTTTCCACCGTTTCCTCCTGAGTCGCTGTTTTTCTTTCGTCTGGAAGAATATGTGTGTACAAATTACAGCGCTTTCCAGAGGCGCTTCTGCAGATGACCCCCGTCACGTTTTGGGCGACCAGCGACACTGGAACTTTCGGACTCTTGCAGTCCGGTCTATTTTGCCAGCGTTTGTTGGACTGGCTGGAAGCCCGCCAGTGTAGCCGAGGAGAAAAGCGAGCAGTTTTGGAATGGACAATGTCATGCTGGGTAGAACACATTGCGGTTCAGCCCCTGTTCTAATGACTCTTTGGTGTTCGTGGCTGTGACGGTATTGGGGGACCGGAGGAGGCACCGGATGACTGGCACACCAAAGCGGTATTTCCATCACAGCAAACTCCAGAAGCTCACGCTGTTCCCTGCCCCTCCGCCTTTGACATTTCACCATTAACGGTAACATTCCTGCACCTAGGCTCCAGGCACCACTGAGTTGCATCCTGGGATCTGTAGTCTTGCACCACATGCGGGACTACACAGGTGTGGGTATTAACCCTAGGGGCGGAGCTGGCTTGCATTAGCAGGCGTTTAAAGGAGGGACTCACCTGCAGCATGACATCTCGCTGGTAGGACGCTTTGGGCGCTGAGGAAGGCAGAATTGCTGCCGAAATGCATTCGCATCTGTGCCATTAAAACCAGTGTTTCCACCGTTTCCTCCTGGGTCGCTGTTTTTCTTTCGTCTGGAAGAATATGTGTGTATATATATATATATATATATATATATATATCCAAATTACTTCCTCCGTTTCACCGGGACCTACGACAGCGGTGCATACCAGGGATAGAGGTCGCCCTGGAAACTATATATTTCTCCCCCCGCACAGCGGCCGCTTGCGAATGCACTTCCAATCCCGCCTTTCACAGAATCCAACGAAGACAGGCGCGTTTGCTCAAATTCAAATTTTAATCATTTCGGTTCCAGCATGTTTGTAAACGGAAATCATGGAGCAACAACCCAACGCGTTTCGGCGACAAAAACTCGCCTTGCTCACGGGTAACCCATGTCTCAGAAATGAAATATTTAAATAAAGTTCTCTCCCTTCAAAGTGCACACGTGACTTCAGTGAAAAAATGTAAACATAAACAAAGGACACGGAACCTCTAACATTGGCAGCCATCTTGTAACGATGTTGTTCCCAGGCTGATTATTTCTACTAATATCTGTTTTTCATCAAATCGTCCTGCATTCTTAAATTATAGTGTAATATCTATATCCCCTTCCAAGTGAAAAACACCCCACATTATTTCCATTCAGGACTATCTGTTTCCTAAAACAAATTTTTCATAAGGACTTTAGTTAGCATTCTCGTTCCCTTATCTACTCGCCTCATATTTATATATAATGTAATCCGTTCAGAATTTCTTTACTTCATCTATTATTCCTCTCAAAACTAAGTAGTCACAATCCCTTTCGTCGTAGATTCTCAGTACCTGTCCTTTTACATCCTGATTCAGTTATTTACTAATCACTCAGTGGACAAAAATCTAAACCAATTTTTTCAACATTCAGTTCATGTTCTCTTGTCCATCAGAGAGTATGTTGAATTAATCATCTCTCCCCCAGTGGGAATAAAGACAGTCTCAATAGGACAAGATATGTGCACGTGTGGATTTTGTCTAATTAAGGTTAAAAAAAAATATATATATATCTGTAAGCGTGCTCCGGCGCGCTTACGTTACGGGTTTTGTTTGCGCTGCAGAGCCGATACGTCACGGTTATGCGACACGTCATGAGGCGTGTCACGTGGCTATGTGATACGTCACGTAATAAAGAATATATTTTACAGCTATAGATATTAGCTTTTAAAAAACCAATGAAATTCACTGAAAAAACCATAGGTTATAGACCATATATAGTTAGGAATTTGCATTTACAAAACCTTGAAAATTCACTGAGAGACCATATATAGTTAGCTGGACATTTTATTGACATAAAACCAATGAAATTCCATATATAGTTAGTTGCACTAACTATATATCGCGCACCCGCAATCCACTGCTGATGATGTCACATATTACATCATTCATGACATGGTCAGTGACATCACTGATGACATCACTGATGACATCCCAAATGACATCACTGATGACATCATGACACACCAATACCAGTTACTACATACGCACTCACTGATTCCTACGTCTACACACACATTCACTCATTCACTCATACATACAGTCACTCATTATTACAACACTATCATATGCACTCATACACCTATGCAGACACTCACACACTGCCACTCATCCATGGAGTTACTCACACACCTAGTCAGTCCTGTAAAGAATCAATCACACTTCGATTTCCTCATCTATACAGTTAAACACAGAACACCATACTTCAGTGACATCATTGATGACATCACTGATGACATCTCAAATGACATCACTGATGACATCACTGATGACATCTCAAATGACATCACTGATGACATCATGACACACTAATACCAGTTACTACATACGCACTCACTGATTCCTACGTCTACACACACATTCACTCATTCACCCATACAATCACTCATACATACAGTCACTCATTATTACAACACTATCATATGCACTCATACACCTATGCAGACACTCACACACTGCCACTCATCCATGGAGTTACTCACACACCTAGTCAGTCCTGTAAAGAATCAATCACACTTCAATTTCCTCATCTATACAGTTAAACACAGAACACCATACTTTTTCACACATATACTAACACATACTTACTCTCTTATACAATCACTGATACAAGTACACATTGATATGCACAGAGTCACACACCTCCCAGCCAGCCACACACACACTAAGTCTTCCATACATCCACTCATTCTTCAATATGTAAAACATATTTAAACTTTACAAAAACACACAGACACTAGATGATGTCATCAGTGATGTCATTTGAGATGTCATCAGTGATGTCATCAGTGATGTCATTTGAGATGTCATCAGTGATGTCATCAGTGATGTCACTGACCATGTCATGAATGATGTAATATGTGACATCATCAGCAGTGGATTGCGGGTGCGCGATATATAGTTAGTGCAACTAACTATATATGGAATTTCATTGGTTTTATGTCAATAAAATGTCCAGCTAACTGTATATGGTCTCTAACCTATGGTTTTTAAGTGAATATATATATATGTATATGAAAGAAAAAGGTTGCCCCTCCGTTGGGTCGCACTCACTGGGGGTTGAAGCCATGGCAGGGAGGCAGCAGTCGAATTATTTCCCCACATTTAGCCTGCCGACGCGTTTCGGGAAACTCCCTTCCTCTAGGCAGATACAGGCACTGAAAGACACAACGTAGACTGCCAGAATATTCCCTCCTTTATTGCAATGCTCTACAGGTGAGTTGATGGCATTCTGGGACTGGTAGTACCCTCAAACCCAAGTGGGCGGTGCCTTGTACAATGTCCGTAAAAAGTTTAAAACATTTGTGGGACCAGCAATGTTCAAAAGGCGTCTCAATCTGTGCAAAAGGCTCCCCCAATCACGCACCTTGAAATACCAGGGTCCTTGCAGCGTCCCGCTCAGGTATCGCGGTGGTGCGGCCCGTGACCTGGCCACAATTATTTGAAGGAAAAAGGTTGCCCCTCCGTTGGGTCGCACTCACTGGGGGTCGAAGCCATGGCAGGGAGGCAGCAGTCGAATCATTTCCCCACATTTAGCCTGCCGACGCGTTTCGGGAAACTCCCTTCCTCTGGGCAGATACAGGCACTGAAAGACACAACGTAGTTTGCCAGATTATTCCCTCTTTTATTTCAATGCTCTACAGGTGAGTTGATGGCATTCTGGGACTGCTAGTACCCTCAAACCCAAATGGGCGATGCCTTGTACAATGTCCATAAAAAGTTTTAAACATTTGTGGGACCAGCAATGTTCAAAAGGCGTCTCAACCTGTTCAAAAGGCTCCCCCAATGATGCATCTTGCAATACCAGTGTCCTTGCAGCGTCCCGCTCAGGTATTGCGGTGGTGCAGCCAGTGACCTGGGCCTGGCCACAATTATTTGAAATAAAAAGGTTGCCCCTCCGTTGGGTCACACTCACTGGGGGTTGAAGCCATGGCAGGGAGGCAGCAGTCGAATCATTTCCCCACATTTAGCCTGCCGATGCGTTTCGGGAAACTCCCTTCCTCTGGGCAGATACAGGCACTGAAAGACACAACGTAGACTACCAGAATATTCCCTCTTTTATTTCAATGCTCTACAGGTGAGTTGATGGCATTCTGGGACTGGTAGTACCCTCAAACCCAAGTGGGCGGTGCCTTGTACAATGTCCGTAAAAAGTTTAAAACATTTGTGGGACCAGCAATGTTCAAAAGGCCTCTCAACCTTTCAAAGGGCTCCCCCAATCACGCGTCTTGCAATACCAGTGTCCTTGCAGCGTCCCGCTCAGGTATCGCGGTGGTGCGGCCCGTGACCTGGACCTGGCCACAATTATTTGAAAGAAAAAGGTTGCCCCTCCGTTGGGTCGCACTCACTGTGGGTTGAAGCCATGGCAGGGAGGTAGCTGTCAAATCATTTCCCCACATTTAGCCTGCCGTCGCGTTTTGGGAAACTCCCTTCCTCTGGGCAGATACAGGCACTGAAAGACACAACGTAGACTGCCAGATTATTCCCTCTTTTATTTCAATGCTCTACAGGTGAGTTGATGGCATTCTGGGACTGGTAGTACCCTCAAACCCAAGTGGGCGGTGCCTTGTACAATGTCCTTAAAAAGTTTAAAACATTTGTGGGACCAGCAATGTTCAGAAGGCGTCTCAACCTGTTCAAAAGGCTCCCCCAATCACGCATCTTGCAATACCAGTGTCCTTGCAGCGTCCCGCTCAGGTATCGCAGTGGTGCGGCCCGTGACCTGGACCTGGCCACAATTATTTGAAAGAAAAAGGTTGCCCCTCCGTTGGGTTGCTCTCACTGGGGGTTGAAGCCATGGCAGGGAGGCAGCAGTCGAATCATTTCCCCACATTTAGCCTGCCCACGCGTTTCGTGAAACTCCCTTCCTCTGGGCAGATACAGGCACTGAAAGACACAACGTAGACTGCCAGATTATTCCCTCTTTTATTTCAATGCTCTACAGGTGAGTTGATGGCATTCTGGGGCTGGAAGTACCCTCAAACCCAAGTGGGCGGTGCCTTGTACAATGTCCCTAAAAAGTTAATAACATTTGTGGGACCAGCAATGTTCAAAAGGCGTCTCAACCTGTTAAAAAGGCTCCCCCAATCACGCATCTTGCAATACCAGTGTCCTTGCAGCGTCCCACTCAGGTATCGCGGTGGTGCGGCCCGTGACCTGGACCTGGCCACAATTATTTGAAAGAAAAAGGTTGCCCCTCCGTTGGGTCACACTCACTGGGGGTTGAAGCCATGGCAGGGAGGCAGCAGTCGAATCATTTCCTCACATTTAGCCTGCCGACGCGTTTCGGGAAACTCCCTTCCTCTGGGAAGATACAGGCACTGAAAGATACAACGTAGACTGCCAGATTTTTCCCTCTTTTATTTCAATGCTCTACAGGTGAGTGGATGGCATTCTGGGACTGGTAGTACCCTCAAACCCAAGTGGGCGGTGCCTTGTACAATGTCCGTAAAAAGTTTAAAACATTTGTGGGACCAACAATGTTCAAAAGGCGTCTCAACCTGTTCAAAAGGCTCCCCCAATCACACATCTTGCAATACCAGTATCCTTGCAGCGTCTGCAGCATCCTGTAAGGACTGCAGCATCCCACTCAGGTATCGAGGTGGTGCGGCCCGTGACCTGGACCTGGCCACAATTATTTGAAAGAAAAAGGTTGCCCCTCCGTTGGGTCGCACTCACTGGGGGTTGAAGCCATGGCAGGGAGGCAGCAGTCGAATCATTTCCCCACATTTAGCCTGCCGACGCGTTTCGGGAAACTCCCTTCCTCTGGACGGATACAGGCACTGAAAGACACAACGTAAACTGCCAGATTATTCCCTCTTTTATTTCAATGCTCTACAGGTGAGTTGATGGCATTCTGGGACTGGTAGTACCCTCAAACCCAAGTGGGCGTAAAAAGTTTAAAACATTTGTGGGACCAGCAATGTTCAAAAGGTGTCTCAACCTGTTCAAAAGGCTCCCTCAATCACACATCTTGCAATACCAGTGTCCTTGCAGCGTCCCGCTCAGGTATCGCGGTGGTGCGACCCGTGACCTGGACCTGGCCACAATTATTTGAAAGAAAAAGGTAGCCCCTCTGTTGGGTTGCACTCACTGGGGGTTGAACCCATGGCAGCGAGGCCGCAGTCGAATCATTTCCCCACATTTAGCCTGCCGACGCATTTCGGGAAACTCCCTTCCTCTGGGCAGATACAGGTACGCGTATCCCGCGAAAAACAAAAAGAAAACCCAGAAGCCGCTTTTTTGTTAATTAGGGGGCATTTTAGTTTATTTTAATGGGGGCCCAGAGCCCTGGGGACCGCCACCCCCGGGGCTTCTTTTATTTTCATAGTAATGGGGGGTCCAGAGGGGCCCCCAGCCCTGGGGACCTCCACCCCCGGGGCTTTCATATTATGTATGTGGGGGGCTCACGGCCCCCACCAGCCCCGGGGGCCGCTACCCACTGGGGCTTCTGTTTTTTAAAATAAAAATACAAAAAAAACTGTTTGGGGGGCTCAAGCCCCCCCACATGCCCCGGGGTCCACCACCCTCGAACCTTTTAACTGTTGGGAGAGGGGCCGTGCGGCCCCCCTCCTGGAGCCCTTGATGGCCCTGGGGACTGTAACCCCCCAGGGCCGGCTCCTGCAGTGTCCCGGGTGCCTACCCCAGGGACACTGCTGTTTGCTATGGTAGGGCAGGAGTCTCGCGGCTCCCACCCTACCATAGCAAACTGCTTTGGTTTTAAAAAGAGAGAGCAGGAAACCTGCTCTCTCTTTCAAAAATCAAAGCGGATTGCTTTTCTGCATGGAGAGAAGCATGTTAGCTGCTCCCCAAGCAGGAAAGCAATGCCGGCTCCCACAGGATGCGGGGAGCCGGCAGGGACACTGGGGGGCTTGGGGACCCCCCCACAGTCCCCAACGGAGTGGGTCAGCCCCGGGGGATGGGGTCCCCGGGGCCCCGGGGACCGCCACCCCCGGGGCTTCTTTTTTTAAAATAAAAATTTTAAAAAACCTGTGTGGGGGGGCTCAAGCCCCTAATACGCCCCGGGGACCACCACCCCCGGGGCTTTTAACTGTTGGGAGAGGGGCCGCACGGCCCCCCTCCTGGAGCCCTTGATGGCCCTGGGGACTGCCACCCCCAGGGCCGGTCCTGCAGTGTCCCGGGGTGCCTACCCCTGGGACACTTCTGTTTGCTATGGTAATATAGCAAACTGCTTTGGTTTTTGACAGAGAGAGCAGGAAACCTGCTCTCTCTTTCGAAAATCAAAGCGGATTGCTTTTCTGCATGGGGAGCAGCATGTTAGCTGCTCCCCAAGCAGAAAAGCAATGCCGGCTCCCGCAGGATGCGGGGAGCCGGCAGGGACCGTGGGGGGCTTGGGGACCCCCAACGGTCCCCAACGGAGTGGGTCAGCCCCAGGGGATGGGGTCCCCGGGGCTACAAGTGGCCGGGAGGGGAGCCACGCTGCCCACCTCCCAAAAAAAAGAAATGGCCGGCCAGGGGGGATGGGGTCACCGGGGCCAAAAGTGGCCACAGGAGGGGAGCAAAGCAGCCCCCCTCCTAATTAAAAAAAAGGCCCATTCCCGGGGGATGGGGTCCCCGGGGCAGAGTATAGCCTTGGGAGGGGGGCCACTAAGCCCCCTTCCCGATTTTTTATTTTTTTTATTAAAAATTGGGGGCAGACCCTGGGGGATGGGGTCCCCAGGGCCAAAAAAAAGAAAAAGAAGAGGGGCTACCCAGCCCCCTTCTTAAAAGTAAATAAAAAAAGAAACGGGATTGTGAGGAGGCCACGCCCCCTCATTGCACCTCTCTGCAAACGTGCCCCCTGGAGCGTTTGCAGAGGGGGAACTAATTCCCCTTGCATACTGGGGATCCCTGGGGGCCAACTAGCTCACCAGGAGTCTCCAGTATGCGCCAGGGGGCTGCGTTGCAGAGAGGTGTAAAAAGAGGCGTGGCCTCAGAACACCTCTCTGCAACGCAGCCCCCTGGCGCATACTGGAGGTACCTGGTGGGCTAGTTGGCCCCCAGGTACCCCCAGTATGCAAGGAGAATTAGTTCCCCATCTGCAAACGTGCCAGGGGGCTGCGTTGCAGAGAGGTGTTAAAAGGGGCGTGGCCTCATTACACCTCTCTGCAACGCAGCCCCCTGGCGCATACTGGAGGTTCCTGGTGGGCTAGTTGGCCCCCAGGGACCCCCAATATGCAAGGGGAATTAGTTCCTCCTCTGCAAACGCGCCAGGGGGCTGCGTTGCAGAGAGGTGTAAAAAGGGACGTGGCCTCAGAACACCTCTCCCCCAACTTAGAAAGTGTTACGGGGTGCGTTTGCACAGTGGTGAAGGTAGGGGGCGGGGCTTGAGGTGATATGTGTGCAAACATGCCCTGTGGCGCGTTTTAAGTTGGGTAATTAATTCCTCTTCAATCCAGAGGTCCCCTAGGGGCCAACTAGTCCAACAGGTACCTCCAGTAAGTGCCACGGAGCTGCGTTGCAGTGTTGTAAAAAGGGGGCATGCCCTCTGAACACCTCTCTGCAACGCGGCTCCCTGGCGCATACTGGAGGTGCCTGGTGGGCTAGTTGTCTCACAGGGGACCTCAGGATTGAAGAGGAATTAATTCCCCAACCTAAAACGCGCCACAGGGAGTGTTTGCACACATGTCACCTCAGGCCCCACCCCCTTTCTTCACTATTGAGCAAAATATTCCTCTAAAATCAGCCAAACTACGAATTCCGATTTACTCACCTGTTATCACGACTGATTTACTCACCTGTTATCAGTAGAGACATCAGTGCTGCATCTTTCAGCCCACTACTGATCCTGAAAAGTAATTCTAACCATACTTACAGTAACTTGAATTTCCTTCCATGGGCTAACATTGACTGGTTTCAACTGGAAATTCTTCTAAGTGTGGAGTTTTGGAACTTTGAAAAATTCCTCAAAAATCAGCCGAACTGCGAATTCCGATTTACTCACCTGTTATCAGGAGAGACCTCAGTGCTGCAATTTTCAGCCCACTACTGATCCTGAAAGTAATTCTAACCATACTTACAGTAACTTGAATTTCCTTCCATAGGATATCATTGCCTGCTAAATAAAATATATATACATTAAAAAAATATATAATGAAATAAAAATATTACAATTTCAATAATTTTAAAAACATTTTTTTTCAATTTATATAACATGACCTAAGATCCCGGGATATATGCCTACGGGTGGTCTCAGTGTGGCATACGCAGAGTACATTGTCTGCTGTGTTTTGATGGTGCTGACTATGAGACGCCGTTGGCAGTACCACTAAGAGAAGGGAAATGTATTTGTGAGATTGAGGATTGCCATTGTTACAATTTTTCTCAGTGCACTGGGAGTAATTGCATCAGCCTGAGTGAGAGCGCACTGGTTGAGGTTTCCCTTGAAGTGTATGTTAAAGTAAATTAGAACATTATATCTGTTAAGATTTCTTGTGTCACATAATCTATAATTTCTTTAGAGAAGCAGACATACTTTATTGAATAGCTTGCATTATGTGAGGCTTTTGCTTATAAGAAGCACTCAATTGAAAGATTATAAAGGAGGGGTAACGGCTGCAAGAAGTGAGATTGATGTCACAGTGTATTGCGCTTCTATTGGTCGGTTATTGTAACGCTGCGCTATGATAGGTAACTATGTCACTGTGTGCCGCACTGATATTGGTTGTGAAAGCTAAACAAGTAAGTGAAAGAAAATTAGATTGAGAATCAGTCATAAAGGAGAAAGAGAATTTTATGAGTGAGGAAAAGTGAACATCCTGAAAAATTTGAAAAGCTGAATGCAGGGAGCTGTGCCTGTAGCCATTAGAGGAGGGGTGTTGATACTACCTTAGGGTAATCCAGCACTGCACATATCACAAGAAAGAGGATATCATACATGCACATGGCTTACAAATTGGATGAAATACACTGAGAATGATGGTCTCTTAGCCTTTCCACAATACAAAACATTAAATGTTAGCATTCTTGAGAATTTGAGAAGAGAAGTGTACGATATTAAACCACCTCCTAGATCCCTGCAATTTGAAGCACTTGGTGAATGGATACGTGAAGGCCAGGTGGTATGCATAACAGAGGGCTTGGAGAAAAGATATAGCAGAAGAAACCAGAATGTCTCCTGTACTAGTTAAAGAGAAAGAGGGCGGAGGGAAGTGGAAGGAAAAGCAAAAACATATTGAAGAGACAAGAACACTATCTTGAGCTGGAGACAGTTATAATGAATTTGATGATGAATTTTTTAATGAATTGTTGTCAAATTGTCCAAATGAGAGTCAGCCCCTGAACCTAACAATCTTATATCTTGGAAAAATGCCTAATGCACCTGCTGTATCTATAGATCCAATCCCACACGCACCTTTCACATCAATGGGAGGTAATGCTGAATTCTCAAATACTGCGAATCATAATGTTCACAATGCACCAGATGTGTTATCTTTTCCAGTAAATATAGGTCCTGTAGTCCCTCTTTATCAGTCTGAGAATGGGGGAAGCCAGGTACACACTTTAGCTGTCCCTACTAGGATTAATGGTCGAACATCTACTCCTGTTGGCATGAGACTAAGACAGCCCACACAGACACCGTTGATTCCAACTATAGCTAATATTTCTAATGAAATGAACGCTGGTTCAGCTGTACATCCAGCACAACCTACTTCCTCTATAGGAAGGTTGAGACAAGGTCAATCTTTCGACATGGTGTTGTGGTAACTCAACGAGTAACACAGAGAGCACAGAAAACACTTTTTTTTTTAAGTCCTCATTCTACAAAACATGCTCGGAATTCAAGAATGTAGAGCCGGTCAGTCCGATATACTGCAGCCCAATGTAACCATGAAAAAGGAAGAAGCCCGGTCTCTTCTTATTGAAGGATGGGAAAATGTAACCCCCGGACACTTTTTTCAACAGGACTTGTCGGTGATGACCAGGGCTCCTCTTCTTTAATGGGCCATTCACACCTAGCCTTTGCTAGTTTCCCAACATTTCGACCACATGAGCAGATTCATAATCATTGGACCGCTGGGTATAGTAGATATACAACTGAGAAAAACCAGGTGTAAAGGATAACTCTAGCTGTGTTAACCCAAAGTGATAAAAAAACTGTTTAACCAAACTAGGTGAAAGCAAAAAATGTAAACCAGCTATCCCATAAATCCCAGAATTTTGTTTTTTTGGCCCTTCTACTTGCTCGATCGAGGGTTGAAATACGTTGTGCCGAGGTTATCCATTCTGATTTAGTAGGTGAAACGGGTGAGATCCATTTAATGCAAATCTCCCTTCGTGCCAGAAGAATCAAGACAAAAAATAATGCCCTCTGGTTTCTTGAAAGAGCAATATTATCTATCTCACTTGAAATTACCCCAAAGATAACTGTCAATTCTGTTAACCCAAACTTTCTCCCCAGAATGTCAGAGATGATATTACTCATGTAAACCCAGAAGAGCTCGATCAAAGGACATTGCCAGAACATCTGTACCTCGTTTACATTGGTGTCGTCACACTTCGGGCACTTCCTTGTCACTCCATTCCCCACCTTAGATAGTTTCAGGGGCATCCAGTAAGCTTTGTGGAGAGTGAAAAGATGATTTCTTTTTAACCCCTTCAGCGCTAATGACAAGGGTAACTCGTCATGGACTTTCCATTGATTTCAATGGAAAGTCAATGGGAAGATGAGGGAGTACCTTAGCAGCCAAGTGGTTAAAGAGGCAGCTTTCACATATAACCAAACAGTAGACATGTATACTTGCCCGAGAGTTTCGAGGTCTTCGCCCGGCATGTCGTTCTTCCAACTTTCTGTGAACAGGTTCGATTTTTTATCTCCAATCTCGATCATTTGCCAGTACCATACTGCTACTTCCTTTTGTGTTGATCTTGCACAAATTGTTTTAATTAAGTCCCCATCCCCTGCTAGTTCTTTACTCATTGATTTTGTCCATCCAAGAAGTTGCAGATATTTTAATCTTGATACCGAGTTGTTTGTTAAGGCAGACAGGCATTGCCATGGGATTAATTCATTTTCTACTAGTAGTTCTCCCCAACTTACTATCCCGGCTCTACGTAGAGTGAGAGCCAGGGCATCTTGCAGGCAAATTGGTGTACCCGGGGGGTCCCAGATTGGCGTTTCTTGATTATAGTAGGGTATATCAAATAGTGCCCTCACTTGAACCCAGACTCTAATGGCAGCTCTAAGAATCTTCAAGCTAACGTTCTTAAAGAATTTGGGGTGACTACACTTTAAAAGAAAAAAAAGTCAGCTTGTGTGTTATGTACCTTTGTTAGGGCTTTAAAGAGAGGTTGATAGAATTGACTGTCATTTAAGAGTTGATGTGAGTTTTTGAGATGGAAAGCACAATAATAAAAATATAATTCAGGTGTGGCTATACCGCCATTAGGTTTTTTTCTCCTGAGTTTTGTCTGAGAAATTCTAGGGTTTTTCTACCCCATATAAATGAGGAGAATAGCCCTTGTGCTTTCTTAAACCAGATTTTAGAAAATTCCAAGGGGATGGTATTGAAAAGAAAGGTGAACCTAGGCAAGATAGACATTTTTACCAGATTAGATCTCCCTGTGATGGAAAGGGGTAAAAGCTCCCATGCCGGTAACTGCTGTCGTAGGCTAATGGCGACCTGTCTGGGATCCGACACGTATCCGTCGTTGTCGGCCCGAGTGTAATAGCCTGTGATTACCTGAAATTGCTACTGTGCCTTGTGAGCCATTAATCTGACCATGGGAATTTGCCTCTGAGTTAACCCCGGTGTTGCAGACCTTTCACGCCGTGGAACCCTGTTGGATAGGATCCTAATACCTTCCCCTTCAAATATCATGCAATGAGATATAACGGAAGCCTGCTTTTATCGTGATTGTACCTGCTGAGGCCAACTTTTTCAGCCGAAACTCTATTGTGCCTTTCAAATTCAGAGAATAGACATCTTTTACCTACCATGCCTCTGTATACTCACGCCCTAATGAAGGTGTAGTCCCGGCTGGGGCTATACACCAAAACGCGTGTTGGCGTTTTCTACAATCTGGGGACCACCTAAGTGATCTTGGACTTTGTTCCAACTATTATCACTGAATCAATCATTTGCTATGATATTGTTGTGGAGTGGTGTGTTGTTTGTGACCAGAGTTGTATGTGTGTTGGTATGAAAGTGTGGATTGGCATGTGGGTTATTGTGAGGAAGTAATTGAGTTATTTTTATGCATATTTCTTATATCAAACTACAATGGGCGTTTTCTACAATCTGGGGACCACCTAAGTGATCTTGGACTTTGTTCCAACTATTATCACCGAATCAATCATTGGCTATGATATTGTTGTGGAGTGGTGTGTTGTTTGTGACCAGAGTTGTATGTGTGTTGGTATGAAAGTATGGATTGGCATGTGGGTTGCTGTGTGGATGTAATTGAGTTATTTATATGCATATTTCTTATATCAAACTACAATGAATTATATTTAATGTAATGATCTAGATTATAATAATGTGTTGAAAAAACTATTGTCTTATTTAATAAAATCTTTATAATTTTGTAATTACATTGTGAGATTCTCATGTGTGGTTTGAGATTTAATATATAAGGACCTCTTTGAGGCCTACTTTCAACATTGCGGGCAGGTAACTCCGCTTTGCCTTGTCTCTTGCTGTCGTACACAGTAAAATTTAGTTGAGCTATTTTATCTATGTTCGTGGTGATTTGTACCCCAAGGTATCTTATTTGTTGTTTTATCCAGCTCGCTTTTATACGGAGAATTCCATAACATCAGCTCGGTCTTCTGCTGATTTACAGAATATCCAGATTTCTTCCCAAAATTCACCAACTGATTCCAAATCTCTGGAAGCGCTTGTTCTAAGTTCCCTGTCAGAATCATAAGATCGTCTGCATAAAGACCTATTTTTTTCCCCAGCCTACACAACTGAAGGGGGAAATAGTTTGACTTGATCTTAATTTACATACCAAAGGCTCGATGTAAAAATTGGGAAAGGGGCAAAAGGAGGCACCCCTGTCGGGTCGCTCGCAATATTTTTAGTTGTTTTGTCAGGTTTCCATTAACAAGAACCCTTGCTGTGAGGTTTTTATAAAGAGCCTTAACCACCGCCACAAATGTTTCTCCCAGATTGAAGAGATGGATTGCTTCTAATAAAAAGATCCAATTGACCCAATCAAAAGCTTTGGCAGCATCGAATGTTAAGACTGCTAATGAAATCTGAAATGAACTTGCCAAGTCTATTGTCCCGATAAGGTCATGCGTTAATTCTTTCAGCTGCCTTCCCTCCTTTGATCAGAATGTGTAATGGAACCTGCTACTTTATCTAATCTTTGGGTGAGGATTTGGATATAAATGTTATATTCGCTGTTTAAAAGCAAAATAGGTCTATATGATTCACAAAACTGTGGGTTTTTATTTGGCTTCAGGATTCTTGTAATTGTGGCCTCATTCCAGGATGCCTGTACCGCCTGTACACCTAAGTACACTAACTCAAAAAGTTGGAGTAGAAATGGATCTAATTCATCTTTCAAGATAATATGTACTTCGTTTGTGATGGCATCGGGGCTTGCAGCTTTCCCTTTTTTTAACGATTTAATAGCTTGCAGCACTTCTTCTAATGAGATATGATCTCTCAATTTATCCCTGTCAGTAGCTGATAAGGTGGGGAGTTGGAGATCCCGAAAGAAGGCTTACATCATGTCTTCAGATGGAGTTAAATCTTCAGAATATAGGTCTGAGAAGAAATGAGCAAAGGCCTCCTCAATCTCCAAATCATCTTCAATGATCCTCCCCGTGTTTGGGCATTTCAAACTTTTCATGGTATTTCTGACGAGGTCAGATTTTGATTTCCACGCCAGGAATTTTCCGCACCCTTCTCCATACTCATGGTGTGCAAGTTTACTTGCCTCCCATTTTTTTGTTTATTTGCCTCTAGATAGTCATTCCATTCATTTTTAGCTAAAGATAGCTGTTGTATTTTAACTGCATCAGTTGGCGTTAATTCTACTGCTATGGATTTTTGAGCAATTTTTAATTCCATTATTTTAATATCTTCCTTTTTTTTTTATTGTGTATAATAGAAAGAGAAGTAAATAGACCTCTTAAAAAGGCTTTATATGAATCCCAAATAATGGGGTGGGCTGCTGAATTTACATTGATTGAAAGGAACTCTTTTGTCGCTATTTTTAACTTGTCAATAATCGACGGCTCGGGAAGTATTACACGACTCAGAGTCCATCAAGGTGGAGTAGGACGATAAGTTAACGTGATTTCTAATAAAACAGCAGAATGATCGGATAAATGCTCTGGCAGATGGGTAATTTTAATCAATCAATCGATCAATCAGTCATTTGTTAAGCGCACTACATACCCGCGAGGGTTTCAAGGCACTGGGGGGGAGGTGGGGGCCACTACTGTTCGAACAGCCAGGGCTTTAGTGTCCTCCTGAAGGTCAGCTGGTCTTGGGTCTGTCGTAGGCTCAGTGGGAGGGTGTTCCATGTCTTGGCGGCGAGGTGGGAGAAGGATCTCCCACCGGTGGTTGTTCTTCGGATGCACGGGACGGTGGTGAGTGAGAGGTCGGCGGAGCGGAGCTGGTGGTTGGGGGTGTAGAAGGAGAGCCGTCTGTTGAGGTAGGCTGGGCCGGTCTTGTGGAGTGCCTTGTATACGTGGATGAGGAGCTTGAAGGATATCCTCTTGTTGACGGGGAGACAGTGCAGGTTTCTCAGGTGGGGGGTGATGTGGCCGTGTCGTGGTACATCGAGGATCATTCGTGCCGAGGCGTTTTGGATGCGTTGTAGTCGATTGATGAGCTTGTTGGGGCTCCCGCGTAGAGGGCGTTTCCATAGTCGAGTCTGCTGCTGACGAGGGCCTGGGTGACTGCCTTTCTTGTATCTGTCGGGATCCATCTGTAGATCTTGCGGAGCATGCGGAGGGTGTTGAAACAGGAAGAGGAGATGGCATTGACTTGCTTGGTCATTGAGAGCGTTGAGTCGAGGATGATTCCCAGGTTGCGTGCGTGGTTGGTGGGGGTCGGGCTGCCCCCAGTCCCGTTGGCTACCAGGAGTCGTCCCAGGCTGACGGGTTGGAGCCGAGGATGAGGACCTCTGTCTTGTCTGAGTTCAGCTTCAGACGGCTGCTCTTCATCCAGTCAGCGACAGCCTTCATTCCTTCATGGAGGTTGGTTTGGCGGTGATGGGGTCCTTGGTGAGGGAGAGAATCAATTGAGTGTCGTCGGCATAGGAGATTATGTTGAGGTCGTGCTGTCAGGGGACGTGTGCAAGCGGGGCCATGTAAATGTTGAACAGTGTCAGGCTGAGGGAGGATCCTTGGGGTACGCCGCAGATGATCTCGGAGGCTTCGGAACGGAACAGGGGGAGGTGGACGCTCTGGGTTCTGCTGGAGAGGAAGGAGGTGGCCCATTCCAGAGCCTTGTCTTGGATCCCTGCGGCGTGGAGGCGTACGCGTAGTGTGCGGTGGCAGACGGTGTCGAAGGCGGCAGAGAGGTCTAGGAGGATGAGTGCTGCAGTCTCCCCGTTGTCTAGCAGGGTCCTGATGTCGTCGGTGGCGGCGATGAGGGCGGTCTCTGCGCTGTGGTTGCTGCGGAACCCTGACTGGGAAGGGTCCAGGATTCTGTTCTCTTCGAGGTATCGGGTTAGCTGTCTGTTAATGATTTTCTCAATGACCTTGGCCGGGAAGGGGAGCAGAGAGATGGGTCGGACGTTCTTGAGGTCTCTTGGGTTTGCCATGGGTTTTTTGAGTAGGGCGTTGATCTCGGCATGTTTCCAGCTCTCTGGGAAGGTCGCGGTCTCAAGGGAGAGATTGATGACGTTGTGTAGGTGAGGTGCGATGGAGCTGCTTGCTTTGTTGAAGACGTGGTGCGGGAATGGGTCTGATGGAGAGCCGGAGTGGATTGTGCTCATGGTCTTGATGGTGTCATCGACACTCACGCTGGTCCAGGCTAGCAAGGGTATGTGGTCGATGGTGTGCGGAGGGTCTGTTGTGTTGCTGTCTGTTGGGGCTGTCTGGGTGTTGAAGCTGTTGTGGATGTCTGCTATCTTGCGGTGGAAGAAGGTGGCGAGGGAGTCGCACAGGGCTTGCGACGGCGGGATGTCATTGGTGTTGGAGCTGGTGTTGGAGAGTTCCTTCACGATGTTGAAGAGTTCCTTGCTGTCCTGTGTGTTGTTGTCGAGGCAGTCTTTGAAGGAGATCTTTTATATCTCTACTGGTAATACGGTCTACCAAAAAGAAATCAATTCTTGAACAGTGGGCATATTTCTTATTATAATAGATAAAATTCCCTCTGTCGGCCCCCGAAAATGCCCTTTTTCTCCCCATACATCAAGGAGACCACCCTCTATCATTAGACGTTTCAAAATGTTTCGAGTTTTCGGTGTGACGTGGAGTCGAAATTGGGGTTTAACACGACATTAAAGTCCCCTCCCATTATAATTGGATCATTTACATCTCCCAAATGAAGGAATAGGGACTGGAGATAGGATGATTCATCAATATTCAGTCCATAATAGCTAAAAAAGATTACCCAAGTTGCATTGATCTTAGCCCTGGCCATTAACCATCTACCATCTGTGTCTGCCACTACCTTCCCAATAACAAATTGATTTCTTTTCCTAAAAATATTAGCTACTCCCTTTATCGGAACCATCTGTGTTGAGACAAAACAATGCTCTATCCATTTATGCTTTTTTAGTATTCCTGTCCACTCTTCTTTTACAAGATGCGATTCTTGGATCAGTATAATATCGTAGTTTGTAAGTCGCAGATATTCCAAGACTTTCTCTCTTCTGGCCGGGAACCTAAGCCCATTCACATTCCAGGATAGGATCTTTAAAGCTTGAGAGCTACCCATAATCACTAAAAAGACAGTATTTAGTAGAAAGACCTTCCAGTCATAAAATCGTACTTCCTAATGCATTATTTTGTGAGCGAGGACAATTTTTTTTATTTTTTCCCAAAATGCTCCCCCACCCTGTGATTAACATTTTGTCTTTTATGTTTTTTCTTTGGTGCTTTCCCTTAACCTTTCCCTCCCCTTCCCTCCCTGGGGAACCCTCCCTTATCTCTAGAGGCATACTGAAAGCCTCTCTTCTTTGTCTCTCAACCTCTCATATCGAATAGGGAAATTAAGTAAATATTAAAAACCTTAATTGGATGAGCTTTTGATCTGCTGAATCCAGGAGCTAACCCCTTCAGGATCTCTAAAGTTATACATTTTGTTCCTCCACATCACCTTCAGGGAGACAGGGAATTGGAGTTTCGCAGTGGCTCCTAAGCTATTCAGCTCCTGTATCTGTTTTTCCAATTTCCACTGTCTGTCCTGTGTGGTGTGTGATATATCCGCTCTTATACGGAATGACCAGTCGCCCCTGTTATAGACTCCCCTTTTTAGCCCCCTGAGAGAGAACCGCTTCTTTTATAGAGTATGACTTAAAGTTCACTAATATTTTCCTGGGGGTTTTCTTTCCTGCACGCCTACTGAAGGGGTCTCGGTGGATCCTTCAGATGTCATTTTCTTGGGTCCCTTTCTCGATTTCTGGGTGGAGGTGCTTTAGGAGATCAATTATAAAGGTTTTAATATCCCCCCCTCAAGGTCTTCAGGAATATTCAAGATCCGAATGTTATTTCGTCAGGCACTATTTTCCAAACGTTCCAGCTTGTCTGCCCAGAGTTTATCTTTCAATTTTAGTTTCTTGATCTCCACTGTGTTTTCCGTGACCTTTCTCAAAAGATCTTCTACTGTGGCTTCTACCGTTTCCACTCGGCCCATAATGTCGTTTATTTTTACTTCCAGTGCCTCGCAGGTCCCCTGAATCTTCAATTGATTACTTTCAGAAATTGTAAATTGTTCTCTCATCTCGGAGATCAGGTTTGGGAGCAGGTTCTCTGTTGTAGAGCTGGCCCCCGCTATCTGCTCTCCGGGGCCCCCCTTGGTCAGCTAATTGCATTGGTGATCCAGCTAGAGGGGAGCCAATACTCGGGAAGGGGTTCGAAAAAGAGGTAGAAAGAACGGAGGTAGCAATAGTACCGGGGTTTGTGGTAGCGGAGGTTTGCTGCGCCATTTCTGGTTGAATACAACCATTTTGTAATAAAGCTGTATCCTCTGCTAGACAGAAAAAGCTATTCACCAGTTGAATCGTATTATTTCCCTGCTCCATAACCCCTGAGTCTTTTCTAGCGCTAGGTATTCCGGGGGGCACTATGTATGGACTCTCAAGTTTCTCTAAGTTTTGGTTTTACTGTGAATCTGGAGTTCTGGTTTGAGCTTGTACTTTAAAATAAGTGTGCAGGGAAGGAGTAACGGGGGAGCTCCCTGATTTAGGTAATTTAACCTGTTTGTTTTTTGCTTTTAAGCTATTTTTGCCCTCCAATTGCGATCGAGTGGTCACTTTCTCCACTTGTATTACTTTAGGTGGAATACTGCCTGAAAGGCTCTCTGTAGGAGACAACTCCTGCCCCCAAATGCTTTTACTCCGAAGAGTGTTCCTATTTAGGTTGCTGCTGCTTATTTGGGGTGCACTGCAGCCTCCACTTTTGCCTTCTGCCGATTTTAGACACCCCTCTAGTTGGTGTAGCCCGGGGGCATCTGGTTTGTTCACACTGGGTTTGTTAGTAATGGTATTGCCTTCTAAATAGAGCCCCCGCGCCCCCTTCCTCTTTCTCCTTACTGGGGTCATCAGTGGGGGACTCTCATTCTCCTCCGTTTCCTTTCTGCCACAGTCTGGCCAGCCGAGGGTGACCAAGACCGGTAGTGGGCTCCTCGTGCAGGAAAACCCCAATCTAGCCGCCGCCCGTCGTCCTTTCGCCAGCTGCAGTACCGCCTCTGCCCAGACTCCACCTCGCGGCGATGCCTTAGCAGCTTCGGCGGCAACAGCCGCACTCCCCGCCACCCTCGCACCAGCACCCAGTCCGGGGTCCGAGCCCACAGCCCACAGCGGAGACCAGCAGAGGCACAAGTTGAGACGCCGCGCCGTACCTCCCCAACCAAAAGATCGGAAAAGACTCCGCAACGAGACCAGAGGTATGCCGCAAAATTCCTAGCGCTGCTCCGCTCTAGATACGCCCATCCTTCGTGCTTAGTTCCTCATCTGATAGAGAGGTGAGAGCTCACAACCGCTCAGCGCTCACTGACGGCTGCCATGTTCCCCTCTCCAATCTACGTTTAATGTTAGAATTCTTAAGAATTTGAGAAGACAAGTGTACGATATTAAACTACCTCCTAGACCCCTGCAATTTGAAGCACTTGGTGAATGGGAGCATATAGCCCATCAAAAAGAGAACCAGAAATAGCAGGGAAAGTACAACAATACCCTGAATAGATACGTGAAGGCCAGGTGGTATGCATAACAGAGGGCTTGGAGAAAAGATATAGCAGAAGAAACCAGAATGTCTCCTGTACTAGTTAAAGAGAAAGAGGGTGGAGGGAATTGAAAGGAAAAGCAAAAACATATTGAAGAGACAAGAACACTATCTCCAGCTGGAGACAGTGATAATGAATTTGATGATGAATTTTCGTCCAAATGAGAGTCAGCCCCTGAACCTAACAATCTTATATCTTGGAAAAATGCCTGATGCACCTGCTGTATCTATAGATCCAATCTCACACACACCTTTCACATCAATGGGAGGTAATGCTGAATTCTCAAATACTGCGAATCATAATGTTCACAATGCACCAGATGCGTTATCTTTTCCAGTAAATATAGGTCCTGTAGTCCCTCTTTATCAGTCTGGGAACGGGGGAAGCCAGGTACACACTTTAGCTGTCCCTACTAGGATTAATGGTCGAATATCTACTCCTGTTGACATGAGACTAAGACAGCCCACACAGACACTGTTGATTCCAAATATAGCTAGTGTTTCTAATGAAATGAACGCTGGCTTAGCTGTACATCCAGCACAACCTACTTCCTCTATAGGAAGGTTGAGACAAGGTCAATCTTTCGACATGGTGTTGTGGTAACTCCACGAGTAACACAGAGTGCACAGAAAACACTTTTCTTTTGGGAACGCCACATTATGATGTGTCCCTCTTACATTCTACACCCATTGCAGTAAAGGAAAATTGTCATGAGGATTTATTTCTGAATACACCAAAAGAACATACAGGTCCCACTTCTCAAGAATTTGATGATTGGTTTAGAGGTATTAACACACCTGTGACTGGAAAGGGTGCATGAAATAATGGAGCACATTCTTGGGAATGAAAAAGACTTGCTTTTTGGATCTAGCAAGACAAAAATTTGAATTGGAAGAAATGATCAGAGGGAAAATAAGCCCAGCCAGGGACAGTGTTAATCAGGACAATTAACTACAGGTAAATTTGTAAAGACATTACCAGACGTGCTAGAAGCACTCATGAGCAATTGTCTAAATTGGCTTAGAAATATAGGGTGGATGTACAAGAATCCAAGAGGATGCAGAAAACCTATAGAGTAGATTTCAGTGACAGATATATTGAAAGCATGACACCTACAGGAATGAGATTGCAGGTTAAGAAATTACTGGCTTTCCTTAGAAAATGAGGAGAGTTAGAAAAATGGGAAGGCCGGTGGGCTAAGAAGAAGGATACAAAGAGAGTCACAATGCAGGTGCTTCTAGCTATCTAGGACGATGATTTTGAGGAAGTAAGGATGCTCCCTACGGGAGAAGTGCCTGGAGGAGGATATTTGCAAGTTCCTTGGGCCAGCCAGACATACTGTCCTTAACTGATGATTTCCAAACATTGAGGGAAAACCCAGTTAAGAGGTACAAAGAAGTCAAAAAGGTTGTCAATCTTTCAAAGGTTTGGCTGAAGGATTTGGATACTTCTTTTGACATTGTGGTCCCAAGTAATTTATGGGCAGAATGTAAAGTTGTTGTTGATTGGTCTGACAAAGAACTAGTTAGGAATGCTTGTACTGGAACACCATCTCCTGAGGTAATAAAGAAATATAATCAAGCCATTACCTTTTTAAAGGAAAACATTTCCCCTAAAGAAATTGATTAGATGAAAATAGATCAGACCACTCAAGAATTGAAGGAAACAGTTCATGCCTATTATGAGAGATTATTGCAGGCCATCAAGAAGTACAGTGGAATGGAAGTGGGTCCGAAAAAGATGTGGGGCATTTTGTTTACCAATTTCTCTATGGATTGAGATCTGGGATTACCATTATGATTCAGCAGCATTTGATTTGTTGGCAAGGAAAGCCTGTGGAAGAAATCCTCGGATATGCAAAATATTGTGGGTGAAGCATAAGAGGCTTAATGAGAAGCTAATGGTTGCACAATGAAAGTTGTTAAGAAGAATCAGAATGTATCAGGTGTTGATCACATGCCTGTTGTGCAGGGAGGTTATCAGCAAAATCCTGCGATGCGAGGGTTAGGTGGAGTTCAGCAACAAGGTTTGCAGTCAAAAGGATAAGGTTGAGGCATTTCATATCTGCGGCAAGATAGGGCATTGGAAGCACGAATGTTGATGTAATCAAGTTAATCAGGGAAAGGAATCAGAATTTTGGATATGCACAATTACAATGGAATGGCATGACACAGACTCAACATGGTCGTAGACAAAGAACTCAAGTTCAGAATATACCATAAGCCCCAATGCCTCAAATGAATGGCCATGTTCAGAGATATAATTCAAACCAAGGGTCCAATGTGACCACAGAAAACACTGTGAATCAGAATCTGTTCCAACAATATGCTCTGATTTAGAAAGATGATGCAGACTCAGACCTGTCCCAATGACCGTGCCTGAGGGGGGGGGGGAATGCATGCTTTGGGCATTCAGAGTGGTAGACTAGAGCAGTATTTATGTGGCTGGTAAAGTGAATGGGGTGCCCATCTAATTTCTTGTTAACATTGGTACTACCTGTTCTACTGTGAGAATAGCAGATGTTCCAAACCTACTCCTCTCTGGAGAAAGAATCCAAGTCATGGGAGTTGCAAACAAATAAATGTCAAATCCAGTTATGAAACCTTTACATGTGCAGATAGGTTCCTTTGTGGACCTACACAAATTTGTTGTGTGTGTTTCAAGTCCAGTTAATCTATTGGGACGAGATTTGCTTGCAAACTCAACTGTTCAATTTATTGCACTCCAAAGGAAATTGAGTTTCATTCCAATGATGAGGATGTTGTTTTTAAATTGGCAAAGCAGAATTAAGAACCTGAAAGATTATTCCCCGTGTTACCTCAAGATCATTTACCTCTGGACGCAAGAGGTACTGGATCACCAGAAGTCTAGGATTTTACAGGAAAAGATATTGGCCTGATGAAAGGTGTTGCTCCAGTGAAAATCACTGTGAAGCCCAATGCATAATTTCCAAAAATCCTCAATATAATTTAATCCAGAAAATATTGCAGGGATTACTCCTTTGATTAGTTTGATGATTGAGCAAGGAATCCTGAAAGAATTTTTTTCAGAAACTGAACGGTAAATACCCGATTATTTACGATTTGCACCAGATGGTTCAGATTGTGGTTTCATGTTGTCCTGTGGTACCAAATCTAGTTGTAATATTATTCCAGATTCCATGTGAAGCTGAATGGTTCTCTGTTATTGATTTGTGATAAGCTTTCTTCTCTATCCCATTGCACGAGGATAGTCAATATCTTTTTTGCTTTCCGGTTCGGCAGTCGTGTTTTGGCATGGTGCCGAGTCCCACAAGAGTATACGGAAAGTTCTTCAATATTCAGCAAATATTGAAGAACAATCTAGAGTCCTTGAAGATGCCAAAACATTCTGTTCTTGTCCAATACATTGATGACCTGTTGGTAACATCAAGTACACAGGAAGCCTGCATATGTGATACCATTGTTTTACTGAACCGTTTAGCTGAGAATGGACATAAAGCGTCCCCATTCAAATTGCAATTTGGCAAAAGAAACATTTTATATCTTGGACATCATATTGAGAAAGGAACAAGAACGGTGTCTCAGGACAGAATTACATTGATTTTAAATGTGAGACCACCCACTACACAAAAGGAAGTCTGCATGTTTCTAGGAATGGTTGGGTCAATGGATTCCTAATTTTTCTTTGACAGTCAAGCCTCTTCAGAGGCTGACACACAAAGATGTGTATGATCCGGTGCATTGGGATGATGAATGCATGCACTCTTTTACTGAAGTACGAGAGAATCTTTGTCGAGCTCCAGCTTTGAGAATGCCCGACTATAAGAGTTTTACTATGTTCTGCAGTGAGCATGAAGGTTGCGCAATATCCATGCTGGCCCAAAAGCATGGCACTGCGCATAGACCTGTGGCGTATTTTTCATCTACTCTCGATCCCGCCGGTGCCGCATTGCTTGGATGTCTGAAAGCCATTGCAGCAACGTGTGTGAGTTTGGAACAGAGTGAGAGCATTGTTATGGGACATCCATTGAAAGTACATGTGTCACACTCAGTGGAGGTGTTGATTACTTGTACTCAAATGCAACATCTTACCAGTAGCGCCTCACAAAATATGAGCAAATCATCTTGGGAACTGAGAATGGTACGTTGATGAGGTGCACAAGTTTGGATTTTGGAACTTTAATGAACCTTCCTGGAAATGAGATTGTGATTGATGAAGCTTATCATGGTTGTCTGGACGTGACTGAGCAGTGCACAAGCCCTGCATGGATATACTTGATACCTCTTTAACTGAATCAGTTCATGTGCTATTTGTTGATAGATTATGTTTACGAGATATGGAAGAAAATATGAAAGCTGCATATGCCTTTTGTACTGTTGTGGGTGTGGTTGAAGCTTCATGCTTGCAAGAAGTGTGTTCTGCCCAAGGGGCTGAATTGGTTGCCTTGGCACAGACATGTAATATCTCTGACCAAATACCAGTCACCATCTTCACCGATAGTTAGAATGAATTTGGCATTGTACATGACTTTGGGCAATTGTGGTTTAGTTCCACTTTCTGGAACGGAGAAAATGTGTGGAACGTGTCACTGCAATTACCTGCTCGAATTGCAGCGGAGAAGTGTGTTGCCCATTGGCAGGGCAATGATTATGTTATGGTCAGCAGCCGCTATGCGGATGAGACTGCACACTATAGCGCTCTAAATTCTTACACCTTCAATGGAGATCCCATGGGAGAAAACTCTGATATCACAGATTGTAGACTGTAGTTCTTCACTGTAGATACCTGGGAGGAGGTAAAAGCATTCCAAAATTAAATGCTAGAATTGGAGAGACAGGCATGGATTAGAGCAGGTTGCACTCGGAGACAGGAAGATGAGGTGTGGGTATACACAGATGGATGACCCATGTTGCCTGATTGTTTGCTGCCTCCTGTGGCGCGTTATTATCATGGTCCTGCACACATCAGGAGAGATGCTATGATGCGTCTTTTTCTCCAAACATGGTTTAGCCCTAAGTCCAGGTCAGTTACAGGGACTTTGTGTCATCAGGGTCTGGTGTGTCAATCACAAAATGCTGGTAAAAGGACTCCAGTAACAATGAGTCACTTAGGGAGGTCAGAAGGTTCTTTTAAGCAAATGCAGTTACACTTTATTGAGATACCCATGTGCAATGGTTTGAAATATGTACTAGTGATTGTTTGTATTTTCTTATGGTGGGTCACCCTATAAGATGAAATGACAGTTTAACTGTAGCAGCGCTTTTGTTCAGGGAGCTGATACCGCAATTCAGATTCCTGATTCCTTTGGAGTCAGACTGAGGTACTCATTTTAACAACAAGGTCTTAAAGATGTTATGTGCAGCATAACAAATTGACCAAAAGCTCCATTGTGCTTACCGTCCAGAGTCTTCTGGAATAGTGGAGCAAGAGAATGGGCCACTGAAGTCCAGGCTGGCAAACGTGTCTGCTTCAACTTCTCTAAAATGTATGTGTGCATGTGTAACTGCTGTATTTTCTATAATACTTGTAGTGATTATTTAGTTCTGAATCTGCTACATCATGTGTACACAACAAGAGCTAAACCTACGTCTGTGCCTAACTCACTTTCAACAAATAACAACAAAGCCTTTCAGATGACAAATTATTACATGGAGACTTTTCCACTGTTGATTTGTACGATTATGTAGAGACTATGGATGCTTGTTATTATTATGTATGCATGAAGCTGCCTACATCAGTATCTGAAGGTGTGACTTCTCACCACCTTACTGTGACATATGGAAATTCTTATAGTGTATTAACAAGTTTATTTTATAGCAAAAGCCAATTTCAGTATTATTAATCTAATTATGATTTAATCTTTTCTGAGATACCTGGGGAAAATATTTAAATCCTGTACCTGATACTAAAACAGTAGAAATGATGGGAGAAAATGTCAAGCCTACACAAAGTTTACACACAGCTTATGCACATGGACATAATCTAATCTGTGTTTTACACTAAGTGGCCTATTCCGATGTCGGACGGACTTAGGTCAGGAGCTATAACCGACCAACCTTCTGTCATTGGTTACAGCCCTGCTAGTACGATGCGACAAACAGGGTTCGGTCGCATTCGTATACCTTACAATGCAAGCATGCTTTCCGACCGGAAAGCATGCTTGCAATGTAGAAAGCAGGGGTGCAGTTCATCCCTGCACCCTGTGGCCGGCACCCCAAGGTGCCTGCCACCGGGTGCAGGGATCAAAGGAAGGGCCGCCATCCAGTGGCCTCACACCCATGGGGGCCCTGCTGGGGGCCCCCAGAGACAGCTTCCGACTGCCTTTTCGTGCCGGAAAGACCGGCACAAAAGGGCAGTGAAAAGCTGCCATCGTACTTCCTCGGTCGCACAGAGGCAAACGGGGAAGTACTGGAGGATTTCCGGACTGCGAACAGGCTCTCCAAGCCTGTCGTCCGCAATCCGGAAATCTGAGTTGGATTCCTTCCCGACCGAGCCCATCGGAATGGCTCGGTCGGGAAGGAATCCGGCCAGCACTGACAGATTCGGTCGGAAGGGCCCTGAACATGGTTCGGAGCCCTTCAGGCCGAAATCGGAATCGGCCCCATAGTAGAGAAGGCATTTGTAGAATTAGTAAAAGATAGACAAAGAGATATCATGCACAAAGCTGCAAATCATTCCAGAATTACATCTTGGGCACTTAAAGAACCAGCATTTAAAGCAATGGGAAACAAAGCTACTGTCGCTTTAGACTGGCAGCATAAAAGAAAGCTATGTATATTGTGACGTAAAACTGAAGTCAGTCTTGATTTTGTTGGTCCCAGCGAATGTGACCATACCTTCCAAGTGTTAGGAAATTGGGGATTGTTTCTGGGAGGTATAGTTCTTGTGTTTCCTGCAATTTATGACTATTACGGCTGCCTAAAAAAAATTGTATGGATCCTGTTAATTGGGAATAGTGTTTCCGAAACAATATCATGTTGGTCAATCTGATGAAACTAAAGAAGTAAGACACTAAAAACTTAAAAGAGGTGCAAGTATTAGTGAAATAGTGGGAGATGTTTTTGGAGCCATAATACCATCTGTTGGAATGATTTCTATTCTCCAAAAATACACACGCATTCTAGAGCAGTAGATAAGCTGTCACTGACACCGCTTGTGGATTCTTAGCAATAGACACTGAAATGATTGCTATGAGATCCATGATTCTTCAAAACCGTCTTACTGTAGACGTCTTTCTCGCAAAGCAAGGCAGAATCTTCTGGATATTAAAAGTGCAGCATTGTTGCACTTACATTCCAGTCAAAAGCAAAGATCTAAAAGGGTACATTACAAACATTACACACCTTGAAAAGGACTTGAAAGATTTATAGGTTGATGGTGCCTCGGATCAATTGGATCAATTGGGAAAGGAATTTCCTCTTTAGGTAGATGGTTTACAGACCTAGGAAGTGGGTTGATGGGAAGAATCCTGAAGCCCATATTAGTCATTGTTAGCTGTGTGTTTATCATGATTATCATCTGAAAGAGAGGCACAAAAAGGAAAAGAGCTCAAATAGAATTAGAGGATAGACAAAGGATAGACAAAGTGGATACTATAATGAGATAAAATATCTAGAGGAGTCTAGACTAAAAATTATCAAGTCTACAGAACTGTAATGTGTGAAATTAGATAAGATAATGATGTGATGGCTTAATTCGCCATCAAGGGGGGACCGATACAGCTGATAAGCAGCTGAATCCTACATCTCTAAAAGACAATTATGAGATATTTGAGTAAAAGATGAGAGTACATACAATGATCACACATTAAAAGAGACGTGAAAAATTATATGTGTGAGGATTTAGTTACTGCATCGTAAAAGAATGCAGATAAATTGTAGGATATATGAAAATATAAACTAAATAATACTGTTTGGATTTTCTTAATTAGCCTTAGTTGTTAATTCAACGTTTATGAATAAGATTAAGTGATATGCTCACAATTAGCTTCATTTAATTATTAGTGTGTGAAAAGAATTAAGGAGATTTAGCATAATTTAGTCATTATTTTACATGAGAGATTGAAGGGTTCATTCTGAATTTCATCATTTGCATGTGTGAAATTATAAACTAAAGTTGTAAGAGAAAACTGGTGCTGCATAGTTACATTTAGTGTGACTGTTTTGAAACCTTTAGCTTATGATCGTCATATATGTACTAATGTAAACCATTTGAAACTGTATTAATATTGTATAATTTTAAATAATTTTACACACTGATACTTTGAAAATTCAGTAATGTGCCATAGTTATACGTGACTTTTACAATGCAACTAATAACATATTCTGAATGTGTATAGGTTTAAATGATTCTAGAATATTGATTTTCTCTTATGTAATATATATTTTCATTACTTTCTATTCTACATATTTTCAAACAATTTCATTATAGGCCTGCATTTTCCTATTCTGCTTTATCCTACGCTCGTGGTAAGTTTCTTTAAACTTACAATGTGAAACAAAACTATCCTACTGAAAGAGTTCTCACTTGCTGACAAGGACCATCTGCAACAAAAGTTGCTACTTTGAGAACATCTGCTATGGGAATCTGTCCTTTTGCATTCACTTATATGCCTCCTGCTAAAGGATCATTATTTGGAGGGTTTACATAAACCGGATGATCTGACAAAGTATCTGTCTTCTACCACCTCTTCCTATAACATGTTCTTCCTGTATGCCATATGACAATCATCCTACACAAACTCACCAATGGACTGAGTGGTCTGACATGATGAGGTGTCACCACTGGAACTAGAGGATTATTATATACATTGATCTGAAGGAGGTGGCAGACACTCATACATTTTGTTCTCTCCTATGCTGTCAGACTGAGAGAATTTGGGGGAACGTTTTTCCTTTCCTAATTTGAGCCAGACTTGATCCCAGAGACTGGCTTTGGGAACTTTGTGGACTCTGCGCTTCCATTTGAACTGACGCATATGCTGTGTGTGCCATTTGTGGACTCTTTCCTTGATGGAACACTGCCCATGAGCTGTCATGGCTCATACTCTTGCTGAACTTTCCAAACTCCTTTTCCCTTATGGAAAGCTTAGATTAATCAAATTGTCCAGCAATCCTTAAATATTAAATGCTTATTAATCAGGCACATCTTTTGAATATCTTTGATATAATATACTGTCAACTAAATCAGAGTCTGTGTTTATCATGACTTGCCTCCTTTAGCCCGATAATATTGAAAAGCTCCTACTACGTACAGAATTATCCCTGCATATAGGCCTTCAGGGAGAGGCAGTCCCTGCCGAAACTCTACTATGCACAGCCTTCGCCCAGTTCAGAGTTGTTTACAGAGAGGGCAGTATCTCATCAAATACTATTAAGCATAGCTGTCGACCTTTACAGAAGTCTTTACAATGAGACCAGCCCCTCACCAAACCCTACTATGTACAGCTTTCGCACTGTTCAGAAGTGTTAATGGAGAGGCCAGTCCCAGACCCTACTATGCACAGCATTCACCATGTAGAGATGTCTTTGTTGAGAGGGCAGTCCCTCCTTAAGCCCTTCTGCGCACAGCCTTCTCCCTGTACAGTGGTCTTTGCGAAGAGGCCAGTTCCTGACTAAATCCTACTACCCCCAACCTTCTCCCTGTAAGAGGTACTTGCAGAGAGGCCTGTCCCTCACCAAACACTAATACGCAGAGCCTTCACTCTGTACAGAGCTCTTTACGTAAAGCCCAATCCCTCACCACACCAAATACCCATTACATGGCAAGTTCCTACTGTACAAAGAATTTACACCGTACAGAGCTCTTCGTGCAGAGCCTAATGTCTTGCCACACATATGTCCCATTATGTGATGTAAAGTAATGGAAGACAGCATATTCCACTGCATTATTGTTGTAACCTACGCATGTTTAATAAAGTGGTACAATCCATCCCCCCCCCCTTCCTGCCCCAGCCACTTGGTATCTTCCCCCTAGTCATCCCTGGAATGTGACATTTTCCTGTCAGTGTGGAGAGCAGGGTGACAACAATAAAGACGAGTTAACTTACCATCGGTTGGGGGCGCTAGAGGGCGCGCAAGCGGAATGGCTGCCTAGGTTGGTAGCTCCCGTGCCTCGACGAGTGATCCTGCATATATCCTGCGCCACAAGGTGTTGTTCCAAACCCAGAAACCAGCAAAAGGTGCAGGACGGCGACCTTTACACTCGACCCGAGTTTGACGCTGCTGCGACCCGTGGAACTGGAGATATCGCCGCATCTATCAGCACCGGCGATTGCCTGGTCCCTGAGGGCGCCCGGACCCGGCTGCTGTGCACTACGGCACACCGCGGCTGACCACGAGGAGCTGGGCCGCGTCCTCCGTCGTCCGCCCGGAGCTGTGATTGTGCCTGGAGGGAGAGCCGGCGGTTGGGGACAAGGTACGGAGGTCTCTTCAATCCGCACCCTTCTGCCGTCAGGGACTGCTGCCGACCGGCGCCTGGACTGCGGGTAAGCCGGCTCTCCCGCCGAGGCCGGGTTGTGCGTTGCAGCGCTCCTCGCGTGTCTGGGGGGACGGACGGAGTTCTGGGCCACACAACGGGGGAGCGGTAGCCGCACTGAGCCTTGACGCGGCGGTGAGACTCCTCACCCTTGCTCCCCGGGCAGAAGGAACCGCGAAGCCCAGATTGACCGGGAGACGCCCGGATTTCACCGGCTGCAACCGCTGTCATATGCGACCACTGATTCGCCTCCTAGCTGCATGGAGGTTTGAGCCAGCTCCCTCGTGGCTGCAGTTTACTGGGCACTCTGACCCCCACTGATCGCTGCACCCCACCATTGCAGAGAGGACACTGGGGGACCGAAGAAGGGCTGGAACACTGCGCCCTTCCCCCGACATCGGCTGCAATCTCTCCTTGAGGATCCTTCATAACTCTCAGTGTCTGGCAGGACTACCGGCTGACTATCTACCTACCGGCCTATACATACTGCTCTTATACCCTACTGAAGGCGATAACATCAACTGGACACCACGCCCATCATGGGGCGCCCGGATAACCGCCAAGCAAAATTGAGTTTTGACGGCGCCAAAAAAGGCGCCAAATCAGTGCCCACCGGTCCCGGTCCTAGCGGAGCCCCTTCGAGGGCTGTTACACCCCCGTCAACTGACTTGGACCTTCACAGCCTATTTCAGGAGATGCGGCAAGGATTCGCTACTGTGGTTGAAAAGGTGGACGGGGTCACTGCGCGACTGGACGCGCTGGTCCACAAGGTGGATCGCCATGAGGAGCGACTGACGACCGTGGAACAACGTGTCTCTGATGGTGCGGATGTTTCCGCGACGCACACGACGCAACTAGCCCGGATGGACAATCTGCTTCGCATTATAGCGGCTAAAAATGAGGACTTAGAAGCACGCAGCCGCCGGAGCAACATACGCATCACGAATGTGCCGGAATCCACAGATACGGGCAGAATGGAGCTATACGTCGAGAAGATGCTTAAGGGATCAATCGGTGACGAAGCTTTTTCACCCCAATTCATTGTTGAACGAGCGCACCGGTCTTTAGCGCCTATGCCAAAACCTGGCCTGCCACCCCGGCCCATCATAGCTAAACTGCTGAACTATCGAGACCGGGACACTGCATTGAGAGCAGCCCGCACTCAGCGCTCGCTGAATTACAATGGCATTGCGTTTTCCATATATCCGGACTTTACCCCGATGGTGCAGGAGGAACGCCGCAAATTTCTCCCAGTGAAAAAGAAGTTGCGTGAGGCACAGGTAGATTATGCCCTCCTGTATCCTGCAAAGCTACGGATCACGCATCAGGGCACACAGCGCTTCTTCACGAATCCGCAGAAGGCTGAAGACTTCTTAAAATCGCTCAGGAGATCACGCAGAGAAGAACGAGAAATTGAGGCGGAGGTATCTGACGAGGACTTGCCGCCGGCACAGAATGCTCCTTGAATACCTGTGCGGACTATGTTGGTTCTTTTCTCTCCACATACTGCGTGACGCCCATCCTCCTACCTGCGGACGCTGCGCTGAATACCTGCTTCGAACCTGCGAGGATGTAACACACCTGTGGTAATGTACATCGAGGCCCACTCTCTAGGCCCTATGCTCCGCCGAGGGTGGTACAGATGGGAGCTGTGGGCCGAGAGGGTGCTGTGCACGCTCTATGCCTAACCCCTACAGGGTGTTCCCCCTGAGACTGCTACTGTTTTTATTGTTGTTGTTGCAGAAACTGGGAGGGGATGGATGGGGGGGGGAGGGTGGGGGGGGTTCATCGGCTACCGGCATGATTGGGATGCTGGGGTGGGAGGGGGGGTTGGTAGTTTTAAGATGAGGCAACTATCACCGGGACTGGGTATGCAGATTGTGTGCCAAATTGTATTTCTAACTTGGTGGAATGCTTTTGAACTACACCTATTGCATTGGTTGGTACTATCGTTTTTGCTATTGAACTACTTATGGCTACTCTAAATGTTAACTCTCAATTGACGGCTATGTCTTGGAATGTTCGTGGTCTAAATAATGCCAAGAAGTGTCGTAGTGTACTAGCCTATCTGGATAGACATCATGTGCAGGTTGCCATGATACAGGAAACCCACTTGCCACCACGTACTAACCCTACTTTTGCGAATAGATGGGCTGGAGACCGAGTTTTCTCCTCGTACTCCACATATGCGAGAGGGGTAGCTATTATTGTAGCCCGCAATGTTCCGTTTTATAAATGTGGGGATCTGATGGATGGGGAGGGGCGGTATGCATTAATGTGGGGCAGGCTGGGGAGGGATACTGTCACGTTTGCTGTTGCATATGCACCGAATACGGATGATCCTACCTTCTTCTCTGCGCTCTGGGGCAAGATCATGGCTGTGGGATCACGTCACGTCATCTGGGGAGGTGATTTCAACCTGGCGATAGTGCCTCACCTAGATAGGGCGGATGGACTATGCACTTACAAACCTAGAGCACGCGAGGCGCTGGAGGGGGTGCTTACAGAGGGCGAGCTGCTTGATGCTTGGAGACACTTGCACCCATTCAAGAGGGAAGGCACGCACTTCACGTCTCACACGGGAACATGGGCACGCCTGGATTATATTCTTGTCACCAAAGAGATAGCATCAACACTAACAGGGGGGAGGCATTTACCCAGGACATACTCTGACCACAGTCCTGTCATGCTTCAACTCCACATGCCGGGATGGGATAACCCTAGACCACACTGGAGACTTCGCCCTAACATACTGCTTGACACTGTCTTCCGGACTGAACTAGCTGAAGAGATAGCCGCTTTTTTCCCTAGAAATAGGGGCTCAGTGGATTCGGTGGAACATATATGGGAGGCCTTTAAGGTCACCGTTAGGGGATACTGTATCTCTAAGAGTTGCGGAGTCTTGCGCGACATACTCCGCACCATTGGCACATTGGAGAGAGAGCTGAAGGACCTGGAATGCCGGATGGTGGAGGACACTAACCCTACACTGCATGCACTTTTCAGGGAGACACTTTCTCGGTATGAGGAGGAGGTCTCCAGGGAAACCAATTTTCGCGGTAAACACTGGCAGGCCAGGAAGTACTGCGAAGGGGATCGTCCTGGGAAGGTACTTGCGATGCTCACTCAGGCTCCTAAGGGTCGCAATATTATTATCGAACTCGAGGATGCATCCGGCGCCACCATTAGAGACTCGGATGAAATCCTTAACACGTTCACTGCACACTATCACGCATTATACACCTCTATCTCGAGCTCCGAAGCGTCCTATACCAATTATTTAAAAGATGTTGCGCTCTGCTGGCTAAGCGATGGAGATAGAGCATTCCTGGCGGCACCTTTCGAAATTGACGAGATCCGTGATGCCATTATGTCCCTTCAGAATGGTAAAGCCCCTGGGCTGGATGGCATCCCTGCCGAGTTTTACAAAGCCTATATTGATATAATGGCTCCAGTGTTACGTGAGGTATACTCGGAGTCCCTTAGTGATGGCATTCTTCCTAGCTCCATGCGTGAAGTGGTTATCACTTCTCTTCTGAAACCCGGTAAGGACCCCTGCTCCTGCGACTCTTATCGCCCCCTTTCTCTCCTGAACTGTGATGTAAAAATTCTTGCTAAGGTTCTAGCTACCCGGTTGTCCTTACTGATGACTCGAATCGTATTACCGGACCAATCTGGCTTCGTGGCTGGCCGGTCTACTTCACACAATCTTCGTACCCTGTTCTCTCTCCTGCGCACGGTTCACCCTGACATACCTATCGCAGCCGTCTTCCTGGATGCGACTAAAGCTTTCGATTCTGTCGAATGGTCCTACTTATTTTCGGTGTTGGCTAGTATGGGATTTCCGCCTTTGTTTCTATCTTGGGTTCGTCTGCTTTATACTCATCCCACGGCGAGAATATTGATCAACGGTCGCCTATCGAAACCTATTGACATCACCAGAGGCACGCGCCAGGGCTGTCCACTTTCTCCCTTACTATTTGCCATAGCGGTTGAGCCTCTTGCCTGTCGCTTGCGTCAACTACATCGAGACGGTGCGATACAGTGCCTACAGCGACAAATCGGCGTATCCCTTTATGCTGACGACATTACCATATATGTTAAACACCCCGAGATACACCTGAATCCCTTGCTCAGGGAATTCATCATGTTTGGCGGGATGTCAGGGGTGCACATTAACTGGTCTAAATCCCAACTCTTCCCCTTGACGGCTGCGGTGGAGGACTTTCCTCTTGACTACCCATTGGAGTGGTGCCGGACGGATCTCAGATACCTGGGAATCCGTATATCCCGGGATAGGGAGGAGACGTTGCGATCTAATTATGGAGTAGCTATCACCAAGCTAACCTCCACTGTGGATCGTTGGATCACCCTGCCGCTCTCCATGGCTGGCAGAGCATCCCTTATCAAAATGGTTATTCTCCCCCGGTTTCTCTACCTCTTCCTTAACATTCCCTACTACCCGGGTGCCTTTTTCTTTAAGACACTGAAAATGGAGGTGTGTAGGCTTTTCTGGGGAGGCAAGCACCCCCGGCTTAAATGGTCCACGCTTACTCTACCCTATGATACAGGGGGCTTTGACATTCCTGATTTTCTGGAGTATTATCTATGTGCGCAGGCGCACTACGCTTACCACTGGATGGCTCCCACGCCATTTATGCCACATATAGCGGTAGAAGACTGGATAGTACACCCCCTTCCACTAAGTGGACTACTCCATTGTCCGGAATCATCCATCACCACGCCGAACACCTCAGTATCATGCACAATGGATGCATGGCGCCGGATAGCGAAACGCCTGTCCTGCCCCCTACCCTACTCGCCGAAACTGCCGCTTACTTATCACCCTAATCTCACCCTACTGTGGGAACGGGGTTTTCGTAACCTCTGTGCAAAGGTCAATGTCTCCTGCTGGGGCGACTTATTTACTGACGGGAGCTTCAAGACGGCAGACCTTTTCTTCGCGGCACATGCCCGCACTCCCTTAGACTTGTTTTATTATGTGCGACTACGTGCGGGGTTGAGGGACATCTTACCTTCTTTCCCTAATGAACCAGAGGCTCTACCTCCCCTTCATTTCTTGCTATGTTCCCAAAACGGGACACATTTGGTCTCTGGCCTCTATCGCCAACTTAGGAGCGCGGCCACGATGCCGGACTCTAGTGCACGGACGCGCTGGTCCGCTGAGCTGGCCGCTGACATCACGGACGACCAATGGTTATACTGTTGTGCGCTCACCTCCCGCATATCTGCCAGCAGCAGATTGAAAATCATACATTACAAATTCCTACAGCGGATGTACTACACGCCAGTAAAAAAGCATAGATTTGGTCTGGCAGAGGATGATCGCTGCACGCGTTGTCATGCTGCTCATGCGGATATGTTGCATCTTGCCTGGGAGTGCCCTCAGGTGTCACTATACTGGCAGCAGGTGTTGGGTGCCCTCGAGGACATGACTGGTAACAGGGTGCCCATGGACCCATTGGTGACCATTCTCGGATATACGCCACAGGTCCCTAGTACATGCCGAAAATTCATTGACACTGCACTGCTACTGGCCAAACGGCGCGTGGCCTGTCGGTGGGGCCGGGGCAGGGCGCCCAAGTTCAAGGAATGGCTGGCGGATCTGACCCATTGTCAAGACCAATACACCACGTTTACTGAGCTGTTACCTATATCCAGCCGACCTAAAGATATATGGGGTCCACTGGTGACATATCTTCTAACACGATCCACTGAGAGTAGTGCCTCTGACGATGCCCCTGGAGTCGACCGATGATGTGTCCTCCGGCCCTCACGTCGACCACTGATCCTGACCCCCTACATACTACTCATGTTGGGCAATGTTAACCGGGACCTACTATCTTCGTGTTGGGATACACTGTTTGACATTTGGTACACCACTTGACCCTGGGTGCTGGATCCCCTCTTCCTGCGGGTGGCTGTCCCCCTTTTTCCCTTTCACCGCCGGCCGGGCCGCCCTCCCTCTGACATCTTAACAGACACACCCACACAACTTTACCCTTCTGTACCACATTTACATTCCACGTCACTGCGCTTATCGCTATTGGTGGCTTCATTGGCTCGAGAATTGACTGTGCCACAATGCTGCTTTTCTGTCATGAGAGTTTCTGCCTTTTGCTGATGCTTTATTGCTTTCATACCCACAGACTTCCGTAGATGACTGAATTGCCTCTGAGTTTCTTAATGGTTGGGGAGTTCTATTTGTTTTTTCAATGTTACGATACTGACTGTTGCTTCTGAAACCACTGTTCTACTGCGGCCCATCCTTCAAGTGCCGAACAACACTGACTATGCTGTGCTCCTTGTTCATACATACGCTACGCCTCCGGGCCTCAGGGATGCCGGCTACAAGGCTGTGTATTAACTCGTAGTCTACGCTGCCGGCCTCCGGGTTGTAGGCACGAACAGCTGTGTACTCTTTACCATCATGCCCAATAAAGCAGTGTTGAACTCAAAAAAAAAAAATAAATAAAATAAAAAATAACTTACCATCGGTTCACGAGTCATCTTTACAACACTGGCGACTAGGCGAAGAACCCGGCGCAGGGGGCCTTGTTGTCACCTCCCCTTTCTGTGCTCTCTCCAACCTGTGCTTGAACTGTGAAAATCGTGCTGCGTGCTTATGAGGTGAAAAGTACGAAAGTGGAACCTCTGCTCGACGGACTTCACCCTAAAGACTCTAGCTGGTCTGTTATCATCGCATCCATGTCGAGCTGAGGAAGATTTATTTCTATATAGCTATTATTCCTGAGTACTGGTACCAGTGTGAGAGTCGTAATTTTGTGCAGCTATCTCCGAGGTGCTCCGTGATGAAGGTGAAGCTGGAGTACTTGATGAAGAGGAGTAGTTCGTGACGTGAAAGTGGATAGAGGAAGTTTGGTGAGCAGTGCCAAGTTAGTGGAAGGTGAAGTTTAGAGGGCATAATAATATATCAACTTTCGTCAGGCTGTGGGAGCACAAGGGCAGTCTTCCATCGTGATCGTATGAAACAGGAAGGGAAGAGTAATCACACCTGTGGAATTTCCCTGCCTGTGCTGTACCGTTTCTCTACGTTGGGTGACCCTGGGTCGAGTCTCGGATGGTCGAATACCAGGTGGTGGGTCCATCAGCACTGCATGCACGTGAAGGATAGCGTGGTGGGTGTAGCCTAGCCCTCATCTTAAGCGGCTGGTGTTTTGGTGAGCTTGTGCCAGCTGTGCTTGATGAAGGAGCACCTCTCCCTTGGTGCCGGGAGTCCGGTGGAAAACGAGTAAGCTGAGGTGATCGCCCCGCGCTGCAGGTTTAGCCGTGAGCGGGAGGCGGCGTCTTGTTTCCTGGCCCAAAGTGCCGTATGCCAGTTCCTCGTTCACCCTGTACCCTGTCAAGTCAGTGCCTTCACGAGCCAGCCGCCATTCCATTCAGGGCGCCGTTTCCGTATGTCAGGGATTCCTGTCAGTTTCTCCACAGAGCGCCCTAGTCAGTGCTGCGGCGCGCACTATACGTCAGAAGACTTGTGACGGAGCGTTTTCAGTCAGTCTTCTCAGAGCGCCCTCGTCAGTGCACCAGATCACGCGGTTGATCCTCAAGGGGGCAGTGCAGTAATCTTCAAGAAGTTGTCAGGACAACGCTACAGTGCATTCCTCTAAAAGTTCACGGCGCTCAGCTGCCTCAGCACCTTTTCTATTTCCTGGGCCCTGACTAAGGAAACTGTGCATCGCGAGTGACTCTTCCAGTATTCGGCATTGGGAACTGTTGCTTCACTCGTGATCCATTGGGGAAGATTCATACATCCAGACTAGACGTCGATTGAACAAAGGTACTCTATTACTGGGGGTCAAAGGATTACGGCCACCGTCAAGACTCAAAGTAAAGTACTTTTGTTCAAGTAATTTCCGTCAGGTACCCAGTGAACTGTTCTGCATATGGAAATTTTATTTGAACTCCTTTCAAGCAAATAGATGGAATTGTAAAGAGTGAATTTCATTTCTTCGCATGAGTTGCTGTGTACCTTTCAGGAGAAACCCACAGCAAGAGTCTTGGTATTATCTTGTGTGACTAATCACTAGTGTTTTCCACAATAGGTATAATTCAAGGGTTTTAGTAGCTCTAACCTACCATTTCCTGAAGCGCATTGGCTACCCGTCCATGCAGTGTAATACTTGGGGGATAAAGGGTACTTCCGTAAATTCTATAGTGCACTGTGCAATGTTCTAACAGTGTATACATGGTACATGCGTGATAGGTGTGAGACTGTCCATTTGCACTACAGTCATATCAGAGTTATATGTACTGTTTCCTGTCTACAGTGGGGGGTACAGAGGTAGCAGATAAAATCAGTTCATGTATGGGTTTAGGGGGTGAACATTGTGATGGTGACAACGTGCGCTAGTAACCCAGTTCAATTAAATGTTGATTTTTGTGAATTTCCCCGAAGCAGTGTAGGCATTGGGGAATCTCTCCATACAGCTTCCGGGTACTGTGTAAGGACATCTGTAGTTTTCCTAGCTTAAGGTATGAGTAGTAATTTTTGCTCAGTGTCCTAGGTCATAAGCTGTATTCCCTTACCTTTAGTATTGTTCATTCACCTTGTCCCAGGAAGCTCACTTACCACTTCTTGGTGACGATCTTTTCCTCTACATAACTTATTCCCTGTCTCCTGCAAGTAATTATTTCTATATCTGAGTATCCCTAAGGACCTAGAAAGGTTTCCCCTTCACTTCTTCCTAGTGCATTGGTGCTTCTAGCTGCAACCTTTCACATGGCGGCTTCATCTATGAATCCCCCTCCCTCCTTCCTAAATGACATCGGCGATCCAGACATACACTGGAAGGATTGGATCAACTTGTTTGACTCATATCTAATAGCCATTGGGGGGGGAAAAATTCTCAGCTGTGCGGAAGCAACATGTCTTGCTTCATAATCTAGGGGTGCAAGGGAGGAAAATATATGACACTCTCCCAGACCCAGCATTGGAAGACGACGAGTTAGATTCAGATGTTTTCAAAATTACAATGATTAAACTAGAGACTCATTTTGGGGACAAGGTTAACGTTGTGCTTGAGCGTCATAAGTTCTTTTCACGAGTGCAGGCAAAGAGTGAATCCATAACTAATTACATTGCCGCTCTCCGAGGTCTCACACAGCTGTGTGAGTTTGGGGAGTTGAACGATTCCCTCATTAGGGATCAGTTGGTGCGGTGCACCCACAATCCTAAGATAAAAGAAAAACTTCTGGCAAAGAATCCCTCGTTGAGGGAAGCGGTGGCCATCGCCCACTCCATTGAGCACACCGCAAAGTGCACCCAGGAGATGGACCAACCTAAAGAATCCATGGGTTGTGTGCATAAAATCAAAGGGATGGTGTTGGAAGAGAAAAGAGAAGGAGAAGGTTACAAGATCAAATCTAAAGAGGTAAAGAGTGATAAGCCCTTTAGTGTCACAGAAAGGTTAAAATGCTTCAGGTGTGGAAGCAACAATCATCTGGCTAATAGTGTACATTGTACTGCACGAAATTCCATATGTATGAAGTGTAACAGAAGGGGCCACTTCGCAAGGGTGTGTAAGGAAGGGGAGAGGAGTCAAGTAAGTGTGGTACACAACGAAGAGGTACAGGATCCTAACTACGTGTTCTAATATTTTTTTTTACCTGTTCTAGGGTGAGGTACATTGCATACAGATTGTAATGGAGGTGGGGAGGTCCTTGTCTTGTGGACCATGGTAATTACCCTCCATTGCCTTTCCAACCGCCCCTCGAGGTGCTGTGTTTTAGGTTCCTTTTCCCTGTGTTACTGTTATTAAGTGCCAGCATTTTCCCCCTGCCTTTCCTTTTCCCTTCCCCTCCTTTCCATCCCTCTTCTCCTTTTGGTCCAAGGGAGATGTGTTGTAACTTATGCTGGGATTGTAAATGCTTTGTTGGTTCAAAGGGAGATGTGTTGTAACCTACGCATGTTTAATAAAGTGGTACAATCCATCCCCCCCCTTCCTGCCCCAGCCACTTGGTATCTTCCCCCTAGTCATCCCTGGAATGTGACATTTTCCTGTCAGTGTGGAGAGCAGGGTGACAACAATAAAGACGAGTTAACTTACCATCGGTTCACGAGTCATCTTTACAACAATTATATTCCTTTTATCTATAAACCAACAGAAAAGAGAACTTCTGCAAGTTTATAACTACAATTATAACAATCAATCAAATTCTTTATAAATGTAAGAAAAATCTATTGATCTAAGATGTTAGTTTATATATACACTTATAACATAAAATGTACCTTTTTAAAAATAAATAAACTAAAGTAGCAGAGTATTTTGATATACCAAACACAAACAACATGAAATGTTTCTATTTTTAAACCAGAATAGGCCGTTATAAAAAGAAACATTTCTTTCAGAGTCAAAGTGTTTATTTTTTTTCTTTTAATATTTTTAAGGGTTTGAGTGAAAAAAGAAAAACAGACTTTAAACAGTGCTTCTCAACTTGAAGTACATAAAATAAATGTACTTTTTATTTGTGTTCCTTATCAGTCTGCCCCTCAGTTTTTCAGAGAAAAGAACTTAAAAAGACCATAAACTTGTTTGCAGGATTGTCTTTAGAGTGCCGCTGGAGTACTTTAGACAGCAGGTGATCGCCAACTGTAATGGAGGGTCCAGATATAGACGTCGACGCCTCTTCAGAGTCCCCTAGCACATACCAAGCATGGGGTCTGCATAGAACGCATGTGCGGCCTCATGCCTGTTTTTCAAAAACAGTACTATTTTTTTTGTGCCACAAGAAAATTCCTTCCTGCACATTTTACGTGCTTTGCTGCCTTTTTCTTCTGGCCTTTCGCAATTTCAAAAAATTGCCTGAGAAGAGACGTGTTGCTGACTTTAGAAGAAGTTTCTGCTTCCATCTCCTAAACTTCCTCAGATTGAAACCCTGAAGCCACTGTCAAACCAGTGAAAACATTTTAAACATTGAAAAAAAGCTATTCCATATGTAGGGCCCAACACAAGATGTTGAAACACCAAAGAGCTATTCAGAAATGAGGTTGAAAGGGTGGGAACATCCAGTTAATGGCGGCTGACAGTCATTTCAACCAAGCAGATGTCTTTGGTGTGCATGAGAGCTCTCCCGGTACTTACCGTGAGTCTCTTGTGAGACACCAACAAGAACACTCATGTGATCATGAAACGTAAAAACTGTCCAATTTCATGTAAAAAGCAAGGTTATTACTTTACCCTATTAGGAAAACTCTGGAACCAGCAAGTCTCCCACGGGAGCCAGGACAGGAAGAAAAAAACACACATGGAGTTCCCACTAGGCCCTTCCATTGGTTAGAGACTCCCGCAATACTCCTGCGGGTACATGGAAAATGAAAAAAAAATACAATATAACACATAGATTAATGATTACTGTTAAAGGCTTTTCTTTTCAATTAATTACAAAACCTTTAACAAAAATCAATATACATTTTTATAATTATGTAATGCATTCATACTTTTAAAAAAACGAATACATTTGTGTAATAAAGAAAGAGCTTTCACCTGTGTATAGCTTTTCACTGAGAGTGCACTCCTTATAGACACGCAAGCCCCATTAGAAAAGCAAACCGTATTATACAAGTGACCTCTCTGTGCATAAACTATACATAAAGAAGGATCCCTCCAGACACACCTGCCGCATTAGGTGGGCAAACCTCTCTATTCACAGCCTTCTGTTCACACACAGCTGTTGGGTAGATGTCACTCTTTCAACACACCCGAGCCCTATTAAATGATAAGGTTTCTACTATGTACAGTCGACACCCAGTACAGGTTTGATGGACGGGCTTGTCCTTCAACACACCAAGACACAATAAGTGTGCAAGCCCCTACTACACCCAGCCTGCACTCTCTGCTCTTTATGCAAAGCCAATCCCTCCAGACAACAAAGCCCAAATAGGTGGGCAAGCCACTAGTACACACAGCCTGTGTTCTCCGTGTAGGTCTTTACACGAGAGCCCATTCCCTACACATAGTCAAGCCTCATTACATAGTCAAGGCCCCAATACAAACAGTTAGAAATTATAGTAATATCTTAACTTATAGTAAAAAAAACTCTACTATATCAGTGAGAAAACTAAAGGTTAAAGTTCTGGTGCTGATCATTCTTTACTTTACATGAAAAAACCTGGAAATTCACAGAAAAAATATAAAGATTAAAGTGATGTCATAGTTTGGTATGGTAATAAGATGGCAATTAATGTTAAAAAACGAAGGTTAAAGTGACATTATAATTCGGTGAAAATGTCAGTTAAAACATAACATTCTAGGGGGCGTGGCTTGTGCCCGACAAAGATGGCGGTGGCTCTGTAGCTCTCTCGGTGTGACGGGAGCGGAGACGGGCCAACGCGGCGTTTCTTTTACACGCACCAATCTTAGCGCGAAGGATGAGGCCTGTGCACATGAAGATTCTGGTTACGAACACGTGACAGGTCTGCAAAACCTTTTGTTTAAGCATTTGACTTTTGGTGCGGCTACCCAAAGCCTCTACCCGCCATTTTGCTTTCCTCGCTGACAGAGGTATCTCTATTGCGGTGCTGTTCTTCCCCACATTGATGGCAGCATTTGGTGGAAAACTGATCTTGCTCCCATATTTGGCATTCTTCTGGGTTTCCATTATTTATATATTACCAACAAGACGCACCAACGTTATGTTCGTCATGTGATCGCCATTTTGTGCTTCTCTGGCTAATGACGAGTTCTTTCTCTCAACGGGGCACTTTTCACTACAATATGAATATGCATATGCTGTTGCTCCTATAATATGCTACTTATGCGCTCATTTGGACTATTTTGCATTGAAGTCTAAATTCTGAGACATTTTTTCTTTTCATAAACGTGACACTTCATGATCGAATTGAGCATTTGATCGCTATTTGTGTCTCGACACCAACGAAGCGTTTCCACAGTGTGCTATCACCTTTTTGTAGCACAAGTACAATACTATTGCAACATTAGGTCATCCTATGTAATTTTTTGTGTTACCACAGGTGCTGCATTTACTGCATGGTTATAATGGCGCTTTATATATTATGTTTAACGCGCTGATGTTTCTATACTTTGCATTGCTCCAGGAATGTTATTATTTTTTGTTATTGCCCAAATGTAGTTTCTTTCTGTATGAGGTTTTTATGGTTCATTTGTTATGCACTATTCTACTGTGAATGCAACTGCTGTTTGGATAATATTTCTCTGACTGCTTATTATTAGCATAACATAGCCTTTTTCTGTATCTCTTCTGCCAATTGTTAGTTGATGTTTATTGTGCTCCCTTCTCTTAATATCCTATTGGACTAAACTCACTTTTGCGCATATATTGATATAGCAAATTGTTTGAAATACAGTATTTCTATACATACTTTGGTGGCCGCAAATTGACCTTTTTACTTTTATTCTGACCTCATTTTGGATTTCGCTCTTCTTCATTTATAGGAAGACGACTTAAGGATTCACCTCAGCCTACTTATTCCTTTCGCAGGTTCAAACTTCAAACTAGCTCACGATATCAGTGTTTAGCCATGGAGGATTCCTCGACTATTTCACCCAAAAGTGTGCCTACATCAGCAGCTGCTCTGACGTCAACTATTACTAAGTCAACTTCCAAAAGACTAAAAAAAGATCCTCCTTCTCCCCCTAAGCAAATGTTAATGTTAAATGTCGTATACTTGTAAAGGGCACAGCTGCCCCAGCAAAGGGGCGTCCCGGCGCTGTATACCGCTGGGGAACCCGTCCTGGCTTTCCCTGTGGGATGGTCCCTACTGGGAATCCCCAAGCTGGAGCCAGGCATCCCCGGCATTGATGGGGCCGTTGTGGAGATTAGGCAAGCTAATGCCCAGAGTTGCCGAGTGGGACCCCAGTTTAGAGTAGGCACCGAGGCGAGAATTGTCGAGTCCGCTGACCCTGGTCCACGACCCTGCCGCATCGGGAATTGAACCCTGGTCCCGGGCCGACTTCTGCTCCCGGGTCTGCCGCCTCTAACCAGTGAGGCACACCACTCCACAACCCTCTACAGTTACAATGGATTACTGCTAGACGAAATTAAAGCACTACGCCCTTTTATGGAGGAGACGAATTCTTAAGCTTCAAAGGCTTACGGACAAATGGTCGAACATGGAGGAAAGCATTATTACCTTGGGACAGAATGTTGATTCACTCTTCTCTTCTAACTCCAAGGTGGACTCTCTGCTCTCAAGTGTTGGTCCTCCACAAGCATATTGAGAATTTGGAAAATAGAAATAGGAGGAATAACCTTCCCATTTATGGCCATAAGGCTCAGACTCCATTGCTTTCTTCAAATCATTTATTCCAAAAATTCTCAACTTAGCAGAAGGTACTATCCTCAATATTCAGAGAGATCATCGATTAGGTCCACCAACTCACATGGCATCTTCTTTTTCAATTAGAAAGCCAAGTGGAGTCATTCTGTATTTTCTAGAGTACACTGATCTGTTGAAGGTTCTATCTGCGGCAAGGGCTATGAATAGAATTACATGGTCAGGGAACTCCTTATTTTTTGCCCAGGAATACGCTGAATCAACGGCAAATCATCGCAAGGAATTCCTCGCGTTGCGGCCTCAATGGGTGCAAGATATGTTCTTTTCCATCCCTGCCTATTCAAAGTGACTATCAATAATAGGACCACCACTTATGAGGACCCGTAACGACTGAAAAGATTTCTCTTACCAGGCAGATTCAATGGATATAGCATCATCATAAACTCTAAATAAGAGTCTATGGCCTTGGTTTGTTCTTTAATCTTTCTATATACCTATATATTGTGTTCAGTGCATCTATAACGGTTTAATCTGTAGACATAGTGCATATTTTTACTTCTTCCTTTTTTATCTTCTCAGCATTTAAACTTTTGCCTAACAAATTTTTTCTTCCAAGAGGATGTTTCTGCGTGTTTTTCTATCCCCTATGAGCTGATATTCGTTGGTCCTGTTCTCCTCCCCGCCCTCCCACGTGGGTTTTGGACACGTCATTGTTTTGTGTGGCCTTCCATCCCTCCATCCCTCCATCCCTCCATCCCTCCTTTGTTATGGATTATACGTAAATTTCTTGTTTTGCTTTCTTTTCTTCCTTTCTGCTTTTCTTTCACCTCTTTTTTTCTTTCTCTCATTTTTACTTTTCTATTTTCGCCTTTTCTCCATTTAACAATTTTCTTCACTTCTTGTATCTTCTGTGTCTAACACTCGTTATGTAATCTATATGTTTCTTCTTTCTTCCTTTCTTCCTTCTGTTTTTCTTTCCAATCATCTCTCATTACATACAGTCGGTTTATTGTTCAATATGTTTCAATTTATTTTAGACTTTGTTCTATTCAAAACTTCTTATATTGTTACAGTTTTATTGTATGCCTTTAAAAATTGTATCTTGGAATGTCAGAGGTTTACACTCACCTATTAAGTGGCAGAGAGTTCTGACTCATTTAGCCAAAATAGGAACAGATATTGCATGCATACAGGAGTCTCATTTGACAACGGACGAATCTGTAAAGCTGAGGAGAGGTTGGGTGGGTGAGGTTCTTTTCTCTCCAGGTGATGGTAAACGCAATGGTGTCCTTATTCTTCTTCATAAATCCCTTTCGATTAAAGTACTGTCTCAATCTACAGATCATGTCGGCAGATGGATTGTTGTTAAACTTTTGATAGATAAGGTCCCCCTTTCAATATCGAATGTTTACACGCCCATGGTAGGCGATCCTGCCTTTTGGAACTCCCTGGCCTACAAATGACACAGTCTTATGATGATAATTTTCTTCTTGCAGGGGATTGTAACAAAATTTTGGACCCTTTTATTGATCGAAATTCCTCAGCTCCCTTTGTTCCCCATAAATCCCACAAATCATTTACAGAAACAATCAGACAACATAGGCTTACTGATGCCTGGCGACTTTGCAATCCCACACTAAGGGGTCGATTCCGATTCAGGAAAAACCGATCCGAATAGCCGTTCGGAGCGTTTTTCCCGTACGAATCGTACCCTGTAATGTCCCCCGTACGTACAACGAAGTACGATTCGTACTAGGAGCCGTACTCCGTACGAGTCGTACAAGACGCCGTACGACTCTAATCTCCATACGATTCTCCCTCGGAACCCGCTGTACGCGACATCTGTACGGTTCACGGCTGGTTTTTACGACCCAGCAAGTACGATATGTGTCGGGTACGCACCGTACGACCCTTTTTCTACGGGAGCTGAAAACAGCCGTAAAAACAGAGTTTGCGCCAAAACAGGTACGGAACGGCCCCCCGGGTACGGTGCGTACCCCCCATGATCGCAGGGGTACGCACCGCACCCCTGCGATCATGGGGTGTACGAGCCGTACCCCCATTGTACGATCGGTGTACGAGCCGTACCCCCATTGTACGATTGTTGTACGAGCCGTACCCCTATTGTACGATCGGTGTACGAGCTGTACCCCATGTACGATGGGGGTACGGCTCATACACCGATCGTACATGGGGTACGGCTCGTACACCGATCGTACAATGGGGGTACGGCTCGTACACCGACCGTACAATGGAGGTACGGCTCGTACACCCCATGATCACAGGGGTACGGTGCGTACCCCTGTGATCATGGGGTGTACGGACTGTACGGTGTGTATGTGTTTGTGTGCTTTTCCGTACGACTCGCCCTTACCTGACGTGGACCGTACGAATCGCGTCCTCATACCCCGGTCCGGATCGTACTCGTCGGGTCGTACGGCATGTGTACGAGTCGTACGGTATGTGTACGAGTCGTACGGTATGTGTACGAGTCGTACGGTTCACGGTTTCAGCCTTGCAATACGTACGGATCGCGGCGATTCGGACGGATTCACGGAATACAGATCGTACTTCACGACTCGGATGGACGGGTACGATTCGTACGGAGAGGGCTCCGGATACAAATCGTACGGACGTTTTTTTTCCCGAATCGGAATCGACCCCAAAGGGAATACCCCTTTTATTCACCAATGCATCACACTCAGTCACGATTAGATTATTTCTTCATTTCTCATAACCTCTCTCAATCACTTGTAGCAGCGGACATCGGCTCCATTTTAATATCTGACCATGCGCCTATTACTATACACCTTGACGTTTTACATAAACCAGACACCCCTCGTAAATGGCGTTTCAATAACGCTTTACTCCTAGATTCGCTTTTTACATCATCCTTTACCTCTTTTTTTAATTATTTTTTTCTTTTTAATCAAGGGGATGATATACCTTTTCATGTGGTTTGGGATGCTTTTAAAGCTTTTGCCAGTGATTTCATTATTAGATTTGTTTCAGGGAAACGTAGAGAAGCGAAACAAGTCACTGATGCCTTGTTAACCAAAATTAAAAACTTGGAACACTCTTATTACTCTTCCAAATCAAAGGAATGCTTGTCTGATTTCATAAAGGCTAAATTTCAATTTAACCAGGACACAACTAATAACGCTTCAAAATATCTATTAAAATCCAGTGCAAACTTTTATGGTGGTCAAAATAAAGCTGGGAAATTGCTAGCTAATTATTTAAAGGTAAAACAGCATAAACTTAATATTCAATCTATTTATGGCTATAACAATCAATTGCATTCTAAGGATGAAGATATCCTTAATGAATTTCTCCATTTTTATCAGACCCTTTATACATCTGAAATGCTCTCCTCTGATCAATCTATATCCCAATTCCTATCTAAAACTCCATGTAATCCTGCTACGCATTCAGACCTTTCACTCTTAGAATCAGACTTAACACAGAAGGAACACCTTGCTGCCCTAAATACACTCAAAAAAGACAAAGCCCCAGGTCCTGATGGCTTTACGGTGGAATTTTTTACTTATTTTGCACAATTGATTATTCCTAAGCTGCACACCCTTATACATACTTTTCTAAAGTCCGGTGAATCTCATGGCTCCTTTTCAGATGCTCTTATCTGCCTCATACCTAAAGAGGGCAAGGACCCACAATATTGTAAAAACTACCGACCCATCTCTTTGGTCAATATAGATTATAAAATTTTCTCAAAAGCCTTAGCAATGCGTCTGGAATCTCATCTACCTGATTTGTTAGGAGCCGAACAATCTGGTTTTGTTAAGGGACGACTTATTACAGACAATACCCATTTATTTTTTAACATCCTTTCTAAAGTTTCATATCTTTCTCATCCTTTGGCAGCCATAGCCCTGGATGCCGAGAAGGCATTCGACAGAGTTGAATGGCCCTATCTTTTCCACACTCTTCAGTGGTTTGGTTTTGGCCCCAAAATTATTGCGTTAATATCTATTTTGTATTCTAATCCAAGGGCGGCTGTAGCAGCAAATGGTACTTCTTATTTCCGCCTTGGTAGAGGTGTCAGACAAGGATGCCCTCTTTCTCCTTTTTTGTTTAATCTTGCCTTGGAACCTTTCTTGCTAAGGATCCGAAATAATGAAAATATTCACGGTTTTTCTTTTAAGGACACCACTGTTAAAATGGCAGCTTATGCTGATGATGTCCTTTTATTTCTATCGCAGCCTCAAACCTCTCTTCCTGCTTTCTTAGAAGAAGTGGATTCTGTCTCTGGATACAAATTAAATAAGGATAAATGTGAAAACTTACCCCTAACGTAGTTTACTTTTAAAGCAGACTTTGCTGCTTCGGGCTTCACTTGGAGCCCCCAGTATATTAAATATTTGGGTTTTCACTTTACTCCTTCTATATCAGGTACGATATGTCAGTGTCTGGGGAATTGCATACAAAAACTGTCCTCTTTGACAATGAAATGGCATCCCTTGTATTTGTCTTGGTGGGGTCGCTTAGACACCATAACAATTATGCTTTCCCCTATAAACAATTTCCAATATTCCATTGTCTATTCCTTTAAAATATTTTTAAAAACGTAATTCTATTTTATCCTTTTTTCTGTGGGGTAACAAGAAGGCACGTATGTCTCTATCAAAATTGATTCACCCCAAATCACAAGGTGGTACAAATTTTCCTGACTTTCCTACTCATCATAGATCTTTCTTATTGCATCAGGCGTCAAATTGGCTCTCTGGTCCCTCCAATAGTAGTCCTCTTTGGAGTAAGCTTGAACAATCCTTTCTTTCACCGTTTTCATTTCAGTAATATCTCACTTTTATTCGCAAACCGCAGTCTATATCCACCCCTATACTCAAATATACTTCTAAGATAATGCCGCCTTCTTCCCTGACTCCTTTCCTTAACCTTTCAATTTGGCCTAATGAACATATTCTGATCAATAATAAACCTTTTTTATGGCCGTCTTGGAGACGACGCGGACTCATCTGGGTGCATCAATTATATGATAATGACCAACCTTTGCCCTTTGCGCAGGCCCGCATTCTCTTCGCTTTACCCTCAACTTTTAGCTTCAAATATTCTCTTCTGCTAGAGGCTGTTCTAAGTGCTCACACACAATATACTTCCTCTCTACCGAATGCTTCTTCTGAAGTATCTTCTACAGATAAATTAAGAACCCTTATCATCAAAAAGTCCAAGGCCTCCATTATTTACAAATTTTTGCATACTCCATTTGGTTTGAAACAGAAATCTAAGGTGGAATCTCTTTGGGAAACAGATTTAGGCACTTTGTGCCTGTAGATTTTTGGGACAGAATTTGGCTTAAAATTCGGAAATCCTCAAGGGCCGCAAACGCCACACAGACACTCTTCATTATATACAATAGACTATTACTCTCTCCACTTCTTCTCAATACAAGACATTCTCATCTTCCAGATATTTGTTGGTCCTGTTCGGCACCTCGCGCTGACCTTCATCATTTACTTTTCACATGTGCCCTTGCAAACAAATTTTGGGGAAAGGTATGGTCTCAAATTAATCTCATGTTTAATTCCACTCACCCTTTCTCTCCTTCAGAGATTTTTTTAGGCAGCTTGTCCCCTATTTGGAAGAGTTGTAATTCTAATGTCAAAATAGTAGATTTACTCCTGGCAGTGGCCTTTCAACAAATAACTAAAAATTGGAAAGACTTCACTAAATTATCTTATCAAGCGTGGTGGTATGCTGTCTGTTACAATCATAGGCTTGACACGACCTTTGTAAACCCACTGCACATGAAAACAAAGTGTTTAGGTTTGTGGTCACCTGTTATGTTATTCCTTGACACAAATGCCAGACGATCCCTGTCTCTCACCCCTTCACAACAAGAAGGAACTAAACCTCCATGACTTCCTTTATGTTGATATTATTCATTATAATTCATATTGCCTTTTATGTAGCGAACTTCTGTATATCATGTAAGTTTCCTTTTTATGCCACTACTCCTTGTATTGCTATTCTTTTCTTTTTCTATGATATGTCTGACTGTATTTTATTCAACTTTTCTTTCTTTATTAATTTTGAATTTATATATTACGTGCAATTCTTTTATTTTCTTTGTTACTTTTCCTTTTGTGGTATTGTAATTCTTTAATTCAATAAAATCATTTTTGAGCTAAAAAAAGACCATAACATTCTAACATTTGCATATTGTTGCACTAAATATGATGCTGTGTTTCCTTTTATTGCTTTCCCTTATAAATGCCAATAAAAACGTTTTGAAGCAACAAAAAAAACATAATATTCTAAGCCCCAAACAATCTGTTATAGTTTGTTAAGCTAACTATACCTTATGCCCTTGCCATGCACTGCTTACGACCTCACATATTATTTCACTCATATGTCTAATGACATCATTGATGGCATCACTGACGATACAATCTACCATACTATTGATCAATTCACTCTACAAACCAGTAAAGGCTTTGAAAAATGTAAATATGAATTAAATGGTGCAGAAGCATACATTACTTAAACATCTATGCGCATATAAAATAATTAGACTGTAGCCCACTCTCTCTAGACACACAAATTCCATTAGGTGGTCAACACCTTACTATGCACATCATTCACCATTTGCAGACGTTTTCATGGAGAGTCCACTATCCCCAGACACCCAAGCCTCATTAGGGGCCCAAACCCCTACTACAGACAGCCTTCGTCCTGTGCACAGCTCTTCAAAGAACGCTAACTCACTCCTGACACCTAAGTCACATTAGGTGGAGAAGACCCTACTACACACAGCTTCCACTATGTGCGCAAAGTCTTAAAGGAGTGGGCACTCTCTTCAGACAACCAAGCCCTATTAGCTCGCCAGCTCCTACTACGTGCAGGTGTTACTCTCTGCATAACTTTTGACAGAGTGCCAACTAACTACAGACTCTCAAGCCATGTAAGGTGGTGAAGTCTCTTTTATGTATGACTCTTCATGGAGAGCCCACACCCTCCCCACACACAAAATCCATTGGGAGGACAAGTATGTTGCAAAACATAAACTTATTTACAGTATAGCAGCTATAGAATATTTGCTAGATGCAGCTCACTAAATTCCATTCAGTGTCAGAAAAGAACGGCAAGCCGTCACACTCATTAGATGATGTCATGAGTGGTGTCATGTGATATGTCATCACTGATGACATATGATGACATGATGTCCTTGAACACATCATGAGTGATGTAATATGCAAAGTTAAAAGCACTGGATGGTGGGGTGTAAGATATAGTTAGCTCAGTGAAATATAACTGGTGAATTCCAGTATTTTGGGGGGTTTAAAATGTTATGTTTTAACTGACATTTTCATCTAACTGGAACATTACTTTACCTTTGTTTTGGCAGTGAAAATGTGTGTGTTTGCACGCGTGTGTTTGTGTATACATACACACACATATATGTGTGTGTACACATATTTTCCATTGAGGGGAAACGACGGTACTCCATAAGTATGATTATTCTTATCAAACATGGTGCATAACCTAACACTACTTCGAAGTGTTTTAAAGTGGTCACTATGGTCACTGTATCCAAGAGCTAGACACACAATTGAAGAGGATGGAAGCAAGAGTAGTGGGGTGTGCGATGCCCTTCAGATCACTCTAGGCCAGAAGGGAGGTCTTACACGGTTAGTTTAGCTAGGTGTATCTTGTGAGACAGGGATATTTGGAGATGCGTGGTGCATTCTATGTTAAATCTTAAGGCAGCAAGATGGAGACACTGGATAATAACAGAAGGGCTTTAAATCTATATGGTGAGGGGTTTGGGGGTCCCATCAGTCTCACCGAAGCAGTCTATCTCAGAGGTGATTAAATCCTTTTTTCAGACCATTTGAAACCTCTGGATTTGAAAAAGTCAGAGCTATTGAAGAAGGCATATAGGGTAGCTTCCAGACAAGGTCTTGACAGACATGGTAGTATGATTATGGTTATCATGGGAGATCCTGAATTCCATTATCCAATTCTATAATGTGGTGAATATGAAAAAATATCTAAAGATTGCTACATGGATTTTTCCTGACCTTAGTGCCTACATACAATAAAGATAGAGGTAGCTCCAAGAAGTACAGAAGAAGTTTGTTCATTTGAAGCTCTGACATGGAAACGGCACAATCGTTTTCAAATAGTAGTAACTGCAATGTACCTGAGGAGAGTTGTTCCACTGCTGAATAGGCCATTGAAATAATGTAGTTGTTGTCTGGTAGTTGCTGCCTGAGGTTTCTGGATTACCATACTTTTTGTGATATGGACTTTGGGTGGACACTATGGATAGTCCTGCTATTGCAGAGATGCAGAGACTCTAAATGGACTGAGGACAATCATAACTAATAGACCAGAGAGAGGCAAATAAGACAATGTTTGCTCATTTTATATGAGGCATAACTGGCATGCTGGGTTCAGTTACTGAATTATAATTTGATCAGAAGCAGAAAGAGATAGGTCAGGTAGTTTGGGTTCAAGAGCAGTCTTACAGGTCATGTAAATGTCATGTAAATGTCGGAATTTGTAAAGCGCACAGCTACCTCCACCGGAGGTGTCCCGGCGCTGTCCGTATACCGCTTAGGAACCCTTCCTGGTTTTCCTGGGAAATGTCCACTCCTGGGCACCCCCCAGGTGCAGCCAGGCATCCCAGTGCTTTTGGGGCCGTTGTGGAGACTAAGCAAGCTATTGCCCAGAGTTGCAGCGTGGGACCCATGATCAGAACAGGCACTGAGGCGAGAATATCCAGTCAGGGTAATTAATGAGTCGGAGACCCGCCGAGGCGGGACTTAAACCCTGGTCCCTGGCCAGAGCTCTACATCAAGGTCTGCCTGCTCTAACCATTGAGCCACACTTCTCCAACCATCAGACTTTGAGGAGTATGGTATGGTAATTTCTGTAGTTTCTCATGTTGTGTGCTGATTCATTCATTTGGCTTACATTATTGAAGAGCAGTTCTGGTTTTGGGGTTATTGGGTCAAGAATAAGCAGGTGAGATAATCTGGGCTGGAATCCATGTAAAGTGTCAGGTTATCAAGTGCAGGGCTTGAAAGGTCGGGCCCATTATCTTGCGGTGCTAAGTTCCAAGTTCAGAAATCAAGCACCAAAATGTAGAGAGAGGTGAGTCAAACAAGTTGGGATCAGGCATTGTATTCCATAACAAACACATGTAAAATAGGATTGAGGACCAAATCGAGTCAACAGGTATCTGGCACAGCAATATTGTCAAGCTGATCCATATGCAAGGAGCCTTAGCCTGCACTCTGCAAGGAGGCTGTGCCTGTGCCCCCAAATTATGAATGAAGTGAAATATTGAACGTTTCCTTTCAATCCATTTTGTTTACGTGAGCAGCAATTTGCATGTTTGGAAAAATTCAGGAAATGCAGTTCTAGTTTATTTCTTTGCTACGCATGCACCCAAGTAAGAAGGAAAGCTGCACAACAACTAGGCTCCTTTGAAGGGTCGTTGCTGTAAAGATCATGTGACTTAATGCATCTTCATAACAAAAGAATGCTGCCCACACCCCACACAAGACTGGACCCTCGAAAGAATGAGAACCTCAACCAGAAATCCATACTGCATGCCTAGGCAACCCCGATGACGGACTCATGGTGGATGAACTACTCTCCCCAAATCCACCAATAAATTGAAACTCCAGTGATTGTCAACTCAGGGTTCGCACCATAACATCATTTTCAACTTTTGTAAGAGCTTTGCACACTTTGTGAACATACGACAGATCTTTCACCTCTCTCTCCATTAACATTGGTCACTTTTGAAAAGTTTGGTTCACAAGGTATCGGCCAACTATTACTTTTATTTTTTATTGGGGTGCTTCCCTAACCAGGAGGTCAGCAGTGTGCTTTACAGAGGGCAAGGCTACATCTAACCTGAAGGTATGCAGAGTTGCAACATATCTTTAAGGGTCCAGTCCTACATTAACGGGAGGACCACATATTTTGTGACACCCATTATATGAAGATAAACATGGAACATTGGCTTAAGGCTACAGAAGTATCCAGGAGGCATTTTGAACCAAAGACTAATGGTTAACCTAGGGCAATACTGAGAGGATGGTTAGACATATGTTAATTGTTAGCTAACTTAAACTTCAGGGAACTGATCCGGTGAAAGAAGCTGAATGGAGAAGAGGAGTACCTTTTGTTCGTTCCTCTACACAAGGAAAGAGGTGTGAATAAGTCCACATCTGATAAATCAACTGCTAATTACGAACCTAAGAGTTTTGCACTGCCACTTTAGTTTCATGAAAAAATACGGTATTTGTGAGCTGTTGTATTCTTTTTAAATGGAAAATGAGTTTGTATTTGCTGTGATTAATGTTATATGATGTTTATATCTATGTGTATCTTTTATGTCCTGTCTTTGGAAGGACGAATAAAGAAAGAATTGAATGAGAATTCAAAAAAAGAAAAATTCCAGTTTGATGGAGCTCAATTTTCTATACCTAAAGTTACAAGTGACTGCACCAAATCAATTGCGCCACTGGCTGAATGGATTTGAGATTACATTTTAGCTGACAGTGTAATATGGGAGCTAGCATCAGTTCCGTTCATTTAAAAATACAGTGGAACCCATGTGGTTCCACAAGAACGACAGAGAGGATGGTTAGCAACCCATAGAGGTTTGTTAGCCAAGTTACAAATTTGTTAAATCAATTAATCATTTGGTAATTTATCATTTAAATTCAGTAAGATTGATCAATCCAACAGAGTATAATTGAATATTTGCAGCATAGATTATATGAATAATGTCAAATGCAAAGGAAGGAAACTTTCAGTTCCTTAAAAGGAACTCCCCTAAAACTAAACTAAGAGTACCTAAAGTGACATGGGGGAAATTCACAGCAGAAGGTGTCAGTCCATAAGATTTTAAATGTGAACCAAGTGAAGGTTTAGCTCAAAGAGAAGGCATATGAGTTCAAGAGTCTAACTCAAGAACAAGCAATATGAAGCCTAGTGTACAACAAATCTGTAGTATCAAACAATAGGTCTCTGCTCTGTAAAGTCAAGCAAGGATCTGATCTGTCTATTCTCAGAGCACACAATGAATACATTCCATTTCACCCAAAAATCCTGCCCACCGACTCCCCAACTGCTGGGACCAATCAAAATGCAGCATGTTTGCAGAGCAAGTAAACTCCCCTCATTCTTATCCTCGAACAAAGGCACACACAGCTAGACGACCTCGAATGCAGGGGTGCCTCTTCAGCTAAGGCTCTCAGAGCAGAAAAAATAAAAATAAAATGATATTGGGGAGAGGAGTTGGCCTAAGGGCCAGGGCGGTCGACCTTGAATCTGGGGCACCGGGTTCGAGTCTTGGCAAGGATGCTGAGCATCCTGGGATTCTGGGCTAATCACGTAATCTCCCCGTGCCTAACAAAAATGAATGTGTCCTTCTGTAACGAAACTGGTGCTATGTAAAGCTCTCTGATACCCGATACCGGGTCAAGTCTGCGCTATATAAAACTCAGTAAAAAAATAAATAAGATAATAACCTTGTTATTATCATTTCATTTTTCTTTGCTTTTTTCTTTGCTACAGGGCGCGGTTGGGGCGGGTTTGGGGTCACAGGGGGAGGAGTAGTTTGCACACTCCAATTGTGGATGTGCCGTTTAGCCGACCATCTTAGCCCGGCCAAACAGCCCTGCACACTTTGTATGCACCCCACCAGGCTGTAATGCACAGTCTGGTGAGGAACATGCAAACTCCCCCAGTCCCCGTCTGAGCGCCGAATCACAGCTCTCAGACCAATCACAACGCTGCATTGCAGCATTGTGATTTGCTATAGAGAACCTGGATGCTTCCTGGTTTGGACATCGCCTAGAAGAGAGGCAGCAAGACAACAGCCGTTTTAAAGGTACGTTTTTTTAAAAATATATATTTCCCCCACCGCCCCCGTTCCCTGGCAGCCACCACTGCACAAATGTATCATCTATAAGAACGGCCTTGTACAGGAGGATTCTTCTAATTCCCACGAAACAGTGTAAATCACAACCAACTGTAAATTAGTATTATCTACCCTAACATTCTCCAAGGCAAACAATTAAATACTGTTCTAACACGTCATCTTGCACTTGAAACGAAACGGAAAACAGAAAAACAATCTGCAAGAGACATTTATTTTAACAGTGAAAAGCATTTGAGGTTTGAAGTTTTTGAAGTTTAGGAAAATACATTTTGTTAAACATGAATAAGCTGTAAAACCAATGTTTATACTTTGATTATATCTAACCACACATGCATCAGCATATACTTAGTCTAAATTATAACGTATACAATTCCATAGCTTCAAGAACAAATCTAGAAAGTAGTATTGCAATTCAGACAAAGGCCAGCTGGATTGTGTGGGCATGTTAGACTTTCACTGTGAGGAACTCAACTTCCTTTGCAACTGTCACTGTGTATTGCTGCACCTGGAAAGAAGAGAAATATAAAAATAGCCAGAGAAAAAAACATGACTAATTCTCAGGATATGCAAGTTTGAGGGACGATTATGTTCTTTCCTAAATTGAAATCATTGAAGACCTTGAATTTTATGAACAGAGATGTATAATTTGTATTCTGGATACCCACGCATTAACTTGCTGCAGCCGAAAAAGAAATGAGAAGCCATTTCTCAGAGAGCCTAATATTAGCCATGGGATTACTCATGACTTCAGTCTTATATTAAGAAATAACAAGGCTGACACATCTTCCCTTGTACCAGAGGCTTAAAAAGGGTAAGTTGTCTCTCTCTCTCATTGCACATACTTCTGAGGTAGGTGGTGTGCACTTTAGTTTAAACAAATACGTGTTTACAGCCCCAGATGTGTCACAGCAACTGTGTGAATGTACACATAAAATGTACCCATTACATTAACTGGAATAAGTGGCAGGTGCCTGATAATGGAATGAGATGAATCACAGTGAGTAAATACTTTGAATGCACCATCAATTTCCAAGTCATTCCATGCAGCCATGTATTCTGGGCACTGACATACAAAGCATGTTTGCGGTGGCAAACCCTGCCATTCTCAAAATCATAGGGTCTACAGCGATAAGTGGGATTATGTTAGTTACTAAGCGCCATTTGTGAGTAGAACATTTATTTACGTGATCAATAAGGAGGTGGCATGTAATGGGCATCCTCTACTAACTGTGATCTACAATCACATGTATCAGTGATTTGTAACTGCAATTCCATCGCAAATTCTTGATTAAACAGTGACTACCAAGTTGGGGTGCTATCTCATAAGAACTTAGAAGCCTTTGGGCGAGAAGACAATGGTCCAATGCCAATGGACATTTGCAGCTTCCCTGATGTTTTTCCAAACAGGAGACATTTTGTTAAGAAGAACCTAAGGACAGATGTGCTCAACGTTTTTACTATTGCAAACAGTTCAAATTGCCGTTTGTGACCACAAAAACGTTTTTTACAATGTACTAAAGAAATTTTAGGAGGCAGTACATTTTTACGGACTCCTACATTCGTTTGTGACTCCATATGTAAGTGCTATTTGGAAGGGGCGTGTTGTGAGCATCCCTTCTAAATAGTGATTGGCTATGAGATGTATCAATGATTTGCAACCGTAATTTGGGTCACAGACCATTGACAAGTTTCTGGACGAAGCTAGGGTGGTAACGCATTCACAAAAGCAAATAAGTCACATTTGGAATAGTAGAAAATGTCTCGGGAGAGTAGACAGTGGTCCATGGGACTACTACCAACTCTCAGTAAAACCTTTTGGAAACATCAACAAAAAAATGTAATCCAGTCACTCATTTTTTTAAAAGTGTTCTTCATTTAAATACACTCTGAGATATGTGGTCTGCTGATCCTGGCAAGTCACCATCCCAATGATGGTAGCCAATTAAAGAGAGTTTTGCGACCTACCTCATGAATATTTATACAGTAGGACGGATTGTCACCCATGCTGATTTGGAACCTTGGGAATAAACCTATTGGTACATAGGGGGGCTTGCAAAATCCAACACTGCTTGCAAAAATACTGGCCGCAAACTGTGCTAAGGTTTTGCAACTAGTCTTATAGTACACCTGACCCCTATTCCATTAAGGACATGGGTTGTTTTTAATTTTAAAAGTATTTCAATTTTTGAAATGAGAATGCTGGAATCGTGGTCTGCAGACCTTGCAGGCCACCAACCCTCTGTTCATAACCAATCAAAATTTGTGACCTCTGAATTAATATTCATTAGGTAGGTCATTTTGCAGTTCTTTCTGAATGGATATTTTGCAAAGAAACCTCATAGTACGTAGGCTGCATCACAAAAATTATGTTTGCAAATAGCTGATGCGCAATTTACACCCACTATTTGTATAATTTGCCTCTACGTGCATCAGGCCCTTACTTCCAAAGACAGCCCACACCACAAACACCTACTTAAAAATACAGCACCTAAAATCAAGTACCAACAGTGCATGTTTTACATGTTCCTTTAACCCCTTCGATGCTGGCCCGTTTCCGCCGCTGTGCGGTAAACAAACGAACAGGGCGGGGCCGTGACGAACCCCAGCCGTCATCCGCACACGAGCACCGCGGTGCGTGACGGCTGGGGTTCGTCACCAGCATGCAAGGGGTTAAGTATATCCTTTATATAGCATACAACATCAGAAATAGCTACAAAGACTGTTATTTTCATGCTTTCAGTATGTGATGTTTAGTATGTAAAATTGAGTTTTTACATTGTTATCTACTTAATTAATGTACATATGCCAGAACAGCATTTTTCAATATCTAGTGGATGTCAAGTGATTGAATAGATCAATTGTCACGGAGGGGCGCTATCTGGGACCCTTAGTGTTAAGTATATTCTGCAGCTTGTGCTTTAGCCAAGTGAGCTATATTGCACCTGCCTGGATGATGGAGATGGTGCATCTCAATGTGGTCTGCTGCTATTGTTATGAATCAAGGTTAGATTACATCTTTATTGTTCATTGTTTTCCAATTCTCCCAGAACTGTTGGAACCCACAACTGGTATTCTACTATAGTATCGTATTTTAAATATCATTCAGCAAAAATGTCTGAGCCTACATGTCTATCGAGTTAGACATAGTAAATTTATACCTACCAATATATACATACGTTGAAGAGATTGTGGCAGTCAATATTCTTCCTACGATAATTCAGTGCTTGATATTCTGACATCCAACCACAGCAAGCCTTTACCACAAACACATGTAGCCATTTAAATGTAAATGAGAAATATGGTAAAGACCAAAAAACATAATTTCTACATAGATAGCAGAACATCTAGAAAACAATTTCTGGAAGCACATATAGCCATAATAATAACAAAGCATTCATGAATTCTTGGCCAGAATTAGTTAATTTTTTAAGCAGAAAATATAGACATATAAATGTATAATGTTTCTAAATAAAAGTTTAAGAGTAACTACATTCAGGTAATGATGGGCTCCTAAATCCTTACTAGTTGGCAACACTCTTGATTATTTTGCATGATTATTATCTCCATTCCACATCTGTTCATAAACTGAGCCCACCATATACATACATTTAGAGGATCCTTACCTAATTGTGATCTTGCAATGCCCAAAATAACTATTATAATCATGAAAAACGCCACCCGCGTACCCGCTTGGGGAATATTGGGTGAGAATCCAAGCAAAATAATTTTGGAAGAAGGCAACATGATCCTGAGTAATGTATCTGCCTCTGGGAACATACAACGGAAACATTGAATTCTACTGACAGACTCTTTTATGGATAGTTTTATCCGAATAAAGATTTGTGGATTGATTGAATTCTCCTGAAGCCCCAAGCGAATACGCTTTTTGGTATATAATGGAAATCTTAAATCATTTTATACTGATGGGTTTTAAGCCAAGAAACATTTAGGATTTATTTGCTCAAAGTAACTCTATTTTATATCTCCTGCAAAGTCACTGGTTCATTTAATCAAATAGACCATCCATCAGCCAGATGTTGCAGGTTAACCGGACAGCTGTCCAACAGCAAGTAATATACCCAACCAAAGTCTTCAGGATAGGGGCCCTTTGGAGTTCAATAAAAACAACAACAGGCTAATAACACACATAGACAGTTGTTAGGCGGTGTTTTCAAACACAGGATTAAGGGAGAGGGTAGAGGATAGAGGCAGCAGCAGAGGAAGGGGGGTGCGGGCCGCCCCGGGTGTCATCACTGAGGGCGGGGGACAAAATGACAAAAATATGTGTTTTAAAAATAAAAAATAATAATTTCGACTCACAACACTTAAAAATATATATATATATTATTCTAAACGAGTTTAATAACTTTGTCTGACAACACGAAACGCGGATGAACTCGGAGCGGAGGGGGTGACAAGACCAAGAAAATTTCCACACGGGGTACCACCGGACTTTGCTAAGCCACTAGGTAGAGGTTCAAACTGGTGGAAGGGTTTGGGCGCTGGAGGCAAAGTGACATCTTGCTTCTGCCATTGAGGCTATTTTTCATAAACCTGGGGTCTGGTGGCACACTAGGCGGCTCCTTAATAATGCTTTAAAGTGCTGCTGGTGCTGTCTGTAATGTTCCGCTTCATAAAAGCACCATGAAGTGGTCTCTATGCTTGTCTTATGTGCATCATGTGCGTAACAAACTTTCACCCGTTTTACAAAATGCTTCTCAAATGTTCACAAGGTTGCAATGCAGGAAGTGCCTTGAAGTGGCACCTTCTACATTTTTTTAAAGATATATTTAACTGTAAATGCAGAGAGACCATTGAGAGGTATCACTGTGTTCTCTTTCGCCTGAACTTGCACTGGAATAAATGAGTGTCTGTCCTGTGGAGAGGCACATATGCATGTAATGGCATCTATACTATGCTGCGTCATTTCATTGACAAGATGTCATTGATTCTATGTGATCGCCATTAACAAATGAAAAGAGTAGAGGGACCACTCTAGCCCCTCCCTCCTCTTCAAAACATGTAATTCAGTGTCACAAGAAATGTATTACTTGGTAGGGCAAGAAATATGTATACAGCCAGATTTAGGCCCAGAATAAAAGTTGACAGGAGGGGTCTCCTCAACCGCTCTGGGTAAGTATGAGTAGTCTGGTGTTGCAAGACCTGAAGTTACTGATTTGGAAATGGCGGATCTGGTTTTACTGGTTGAGAGTCGGAGTCGGTAAGTCACAAGTGGAGTAGAACGCTCTGGTTTAAAGTTCATTCACAGTACAATTCCTATAGCAGAGGGAATTCTGCTGGAAATTAACACTTTCTCCACAAATTAGTGAATTTCCGATTGCCGATCAAACCCAAACAAGGCCAACAGTTATTAAGAAACAATAGAGCGAAATTTCCACTGCTACTAAAGATATGTCGGATAAGAGATGTTTCACTGAGAAATTCAATGAAAAAAATGATTGTAATGTTTTTTAAAACTAATAAAGCAATTACCATGGATACACGAGTTGTGGGAAACGATATATGACATTACAAAGTTACTTAGGTAGCAGAGTGAAGCAGCGAGAACACCAACTGAAGTCACATATGGTTTAGCCATCATAAGGTTACAATCAGGGAAGGTCACGATCCTCCCTTGGAAAAAGTCAAGCAGAATCAGGGGTAAACCTAAGTTTTCTTTCTCTGGGCCTCGCCCTGGTGGGTCTGATGTTTCCTCTCCTTCTCCAAATTCTAACCCATAGTAAGTCATCCAGGGGTTCCAAAGCTTCTAAAATGAAAAGACCACTGACTCATTGTCAGTGATTCTCACTGACCCTCCTCCACCAGCAGGTTTTACATGCGCCTCATCTCTGGTGGTACAGTGGACCTCTGTCTCCTTTCTCTCTCTCTGCTTTTTCTCTCCTTTTTCACTCCTTTTTTTCCTCATTTCTATCTCCCCCTTTCACTCTCCTTCTGTGTCTCTCCTCCTTTTCACTCATTGTTTCCCTCATTTCAAGCCCCCCCTTCACTCTCCTCTGTGTCTTTCAATTGTTTTTCACCCTCATCTCAATCATCCCCTTCCACTCTCCTCTGTGTACTCTGTGTCTTTCCTCCACTCTGCGTGCCCTTTTGCTGCCTTATTGGCACTTTCCCCTCTCTTTTTGACCTTTTTCCACACATTTTTTAACCACCGCTGATGCCCCTATGGCCCCTCCCCCCCAGCACGACCAGCGCAACAGGCCCAATCCAACTCCTCTCCCCGCTCCCGCCTCACAGCACGACAGGCCCAATCCATCTCCCCTCCCCGCTCCCGCCTACCAGCTTTCCAGCCCTCCCCGACCGCTACACGCGGCTGCGCCATTGGCACACCAAAGGCACACAAAAGGCAAACCCGTCTGCACCCGTCCACGACCGCGAACAGTGCCAGGATCCCTGGACCTCCGCCTCACCAATGCTACGACCTAGCGGCACTCCACGCACTCAACCCATGCCGCAACAACAACTGCAAGCTAGCTTCGCCGGACAACACCCACGGACCCTTCAGCTGTCACCTCTGCCATCAACCCTACAGCACCGCCAGGAACACGGGCCCAGCACAACTCGCCTGCAAGAACACACCCGAACCGAAGACCCTGCAATGCATCCTCCTCAACGTCAGATCACTCCACAAACAGGCCACCGAAATCTGGGACCTCCTCGACAGCACCACCCCGGACGTAGCGTTCCTCACCGAAACATGGACCCACACCTCCTTGGGACCGGACATCGCCATTGCCATCCCCCTAGGATACAAGACCTCCAGGAAGGACAGCCCCAACTGCCTGGGAGAAGGTATCACCATCATCTACAAATCCACCCTCCGCCTAAGCACACTCCCCGATGAGTCCACAGACCTGATGGAACACCTTCACTTCATGATACTGGTGAGCCCCACCACCACCCTCCGGGGAAACCCTCATCTACCAACCCCCTGGACCCGCAGACATTTTGCCTAATCTATCACGGACATCATCTCCCCGCAGGCCATCGGATCCACCAACTACACCCTGCTGGGAGACCTCAACTTCCACCACAACAACCTACTGAACCCCAGCACCACATCCCTCCAGGACAACCTCCACAACATTGGATTCCGACAGATTGTGACCTAACCCACGCACTCAGCAGAACACACTCTCGACCCCCTCTTCACAACAGGGAACTCCATCACCTACAGCCACACCACCGAACTCACATGGACCAACAATTGATGCGTCCACTTCACCTTCAGAACACCCAACAACCACAGACACTAGCACCTGCTCCCACGAAGAAATTGGACCAGAATCACTGACGACCAGCTAACCTCATCACTCAGCAACTCCACCCCTACTGTCGCGGAAAACGATGACCCCAACGCTGCAGCCTGAACCCCGCATAGATGGATCACCGACAGCACCAACACCTTAGCCCCCCTCAATAAAAACAACAACACCCACGCCAAGAAAGCTAGATGGTTTACCACCGAACTTCAAGAGTCCAGATGCACCTGCCACCACCTCGAAAAGGACTGGAGGAACACCAAATCCACAGAAGCCCACAACAACTTCAGAGCTGCCACCAAAGTCCACCATCAACGCATCAGAAAAAACGAGGAAAAAAGCGATCGAAGACAGAATCTCCACCCACGCACACAACAGCAAAGAACTCTTCAACATCATCAAGGAATTCGCCCAACCTTCCAGCGAGTCCACCAACATCCCACCCTCACAAGACCTCTGGGACAGACTGAGCACCTTTTTCCACCACAAAATCAAGAGCATCTACGACAACTTCTATGAAGACAACCAACACACTGAACCTTCACCCACCACCCCCACACCATGAAGCCAACGATCGACAACTGGACAGCCCTCACCACTGAAGGCACACTCAAGACGATAAACTCAATCCACTCCGGGGCCCCCACGGACCCCTGCCCCCACCACATTTTCAACAGAGCCGCCGACACCATCGCACCCATGCTCCGCCACACTTCAACCACTCCCTGGCTACTGCATCGTTCCCCGACGACTGGAAACACGCCAAGATCAACCCCTTCCTCAAGAAACCCTTGGTGGACCCCACCGACCTCAAAAACTACAGACCCATCTCCCTGCTCCCCTTCCCAGAAAAGTCACTGAGAAAGCCATCAACAGCCAACTCGTCACATTAATCGAAGAGCACAACATCCATGACTCCTCCCAATCTGGCTTCAGAAAAAAACACAGCACGGAAACCGCCTTCCTTGCTACAACATATGACATCCGCACCCCACTGGACAAAGGAGAAACAGCAGCCCTCATCCGCCTCGACCTCTCAGCGGCGTTCGACACAGTCTCTCCCCGCACCCTAATACACAGACTTCACGATGCAGGGATTCAAGACAAGGCCCTCAAGTGGATCCGCTCCTTCCTCTCCGGCAGAACACAGCGGGTCAGACTCCCCCCTTTCCTCTCTGACCCTACACCTGTTTTGCGGCGCGGGCCGCGTCGAAGACCTTGACATGTATTTAGACTTGGTCACCCCTCTGTCCTTCCACACGCCCCCTAATTTGCAAACACCACACGATGCTGTTCTTTTGAGACGCTCCCTTAGTCACGTAACAGGACGTGTCTAAACGTAAGCCATTGCTTGGCTTACTGTTCCGATACCACGCCCCTTCCTTGCTTCCTGGTTGTAGAGCAGCGTCTCTTTCCCGGCGTATCTGCCCCGTTCCTGCTTATTATCGTTGCCCGGCGGATTCCGCTCTAGGTGGAAGTTGGGTGCCTTTTCCTCCTTTCCGCTATCGATCCCACATACGGACAGCGCTGTGGATCCCCTTCAGCATATTGGGCTGAGAAGCCTTTCTTTCCCGCTTACTCATGAGCCCCCGCCAGAGTCCCATTCACAGATGGCGTAGAGGGTCTCGTAATTCTCCCTCCACAGCGGTGCTCAATTTATCTGCCCTCAAAGTGCCTTGGAGGTTATTCCGCCGGTTTATGAACACGGCACTTCACGTTCCTCGCATTTGGGCCAAAGTGTTGACCGGATGGTCCTTTCTGTTTAGTGTGGATTTATTTTTTGCCCTGTTGAGAGTGTGCTCGCTCCGCTTGGTAATCACTTCCTGGGCCAGGCGGCACACCTCTCGAGCGAGTGGCTGCTCCGCTCTCCCCCCCCCTGGAGAGCCGGCCAGCGCACCTCAAATTCATTCCCCCATTTGGTTCATTTGAGTGTCTGGTGTGTGAGTGCATCCTTTTTACGGTCCTGCCCTATCTAACCTGGGCTCAGACTTCCCAGGTACATCTTGCCTGCAAAAACATCCAGTTAAGGCGCCATTGGACTTCACTGGGGTAAGTGAGCCTATTAAGTAAGCACATGTCAATGTAAACTAATTGGTTGAGTTAAAGATTGTTTAGTAGTGTATCACATGCCCTGTTTTCTTACAGCGTGACCCTACCAGACAGACCAGCATCCTCCTTCCTGTTACCCCCCCTCGTATGGGGAGAGTGGTGGACACTCCGTGGGTTTTTCCCCCATACTTTTAAGCAACAGCTGGCAGGAGTGTGTCTAACAGTGCATTCCTGGTACGGTTTTTTGGAGGTTAGGAGGATTTATCTTCGCTCCCGTGGAATCCAGCTTGTATCCTTTTCAAGTCTGACAGAAAGCCAAGCCCACGAATACTTTTCACCCGAGCGAAGATGAATCCTGACAATACTGGCGTGCCCTTAGAACAGGGTTTCCACAATACACTCCCACCCCCTACAGTAGAGGAATTAGCGGCCGCCTTGGTAGATCTCCAAGCAGAAGTAGGGAGGTTACGTAATGAAAACCAGAGATTACAAGCAGAAGTTCTACAACTAAGATCACCAGATTCAGTAGAGTATAGGGAATCAGGAACTATTCCCAAGGTCAGAACAAATTATATTCATCCAGCCCGCTTTTCTATGCCGTTTTCCCCTACTGGGGCTAGGGAAGATGGTGATGTACCTCCAGTACAGGTTACTGTTCATACCCCCAGTCCTGTCCCGTTGGCAATGCCAGAACGATTTTCAGGAGATAGTGCCAAATTTAGTATTTTTATAAATCAATGTCAACTGCAGTTTTTATGTAAGGCTGCGGCATTCCCAGATGATGCAGCGAAGGTCACATTCATCATATCGTACTTATCAGGAAACGCGGCGGAATGGGCCATTCCTTTGGTAGAAAACAACGACCCATTGCTATATAATTACCCTCTGTTTCAGGAAAAAATGAGGAGGTTATTTGTGAAACATACTATATGCAGGCCAGCGATAATGCCCTCCTGAACCTCAAACAAGGATCAAAAGACCTCCTGTCGTATATTACCAGTTTCAACAGATTGGTAGCTGAAACACATTGACCCGAGGATAAAAGAACCTAATCGTTTTATAGGGGATTATGTGACGAGTTGAAAGACTTGTTATCACAAATTGTTAATCCTCCAGATGATTGTCCCTCTTTTATAGAATTAACTGTGAAGCTTGATCACCGGTTACTTGAGAGAAGAGGAGAGAAGGCTTGTGTAGGTGTACCTAAATATGTCCTGTTACATGCCAAGAAAAAATAACCCAAGGACACTTCTGAGCCTATGCAGATTGGAGGATTAAGAGGGCCTTTATCTGCGGAAGAAAAAACAATCTTTGTTTATATTGTGGAAAAGGGGGACATTATGCCAAGGAATGTCCAGTACGTCCTAAGAACCTTAAAAACGTGGCTAGTGGCACCTTGGTCCAGGAAAACTAGCAAGCTTGAAGAACATTGAGATCGATTCTTCAAGTATGGAAAAACATCAGATCTCCAAAACTCAACATATGGTGCCAAAAATAGTAAAACATTTTACTTTGAATATCACTCTGATTTATTCAACACAAAGTAGACATAATATGTCCATTTTGTTGGATTCAGGAGCTACGGGTAATTTTTTTGATTTACAACTTGCAAAAAGAATAGGAATACCTTTTATTCCTAAAGAACATCCAGAGCCTATACGAGCAGTAGATGGATCTGAATTGTCATCTGGGTTAATAACATACCAAACACCCCCTCTGATTATTGTATTTAGGAATGGGCATTCGGAGAGCCTTATTTTTGATTTAATTGATGCTCCTAATTTCGGGGCCATACTAGGGGTTCCATGGCTACAGGTCCATAATCCTCAGATCAATTGGGCTAGTAGAACAGTAACTTTGACATCTCATTACTGCCTACTTCATTGTTATAAAGAAGCCAGTGAAGACATTAATCCTTTATACTGTGCCTTGCAAACGGCGGCTGCAGCCTCTTGTGTTCCAGAAATCTATGCAGACTTTCAAGATGTGTTCAATGAAGTAGAAGCCACTAAATTACCACCGCATCGTAGTTATGACTGCCGCATTGATTTAATACCAGGAGCGGAACTACCTTGTAGTCGCATCTATGCCCTTACCCCCTCGGAGACCGAATATTTAAAGAACTATTTAGATGACATGCTACTCAAAGGTTTCATAAGACCCTCAACCTCCCCAGTGTCATCTCCTCTGTTTTTCATAGACAAGAGAGAAGGGGGTCTTAGAGCTTGTTTGGATTATAGAGCCTTAAACAAGGTGACTATAAAAAACAAATATCCGCTCCCACTCATTCCTGTTCTTCTTGATCAAATCAAAGGAGCTAAGATATTCATAGATCTCCGGGGTGCATACCATCTTATCAGAATTAAACAGGGGATGAGTGGAAAACTGCATTTCGAACTAAATTTGGTCTTTACGAGTACTGTGTCATGCCATTTGGCCTTTGCAATGCTCCTGCTGCTTTTCAGTATTTTATCAATGACATTGTAAGAGAATATTTGGATATATTTGTAGTAGTGTACATTGACGATATTCTCATATATTCTGAAAATGAACAGGATCATATCGTGCATGTAAAAAAGATTTTGAGTAAGCTGCAGGAGAACCAGCTGTTTGCCAGGTTGGACAAAAGTACCTTCCATACCACCGAAATACACTTTTTAGGGTTCATCATCAAACCTGGAGGCATTCAAATGGATCCTCAAAATGTTAAGGCATTGATTCAATGGCCCAATCCTACTTCTGTTAAGGAAATACAGTCCTTCTTAGGATTTACCAATTTTTACCGAAGGTTTATAGATCATTTTTCTGATTCAGTGGGGCCCATAACTAAGTTAATAAAGAAAGGTGTGCCATTCCTATGGTCTGAGGAAGCAGAGCAAGCCTTTTGCTCGTTAAAGGACAAATTTACAACTGCTCCTATAATCAAACATGCTGACAATACACAACCCTTCTTCGTAGAGGCAGACACTTCCCAATATGCCGTAGGGGGTGTACTATCACAATGAGACAAAGTATCTGGTCACATGCATCCCATAGCCTACTTTTCCAAGAACCTGTTATCTGCTGAACAGAATTATACCATTGGAGAGAGGGAATTGTTAGCTATTAAGCTTGCCTTCCAAGAATGGAGCCATCATTTGTTAGGTTCCCCACATATAATCACTATTTCGTCTGATCGTAAGAATCTCCAGTTTTTTAGATCTGTACGTGCACTCCCTCCCAGGCAAATGAGATGGGTATCCTTCTTTAGTGAGTTTGACTTCATTATCACCTACCGTCCCGGGCCCCAACATGGCAAAGCCGATGCGCTATCACAGTTAGGACATCCTGCAGAGATGACCAGATACAACCCACTCCCTATCATACCAGAAAACAAAATCATAGGAGTCGGAGACAAGAATAAGAATTTCTTGGATGACCTAAGATATCAATATAACAACATCCCTAAAGAGGAGTGGGAAGAGACACCTGTAAATGATATCAGAGATGGGTTGTATTACCATGACAATAAGTTATACTTACATACTCCAGACCTGCAACAACAAATCATGGATTGGTGTCATGCCAGTTCTTTAGCTGGACATCCAGGTAGTGCAAATACCATAAACATGTGTCAAAGATGGTTTTGGTGGGAGAATATGCTAAAAGGCATTGTCACATTTGTTCAAGCATGTTCAACTTGTGCTAGACAGAAACCTTCCCATTGTGCGCCCACTGGGTTATTGAAAACCATAGCGGTCCCTCCATCACCCTGGCATTCCATTAGCATGGACTTCATTACCGATCTTCCTAATTGTCAAGGCTATAACACTATTTTTGTTGTAGTAGATGTGTTGTCCAAGATGGCCCATTTTGTCCCGTTGAAGAAAATCCCTTCTTCTAAAGGACTAGCTCACGTATTTTTAGAACAAGTAGTACGTCATCATGGTTTGCCCTCCTTCATAATTTCTGATAGAGGCCCCCGATTTGTGTCAAAATTATGGAAAGGTATGTGTTCAATTCTAGATATTGACCATAGACTTTCCACGGCCTACCATCCTCAAACAGATTGTCAAACTGAGAGAACCAATCAAACTCTTGAACAATACCCACGTTGTTTATTGACCACTCTTTCCTCCACGTAGGTGCAGTGTGGTAAATAAATAAATAATACCCTATTTTTGAATGCATAAATGAATAACAGATAGCTCAATAAATAAGAGTCAAGATTCGAGGTAGTAGGAGTTTTGCAGGTTTAATACAGCATAAGGACAGGAACAGGACGACCTGCACGGGAATAGGATGGCAGCTGCCGGGGGCAGGATCGGGAATGACGGCGTAACTTTTAATAACAGTACATGAGCATATATACATAACGCAAACACATAGCATTACATTGCAATAGGCGTAGCAGTGGGTGGAGCAATAGGCGTGACGCGTAGCAGTCGCGAAAGATAAGGGTGAAAAGAGGTGTAACAGGGCGTATACATAGACGTGTGATACAAACGTAACAGAATATGTCATGAATGGGGCGGAAACCATGGAGGGGGCTACCTAAGGAGCCGGGACCTCTAACCTGATGGTGCGCGCAAACTGGCAATGACGTATCACTAGGAGAAGCTGGGGGCTTCGAACTCTGTGCTAGGAGCAGAGACTGAAGTCTGGAGAGTCAGGGCGACATGTACCTAAACAGTATCTAGTATCTGATGTTTAGAGAACATGTTGATATAAACTAGAAGTCAGGAGGGGAAAGGCTAACAGACACTAAGACTGGACCATGCATTATTCTACATGTAGTGCGTGATGAAGAATATTAAATGACCATTAATACAGTATTTCTCTAACATGGGGCCGTAAAGGCTAGACAATGACGGAAACTATTGATGCAGTTCAGTAGCTTTAGGAATGCAGAGGAAGAGGACTGAACTGATAATCTGGAATCATAACATACTCTTGGCAGACTCAGAGGCAGGGCCAAGCTGAACCGGGCACTGCGAGGCAGGAAGTAAGTGAAGGGTCGAGGATACAGGTGGGGGCTGTATCGCTCCTCCGCGAGGCTTCAGGAGACAGGAGACAGGAGCTGAATCTGGTGTCCGGGCCCTTTTGAGGCCTAGAAACGGGGACTTTACAATGGAATAACGTGCACACTGAGAAACGTGGCAACGTAGCTTTTCATAGGCCTGATATTCGTAGTATTCACGAGAACTGGAAACTGCCATACTAGAGGTGGACACAACTGTAATTGCGTCTTTAATCAAACATGGGGAATAACATATGCATATTAATCATGCACATATAACATATGTTGGATGACATGTAGGGACACAGAACATAGCAAAGTTTACTTTTCCACATTCCCTCCTTGTCACTACGTTTCATCAGGAAACATCAATATTCATGATACCATCTATCATTTCATACAGTATCATTTGTTCGTCTCGAATTGTCTTGGAACGGGATTTAGAACGGGGCTTGGGACTAGGAATACAAGAGGTAGCACAAATGCCGCAAATCGCAGGGCCACATTGTATACAGAGGCAGCAGCTGAATATGATCGCTACTGCAATACCTAGAAAGGACAAGACTTTCCATCCCCAGGCGGAAATTATATTCCAGAACCAACCGGACCATGTCCAGGTGCCTGGATCTTGGTGTAACAGATGGGCAATTTTATGAAGTCTGGTTATAGCTGAATAAACAGACGGCGCGTTATTTGGAATGAAAATGCAGCAACTAGATCCGATGACTCTACAGGCCCCGCCCCTATCGGCCAATATGACGTCAAGGACGAGACGATTCTGTAAAACGACAAATCTCATAGCAGATTGCTCTTCGGTTAAGTTACCTAGAGCAGAGGCAGTCTCATTGACTACAGCTTCAAGGGTTCTGGTTAACCTACGGATTAGTTTACTATTCTGGATAGGTCCTATAAAGAAAAAGAAACCTCTGTTGAAATCTGTATACTGTTCTAGGGCAGTTTCAGTATAATCGACAATTGGGGACTCCCTTCTATGTCTAATGTGTACTAGATGTGTGTTTCTATGATAATCAGATGGGGCTAGGAAAACTGGTGGCAGTAGGAAGGCAATGTAACAGGTTCCCTCCCAATCGAGGGGCAGACGAACATATGCAGTTTGACCACAAATAAAATAAGAATGACGTGAAGCTTTGAAAATAGATTTCCTACTGTCACTATACTTGACAATAATAGTACAATCACTATGTCCTACATGTATGGAACCATTATTTCGGACACATAATTCGCCTTTGACTGGTAGTACTGAAATAGCAGGTAAATCTGGAGTGGAATCAGACTGAACATTCAGGACCATGAAATTCGAAGAATAATTACCTAAATTGTACACTTCATTTTCTAGATCTAACCCGGTTCTGTGGGGGAGACCTTGCTTGTCTGGAAAACACGTACTGTTAAGAAAAGACATATCTGTTGAGGATGACGTTAACGTGGACCATGCTCCACACGAACCATTATGTGAAAACGGATAAGGAAAGAGTGGCAGAACTCCCTTCGGTGTCTGGAAAGGGGGAAGTCGACCACATACCCAACAATTAGTGGCATTGCTGGTCTGGTGTGAGTAATGTAGCATGCGGATAAAAGTATTATTTCGCATAGCGAGGCGGTAAGAGAGTTCATGAGGAGGCAGATCACTAAACGTGTGCTCTACTGTAACATTAGAAGACGTATTTACATGAGAAACTAGAAAATACAGGTAAAAGGCATAACTGGTGCAGGAAATCATAATGCTGAGAAATAATATGAAACATAGAAAAATGATACATCGGATTGAGTTTTGACTAACTCTCTCACTATGGGGGTCTATTTTATACATGTCAGAAACAGTCTAACCGTTTCACCTAGGGGAGGACTTAGACAATCAAACTGGCTGACTTATTTTACTAGACCGGAGTTTCAACTTATACTCCTGCTGCGGAGTTTTCTCTAACAGGGGAGGGTTTGTAGCAATGTCTTTTGCGGGACAGTCCTTGAGAACAATATTTTGGCAATCCTTCAAATCCTGGGAAATGTTCTTTGAGACGGGTTTCAGTCCATAAAACTTCTTTATATGTGAAAGGTGCACCCAGCCTTTGCGACCCTCCAACTTCACGGCTGTACGGGTGGCGAGGAGGACCTGTCGGGGCTCCTTCCAGCGTGGCTCCAGCGGACTTGAGCGATCAAAATTGCGAATTAAGACCATGGATCCTGGAACGATTTCATGCGGTGCCACCTCGGTATTGTCTGGAAATGCGGCGGCAACCTGTGAACGACAAGAGTTGAGGGCAGACATCAAGGAAGCTAGGTAATCTGTCAGCATATTACTTGAAACATCGGTAATACTTCGGGGTCTAGGAGTACCCCACATGTTAGGGGGGCGGCCGAAAACGACCTCATACGGGGACAGACCTGATCTGGAATGTGCGACCATGCGCATATAGAACAAGGCAACTGGCAGAGCTACTAGCCAGTCCACACCTTTCTCTCTACATACTTTGGCGATGCGAATTTTCAGGGTCTGGTTATGTCTCTCTACGAGACCTGCTGCTTCAGGATGGCGTACACAATGGAACTTCCACTGGTATCCTAACAAAAGGGAAACGTGCTTCATTAACTCTGATGAGAATGGCTGGCCGTTATCAGAATATACGACCCTAGGGAGTCCATAACGGGGGAAGAACTCACGAACCAACTGCTTGGCAGTGGTCGCGGCTGTGTAATCTGGGACTGGATATGCTTCTGTCCACCTGGACAAGGCGCATACAACTACAAGGACATACTTGAAACCTCGACATCGCTCCATCTGAATATAATCCATCTGGAGGACTTCAAAAGGGTGGTCAGGAGGCTGGAACCCCCCTTGTTCCACCGGGACACTTTTATCTGTATTAAACTGACAACATATCATACAGGTACGGACTTTCTGCTTGGCTGCAGCTCGTAAATGCTTGTTGAACCAAATGTTCTGGATACTGTCTAACATAGCTTTTTCTCCTAAATGTGCTGGACTATGTGCGGTATTGATAATGACTTGAACCATAGAGTCGGGGAGAAACCATGTGGCTCTACCCTTCGTTAACCATCCTTGATGTGTCTGGACCCCTCCTTGTTCGGACCATTTCTTGATTTCTTCAGGAGTAGCATGTAACTGGATATCTATGACATCTTGTGTAGGGTCCTTAACTGTCATGCATGTAGTCGGATCTGGAGTGTGTGTCTGTGTCGGATTAACTGGAATGTCTGGAGTCTGTGCTGTAAGCTTGGCTGTGCGATCTGCTAGATCGTTACCCTGGGAAATAATGTCAGTAACTTTCGTATGTGCTTTGCACTTCATGATAGCAATGGATGTCGGTAAATGTATGGCATCTAACAGAGCTTGAATAAGGAGACCATGCTGAATCTTGGTTCCATGAGAAGTCATGAAACCTCTCTCCTGCCAGAGCACTCCAAAGTCGTGTACGACTCCAAATGCGTAGCGTGAATCTGTGTAAACATTAACTTTCAAGTTCTTGGCGTGTAGGCAGGCTTGTGTCAGAGCAACTAGCTCTGCTGCTTGAGCGGACAGGGTGTCAATACGGTGTGTTTCAATAACCTCGGTGTCGGTAGTCACTGCATATGCGGCGACTAGTTCTCCTGTACTTGTTCTCATACATGAACCATCCACATAAAGTGTCAGGTCGGGATCTGGTAATGGAATATCTGTCAGATCTTGTCTTGGCTTTGTCGTAATGTTAACTACTTCCACACAGTCATGTGTGGCAGAATTCGAAGTAACTGATGGTAACAGTGTAGCAGGATTTAAAACGTTGCAGCGTCTGATTTCTATGTGTGGCTGGAACAGTGTCAATTCATAACCTGTTAAACGTGCAATTGTCAAGTGCTGAGTCTGTGTTCGGTTTAAAAGAACTTCCACGGAGTGTGGAACTTGTACTGTCAGGAAGTGTCCTAAGACTATGGAATCACTTTGTCTGATAGCTAGTGCTGTGGCTGCAACTGACTTGAGGCACGCAGGCAGAGCCTGGGCTACAGGATCTAATGTGCTCGAAAAATAAGCACATGGCTTGTATTGTCCTGCTTGATCTTGTGTGAGAACAGATAATGCTGTACCTTCGCGTTCTGTGACGAAAAGTGTAAAAGGCTTACTGTAGTTTGGTGTAGCTAGAACTGGAGCTTGACATAGGGCTTTCTTTAACTCATTGAAACTGAGTGTATGTTCAGATGTCCAAGGGAGGACAGACGATACGGCTGCCTCCTGTGTCGTTAACTGTATCAGTGGCTTGGCTAGGAATGCATACTGAGGAATCCATTGTCGGCAGTAAGAAGTGAGGCCGATAAAAGCACGTACCTCCTTCTGGGTCTTGGGCTGAGGAAGACTCGCTATTAACTGGATACGGTCTGGTGTCAACTGCCTACCCCTCTTGGACAGTAAGTGTCCTAAGTAGACCACTTGCTGGACACAGAATTGAAGCTTAGAAGGGGACACCTTGTGCCCCATCTCGGCTAGGAAATACAAGACTGTAAGGGATGCTCGCTCGCAAGCACGTTCAGAACGGGCTGTGATCAGTAGATCATCGACATACTGGAGCAGGGCAGTGTCAGTTGGCATGTGAATGTTGTCTAGTTGTCTCTTGAGTGCTTGACTGTAAATACTAGGACTTTCTGTGAAACCTTGAGGAGCTCGTGTGAACATATAGCTCCTTCCATTTAAACAGAATCCGAAAAGAAACTGGCTGTCTGGATGAATGGGAACACTGAAAAACGCGTTCTTGAGGTCTATGACAGTGAAAAATGAGGCTTCGGAATCAATGGCTGTCAACAGGGAAGAGATATCTGGGACAACTGGATACTGGGGAATAATACATTTATTAAGCTCTCGGAGATCAATCACTAATCGATATACTGGGGGTGCATTTGGATCAGTACGTTTCATGACTGGAATGATCGGAGAATTGCATACATTGGAGTCAGTTTCTACAACTACTCCTTGAGCGATGAGCTCGTCAATAATTTTGGATAAGGCTGCTACAGCCTCAGGTGGCAATCTGTACTGTCTGATTCGTGGTAACACTACACCTGGCTTGAGAGTCACACGATGGGGTGTGATTTGCATGTAACCTACATCAGTTGGACCTTGCGCCCATAAATGCTGCGGAACATTAGACAATCTGGGATCAAAATCTCGTAATACATAGTGACCCTTGAAGTCACGTAGGAACAGACGTATTCCCTCTGGGGAACAGCATATAACTGCACCTAATTCTTTCAGTGTTTTAATGCCTAATAGGTTTTCTGGACATGACTTAGTAAGTAACAGATCAGTAGTACGGGACAATGGACCTACTTCTAGAGTAACTGGCTTTGATATTTCATTTACGATAGGTTTTCCTGAAAATCCAAGGGAAACATTTCTTGAGCCTGAGAGCGGAGCCCCTGGAACTTCGGCGTGACTAATTGTGGTCCTACTTGCCCCTGTATCAATCAAAAACTTTCTATCTTTCCCTAGTACTTGACTGTGAACATAGGGACCTTCTTGATCTACAGGTATCTCGATGAGAGGCAAGCCTACCTCCCTCTCTAGGCTGTTTCATGAATACGGTTGATACTCTGGATACTCAGACTGTGCATACTGGTACCTCTGCTGTGTAACGTGCTGTGTTGCAGCGATAGGCTGCGGTGCTGTAACTGTCTGTGGTGCATTCTGTGGCTGAGGAGTCTGTGAAACTTGTTCTTGTCTAGGCGGACGTGGTCTTTCTTTAGTCTTACCGGTAGCTATGTTATGTTTCAGAACTGCACACTCATTTATAAAATGACCTGGCTGTTTACAATAATTGCAGTTCCCTTTAACGGGAGCTGCAGGATGACTGGCTTGATTTGGACCCCTCTTCTGACTGTCTTGAGGAACAGATTGTGCAACTAGTACTTTCATTTTCGTGTCTTTCATACGTTTTCTCTCGTGTTCTTGCTCTTCCCTGATTCTATTCTGGTGGTATTGGAGCATCTGTAACATCTGGGACGGGGTATTAGCTTGCCAGGTACTTTCGACTTTCAAAACTCGATTTTTAATTTGTGGACTTGAATTCTCGACTAATTTAGTAACAAAAAGATGAGGGTATGACTCACTACTTGTCTTGAGACCACTGTTAATGCTAAAACATTTCTCAAATCTAGAATAAAAATCACTAATATCTTCGTCTTGTTTCTGTTTACAGGCTGAGATTGCATCCCAGTCTTCTTTTCTAGTTGTCAATAACCTAGGCAAAACTTGTATTAATAATTCTGGTAATTCTTTACATTTCGCTCCAAGACCGGTACCTGGTACTCGTGCCTTATCTTCAGCTTCTAGAACTGCCCAATCGATCTTTTTCTCTCCCACCTCCCATTCTTTTTCCTTGAGCTTTTCATACACCCCTGCGGGCAGCAGAACCTTTAACATTTTAATTATATCTGGATACGTGTATTCTCCCATACGGAGCATGTCTTTTAATTCTCGGTGGAACCCTGCTGGATCTTTATCATGACAGGGAATTAATTTCTTCATCTCTAGGAGTTCCATCTTTGTAATCGGAGTGTAAACAAACACTCGTTCTAGTTCGCCACCCGTTCCTCTAACTGGGTGGACTTCTCGTAACGGATTCTGTCTCTCCATGTAAAATGGTTTACTTTCTGGGGGTGAGACATGAACAAAATGTGGGTTCAAAAACGTTCTATATTTGTGACGCTGTTCTAGAACGACACTAATTAAATCGGTACCTAAACCTTTCCATCTATACTGGAGTAACTCGTTCAGGATATCATGTAACGGGCCTGGATCAGAGTGCTGACCCTCATACAATGTAATGAGGTGCTGAATCATATACATACCCGCCAGTCGTTGCTCGGCTGGGGGCATTTTCAGAAACATTTGTGCCACTATTTCGTCTGGAAAAGTGGTAGAATCAGTAATCCATCGGACTGCTGATCGGACTAGTTCTTGTTCATGCATGGTACTCAACTCACTGTAACCGATTTGTGATTTCAGAATGTGATCGGTAGTTTGGAATACTTGTTCTAGAGAACCTTGTTCTGGTGCTGGATGATGGAAAGTAGAATTGTGTTCTAGGCGTAAATGGCGATCTGGAAATCTAGATTTTCCTACATACGCTATTCTGTCGGGATTCTCGTCCTCTACCTCTTCAGTATCAGAGTTACTTTCTTTCTCGCTTACTTGTGCTGCTTTACGTTGATCGTGTAACCTTATTATTTCTTTACGAATTTTCTTGTACATACTTTCCATAGCACTGATCGTTCTGTGCTTACCCTCGGCTATATTATCACTCCACTTGGTCAGGGTTCTCATTTCGGCTTGATCTTTGGACGGGTAATCTTGTTCTCTTATTAGACAATTGATCAGAAACTTTAATATCATGAGCTGGGTCTCAGCTTTCCTTTGAGACATGGCCTCGCCAATGCTTTCTGGATCATCCCCTGTACGGATGAAACGATATATTCTGTCTAGGTCTTCTTTCATATTCGGTAGGGTGACTAGATACTCGGCCACCCTTCTTACACGTAATGAATATAAAACCATATTATCCTCTCCTGGGACTGGATCATAGCCGCATTCATTAAGGGCTTTTCTTATTTCTGCTACAGACTGATGTCTGGGCGTACGCTGTGACGCTTGCATATGTAATTCGGCTGTCGTTAAACGCTTATGTGGCGGCGGGGTTTGAGGAGGACCTCCTCCTGCGGCCCCTAAACGAGAGTCGTCTACTGATGCTCTTCGTCCTGGCAGAGTGGGAAATGGAAATGTAGGCTGGACTTGTATGGCGGGCTGGACCGGGGGTACCGTAACAGGTACTCCGGTGTCTGGAGGAGCGGGAAGTGCCTGATTTACAGGGACTGGCGGAGCGCGAACAGGATTTGCATATTCTGGGACTGTGTCGTCCAAATAGGACGAAATGAAAATATCAGCTGCGGTCTGTTTGTGACGTAGCTTGGTCGGAACTGATGGTGGCGGAAAGTTACTGGATGCCTCCGGGGTCGCTTTTGGCAGGCCCTCGGCAAGGAGAGGATACATACCCTTAATAAGGGCATTCCTCTGTCTCTCTGATTGTTCGGCTTTAACTTGTTCACCTATCTCGATTAGTTCTTTTTCTTGTGCTCGTTCTGAGGATTCTCTACTTAATTCTGACTTTCTGATTTCTCTTTCGGTTCTTTTATGAGCTTCTTTGCGCCATAACTCGATGGCATCTTTCTGTGACTGTCTGGCTTTCTTTTTCCATAATGCTTCTTCTACTCGCATGATGCACTCGGCATCCCATGTACCCGATACGGGCCATCTATACTTTTCTTCTAACTGTTTGGTATAATCTACCCATAAATCTAGATATAATATGGCACTTATGCCATGCTTCTGATACATAAAATGACCTGGACTGTCCCTAGGCGGAACTGGAACTGCTTCTTCTAACAAACCCTTTCTAGTTTTTAACTGACGTAATCTCGAAAAGAGAGACATTGTAAACTTGAATCGGAACACAATACAATAGACGAGGAACAATAACAATTGGGAGAACAATTCAGGCATACCACGACATTGGAAATACATTGAACAACATCATAACATAACAGTTCGGACAGAATATTACCTGGAATACTGAGAACAGAAACACAAGAATTTCTCGAGAACGGAACAGACTAGAGTTACTGGATGCACTGCTGAAACAGTACGGAACATACCGGTCCCATAAAGGGACGCATCAAGACCCGTATCCACCTAGGTGAACACTTCGTTTGTGGGTCTGTGTACCACCAACCCACGGACCAGAGTCAATTTAGATTGACCCTGTCTAGATACTACCCCAGCGACGGTACTCACCGGGCAGCAAGAACGGAAGGCCTCGGATCGGACTGGACTGCTACGACGACGGACGACGAACTTCGGACTTCAGTTACGGGTGGACCTCCGGATACCTCGGACCTTGGACTCTCGGCTTGGGCTCTGGTCGGGACTCGCCGCGTTCCTCCACCGTCTCGTCTGGATGCTGGACCGCCTCCTCCGTCTCCTCCGTGGGCCTGAGGGATACTTGAAGCAGAAATATCTGCCGGTGCGCAGAAGAGTTCCGTCACGACTGCAGAGGGTCAGGGGGTCGGCGTGGCTTCACCGACGCGTGGGGAAAGGGCAAGTCCCTATTCGGGCGCCATTATGTGGTAAATAAATAAATAATACCCTATTTTTGAATGCATAAATGAATAACAGATAGCTCAATAAATAAGAGTCAAGATTCGAGGTAGTAGGAGTTTTGCAGGTTTAATACAGCATAAGGACAGGAACAGGACGACCTGCACGGGAATAGGATGGCAGCTGCCGGGGGCAGGATCGGGAATGACGGCGTAACTTTTAATAACAGTACATGAGCATATATACATAACGCAAACACATAGCATTACATTGCAATAGGCGTAGCAGTGGGTGGAGCAATAGGCGTGACGCGTAGCAGTCGCGAAAGATAAGGGTGAAAAGAGGTGTAACAGGGCGTATACATAGACATGTGATACAAACGTAACAGAATATGTCATGAATGGGGCGGAAACCATGGAGGGGGCTACCTAAGGAGCCGGGACCTCTAACCTGATGGTGCGCGCAAACTGGCAATGACGTATCACTAGGAGAAGCTGGGGGCTTCGAACTCTGTGCTAGGAGCAGAGACTGAAGTCTGGAGAGTCAGGGCGACATGTACCTAAACAGTATCTAGTATCTGATGTTTAGAGAACATGTTGATATAAACTAGAAGTCAGGAGGGGAAAGGCTAACAGTCGTGATTAACAAGGACCCCCTGGGTAATACTCTATAAGACTCCTAGGGCAGGGTAAACAACCTGTGTGCAAAAATTCCTAGGCAGTCAAGGAATTACAAATAAACTAAACAAGTGAGGAACCAAATCAGGGACAATTGAAAAAGTATATGGGTGATAAAAACTTGCTATATTTTTTAATAGAAACACAATTACAGTTCATTGAACAACACATACAATGTGCAATAACAATTAAAATTAATCAGCTGAATGCTAAAACAAAATTTATCACAGTAAAAAAATAACATTAAAAACAATGACCATATCAATATTTACTACCGTTTCTCTTATGGAATGTCTTTGCACTATCATTTCAGATTGTCCTTGTGGCTCCTGAAGAAGGCGTTTAGTCGCCGAAACGCGCGTCGAGTACTGTATTACCGTGTGTTGGACACCCCTGCGTGGTGTTCTTGTTTATAATATTGATATGGTCATTGTTTTTAATGTTATTTTTTTACTGTGATAAATTTTGTTTTAGCATTCAGCTGATTAATTTTAATTGTTATTGCACATTGTATGTGTTGTTCAATGAACTGTAATTGTGTTTCTATTAAAAAATATAGCAAGTTTTTATCACCCATATACTTTTTCAATTGTCCCTGATTTGGTTCCTCACTTGTTTAGTTTATTTGTAATTCCTTGACTGCCTAGGAATTTTTGCACACACGGGGAAAGGCTAACAGACACTAAGACTGGACCATGCATTATTCTACATGTAGTGCGTGATGAAGAATATTAAATGACCATTAATACAGTATTTCTCTAACATGGGGCCGTAAAGGCTAGACAATGACGGAAACTATTGATGCAGTTCAGTAGCTTTAGGAATGCAGAGGAAGAGGACTGAACCGATAATCTGGAATCATAACATACTCTTGGCAGACTCAGAGGCAGGGCCAAGCTGAACCGGGCACTGCGAGGCAGGAAGTAAGTGAAGGGTCGAGGATACAGGTGGGGGCTGTATCGCTCCTCCGCGAGGCTTCAGGAGACAGGAGACAGGAGCTGAATCTGGTGTCCGGGCCCTTTTGAGGCCTAGAAACGGGGACTTTACAATGGAATAACGTGCACACTGAGAAACGTGGCAACGTAGCTTTTCATAGGCCTGATATTCGTAGTATTCACGAGAACTGGAAACTGCCATACTAGAGGTGGACACAACTGTAATTGCGTCTTTAATCAAACATGGGGAATAACATATGCATATTAATCATGCACATATAACATATGTTGGATGACATGTAGGGACACAGAACATAGCAAAGTTTACTTTTCCACAGCAGGCTCTTCCATTAGCTGAGTTTGCCCATAATAATTCTCAACACTCAGCTATCGGTATTTCTCCCTTCTTTTTTATCTATGCCCAACATCCAAGAATGCTACCCATTATGTTGTCCAAAACAGAGACCGACATACCTGCACTGGAGGAACATCATAAAAAGATAAAAGGGGTATGGGAGACAGCTAAAGGAGAATTAAGTAAAGCTAAAGAAGCCATGAAAATACAGGCAGACAAACATCGAAAAACCGAACCAACATACACCATAGGAGAGAAAGTATGGCTTTCCACCAAGAATCTGAGAATGGAAGGGTCTAGAAAACTGCAACCCCAATTCATAGGACCCTTTCTGATACAAAAGATTATAACTCCTGTTACCTTGAAGTTACAACTACCCCCTCAAATGAAGATACACCCTGTCTTCCATTGCTCCTTGGTCAAGAAATACATCCCTCCTCTAAAAGCCGACAAACCACCCCCACCCTTGATAATTAATGGAGAGGAAGAATATGAAGTACATAAAATATTGGATTCCCGGAGGGGTAAACTCCAATACCTCATAGATTGGGTGGGCTACCCCCCTGAAGACAGATCTTGGGAACCAGCAGAAAACATCAATGCTGCTAGGTTAGTCAGAAGGTTTTGCATTAGATCCAACTAAACCGGTCCAGTGAATAGGCCTTTGATGAGGGGTACTGTTAGAGTTTTGCGGCATGGGCCGCGTTGAAGACCTTGACATGTGTTTAGACTTGGTCACCCCTCTGTCCTTCCACACGCTCCCTAACTTACAAACACTACACGATGCTGTTCTTTTGAGACGCTCCCTTAGTCACATAAAGGGATGCGTCTAAATGTAAGCCATTGCTTGGCTTACTGTTCCGGTACCACGCCCCTTCCTTGCTTCCTGGTTGTAGAACAGCGTCTCTTTCCCGGCGTCTCTGCCCCGTTCCTGCTTATTATCGTTGCCCGGCAGATTCCGCTCTAGGTGGAAGTTGGGTGCCTTTTCCTGCTTTCCGCTATCGATCCCACATACGGACAGCGCTGTGGATCCCCTATAGCATATTGGGCTGAGAAGCCTTACTTTCCCGCTCACTCACGAGCCCCTGCCAGAGTCCCATTCACAGATGGCGTAGAGGGTCTCGTAATTCTCCCTCCAGAGTGGTGCTCAATTTATCTGCCCTCAAAGTGCCTTGGAGGTTATTCCGCCAGTTTATGAACACGGCACTTCACGTTCCTCGCATTTGGGCCATAGTGTTGACCGGATGGTCCTTTCTGGTTAGTGTGGATTTATTTTTTGCCCTGTTGAGAGTGTGCTCGCTTCGCTTGGTAATCAATTCCCGGGCCGGGCGGCACACCTCTTGAGCGTGTGGCTGCTCCGCTCTTACCCCTCCTGGAGAGCCGGCCAGCGCACCTCAAATCCATTCCCCCATTTGGTTTGTTTGAGGGTCTGGTGTGTGAGTGCGTCCTTTTTACGGTCCTGCCCTATCTAACCTGCCCAGGTACATCTTGCCTGCAAAGACATCCAGTTAAGGCGCCATTGGACTTCACTGGGGTAAGTGAGCCTATTAACTAAGCACATGTCAATGTAATCTAATTGGTTGAATTAAAAATTGTTTAGTAGTGTATCACATGCCCTGTTTTCTTACAGCGTGACCTTACCAGACAGACCAGCATCCTCCTTCCTGTTACCCCCCCTCGTATGGGGAGAGTGGTGGACACTCCTTGGGTTTTTCACCAGACTTTTAAGGAACAGCTGGCAGGAGTGTGTCTAACAGTGCATTCCTGGTACTATTTTTGGGAGGTTAGGAGGATTTATCTTCGCTCCCGTGGAATCACTCTTGTATCCTTTTCAAGTCTGACAACACCAACCACCTGCGCAATACCCCAGGAGTCATCCATCAGCCCTACGCTCTTTAACGTCTATATGGCTCCGCTCGCCCCCATCGTCAGAACCTACGGACTCAACATTGTGTCATACGCAGACGACACCCAACTCATCCTCTCCCTATCCAACCAACCCAACACCGCCAGACACAATTTTCGAGAAGGCATGGAAGCCGTCGCCAAATGGATGGAAACCCAGCTGCCTTCAACTAAACACCAACAAAACAGAAGTACTCATCATGGGCCCACACCCCGATGCCTGGAACAACACCTGGTGGCCCCCCGCCCTCGGAAGTCTGCCCACCCCCACGGACCACACACGCAACCTGGGAATCATCCTGGACTCCGAACTCAAAATGGACGGCCAGATCATCGCCGTCTCGTCCTCCTGCTTCCACACCCTCCGCCTCCTATGCAAGACCGTCAAATGGATTACCTTCAAACACAGAAAGACCGTCGCTCACGCCCTGGTCACCAGCAGACTCGACCACGGCAACACACTCTACGCCAAAATAAACAAAAACCTCACACGCAAGCTACAGAACATCCAGAACGCAGTCCCAAGACTGGTCCTCAATCTGCCAAGACACTGCCACATCTCCCAGCATCTACACACACTCCACTGGCTCCCCATTGAAGCTAGAGTCACCTTCAAGATGCTCACCCGCGCTCACAAGGCCGTCCACGACACCGGATCAGCATACCTGAACAGCCGACTCCAATTCCACGCACCCCAAAAGACCCTACGGGCAGCCCAGCTCTCCTACGCTGCGGTCCCCCGCACTAGAAAGACCAGATCAGGCAGTCGCTCCTTCTCCTTCCTAGCGGCGAGAGCCTGGTACCCCCACCCTCTCCACCAAAGACAGACAACATCTCTACCCATCTTCACAAGAAACCTCAAAACCTGGCTCTTCGACAGACCCCCTCCTTGATGGACAGGAACCTGCGAAACCCCCCTCCCCCAGCACCTTGAGACCCTCACGGATGAGTAGGAGCGCTTAACAAACATGTGATTGATTGATTGAATGTAATGTTAACATTTGAAGGACTGCATATGTACAACATCTGGCCATAAGGGACAGTATTCACAACATGTCATAGTATAATTGATAATATCACAATACAAATCTTTGGTTTAGTGGATTGCATTACCTATTACAGCTGCTGTGGTGCTTATTTAGACTTAAAAGGGGTATTTTACTCGTCATTGATACATGGACTGTCACTTGAATGAACAGAACAGGGGAGAACTGACCATTTCTCTAAAAGAGTACACCATATTAGAGATCTCAACATATTTGGGTTTAATGTTGAGATATTCATGACTGGCTGAGTTGGACAGAATACATTTACTAGTGATGCTGAAATAATAACTTTCAGCCAACGCTTGGAAGGTCATTTAGAACCTGGTGATAGTTCAAATATGGATGTAAACTGTAAATGCCTTCGGTTTGGCACCAGTGCCTATTCTGAGCTCACCACACATTGAAAGCTGATGGTAAATTCAGAATAACAAGACAATAACGCACATAAGACAGGTGCAAATAGCCTTTGTGCACATTGTTCCAATTTTTTGCTCAAATCTGTACCTGGAGTGCAAAAACTCCGAGGACACCTATCACAGATGTAACTTCTGCTTATTACAATTTGCACCGCATTTTGTTTACGGGTCTTACTCACCCGTCTGATATTGCTCAAGAAGGGGTTATTTACATTACATCAAATATAACATCAGTCAACATTGTTGACGTATGCCCAACATGTTTTAGCTCCCGCATTTACTGCCGGCTGTCTCCACACCAGATGAGCTTCATTTTGCCTTCTGATGCCCTGTTTAACTCAGGTTCTGTACTCTCCGCCTGCCGATCCAAATCAAGCTGCGATCAGTAACCGGCCATTCATTGCCGCCTCGGAGTCCGTCTAGCCTCGCCTCCCTGCTTGGCTGCACTCACTGTATCTATCGACAACTCTGTCCTGATGACGATCCCGACTAATGGGGATCGAAACGCCGTCGACTTCACAGCTTGAATTATATGACGCATATCACGTCTAGTGCTCCTGATGAAATAATTGTTTTCCAAGTGATTGTAACTTGTTTTCTGGAGCCTTTAACTGATGTACATACTTTGTTTAATGCGTCGCCAATGCTGTTTTTAAAGCACTTGCACATTTCACTTCACTAACTGTATATAGCACCTTGCACCAAGTGTCACTGGGTTGTCACAAGATCCGGTCTTTACAGTGTTGTTTGAACTGTAATTGCATATGAAAGAATTTTCCCTTTCTGTCCCTTGGTGAATAATACTACCTCTTCCTAAATCAATTGACTCCTTGTTTCTGTTCCTTTGTAATGCCTATGGCATACATATTTGAAACTGTCTCCACATAATACCTGTTGGGAACTGTTTTTGCCTACACAACATGTTTTTAGGCCACAGTAATACATGCACTAATGTACTCACCGATTCTTAAAGAATGTTAGCACCTTCCAAAGATATGCACAAAACTTTTCAAAAGGCACGTTTTGTGAGCATCTGATAGGTAAGAAAATAAAGCGGAAACAAAAATTTGACGATTCCCATTTTAATTCCTGTAGGATTCTTTCCTCTATTGTACCACAAATAAATAACGGAACGGAATTACAGCAAATTTGGCATGAAATTAGAATGTTATTGAAGGAGGTGTCTTTGCGTGGTCAGGTTTAAATCTATTCAGTAGTTTTCACAGATTCAATATACAAATATGTTTTGGGTGGGCTTGTAAGGGTTAAAAAGTCAGAGATATATGTACCGTTAATCTGTAAGTGGTCTGTACGCCCTGTTTTAGTGACCATTTAAAGATCTAAATTCAGAACGTAAATAAGTTGAACAGGGGCGGCTCTTGGCTCATGGAGGCCCTGGGCGGGGAGCGTAGGTAGGGGGCCCCGGAAGAGGGGGTCCAGGTGGGGCAGAGCGCGGAGGCCAGTGAAGGGGGGGGGGGGGGGGGGGTCAGGGTGTTTGGAAGTGGAACAGACCCGGAGGCCGCCAAATCCATGCCAGGGGCCGCCACGCAAATATGTATCCACCCTCAGAGGATTATTATATTAAGGATATATATTGGCATGGTGGCCCATGGGGTTTGGTGGCCCTGTGCAGGTGCACAGCTTGCACATGCCTAAGGCCTCCCCTGAGTTGAATTGGATGAGAGAGCTTTTTCTCCTGTCACCCATTTTTGGTCTGAGGCTTTGATTTGCAGGCAAAACAGACAAAAAAACTGACGCAGCCACTATTACTGCATGTGGGGCTCGGTGCCTGCATACTGGGAAAAAAAATGAATGAGTGGATGGGTCAAGAGGAGGACCCCCTGAACCCCTGGCTTAGGTGGAAGGGCCTTAAAGGAGCTACACGATTTTGCCACTGGGTCCACAGACTCTGAGGTGGAGTTTGTGGACCCGAACCAAGGCTCCAAGGTCTGTGAACCTTCTTGGGGTGTGCTAACCTGGTGGCATGGAGTCCTAGACCTTTGTGGGCCAATATCATAGAGATCCTTTCAGAAATGGTGCCCTGTAAGGGAATATAATGTATAACTGGAAGCTGTCTAAAAATGAGGATGGGCCTAAATGGACCCCCTCAGTGATAAGATCCTGGGCCACAGGGGTTTCCTATGGAATGAAGGGAAGAAATTCTACATGGCTTTAGTAAATTTAATTCATTATGAATAATACGTTGTGAAAACATTGTAATGACATACAATTGCAAAATGGAATTCAATCTGTATTCATAAACAGGGGCGTAGCTTGGTTAGTAAGATTTGGGCTGTGTGAGATTCAGATTTTCCAACCATCATGCAGGAATATATTGTTAAAATACATTAAATGACAAGCAGGGCGCATGAAATGCATTTAAAGGGCGGCGGACAGGGAGAGATAAGCGGTTTGGTAGGGGTACTAAGTGAGAGAAAGCACAACATTTTATAAAAATAATAAACATTTTTGAAGACTTTCAAAATAGAAAGAGGAAGAGAGAGTGTGTGCGTTGTTGTCTGTGCGTGTGTAAAAATTCGACAGACACCTACCAAACTCGACTGAAGTCACCTGTACCCAAGTATTTACAACAAAATACATTTATCAGGGGGGTCTAACACCCACCCCCTCAGAAGCTACTCCACTTTTCATAAGAGACTGCTAGTTGGTGTCTTCTGACTGCAAGCTCACTGTCCTCCAATTAACAAAAATGTTGATATATTGTTAAAATATTAATGTTGCACAGAGATCTTTGAAACCCCTTGTAAATAACCAGTCACTTAAGCTGACACTGACTTATAGCGAGAGCATAAGTCAAAGCCTTAAACTTCAAACCACTAAGTCCAACTACGAAGGATGACTTTATCTTTCTTGAGACTGGTGACAACTTACTAATAAGATAGAATCTGGAAACGTACACCAACAAGACTTTCCAAGTGACTACAATCCGGCACTGACATACATCGAAAATATGACATAAAGAAGAGAAAGAGAACAAGTTTCTTTGGATATGGTATATTTTAAATCATTTATTGGGTGGCAGAATGCAAGCACAAATTTGGCTTCTCCACAATACAACTCTATATATTTTATCTTAATTGTACTTGTTTCACATTACCGATAAATGTAAGCAGATTGTTGTAATATGCAAACAATTCACTTAGCAATTAAGATCCAGATCTTAGAAATACTTTGTGTTGCAGCTGACTGTCGTGATGGCTTGAATGTGTAAGTTGAGAGCATGTGGTACTATGTATGGAATCCTGGGAGTGTGTAGTTTCAGGGCGTTAAGTAGGATAGTTATGGAGAAGGATGGTTGGAGGGCTAAGCCAGGTGGAAGTCAGGTCAGCAAATGTATGTTAGCTCCTTGATGCTGGAATAAACATATCTTGTATCTGTATGTTCGTGGATGTGTGTTTTACTCCAATGCAACACATGTGGAGATAACTGTGGAACAAGCAGAGTAGTGAAGAATCCTCAAGTGCTGCTTAGAACTGGTTATCCTGTTGCTGGTCAATATTGTGTTGTATTCCTGGAGAAACGCTCCATGATGTAAAAGAAAAAAAGAGCTGAAGGATGGCGATTTCTGTTAACTGACGTGTGGAGAGTTCAACTTTGAAGTGCGCATACATTTTTGATTAAAAAAATAAATAATAATAATTTGTCATTGGCTTTACCTGGCCCTCTACGTGAGCGAAGAAGAACACGCACCAATGAAGTGAACCAAGTTGGTGTGACATCATTACCCTATCTGTGTAAGTACACCTGAAGGAAGATGACCTTACTCTGTGGCCATTTTAGAGTAGTTGCCCTGCATAACACATGATGGAAAGCATTGGGAAGGTCATGCTACCGCAGTGTTGTTTAAGTATGCAGGGGCAGAGACTCTGTTAATTGTAGTTGTATAGGTTTGCGTAAGAGTAGTTACATGCTCGCAACATGGGACACCAATCAACTGGCGAAGGTTTAGGCCATAACGTGGAGCACAACCTGAAGTTGAAGTGTGTGTACTATGAAATACACATTACATTGGGGTTAGATGTGTTTAGATTGTTGGGCTAACAAAGAAAAAGTCGAGGCAGTGGAATTTGGAGACAATTTTCTTTGAGCTCAAGGGATGAATAGATATTTGTATTTGTATTTGTATTTGTATTTTTGATTTGTAGAGTGCCTTATCACCCAGGGGTCTCTAAATATGCACTCACCTTATTCTACTTTAAGTGAACATACTAGTTGGGCAACAATGTGTTGGTAATTTATTACACACAGTGTGGCTCTGGATAAATCAAAGCACAACATATACGCCATTCCAATTGTACCCACCATTTTAGTAGAACTTACATAAAATGTTTGGTCCAGTGTGTTGTTTTAAGATGTACATCCAAAATGTTACAATTATTCCACTCCAGGTGTTTTGGGAGGCTGGAAATGCATTTTATGCACTGGGTTGAATAGAAGAAGTATTTCCTTAACTTCATCTGTGCAATATACAACATTATAGCATGTCAGCAAACCAAAAATAAATAATTTGTTAAATTCATTGGGTCCACAAGGCTTAAAGGCTGACAGCCAGATGCCAAAAGGAGTTACTGCTCAGGTAAAACTGTTTTTAATGCTGCATTGGTGGATTTGGATATTTTTTATTTATTTATTTATTTAAACTTCTAAAGCGCGCAGCTACCCGCAGTGGGTTTCCCGGCTGGATAACTATTTGTACCAAAAGTAAGCTTTGTAATAACACAATTTACCTTTTCCTGGGAAAACAAATGGAAGGAGAATTTATTGATGAATAGATATCTGCACTGACAAAACTTGCACTATATTGTAGACTTGGAGTTTTACTTGAGGATTTAATATGTGACCAAGTTGTGATGCATATGTGTGAACTTTCTATTCAAGAGCGGTTGTGGGTGAATGGAGATTCAAAATTGGATGATATTTTACCAGTTGTGAGAAAAGCAGAGATGTTTAAAAGATGAGCAAATTATTAAAATATGAATCTCAGAGCACTCCTAATAATGTAGTAGGGAGGGTGAAAAACTCAGTGGCGCAGAATGGGGATAATTGTGGTATGAAGAGTAAAGTAACATTCAGCGAGGCAGAGCGTTTTTATAGGTGTGAAGGGAAAGATCAATTGGCTTTTAGCAAAATATCTCCTGTTTAGGAAAAGGTGCATGGTGTGTGGAACTATGGGACATTTTGCCAAGCTGTGTAGAATGAGGGCAGATAGGTGTACAATGTGTGTGAATTAAGTGGAGAATGGAAATATGAATATGCAATATGAGAATGAATTTTAGTGTTGAATGTAGAGGATTGTTGCCTAGTGGGAAATAAAACAAAATGTATGATGTCAATTGGTGGAGTGGAGTTGGAAGTATTTGTGAATTCAGGTTCATCATTTACCATAGGTAAGGAAGGTGAAGTTTGTGAATAGAATTGGAAGTAAACTGTTTGATACTAACATTCAACCCAGATACAGAAGATTGATGTTTACGGTTGAAATTAGCACATAACTGTAAATGATATGTAGCCAGGAAGCGTCCATTGTCTTTTTTGTCAGTTAGATCACAGGAATTTACATATTGTACTTGATCCTAATAGTCCTGAACAGGTTTTGATTACTGATGAAGGTGTAACTACCGGAGATGTGATGTTAAAATAAATGCAGGAGTTTTTAGTAAAACCATTGAATTGTGTGGTTTTGAGCATCTAATTGAGTTAAAAGAGGATGCTTGCCAGAAAATAAAACTTTTTAGGAGTGCCCCTATTCTAGCTAAGGAAAAAGGGAGGGAGTTTCGAAGGAATTGGAGAAATTGGTTGAAGCGTGCAATTATTGAGCCTCTAGAAATGTCAGATTGGATTTCCCTTTCATGATAGCACGACGAAGTAATGGAAGGATAACATGGTGTATAGATCTTCATCATCTTAATGACAACATCATAGTTGATAGATTTCCCTTGCCACCGATTAGTGAGATGTAAATCTCTATTAGTAATGCAAAGTGGTTTTCTACAGTTGATTAGTAATCAGCATATCACCAGATTTTTCTGAACCAGTGAAGAGGTAGTACACTGCAATTATTTCACAAGAAGGATGTTTCCTTTTTAAAAATATGCAATTGGGTTTGGCATGTGTGGCAGCAGTATAAGCAATCGCAATGGAGCGCACACCGCTAGCCCCTCCTCCGGATCGCCCCTCGGGAATCTGGTACATGGAGTTCTTGAGTGGTTCACCCATGTGGGTGCAAGTAGGTACTTGTAAAACTGATAATCTCTAGACCCGATACATGTCCCGGGTTTTTGGATATCGCCCGAGACATGGCTCGGGTTTCGGGATAACTTCCCTCATCAGTAGAGAAAATAGTTAGGGGTGGAAGAGAAGGCCGCCAAACAACCGTCAATGGCCTCGATGCCCGAACCGGCACGCAGGTGCGTCGTCCAGGAGCCCGTCGGCTCAAAGCTCAAGGGAGCCAATTTGTATAAGCAATCGCAATGGAGCGCTCACCGCTAGCCCCTCCTCCGGATCGCCCCTCGGGAATCTGGTACATGGAGTTCTTGAGTGGTTCACCCATGTGGGTGCAAGTAGGTACTTGTAAAACTGATGATCTCTAGACCCGATACATGTCCCGGGTTTTTGGATATCGCCCGAGACATGGCTCGGGTTTCGGGATAACTTCCCTCATCAGTAGAGAAAATAGTTAGGGGTGGAAGAGAAGGCCGCCAAACAACCGTCAATGGCCTCGATGCCCGAACCGGCACGCAGGTGCGTCGTCCAGGAGCCCGTCGGCTCAAAGCTCAAGGGAGCCAATTTGTATAAGCAATCGCAATGGAGCGCACACCGCTAGCCCCTCCTCCGGATCGCCCCTCGGGAATCTGGTACATGGAGTTCTTGAGTGGTTCACCCATGTGGGTGCAAGTAGGTACTTGTAAAACTGATGATCTCTAGACCCGATACATGTCCCGGGTTTTTGGATATCGCCCGAGACATGGCTCGGGTTTCGGGATAACTTCCCTCATCAGTAGAGAAAATAGTTAGGGGTGGAAGAGAAGGCCGCCAAACAACCGTCAATGGCCTCGATGCCCGAACCGGCACGCAGGTGCGTCGTCCAGGAGCCCGTCGGCTCAAAGCTCAAGGGAGCCAATTTGTATAAGCAATCGCAATGGAGCGCACACCGCTAGCCCCTCCTCCGGATCGCCCCTCGGGAATCTGATACATGGAGTTCTTGAGTGGTTCACCCATGTGGGTACAAGTAGGTACTTGTAAAACTGATGATCTCTAGACCCGATACATGTCCCGGGTTTTTGGATATCGCCCGAGACATGGCTCGGGTTTCGGAATAACTTCCCTCATCAGTAGAGAAAATAGTTAGGGGTGGAAGAGAAGGCCGCCAAACAACAGTCAATGGCCTCGATGCCCGAACCGGCACGCAGGTGCGTCGTCCAGGAGCCCGTCGGCTCAAAGCTCAAGGGAGCCAATTTGTATAAGCAATCGCAATGGAGCGCACACCGCTAGCCCCTCCTCCGGATCGCCCCTCGGGAATCTGGTACATGGAGTTCTTGAGTGGTTCACCCATGTGGGTGCAAGTAGGTACTTGTAAAACTGATGATCTCTAGACCCGATACATGTCCCGGGTTTTTGGATATCGCCCGAGACATGGCTCGGGTTTCGGGATAACTTCCCTCATCAGTAGAGAAAATAGTTAGGGGTGGAAGAGAAGGCCGCCAAACAACCGTCAATGGCCTCGATGCCCGAACCGGCACGCAGGGGCGTCGTCCAGGAGCCCGTCGGCTCAAAGCTCAAGGGAGCCAATTTGTATAAGCAATCGCAATGGAGCGCACACCACTAGCCCCTCCTCCGGATCGCCCCTCGGGAATCTGGTACATGGAGTTCTTGAGTGGTTCACCCATGTGGGTGCAAGTAGGTACTTGTAAAACTGATGATCTCTAGACCCGATACATGTCCCGGGTTTTTGGATATCGCCCGAGACATGGCTCGGGTTTCGGGATAACTTCCCTCATCAGTCGAGAAAATAGTTAGGGGTGGAAGAGAAGGCCGCCAAACAACCGTCAATGGCCTCGATGCCCGAACCGGCATGCAGGTGCGTCGTCCAGGAGCCCGTCGGCTCAAAGCTCAAGGGAGGCAATTTGTATAAGCAATCGCAATGGAGCGCACACCGCTAGCCCCTCCTCCGGATCGCCCCTCGGGAATCTGGTACATGGAGTTCTTGAGTGGTTTACCCATGTGGGTGCAAGTAGGTACTTGTAAAACTGATGATCTCTAGACCCGATACATGTCCCGGGTTTTTGGATATCGCCCGAGACATGGCTCGGGTTTCGGGATAACTTCCCTCATCAGTAGAGAAAATAGTTAGGGGTGGAAGAGAAGGCCGCCAAACAACCGTCAATGGCCTCGATGCCCGAACCCGCACGCAGGTGCGTCGTCCAGGAGCCCGTCGGCTCAAAGCTCAAGGGAGCCAATTTGTATAAGCAATCGCAATGGAGCGCACACCGCTAGCCCCTCCTCCGGATCGCCCCTCGGGAATCTGGTACATGGAGTTCTTGAGTGGTTCACCCATGTGGGTGCAAGTAGGTACTTGTAAAACTGATGATCTCTAGACCCGATACATGTCCCGGGTTTTTGGATATCGCCCGAGACATGGCTCGGGTTTCGGGATAACTTCCCTCATCAGTAGAGAAAATAGTTAGGGGTGGAAGAGAAGGCCGCCAAACAACCGTCAATGGCCTCGATGCCCGAACCGGCACGCAGGTGCGTCGTCCAGGAGCCCGTCGGCTCAAAGCTCAAGGGAGCCAATTTGTATAAGCAATCGCAATGGAGCGCACACCGCTAGCCCCTCCTCCGGATCGCCCCTCGGGAATCTGATACATGGAGTTCTTGAGTGGTTCACCCATGTGGGTACAAGTAGGTACTTGTAAAACTGATGATCTCTAGACCCGATACATGTCCCGGGTTTTTGGATATCGCCCGAGACATGGCTCGGGTTTCGGAATAACTTCCCTCATCAGTAGAGAAAATAGTTAGGGGTGGAAGAGAAGGCCGCCAAACAACAGTCAATGGCCTCGATGCCCGAACCGGCACGCAGGTGCGTCGTCCAGGAGCCCGTCGGCTCAAAGCTCAAGGGAGCCAATTTGTATAAGCAATCGCAATGGAGCGCACACCGCTAGCCCCTCCTCCGGATCGCCCCTCGGGAATCTGGTACATGGAGTTCTTGAGTGGTTCACCCATGTGGGTGCAAGTAGGTACTTGTAAAACTGATGATCTCTAGACCCGATACATGTCCCGGGTTTTTGGATATCGCCCGAGACATGGCTCGGGTTTCGGGATAACTTCCCTCATCAGTAGAGAAAATAGTTAGGGGTGGAAGAGAAGGCCGCCAAACAACCGTCAATGGCCTCGATGCCCGAACCGGCACGCAGGGGCGTCGTCCAGGAGCCCGTCGGCTCAAAGCTCAAGGGAGCCAATTTGTATAAGCAATCGCAATGGAGCGCACACCACTAGCCCCTCCTCCGGATCGCCCCTCGGGAATCTGGTACATGGAGTTCTTGAGTGGTTCACCCATGTGGGTGCAAGTAGGTACTTGTAAAACTGATGATCTCTAGACCCGATACATGTCCCGGGTTTTTGGATATCGCCCGAGACATGGCTCGGGTTTCGGGATAACTTCCCTCATCAGTCGAGAAAATAGTTAGGGGTGGAAGAGAAGGCCGCCAAACAACCGTCAATGGCCTCGATGCCCGAACCGGCATGCAGGTGCGTCGTCCAGGAGCCCGTCGGCTCAAAGCTCAAGGGAGGCAATTTGTATAAGCAATCGCAATGGAGCGCACACCGCTAGCCCCTCCTCCGGATCGCCCCTCGGGAATCTGGTACATGGAGTTCTTGAGTGGTTTACCCATGTGGGTGCAAGTAGGTACTTGTAAAACTGATGATCTCTAGACCCGATACATGTCCCGGGTTTTTGGATATCGCCCGAGACATGGCTCGGGTTTCGGGATAACTTCCCTCATCAGTAGAGAAAATAGTTAGGGGTGGAAGAGAAGGCCGCCAAACAACCGTCAATGGCCTCGATGCCCGAACCCGCACGCAGGTGCGTCGTCCAGGAGCCCGTCGGCTCAAAGCTCAAGGGAGCCAATTTGTATGAGCAATCGCAATGGAGCGCACACCGCTAGCCCCTCCTCCGGATCGCCCCTCGGGAATCTGGTACATGGAGTTCTTGAGTGGTTCACCCATGTGGGTGCAAGTAGGTACTTGCAAAAATGATGATCTCTAGACCCGATACATGTCCCGGGTTTTTGGATATCGCCCGAGACATGGCTCGGGTTTCGGGATAACTTCCCTCATCAGTCGAGAAAATAGTTAGGGGTGGAAGAGAAGGCCGCCAAACAACCGTCAATGTCCTCGATGCCTGAACCGGCACGCAGGTGCGTCGTCCAGGAGCCCGTCGGCTCAAAGCTCAAGGGAGCCAATTTGTATAAGCAATCGCAATGGAGCGCACAACGCTAGCCCCTCCTCCGGATCGCCCCTCGGGAATCTGGTACATGGAGTTCTTGAGTGGTTCACCCATGTGGGTGCAAGTAGGTACTTGTAAAACTGATGATCTCTAGACCCGATACATGTCCCGGGTTTTTGGATATCGCCCGATACATGGCTCGGGTTTCGGGATAACTTCCCTCATCAGTAGAGAAAATAGTTAGGGGTGGAAGAGAAGGCCGCAAAAACAACCGTCAATGGCCTCGATGCCCGAACCGGCACGCAGGTGCGTCATCCAGGAGCCCGTCGGCTCAAAGCTCAAGGGAGCCAATTTGTATAAGCAATCGCAATGGAGCGCACACCGCTAGCCCCTCCTCCGGATCGCCCCTCGGGAATCTGGTACATGGAGTTCTTGAGTGGTTCACCCATGTGGGTGCAAGTAGGTACTTGTAAAACTGATGATCTCTAGACCCGATACATGTCCCGGGTTTTTGGATAACCACTCAAGAACACCATGTACCAGAGTCCCAAGGGGCGATCCGGAGGAGGGGCTAGCAGTGTGCGGTCCATTGCGATGGCTTCCACAAATTGGCTCCCTTGAGCTTTGAGCCGACGGGCTCCTGGACGACGCACCTGCGTGCCGGTTCGGGCATCGAGGCCATTGACGGTTGTTTGGTGGCCTTCTCTTCCACCCCTAACTATTTTTCTCTACTGATGAGGGAAAGTTATCCCGAAACCCGAGCCATGTCTCGGGCGATATCCAAAAACCCGGGACATATATCGGGTCTAGAGATCATCAGTTCAACAAGTACCTACTTGCACCAACATGGGTTAACCACTCAAGAACACCATGTACCAGAGTCCCAAGGGGCGATCCGGAGGAGGGGCTAGCGGTGTGCGGTCCTTTGCGATGGTTTCTACAAATTGGCTCCCTTGAGCTTTGAGCCGACGGGCTCCTGGACGACGCACCTGCGTGCCGGTTCGGGCATCGAGGCCATTGATGGTTGTTTGGCGGCCTTCTCTTCCACCCCTAACTATTTTTCTCTACTGATGGGGGAAGTTATCCCGAAACCCGAGCCATGTCTCGGCCGATATCCAAAAACCCGGGACATGCATCGGGTCTAGAGATCATCAGTTCAACAAGTACCTACTTGCACCCACATGGGTGAACCACTCAAGAACACCATGTACCAGAGTCCCAAGGGGCGATCCGGAGGAGGGGCTAGCGGTGTGCGGTCCATTGCGATGGTTTCTACAAATTGGCTCCCTTGAGCTTTGAGCCGACGGGCTCCTGGACGACGCACCTGCGTGCCGGTTCGGGCATCGAGGCCATTGACGGTTGTTTGGTGGCCTTCTCTTCCACCCCTAACTATTTTTCTCTACTGATGAGGGAAGTTATCCCGAAACCCGAGCCATGTCTCGGGCGATATCCAAAAACCCGGGACATTTATCGGGTCTAGAGATCATCAGTTCAACAAGTACCTACTTGCACCCACATGGGTGAACCACTCAAGAACACCATGTACCAGAGTCCCAAGGGGCGATCCGGAGGAGGGGCTAGTGGTGTGCGGTCCATTGCGATGGTTTCTATGTGTGGCAGCAGTGTTCTAAAGGCTGATGTTCCAGTTATTTGGAAACATAACAGTACTAGGTGCTTCCAGTGTGATATTTTAATCTATGGGAAGGACAAACAGGAACTTGATTGACATTTGAAGCATGTTTTAATTGTTTTTGGAAAAAAGATTTGACAGGAGATATACAGAGGGTAGTGTTGGGTATCTTGATCATTTTATGTGTGCTGACGGTATCAACTATGTTTGATTGATGCTATACAAGAAGCTCCAACTCCATGCAACAAAGACAAATTGTGGTCCTTCCTAGTGGACTAGTGGAATTTTATTTTTGGTTTGTGCCTAATATTTTTTGATAACCAACTTCGTTGGTTTTTGGAAATACAAGCACCAACAGCACAGCAGTGGAAAGCACCAATATTGACATAGTACAGTAAAAGAAACACAGGCATCACATGTCAATCCCGCCCTCCAGCTGTAGACACAAACCTCTCGTCTAGGGGACAGGCTATTCCATGGCTCCCAGCCACTTGCCCTACACCCTCCGATGTTTCTTAGATGTGTGCCTAATTTTGTGAGTACATTTTTTATATTCGGCAGCTGTTGAAATCAAAGGTCAAGTTTGAATGGACAGTAAAGTGTCAGGAGGATTTTAAAGTTATTAGTGGAGCCTTTATCAAAGCTACTGCTCTGAAAGAGTTTGAACCCAATAGCACAATGTATAGTGACTACTGATACAAGCGGTAAAGAGATTGGCATGGTTCTTTCTCAAATAAACGATCAAGGACAGGGGAATGTAATTGCTTTTCCTTCAGGTCATTGAAATTCATTTGAAATTGAAACACTGGCATGTTTGTGAGCATTGAGGCATTTCAGGGTATAAGTTTGGGGTAGGCAGTCTACTGTACATTGTGACCACAAATCTTTGGTTAAAGTGTTGACGATGGCAGATGGAAATAATGCATCACCAAGGATAGCCAGGTTTTTATTTAGATTGCAAAATTTCAGTTAAAAAATAAACTATGTCCTTGGCAAGGACAATGTAATTGCTGATTTCCTGTCTTGAACGCTGAAGCAATTATAGCAATGTGAAGAAGATGCTGGAAGTGAGTGACATTTTGCTTTGGTACAGAATGATGATCAGAATGATGGAATACCAGCAATTATCAAGGAGTTGTTAGAACGTAAAAGCAGTGAAGACATGAAGCTGTAAACTGCAAAGAGAAACATTTAGAAGGGTTGGCTAAGGAAGGAGAATTTTGAACCGAAGTTACGGCCTTTTTTATTGAGATAAGAGTCCTTGGAGAAGGAGGTAATGAAAACGGGAGGAAGAGCTATTCTTCCGAGTCGCCGTGGGAGGCGATGGTCAACATCACTGCTGTCATTGAGGTTATGGATACCACTTTGAAAGTTTTGGATTAGGTGATTTTACAAGACAGCATACCAGATTTGTTGCTAAGCTATAATGGTGTACAGCTTGTGTCCAGGAAATCTTAATTTGTATTTTGGAAGACTAGGTGTCAATGATAGAACTACCTCATTATACAACCGTAGTGATAATAGAATGGTGGGAAGATTTAATAGGGTATTGAAAAGTGCCGTACAGGTGGCTGTTAAGGGTGATTCGGAAAGTCCAAGTGGCAAAGGCAGTGTGGGCGTACAGAGTGACTGTGAATGAGACTAGATGGTATTCCCCATTTTGGAATTATGAGTGGTCACAATCTGACAACTAAGTACAATCCTGGATGGTTGTTCAGCTCTAAAGTTGAGCAGTGGTCTGTACAGAGTGTGTGAGAGCGAAGGTTAAGGGCATCAGTGAGAAAACGACGGCTCACTATGATGACAAAAACATCGTAAAGCCTGTGTGGATCAGTGGAGAGGATTGGATTCCTGTCAAGAAACATGAGATGATGTGCAAGGTTGAGGGTCAAATATATGAACTCCTAGAATTAGTGAACATTTTGGCAATTTCCATCAGAGTGAGTTATGCAAGGGTTTAGAATCTTAAGAGGGTGGCATTGGGACATGGAGACTGCTGGAAAGAGATCATAGGACTGAATCAGTGAATGGTTAGAACTGACAGGCGTACACAGAGGAAGAGTTTGATGGCTTTCATGATGGGGTCAATTGGAGGAAGAGGCAGCGTGTACTAATATAGTGGGATTGAATAGTACAAATTCTCATTCTGGGAAGGTAAGGAAGCCTGCTCACATCACCCTGGACAATATGAATTGACATGAATATGGAGATTCTGTTAATGAATTTTGTGTTCTAGCTACAAACAAGGAATGGGCGTCTTTCAAAAAGGAAGTTAAAGGGCTATTGACAAACACATTTCTGCCCTAAAACCCCCGCTTTCCAGGCAATCTAGGATGTGCTCTCCTCGTCCTTGTTTACTATTTGACTGTTATGATTGTAATTTGATCTGTTGGTTTAGTGTTACTACTTCCTGTACCTTTTGTGATTACCTTGTTGCTGGCTCCTCAAGCTTTCTCTGTCTTGCGCAATTGTAAAGCGCTATGTTACCCTAGAGCCTCCTATCTCCAGTTTTGTTATGGCACGTTTCCCTCACCCTAGTGTATTATTTGACTGTTATGATTGTATTTTGATCTGTTGGCCGAGAGTTACTCCTTTTTTTACCTTCTCGTTTACCTTGTTGTCTGCTCTACAGGCCTCCTCTTTCTCGCTCAATTGTAAAGCACTCTGATACACCCAGGGGTCAGGTTCACGCTATATAAAACTTTTTAAATAAATACATTCTGATTTTCTGCTATTTATCACCAAATTCTTTCCTGCATAAAACGTTTCAAACCCTCTGTGAAGCCTTCGGATGTGAATGAAACTCACAAAGCCGTATCAAAATAACTTGTCAGTGCAGAAGGGAACACATCAGTAGTTATTATTTACTTCAATGATTATTGTATCATCTCTCTACCACGGAAATGTTGACCTCTTTCTCCCACCTCTCAGTTTTCCCAGTTCATATCCTTCATAGTGTACAGAAGCTCCTGCGTTAGGGTTTGCAGGGTTCTACAAAAACCCAACTTTTTAACTCTGGGTTGTTGACCCCACAGCTGTCAATCACACCAAACACACCTTTTGCTAACAATACATAGAAAGTGGCCTTTTAACCATTGGCTTTGTCCAACATGCCAGTTCGGGGCTTAGCTCGGCCCAGTGGAGTATGGACTTTCACCGGATCCTATGGGCTATTTCGGTGTATCTTCACCTCCAGTAGAGTAGTTGCATAGCATAGTATGAGGAACTACTTCACAGCGAAAGCTCCCTATCTGTTACTGCTGCCTCACTTCAATGTGTCAAGGTATAATGTCTTAAGGCAGCATGGAGTTAGCACATTAAACACAGTCCAATTATTTGCCAATGCTTGTTTATCAAGGCTCCCCAGGAAACATAAATTACATGTATTTAAAATGGGTGGACCTATCCAGACACCTTTTTGTCCCAGCAACAAACACAAGAAAGTGACAGCTCCCCAATGTCAGTTATGTGACTCACATGTGTCACACTTACAACCATCCCCAACTAGCTCTTACCTATCATGTAGTTCCGTCGTGACAAATAATCTTTTCTTCTCTCACAGCAGCTCACAATCACTTAAGCAACAGCAGGAAATGAAAGTAATTTTCCACAATTGTGAACTGAGAACAGCGCGTAGCAAATTTCAAGCGTGTTCCTCCAGTATTTGAATGTCATACCTGTGGAGAATGTCTTTAGTTGCCAATCTTAGCCCAGGGGGATACTTAAAAGGCCATTAAGCACTGTTCTCTAAGCTACTAATGTAGAGTAATAAAATGCCCAATATTTCTGAGCCTGATTGTCATTTTGCTCTGCGTGCATTTATGTATGCCTGCACTGCATTCATTTCAATCCCTGCATCTTTTTAAGGAGATCTCTTTGGGATGGATGTATGACGTTACAACACATACTTTTACAACGCCTACCTTTACATCGCATTTTGTACAACGCATACCATTACAACACATAATGCTTTTGGGTGCTGGATAGTGAATAGTGTAATTTACTATTCCAACTCCAGTCCCCGTGGATAGTAGGGAAGGTGTTGGATAGTACATTAAACCTATTCCCTATTGTAGAGCGCCCCCAAGCGCTATGCGTTGTAATAGTTGGCGTTGTAAAAGTTGCGTCGTAATGGTAGTGCGTTGTAAAAGTTTCGTTGTAAAGGCTGTTCACCCTTTGGGATGCAGTTCAGACATGTTTTGTCACCTGCTAAATTGAGGTTGTAAGTACACGACTACTTTTGCAATCCGTGTGGAAAGAGTAAAGTTGGCGCTTCTGTTCCCACTTACTTGAGGAATTTGCAGTGTAAACTGTTTCATGAATAAGTGAATTAGTGAAGGATCCTGTATTGCAGCGGTTCTTAACCTATGGTCCAGAGACCCCTGGGCATCCACAACGCCTACTCAAGGGGTCTGTGACTACTTAGAAAATTAAATATTAACAGCATAAGATGATGTATATCTAAATAAAGAGGCAAAACATAAAATTTAAACTTTTAGACATTCTGTATATGTGAAGGATCTTGAAATTTGAGGCTAAACATTAAGTTGATATTCCTAGACTGAATCGTGGGAGCAGTGCAAGTGCATCAAAGAGAATATAGTATGGACTGTCGTGGCCGCAACTGAATTTAGAAAAGCTCCATCCTTCCCACTAAAATTAAATGTTTTATTTTTATATTTGTTTGTGAATTAAATAAAATAGTTCAGCATGTGTATATTTGTGTGATAAATGAAATGCATGATTCTGTAACTTTTGAGTATTGTTTTGCTGTTCAAATCATTGAAATTGCTTAGGAGTCCAATAAAAATTCAATGGCAGTCTCTGAATTCCAATACTACTTAGGTGGGGCTCCACAGAAGTTAAAATGTTAATAACCTGCTGATGGATGGTGTTACTTACTCAAGGAAACAGCACCTGAATAAAAACACAGGTAGTAAGAAGCAAGTTCGCACTACTTTGTAGTGAGGAAGGATACATTTAGGAGTGCCAAAGTTACACAGTGAATGACCGACTCACTGTTAAATTGAGACCAGTACTATTTAAATAGAATTCATGAAGTTTAATTGCTACAGCTTAAAATCAGAGAGTCGGTAGTAACATTTCTTTGACTTCCTGTAAACTGCAAATTGTATCTTTAGGCACCAAATTAAAGCCCTCATTCTAAATGTCACCGTAAACTTGAAATTGGAAGCAAACACCACACATTCTACATTCCGAGTCGCGTGCAAACAATGACAGTCAACCCTGGGCGTTTGTGTGTACACATTTCTCCACATAATACCAGGAAGAGTTTGTGCAGCCAAAACACTATGCACAATGGAATATTGTATAATACTACTGGTCAGTATAACCGGTTCCACACATATTTCAGAATATGGTAAACAAGTGCCCAGAGTAATACATCTGCCATCAGATAACGGTATTTTCCCCATGCAGTTGTTGCAGCAAATAGAACTGCAGCATTGAGAATCAAGTTGTAGGAATATGGTTTATTAAATGTGGACTAGTATCCTGTGGTTGAAATATTTCCAAATACCACTATTTTGCACTTGTTTATAGACTTTACAAGTAAAATACCAGAAATTAGACGACAATTGTAAATGTATTTAGTAGTTTACATAACATGCATGTCCACTATTTTTCAATTGGTGGTTTCAGGCTGTCCCAACTCCTATACTTAAAAAATACATGGGAAATAATAATACTTTTGTAGGAAAGCAGGCCATTTCCTGCTTTCCTCTGCGTTGCACTTAACTGGATTTATTTAGAGGAGCATGTATGTATTTGCAACTAGAAATATTTAACAGGCATTACCGAGCCAAAGGCAGTGGCTGTTTTAGGGGAAGTGTTTGATAATAGTTGGACAACTTTCCTGTGTTGCTGCCAATTACCCTAGAAAGGAAATTGGGGCAGTAGCCAGCAGCGTAGGAAGGGGGGATAGGGTGAGTGCGGGCCACCCCGGTGTCATCACTGATGGGGGTGACAAAATGGCAAAAATATGTGTTTTTTTTGCCATTTTGTCAAGCCGGGGGTGACAAGAAATTTTCCGCACGGGGTAGTACCACCTGACCTTGCTACGCCATCGACTTGTCAATAGCAGTGTTGGCTGGTGAAAAGGGGCTCAAGGGAGTTGCCACACCCGCTCTGAAAGAGAGGCTACACTTTATAGCTTCAAGCAGCAGAAAAATAAACACACAAACTGACAGAATCGTCAGTTTCTGTATTTCCATTTGCAGCTCGTCTGTTGCAGACAGGCAAAGTGCGCATGTCAGCAGTAAAGAGAAGAAAGTGTCTGTAGAGCTCGATCTATGGATTGGGCAGGCGTTAGTTGCACTTTATTTTCAGCTCTCTCACACATTCACAATTCCACAGCCTTACAGCGCATGCTCAAAGCAGTCTGTGCTGGTGGTCGGAATAGAGCATGATGACGGCTCAACCCCAACCATATCCTGATTTCTGATAGGTTTGTATGACTCAAGCTCCAGATCAGAAAAGGATCAGGTTGACCATCATGTACTTTGCCTGCAAAGACCAATTTATACAATGAAAGAGAAAGTGTTGCCACATGTTGAAGGAATGGCTGGCTTCCGTGTGGGTGATGGTCACAGGAAGTGAGTTATATAGTATAGGGGGTAGAGCGGAAGCAACCCAGGGGTACGGGGTTGGATTTTCTTGCTGGGTGAAACATGGACTTTTGAGAAAAGGCATATGTGAAAGATCCCATTTGTCTTTGAGTAACTAAGGGGTCAACTGGAACAAGGCAGAGGCTTATTGTAGTGCAGAATTGACAAGACAACAGCTATTATGCATGGGTGTTTTATCACATTTTCTTTGGACAATGAGTTTAAAGATGATACATTGTAGTGTGTCAGATACCTTTATACACATGGACTAGAAACCGACTTGTGTCTTTGAATGGCCCTTGGAAGGAAGTCCTGCAAGGTGGGTGAGAGGTTTCTTTATTATCTGTGCCCTATTATACAGTGCCTGTGCCACTGTATGCTCTTCTGAGTGATGAGCAGAGTTGAAGAGAGACATTTACATCTAGTGAGATGGCATAATTGACCACAGACCCATAATTAGCAGAAAAGGCTACTTTTTTAGAACAGATATGCAATAAAAATAATAAAAATACAACTTTTACCCAATAGCACACCATACCATAAATCACCCGGACTTGCTCTTTACCCTTGTATCTTTCCATAACAATCCATTCATGCTCCTTATAACCTTTAACCCTTTGCCCATGCAGCTTCTGAGAAATCCCATTTCCTTGCCTCTTTTACTCCCCCAACCCCCTCCACGAATCCTCTGGGCACTGTGCACCATGGCTAACCAACCCAAGTCACACAGCACAGTGATAACAGACAACATCGCAGCTTGCCCCCTAATGGACCTTAAACCACAGACCATACCCAACTAAGTAAACTGTCCCTTATTCACAATCTGCTATGCCAAACATAAAGGGCGGGAGGATTGGAACAATTATCTAAATGACCAGCACCTTCTGAAATGCCCTATGTCCTAATCACATTTCCTCCGCTGGGCTAGTTAGGCCCACACTGTGGCTAACCAACCCAGGCCATCCAGAAAAAACCTGACTAGGTGTTTTTGTGCCCCAGCACAGAGTAAAAACAAACTTCCCTTATCAACGCTATAACATGTCTCCTAAAGTACCCGCCACCATTTTTCAAGCCCTACAGATATTGTTCACTATCTGAAAATGACAAAGTTATGCCATTGGAGTGATACAATGGGAACATCTCATCAAAGATGTTTTTGTGTGTGCCAACATCACAAACCTGTGCTCTCTACAAAATATTGTAAGTTCTCTATTAAACTTCCTATTCGCACTGTCCATGGCCCCATGCTTTATAACCCCTCTCAACACTCTTCTTGGCATGAATTCCACCCAGACATTGCAAATGCCAGACCATAATTGTTTTAAACAAAGTAAGTCCACTTTCATTATCATAAACAGCATCAAACTTGACAGCTGTAGTAAATTGTTTTCCCCTTAATGTACAGTTAAGGCATCAAGACAACCTCTGCCAAATGACATTTCCACCAATAATGGCAGCAGTTGAGCCCAGTGCATGCAGCTATATCCCCACCAAGCAAGGGCATTCCAAGTGCTCTGTAATTCAGAGCTCTTCTAAATGGATGAGAATTAGCTGTTTGATTGCCCATTTTATCAATGATTGCATCTTAACCGCATGCGTGCGGGCGGAATTCCGCTCGTACGCGGAGATTTTTAAAAGCGCATGTTACGTGACGAGCTGGGCTCGTCATCAGCGTGCGAGGAGGCTACGCCATGACGAGCCCAGCTCGTCATCAGCGTGGAAGGGGTTAAGGCTCGCTGTTTTAATTTTTACGGATTTTTCTGATTAATACAGGCAGAAAACAATGTGCTTTCTGTCTGTATTTATTTTTAAAAGTGGATAAATGCAGAAATTGTGCTTCTTTTAAGTGACTCCCTGTGCTGCCTTTCATGAATTATAGCATGAGAAATTAAAAAACAGGATGAAATTTCTTTAAATAACGGTATATGTCAACATATATTTATGGTATAATGGTAGTATTTACCACTGGATGTATCATTTTGTAATATTTGGCGGCTAAAGTATCTATAACAAGACAGACATCAAAGTATAAGTGCGCGTCTATCAGTCAAATAGATATGGAAATGTACAGTTTTACAACTTCGTTTATAAGCAAAACACAAATAAATATGGATAAATGCAGATAAAATGGCCCAAAAATACATATGGATAAATACAGATGGAAATGGCCAAAAAATAAATACCATAAAACTGGGAGCCCTAACTAGGATCCATATTAATTTCTTTTCTGTTGTAGGGCCTCAAACACATTCTGTAAGAAAACAACAAGGTACGAAACAAACTTATTGCATGATTTAGAGTTTGGAGGATGTGTTACTCTGTCAAAAACGTGACGGATATCCCGTCTGCTCTATTACAAGTACCATACGATATAATGGACTCGTAATACGGCAAACGGTATATCTGTCACGTTTGTGACTGAGTACCCTTGTCCTCTAAACTCTAAATCCCTTAATCACCTTCTACAACTTCTGTGATGTCCTAATATAGCTTGTGCAACAAGCAAAGTTGTATCTACCTACATGTCTAATATCTTCCTTAACTTCCTGAAAACCCCAACATGTTTGGTGTCAACAGTCTCCCGCCATCAGCATGGCCTAAAACTTCCTAAAGAGAATCAACTGAATTCTCTGTAAACTATTTCCACATTTCAAGGGGTCAAATTATGTATCTATACACCCCTCTCAAAAACACTCAATGCCCTTTCCCTGTCTGATCTGTTTTTGACCACCTTCACCATAAACTAAACATCTCTCTGGATCGCCACATCTTTTCTGGCGAAACCTTTCCTATCTTTACCTCCCAGCAAATCTGAAAAGCCCCCAAAAATGACCAAACCATGCATAATGCCAGCAAACTCGCCTCAAAATGCAAATAGCAACACCTTGGCAAATTCTTTACCACATCATTCAGAAGGTCATACGTAACAGGCGTCCTAAGCTTCCCCTTCATTATTCTCTCCCTCCCCAAAAAACCAACATATGCTTGCTTAACTCAACAGACACTGGGTCACAACTCCAAAACACTTGCTGATAAATGAAGCCGTAGCCAACTTCCCTGCAATAGTGACTGGCGATAACATAACATGTTAATCCATAGGTCTCTTGGCGCTGAATAACAGATGTTTATTGTTTCCCAACTCAATAGTGCTAATTTTATCGACCTCAGATGGATGAAAGGCTGAGTGAGTGGACCCACCAGGATTTGAACCTCTGATCAAACACATGACCCTGCAGTGGGTGCATTAGTCCACTGAGCCACCAGACCCGGCTAACCCACCCATCAAATTCAAAGTAAACATAACATATCCTCTGATCTCCAAATCATTCCTTCCTAATTACCAGCACTGCTCTCTGCAACACCAACCACAAACTCCTTAAAGCCAACTCATAATCTCTCTAGTAGATGGTACTAACAAATGTTCTATAAGGGTCAGTATTTTTAGTTCTCTAGCATCCCCAATTCTGGATTCATCCTTGTAGTCTGCCCATGGGAATACTGCCACTGTGAATTTCTTGAAAGTGAAGTTAGAGCCATCATTTTGAGCCAGAAATGTATGAAAGCACCGAGCCGGGTAAAATTCCATCTGACACCTATCGCAACAACCTAAACATCTGGGTTCCGATCTTAACTGCTGCGTACAAAACAATCTGGGAATTTGGGGACGTTCCTACGTGTTGGAAAGTAGCAATCATTGTGCCTCTCCACAAAAAAGGTCGCCCGAATGTCTCAGGAACTTATCAGCCAATCTTTCTCCAGGACAGCGTGAGCAAAAATTATGTCAAACTACTGTTAATTTGGCTAGAGGTCTGGGTTGAGGACCATAGGATTCTGTGTACATTTCAAGCTGGATTATTTCGTTGCAAGGCACTATCAATCAAATGGCCAATTTTTATACTGCCTGCCTGGAGTACACTTTTTTATCAGCCCTTTTCTTAATATTCATCGATCTTAGAACAGCTTTTGACTCTGGGACAGGCAGGTCCTCTGGTAAGCTCTGGAGGAACAGGGCATCACAAAGCTGCTCCACCAGAGTAACACGTCCGTGGTGAGATTTGGCCTGAAGGAAGAGTGTTCTCAAAGCTTTGGCATAGAACTGGGCGTGAGGCAAGAGCGTGTGCTCGCTCCACTACTTTTCAGTCTCTCCATTAATAATTTGGGTGATCAGTTATTCGCCTTAAATCTGGATGTCCCCACGATTGAGGGGAATCAAACACCCATCTAGCTGTTTGCCAACAATGCCGTCCTTCTGGCCAGCACAGATCTTTCCAGGCATAAACTCCACAAAGGGCATTGAAACACACTGCTACAAGAAGAAACTCCAAATTAATATTTCATAAACCAAATATTTGCAGATGAACTTGAAAACATTTAGAGTTTATAATCAACTGATGGAGGAAGGATTTGCACGTAAAGTGCCTTGCTTGTAATCATGAACCTCGAATAACTTTAATTTATTAATCAATCTGTTTGTCTTATTAATTTACCCTTTATTCTGACATTATGGGTGTCCGAGAGACGCTTGCCTATGTGTTTACTAATCCTAATACGCTTGCTACTCAAGATGGCTGCTGCTACGCGGGAATTTCTTCTGTGCATGCGTCGGTCATACCCATGTGACGTGACACACTCGCAGTTCTGGTGGGAATCTCTTTGCACTTGCGCAGTAGAACTAAGATGGCTGCTTTGTGTCCTCACATGCCTGAAGCTTGCATCGCTGCTTTTGTTATGCTGTTTGTTCTGCATTAATCATTAAGGCTATAGTTCTTATGAAATAATGGGAGTAATGTAGGGATTCATGGTATACAGTGCATTTATTTTTTCTGTGTTCTAAAACTGCTCTTTTTCTATTTCATGGCACATTACGAAACATGGCCTGATGTCCCTTGCCGTACTCCATTTTGCTTGAAACTGAGTCTGCGCAAGATCTGCGAGTCTCCTTAGCAATGACCTTTGGAACTTTACCAAGTGGCAGTCCCAGCCAAGATGCGCCTGGGAAGAAGTTTCTCACCTAGTCGAAGAAGCAGAATTGTACCCAATAAAATACATTGTATTTAAAGATAAATTCTCCATTGTTATGTGTAAAGCATATGTCATGTGAACCTAGAATTCGATGGGTGTGTATAAAAATTCAAATGTGGGGCTTGAGAAAGTCAAATCCTAGGAGGTGTGATGACCTGTCCTTTCTTTTACCCAATCGAAATTGGGGATCCTTACACTTGCAACATTTGGGGGGTGGAACACTGACCTGAAAGCAGTATAACTAGCCTAGGTTTAGCTAGAGAAATTGTCCGACTTCTCCGAATAGCTGACCTGTCACTGACCCAACGCACTCAATAGCTGATCGAGAACTGGGGTGCTGCGGAGCACTCTGACAGATTAATTCACAGACCCAATCGGGGTTTTGGGAACCTTAAGTGCTGGCGGAGCACTTTGCTGGGGAATTCGATAACCCATTCGGGGTTCTGACTGATAGCTGCAGAGAGGTGGTAGAGCAGGCGTTGCAACTGAACTGCGGGTGCTGGTTTTAACTGTGATGGTCCGGTTCTGATCCAAATCTGGTTTTCCTGTCCTGGTTTCTATACAGCACCTGCTGGCCTACTGGCAATCGCTTTCCCTTGGGGTTTCTCCTGTCCTTAACTGACCCGTGGCCAGGGTTGGTCTCCACACCGTTCTAGGTAAATATAAATCTGTGAGGGAAACACACTTGCGTCCTTTTTTCCCTTTACCCTTTCCTGAAATCTTGTTTAGTTATAATTGCATATGTTCCTTTCTTTTTCCTTCCCTTGTGACAAAATACTGAAGTCGTGAAAGTGCCTTTATTAGCATGTTCCATTTTTTCCCCTACCTTATAGTTGGATACTAAAGTACTGTCTCTGAATAAATAGATGTTCCTTCTCTTTACCCTCCCTTTATTGTACTAAATTGGTCATTCTGAATTATTAGAGTGCCCCAATGTCTTACCCACCTTATAGTTACATGGTGAACTCGGTTTTCGTCATTATTGTTTCATGTTCCCTTTTCTTACCCATCCTGTAGGAAACAATAAACTGTGACATTCTAGCATGCTCCTTATTTTCCCGTCCTTTAGAAACACCTTTTCTAAATAAAGATTCTGTGAGTTCATTATAGTGTGTTCCCTGTTCTTACCTTCCCTTTAGACTTCTAAATAGTTGGCTGTATTTTCTTCTTACATGGTTACACGATTTTCATGATCTTGGTTATTGATAGTTTACTCGCAGTGAATTTCATGCTTTCTGACTTTGACGAGAACTAGATAAAGGTTTTCAAAACGTCCAGAGTCTGTGGTTATTATAAAGAGTGCAAATATTATAAATGTTATTGTATTTTGGTGACTGCTTATCTTTTCAGCTAGCTCCCTGATCCATTGTGATCTTAGGTACCCGTGACGCGGATTGGTAAGTCGGGTACATTGGAAAGACATAGGAATGAACTGGGTTATTATTATTATTATTATTATTATTATTATTATTATTATTATGCGTTCTTATATAGCTCTCGATTACCCGCAGGCATCTCGGCGCTTGCCTTGGGAACCCGTCCTGGCTTTTTCCCTGTGAGATACCCATAATGGGCATCCCCAAGGTGGAAGCCAGGCATCCCGCCGCAGGGGGGCCGTAGTGGAGATTAAGCAGGCTAATGCCCAGAGCTGCAGAGTGTGAACCCATGATTCGAGTAGGCACCGAAACTAGAATTATCGAGTCCGTGGATATTTGGGCTCAAGACCCTGCCGCGTCTGGAATTGAACCCTGGTCCCGGGTCTGACCTCTGCTTCAGGGTCTGCCTCCTCTAACCAGTGAGCCACACTTCTACACTTACTGGTAGTAGAGTGTAGGTTACCCGATTATATTTAGTATGGTGAATTGAAATTTATGGGCCCAAGTGTGCATATGGTAAAGTTGTTAGTCGGGTGACCTGCGCGCTCTATCACAACCGCTAGACCGAGTTGACTTTTACATTTACTAGAGGATAAGGTTTGACGCCAATTTATTTTGGGGCAAACAGTTGAAGGAGAGTGAAATGAGCATGCTCCAGCAATCAAATGCTGCCCTCAGTTTTAGGAATAGGGTTGGCCCAGAGTGCAATTAAACCAGCACTACGGGCCAACCAGGCCAAAACTCATTCAGCCGGCCTGTATGGGATTATATTTGTGGGAGCAACAGGCCACCAGGCCTCCAGAAAATTGAAAATCTATTTCTGCGTCAATTGTTACAACTTGGCACTGGAACTCCAAATCGCAGCACTTAGATATGAGTTGGGCATGGACAGCATCGAAGCTATGCAGCACCAAAGCCACTCTTGTCTTGTCATCTAATATGGCCCAAATCAAATGTATCAACCTACTTCAACCCAATTTGTGAGCTTTGGGAATGTAGCGACTCTCATAAGCTACCATGGTTCAAGTATAATGCAAGCATTCTTAACAGTATTGTTTGCCATGAAATTTGGATCAACCCAGAGGCCAGGGGACCCTCAACCTTAGATATAATAAAAGGGAACTATTGGTCGTGGCTTTCAGAACAGTACCATGGTAAATTGCTTCTTACTTTGCAAGATATTAAACCTGCACCTGGTTTCGAGGTCTATATAGACCAATTACTTCCGCCATTAAATAGGGCATTGTTTATAAAATTCAGGCTAGGGTGTCTCCCTGTAAAGTCCTTCACATGGAATTGGTCAATGTCCAGCGGCGTTTCCACCTGACCCTGGCTGCAAGATGAGACTCAAATGCACTTTATTTTACTATGCACTTTTTCCCTGCCAGCAAGGAGGAGATTCCTCTGCCTTCTTTTTATAAAGCATGATATTAGACATTGGAATGCCGCCACGCACTTATGCCTAAGAGCCGATCTCCACACCATTTTCATCCCAGTGTCCTCCTACTTTTATGCAGCCTGGAGCCTACACTCTAGAAAGCTAAATGTCTGCGTTTTAGAAGCACCTTAATTAGTAGTAATTCTTTGTAGCAAAGTCACGTTTTAACTGTGCCGGTTTTCAAGTTCAACGAAGCACTTGAACTAACCAGAAATCCTTTGCACTAAGCACTTTAGCATGCTTCACAGGTAACATTCTGATGGTATTGCCTTGGTTTCAGAATGTTTTTGCGTTTCATGGACGTATGGTACCCATTCAGAATTTTTAAATACATTGAGTCGTTGAAGTGTCTCCATTTTGCGCATGTATCTCGTTTATACATTTTTGTATCAAAGCTACAACCAGTAACAGAGCCTCAGGTCAAAGGCTTGAGTTGAAATAACTCACCCGGTCACCCCTGCTTTGAAGTGCCGACAGATGCGCTCCATTCAGTGAAGAGAATCTACACAGTCATAACGAAACGTGTTTTCCTCCACACGATTGGCAGGGCTCCGAGCCAATCACCTGTAAGCATTGCTGTTTATTTCCCGAGCTCACATTCAGGTCCCCAATGCTCAATATATTATAACACATTTCAAAACGAGTCACTACTTTCACTAAAACCAAATGTTCTCAAATAGAAGCGCAAAATGGATACGTTTTTATAATGTCTTCAGAACCGTAAAAAGAAGCTGGAGTATATTTGAAGGGTTGCCCGACTACACGCATAACTACTTCTCTAAATACAATGGGACTATCAGGAAAGAGAGTTGGTTCGGGTGCTTCGGGACACTCTCAGACACTCAGCTCCCTCTTATATTCGACCCCACAGCAGCAATGCAGAGGATCTCATGCGGATCAGAGGCAGGGCTTTAAGTGGGATGAAAAAACTGGGGGGTCTCTCAAAGGGGCGTGGCCAGTTTAATTAGGGGCGTGGCTTTAACACACGCTAAAAATCTGTGTTTAGCATGGTGTGCTGCCGGACTTGTATTTTGCTGTTTGTCATTGTATCCAGATATGTGATACAAGTAACATCATACCTACAACAAGTAAGGACTATTGGCTTTGTCAATGGTTATTAGTTGCATAAGTTAAATAAGCTGCAACGATGGCTTGTTACATATAATATTGAAAAAGCTTCCAAATAAAGCCCTGGTGACCCACCACAATGTTGCTGCTCTTGCGTTTTAGAAAGAGAAGGGAAATCCAGAAAGAAAATGACCATTTGAAGGATTTAGCTTCTCATACAGCGCTCACCTGGAATGACGTCATGCTGTAACTTCTCTACTAGTTTTTTTAAGGGGGGCTCGAAACGGGTCTCTATCAGGCTCTGTTTTTTGCCCTGGCACTTTTTTCTGGACTACAGTGACAGCAGACTGCTGTCACTGCAGTCCGGATTAAAAACTGATCACTTGTGCCAGGGCACAAAACAGAGCCCGATAGAGACCCGTTTCGAGCCCCCCTTAAAAAAACTGCCGGTGCTCAGACCCCTTGAGACCCGGCCCACTTAAAGCCCTGATCAGAGGCTAATCCCAGCCATTACCACAATTGCCTTTGGAGAGGGGCACTCTTAGAAAGAGATTAGCCTGCAAATAAATGGCGGTAGCCGTGCGCTCTAATCCTTCCACACGGCACTGGCGGCCTGGGAGTCGAAGCTAAAGGGCAGTAGTTCTGTTAGTGATTGAGTCACTAGCTTGGCTGCCTAACGAGCTCAGCACTTCCATAAAGAAAGCAGGCTGCTGGTCAAGATCTAGGAAAGTGCTGGTCTTAACCTGGTAGACCACAGAAGGTAGCTCACTGCTTCATATAGGATCACACTCTTTCTATTACTAATTGCTGCATAGGATCACACTCTATTGAAAATTCCTGCATAGGATCACACTCTCTCTATTACTAATTGCTGCATAGGATCACACTCTCTCTATTACTAATTTCTGCACAGGATCACACTCTCTCTATTACTAATTCCTGCACAGGATCACACTCTCTCTATTACTAATTGCTGCATAGGATCACACTCTCTCTATTACTAATTCCTGCATAGGATCACACTCTCTCTATTACTAATTCCTGCATAGGATCACACTCTCTATTACTAATTGCTGCATAGGATCACACTCTCTCTCTATTACTAATTGCTGCATAGGATCACACTCTCTCTATTACTAATTTCTGCACAGGATCACACTCTCTCTATTACTAATTCCTGCACAGGATCACACTCTCTCTATTACTAATTTCTGCACAGGATCACACTCTCTCTATTACTAATTCCTGCACAGGATCACACTCTCTCTATTACTAATTGCTGCATAGGATCACACTCTCTCTATTACTAATTTCTGCACAGGATCACACTCTCTCTATTACTAATTCCTGCACAGGATCACACTCTCTCTATTACTAATTGCTGCATAGGATCACACTCTCTCTATTACTAATTCCTGCATAGGATCACACCCTCTCTATTACTAATTCCTGCATAGGATCACACTCTCTATTACTAATTGCTGCATAGGATCACACTCTCTCTCTATTACTAATTGCTGCATAGGATCACACTCTCTATTGAAAATTCCTGCATAGGATCACACTCTCTCTATTACTAATTGCTGCATAGGATCACACTCTCTCTATTACTAATTCCTGCACAGGATCACACTCTTTCTATTACTAATTGCTGCATAGGATCACACTCTCTCTATTACTAATTCCTGCATGGGATCACACTCTCTCTATTACTAATTCCTGCATAGGATCACACTCTCTCTATTACTAATTCCTGCATAGGATCCCACTCTCTCTCTATTACTAATTGCTGCATAGGATCACACTCTCTCTATTACTAATTCCTGCATAGGATCACACTCTCTCTATTACTAATTCCTGCATAGGATCCCACTCTCTCTCTATTACTAATTCCTGCATAGGATCCCACTCTCTCTCTATTACTAATTCCTGCATAGGATCACACTCTCTCTATTACTAATTGCTGCATAGGATCACACTCTCTCTATTACTAATTCCTGCATAGGATCACACTCTCTCTCTATTACTAATTGTTGCATAGGATCACACTCTCTCTCTATTACTAATTGCTGCATAGGATCACACTCTCTCTATTACTGATTCCTGCCCTCACTGCTGCTCCCAACACTTTCTCTTTTGTTGGCCTCATGCCCCCATACTATAGTTGCTGCACTCACCTCTAGGCATAGGCTGGGCAGCTGGATACGTCTCTTTGCTTCTCCCATGAGTAGGACCTGACAGACAGCATCCTCCCCTCAAAGGCAGAGTGGTCCAAATTCCTTTCTGCTGTACTTGAGTCTGAAAGAAAGATACAGCTCGTCCTCACATTATAAGATCCGCTACAGAGGTCATGGTTTGCGGATGGACGGACAGACACAGCGGTGTGGTACAGTACCTTGGGACAACATAGGTCATGGACACTCATGTCGCTTTGTCAGTGTGTACCCAGTTTGGGGACATCACCTCGGTGCCAGGATGGGATATCGTAATCCGCGAACAAGGATACCTTAACTCTCCTTCCCCATACATGCATCTTTCACATGCTGTGCAGTAATCAGTGCTGCTGAACAGTTGCAGCAACAGGATAAAAGCAAAGGTTTAACTCCTTGCAGTGAAATATTGTCATTGAAGGAAAGCTCCAAAGACACCTTAAAATAGACCATGCTTTCAAGTCACTTCCAGCACAGCTGGTGTGGTTGGCCTCCTGTAATTTTCTCTCGTCACTGCATAGCTCTGACTAGGTACAGCATCTATTGTTATTCTTCCAAAAATAGTACAAGGCACAGGGAACCCAAAGAGTGTATACTACATGTGGTACCAGGATTTGAAACAGTACATGCACATTAGATGCACTGTTAGCCTTGTCAGTGACAAGCATCAAGGATCACACAGAGATTAAGTAACTGTGGAAAAGATGATAACCCAGCCCACTCCAGATTAGTCCAGTACACACGTGTTGTTCTCAGGTGCTCCTTCACCCAATATTAAGCTGCTCACAACACAACTGCAACCCAATGCAGACAAAGTCCACAAATCCAATTGGGGGAAGACACAATGTAGAGCCTAGTATGTAAGAAGAAAAACAAACATCTCAGTTGCGGATTCATATTTTTCTTTAAGCTTCAGCACATCAAATATAACAGCCACAGCAGACATGTTTCGTACCTTTTCAACAAACTGGACTTTTTCAGGGCAAACAATCATGTAATTTCTCAATCATTTCTCAGTTGCAATTCCGCTGTTTCATCCACTGCTTCCATATATTTTCTGCTTAGTGTAAAAACTTCACATGATGATGAGTTCCACAAGACGCCAATCACGCTTCCGACATAGCGAAAATCAACGATCACACAGTGAGTTGCTGATTGGATGCACATTATGATGTTAGCAACCCTACAATAGCATAGCGATTACTTAACTTAGAGTTTTATTTAGACCTTTCTTTTTTATTTAGGCATACTATAGCATTCCAATAGCATTTGCAGAGTGGCATGCACCAACGTGTAGAGCACAGAAAACTTGTTTTCCTTGTTATAACAAAAGAAACAAATTTTTTATGATATTGTATCGTAATTCCTAGGGTGGGAGGATTTTGCTTTTCAATTCAAAGATGAAGGAGTTTTTCAATCTGTCCCTTCCTGGCTCAGATGGGGTAATACAGGGATCTCACTGGTGCAATAAAAAGCAGCAGCTAAGTTAAACCTGTAGTAGAGATGCATACCACGAACTGGACTTCTGCATCTCCTTCCAGGGTGAAGTGCTCTTTCAGAAGAAATGAGGATAAGCTAGTGCGTGCCAGTAAGTGGGCTGCAAAGAGGTGTGTTTGGTGGTGGGTCGCTCGAGAGGTGGTGGACGCAATGTAGGTACTTCCAGTTTCATTCTCACAATAACAGACATAATGATGCCCCTTCATGGCATTCTGGGCTTTTTTGGCAACAATCTGACTATATCTGGTAAAATGATGTCCATGGTTTACATCATAGGTACTCGCAAACGTCTCTCCAGGGGCCGCAAAGTACTGTAAGTGGCACACCAATGCCAGCGATGCGAGGGGCGGGGTGATACAAGGTGGGCGGAGGGGGTCACAAAGCTGATGCCTGATGTGAACAACAAACCGAGCCTTCACATAACTTTTGTCTGCCACCAACGATCTATTCTCATGCACCAAGAATTAAAGTCGAAGCATTAACTTCTAATGTAAAACATGAGAGGGAAAGAGATACTCATATGGTGGCTGAATTTCAAAATGTGAAACCAGAAAACCTGGTATCAGTCCTGGGTTCCCCACCTGACGAAATTGTGTGATCCCAGGCAATTGGTTAATTTCGATTTGCCTCCTATTTTTTCATCACCACATATGATAGCCCCTTAACATATACGAGTTCAGGGTGTGTGCTATACAAAATCTTCTCTCGTGTTTTATTGCATAAACTATTATAATGTTCCAACTATATAACAACCGAGGCTACACACAAGGTGCATCTGACAAATGGCTTGCCTCTTGGTTCACTAATGGGGTGGCGTGAATGTTTCCAAGATCATGTTTGAAAACTATCACTGCTAATAAATGCCTCTCAATGCAGTGATATTATCTGATCCACTAAGGTAAAACGCTCATGCATGTTAATAAAATACACTTCTTTGAAGTGTGCATAGTTTTTCATGTTTTTACATGTTGAGTGCAAGATGTCTTTAAAACTAAAGGTGTTTCTAAAGATAAGTTGTCTAGGACACCTTCTTTTCTTCCTTACTGTTACTTTAGTTAATGGGTAAATAAAGTATGCTTGTTTGCTTCACAGCTTTCTGAATGTTCCTGCTCTGTCAAGTAAACAGCAGCTCAGTGCTGTTAAAGGTCAGGAGGGCTATGTGCTGCCTGCTCGGGGCCGTACTTTGTGTATCCCTGCTTTACATAATGTGGGTGTTTGGGGCATGACTGTAATTGTTGCTAACGGTTGCGTAATAGAGGCCCTTGAAGGACAGTGCCAACTTTCAAATTAATGTCGACAGTCTGATTGCACCTGTGATAGTAGTGAAAAATCCTTGTTATCTGATAAACATCCATCATATAAAAAAAAAAATCATCAATGAGCACAAAACACAGGTTCTGGACAATATACTCATAGCTATATTGACAAAGCTTTCTATGATATTATCACAACTACTATATGAGGCCTGAGTATATGCAGTTCGTGTAAGTTGAATGATTTTTGTGAAATCATTCTAATTTAGCAGTAGCATTACAGTAATGTCTGTAGGATTTGTCTACGTCTTGTGTCTTTGTCATGTAGTTTGTACTTCTTTTGGTTTTTCCACTCTGCTCTTCCATATAAAGAAACTCAGTCTTAAAATATGCATAGCATATACAATGAAGAATGGAATGGACAATGACGTGAAGAAAGATGAAGGGTCATGTGCCATTGTATAGCCAGAATTTGTAACTTTCATACAAAACCTTTTAGTTGTAGAAAACTATAGATTGTGTTCAATTCACAGATTGACCCTCTTTTTTCAAACTATATCCATAGTGGAACACCCTGAAACCTACAGTGAGCTGGGCATGCCCACTTTGCTTGCTTGCTCACCCAATCCTATACAAGGTAACTATTTTCACCTTACTGCTTTCAAAGTTCACCAGCCACCACTGGTCCAGAGGGATATTTGTGCTGTACCCTCCCCTCATATGAGCAATCACATAATGTCCTTAGCCTCTGCACTGCTATTTATTTAATTTAGCAGGATGCATGAAAACCCATGAACACTGCTAGTGCGCAGGTCAACCCTCGCAGACTCTCCAGACTCCTGATGACAAAAGGACGAGGTGACTGAGCCCCGATCCATCAACAGAGTGTTGTTTAAAATCATGTCACTCTGCAGGTGAATGTCTGGATTGCGCATGTCTGAGGGATGTACTTGAATGATGGTTGCCTTCCAGAAGCACAATAAAGTTGATTTAGCGTACATACTGTGCATTTTTCAGCCACCACAGTGTATCTGCTACAGTTGGGAAGTCAGGATACACATCAATGCATCCCTGTGCCCATTGAGAATCCAGGAAGAGCAGCAAGCGTGAGATCTCAAGCACTGTCCCAGCTTCTGATAGGGCTATACTTTCAGTCCTAGCAGAAGGCGGTACAGGTCTTTAGGTGGGTCGTCCCTTATTAATCATGGTCCTGCTCCTCTGTCTGGCTCTTTGTTTGCAGCACAAGAATCATGTGTTTCTGGATCCTGTGTCCTGTGTTGGATTCATGTCCTATTGCTGTCGTGGATAAACCGTCAGCAAAGGAAGGAAAGTAACTAAAAAATAAGTGTTGCTACTCTGTTTACGTGTGAATGAGTGTGTGTGAGTCTTTTTGAATGAATGAGATTGAGTTTGAATCAGTGAGGGTCTAAGTAAGTACGTTTGAGTGTATCTGTGAGTGTGTGTCTATGAGTGGGTGAGAGTAAGTGAGAAGCAGTGAGCGTGAGTGTGAATGAGAATCAGAGAGTGAGAGTGTGGTAGTGTGAGTGAGGGAGGAAGTGTAGAAACAGTGAGTGTGATTGTGTATGTGAGTGAGCGTGAGAATGAGTGAGTGCAAGCGAGTGTGGGATTGTATGTGAGGCAGTGTAAGGGATTTAGAGTGAGAAAGAGAAGTAAAACTAAATTAGTGAATATGAGTGAGTAGGGAGTAAGGGAAGGTGAGTGAGGAGTGTAAATGAGCTATAATGTGAGGGGAGTGAGTGACATTGTCTGTGTGAGTGTGTTATGCTTATGAGTCTGCCATAGGTTGTGGTATACTTATGTGTATTCCTGGTTAGTGGGGGATCCATGGTAACACTGCAGCACTGACATATTGGAGACAGGAAACATCGTTTACACCGCATACAACACAACGCATGCCATTACAACGCTCTCAGTACAATGACCATGTTGTAACAACGCATGCCATTACAACGCAAGTCGGAACAGCGTATTGCTCTAGGGGTCAGAAGGTGTTGGGTTTAAAACCTAACACCTTCCCTACTGTTGGACAGACTGGAGTTGGAATAGTAAATTATACTATTCCAACATCCAGTGCCCCCCCTCCCCCCCCCAGAGCAAGTAGTTGTTCCGGCTCGCATTGTAATGGCATGCGTTGTTAGAATGCGGTCGTTGTAATGACCTCGTTGTAACGGCATGCATTAAAAAAGCATGCGATGTAACGTGGCATATTCATTTGAGGCAATCATTTAAGAGAGGACACCAATGGCAAAATGCAGGCCCAGGCACACTGGAAGCAATTGCTGCCCTAGAAGAGGTAATTCTTGGCCTCAAAGGGGGTAACTATGGCATATTGAGGTGGTGAGGGAGATGACAAACTATGAGAAAATACTTGCCCCGACATAATGGTGGTAATTGATTGACATATTGGTCAAACTTGGCATAAGGCGGCATCAATGATAACATGCTGGTACTAGCATATTGTGCATAGTCCTTTGCATAAGAGGGCACTTTTGGCATACGTGTGGCATCCATGACGGAATCTTGGAAGTGGCATACTGAAGGTAATTCTCACAAATGGGTCAACTATTTGTAACTATCCTCCTTCATTGGCACATCATGAAAGTACAGGAAAGTTTTATAAGAGCCCTTCTGCATTTTAGCAGGGTTATTTGAAAATAGTGGTTTATAAAGCACTATTTGACCAGATATTTTCAAACCTTTCCCAGGGGAGAAACCTTCCTTTCAATCCCCCCTAAAAGACATAAGCCTCACTTCACTTGCTCACTGGAATTCGGTGCAAATATAATGGCCCCACCACTTTCAAAGATAACCAATTACCACTGGAAAATACCATACTTAAGAAAAATATTGCACAACAATATAAAAGCTACACCTAGACTTCATTTGCTGGACACTAGCAGATGTAAGCAGTACCCGGAATGAAGATGTTATGAACAAGAGTCAGAAGAAGAGGTTTACATTGTAAGTAGTGAACTTTAAAGGCTTCCATAACAATGCATTGTAGTAACCTTTGACAAAGGACTAGTATGTTCATTGCATCTTTAAGAAAGCCTATAATAGGCTCATCTGTTGTAGGTGTGGTCCAGAGAGCAAAGTGAAACAAATACAATACAATAACAATTTATAAAGCGCACAGCGATCAGAAATCCCCCTGGTTCACCGACGAACTCAAGGACTCCAAGAAGACCTGCCGCACCCTCGAGAAAGCCTGGATCCTCGACCAGACCACTGACAACATGACCGCCCTCAAACACGCCACCCGCAAGCACCACCAGCTCATCCGCACCACCAAGAAGAAATCACTGATGGAGCGACTGGACAAAAACGCCCACGACAGCAAGGAACTCTTCAGCATCGTCAAGGAGTTCTCCAACCCCAGCACCGGCAACAACGACATCACCCCTTCACAAGATCTCTGCGACTCCCTCGCCTCGTTCTTCCACCGCAAGATTGCCGACATCCACAACAGTTTTGGCGCACCATCCACGCTCCCTACCACCGAACCAACGCACCCCACCGCCACCCTCCGCACCTGGACCACGGTGACCACCGAAGACACAGCCCGCACGATGAACACCATCCACTCCGGGTCTCCAACAGACCCCTGCCCCCACCACCTCTTCAACAAGGCCGACTCCACCATCGCACCCCAACTCCGGGACGTCATCAACACCTCCTTCAACACTGCGACCTTCCCGGAGAGCTGGAAGCATGCCGAGATCAGCGTCCTACTGAAGAAACCAACAGCGGACCCCACCGACCTCAAAAACTTCCGCCCCATCTCGCTCCTCCCTTTTCCTGCTAAAGTCATCGAGAAGATCGCCAACAGACAGCTGGCCGCCTTCCTCGAGACGAACGGTTCCCTCGACCCCTCGCAGTCCGGTTTCAGAGCCAACCACAGCACCGAGACCACCCTCATCGCAGCCACCGACGACATCCGAACCCTGCTCGACAACGGGGAAACAGCGGCACTCATCCTCCTGGACCTCTCCCCAGCATTCGATACTGTCTGCCACCGCACCCTAGTCCAACGCCTCAGCAACACTGGCATCCAAGAGAAGGCACTGAAGTGGATCATCTCGTTCCTCACCGGAAGAACACAGAGGGTCCGCCTCCCCCCGTTTCGATCCGAGGCCACCCAAGTCATCTGCGGCGTCCCGCAAGGATCATCACTCAGCCCCACCCTCTTCAACGTCTACATGAGACCTCTCGCTACCATCGCACGCCAACACACCCTCAACATCATCTCCTACGCTGACGACACCCAGCTGATCCTCTCCCTCACCAGAGACCACGACACCGCCAAAACCAGCCTCCACGAAGGGATGAAAGACGTCGCCGAGTGGATGAAGAACAGCCGCCTGAAACTGAACTCAGACAAGACGGAAGTCCTCATCCTGGGACCATCACCCTCCGCCTGGGACGACTCCTGGTGGCCCCCAGCCCTGGGCACCGCCCCCAAGCCAACAGACCACGCACGCAACCTGGGCTTCATCCTGGACTCCTCCCTCTCGATGACCAGACAAGTCAACGCCGTCTCCTCATCATGCTTTCACACCCTTCGCATGCTTCGCAAGATCTTCCGATGGATCCCAACCGACACCAGGAGGACGGTCACCCAGGCCCTCGTCACCAGCCGACTGGACTACGGAAACACCCTCTACGCCGGAACCACAGCCAAGCTACAGAAAAGACTCCAACGCATCCAGAACGCCTCCGCCCGACTCATCCTGGACATCCCCTGACGTAGCCACATCTCCGGCCACCTGCGGGACCTGCACTGGCTCCCCGTCAAGAAGAGGATCACGTTCAGGCTCCTCACCCACGCACACAAGTCTCTCCACGACCTGGGCCCCAAGTACCTCAACGACCGCCTGACCTTCTACACGCTCACCCGCCAGCTACGGTCTACCAGCCTCGCCCTCGCCACCGTACCACGCATCCGAAGAGCCACCGCCGGAGGCAGATCCTTCTCCTACCTGGCGGCCAAGACATGGAACTCCCTCCCCATCCACCTTCGGCTGACCCAGGACCACCTCGCCTTCAGAAGACAACTCAAGACCTGGCTGTTCGAGCAGTAGCGGACCCCTTCCCCCAAGCGCCTTGAGACCCTTCCGGGTGAGTAGCGCGCTATACAAGTGTTATGATTGATTGATTGATTGAAATTGGGCTTATCGCCGGCAAGAATCACCAGACATAGGAAAATCTCATAAATTAAAAAGAAATATATTCAAATTTTTCCAAAAGATAGCTTCCCAGTGGGCTCTATGTAGATCAAGCAGGAGAGAGTTCCAAAACTTGTCAGTAAGAAGCACAAAGGATCTCCCAATCCTAGCCTTACAAATCTGAGGTATTTGCAATAGTTTAAGATTATTGGATCTCAGGGATCTAGTCTGACAGTAAAGCCTTTTCCGTAAATACAGGAGACCCTACTGTTAGGGCCTTCAATCTGATTTGTTTAGTTACAGGCAGCCAGTGAAGTTGACACGCATAAGCAGACACTGATAAGCGCGCCTGAACCTTCAAAATTATTGAATTTTCAGTAATCTGCAAACGGTGCAACAGGTAAGTCGGAAAGCCCAAAACAAGCTATTTGCATTGTCCAACTTGGAAGTCACCAGGGAATGGACAATGGTCTTATGGGTGTCCTCAGGTAACAAATGCAGCATCCTCTTTAGAGATTTAAGAGTTGCAAAGCAGGTGCCTGATAAAGCTTTAACTTGTGGGTCAAAGGAATTTGAAGATGGTAACGGAGGGGCACCTAACTCAGAAGGCCACCAGTTATGAGAATCAGGATAATAACTAATGCCAAAGAGAAGAAGCTCTGTTTTATCGGAGTTCCGTTTGAGACAATTGCTGTTCATCCACTCGCAGACTGATTTCAAACAAAGCTTAAAAGAGTTAAAAGAAGAAGCTGAATATTATAACATAACATGTATATTTGTAACGCACATATCCACCCTGAAAGGTATCTTGACGCTGAATAACAGATGTTTATTGTTACCCAACTCAATGGTGCTTATTTTGCCGACCCCTGAAGGATGAAAGGCTGAGTGGACCAACCGGGATTTGAACCTGTGACCATGAAGGTGAACACATGGCCCTACAATGGACGCATTAGTCCACTAAGGCACCAGACCTGGAGTACCATCAACATAAGAAATCACCCACAGGCCCCTAGATTCAAAAAGGCTCACTAGAGGTTCCAAGTAGACATGAAAGAGGGGGGGGGCTTAAAGCCAAAACTTGAGGCAGCCACAATCGAGTGGTTTTTGGGGACGAGGTAAAAGTAGAAAGAAATACAGCCTGTGACCTATCTTCAAGATAGGGTTTAAGTCATGCCAAGGCCTGCCCTTGGACTCCAATATTACTGAGCCTGTTTCAAAGAATGGGGTAGGAAACCGTGTCAAACGCCAAAGATAAATCAAGTAGAACTACCATTGCCAAGGAATTCCGATCACAATTGTCCTTTATGAACTCTCAGACTTATAATTAGGCGGTCTAAGTGCTATAGTCTGACCGGAAACAAGATTGGCTATCATGTAGCATATGGTTTAATTCCAAAAAGTGGGAACGTTGTTTGTTAACTACTCCTCCAGCAGTTTCACTAATACAGGCAAAAGTGAAATCAGTCTAGAGTACCTTGGAGTCAGCATTCGGTTTCTTTATAATGAATGAACAACAGTGATTAATTAATAACACTAACAAGTTCATCAAGACCCATTTGGATGGTCTGAAGGTCAGCCAGAGGTGGCATGCAGGGGCTATGTCATTGGCCACCCTGATGGAGGACCATTCAGAAAGCCTCACCTCCTTGGTAGGGATCTCTCTGCTGTCAAGGGAGCTGCCGCTGTGGCTGTCTTCACAGAACTGAATGTTTTCTGAGTGGGAGCCATGTTTATAGTCCCCGCTAAGCAAACAGTTTTGTTCTGTAGTGAAATAATAGACTCCACAAATGGCAGTTTGTTTGCTCAATGCAAAATTGCCTAATATGCAGAAAGCTTCCTCCCTCCTTGTGTAGCAATTCTACATTTTCCTTGCCAGTGTCTGCTATGCCCCACTTGGCTGGCACTGGCAGGGATAATTTTGATGGTGACCCATGTCCTCAGTAGGGTAGGATGATTGTCATTGTTACCTGGCAGCCCCTTGACAGATTGGCTTCCAGGCCAGAGGTTTACACTGGCAGAGCCCACAGAGGATCTGCTAGTGCAGACACGGCTTTTTCACCAGTTCTGAATAGAGTGGGTAAATCCAAGCGTTTCATGCCAAATTACAGTAGTGCTCCCAGTGATGTTGTATGAGAGAAAGTTGTCTGCGTGCAGACAAACATCTTTCAATTTAGGGAGTTTCTTCTGAAATTTAAAGGGAGATTAACAAGGCAACAGATAGCAAAACAGGCTGCCTGACATGAGTTGATGAAATAAAGCAATTTTAAGACAATTAACTCCTGTCACCTGCTAGTTGACATTGGCGGCGAACAGATAAGAACCACAGCATTTGTGATGTTTGTTACAGGTATGTTCAAAATGGAGAAAGCGGGGTTCTCACTTCTTGTGGCAAGATGTTTCTGATTTTGATATGGGAGGAGCAGCTCTTGTACGGAAAGGGGGCAAAGCAGGGGGACCATATTTGGATGAAAGTGGTTAAAATTTAGCAAGTGAACTTTAGATATGATAATATCAGGAGCAGGCAAGAGAGATGGGCGGTGAGGCTGGGTCAGCGGGGGGGGGGGGGGGGAGGGGATTCAACAGACAACAAGGAGGGAAAATGTCATAAAAAATTAATTTTCCCTCCTCGAGATCTGTTGAATTCCCCTCCACCCAGCCCCACTGCTCTTACCTTCATGGGCCACTCCTGGATAATATTTTTGTGCGCTCACTCTCAAACGTGTGCAGGACTCATGATACAATAGACACATCTCATGAGCGTGCCATACAGAAAAAGCAGCAGAGGATATCAAGTTTAGCAAAAAAGAAAAATAGGACTTAATGAGCCCTAGCAGATTAGAAAAGCAAGATTAATTAACAGGGAAATAGGACTTAAAAGAAAGAAAATAGAAATAATGAAAGCATATGGAGCAGCCATATTTAAATGGCAAACACACATATATAAAAAAACAAAGGAATTAAACATTTCTAATATATAAAAAATAGTGCTGCACCATTAAAAATTGCAATCATCATCTTCAGATCAGATAAAACATTAATCTACTACATTTATAAGTATTAATAAATAAACGAGATGTCAACAACTATAACAAGTGACACAATGTCATTTTCTAATCAAGTTGGGTGAGACTGTAGCATGGAAGAAACCACTTCATGTACAATGTTTAGAAGGCCACCACCTTTTGATATAACAGATTCGTAAAACATAGTCTCATGATTGGAAAAGTGGCACACACAATTTGAACATTACTTAAAAGCAGTGTGTGAAAACACACTGATGAACAGGCAAGCGTCTTATTAATCAATTTGATAGGAGATGATGTGGAGGAATTGTTGACAACCTACCCACTTGAACAAATCGAAACATATGAAGGAATAGCAAAAGGTTTTATTGAATGCTTTAATCCTCAAAGAAACATTGATTTTGAAAGCTACACATTCTATATAACTTGTCAAGAAGCTGGTGAAAGTATAAATACATTTGTGACTAAGAACATTAGTAACACATTGTGATTTTCACAAATTCAGTACTGAAGAAGTAATGCACTTGCGAGTAATTGGAGTTTGTCACTCTGTTACATTCAGAAAAAAAACATTAAGAGAATCATGTGATCTACAGATCCTGCAAATGGCTAGCTCTGAAGCAAGAGTGGAAACTCACACAAGTAATATAGAAATTGGACCAACCAAGTTGATAGACCATATCAGACACATGAAAGAAAGATCAAAAGATAATATAAACGTAAGAATGAATAAAGAAATAAACATGAGTTACAGGTGTGGAATGACAATTCCACAGTCAAGAATGTGTCCATCTATAGGACAAAAGACTCGAAAATCTGGTGGGGAACACAATCACTTTGCGAGTATATGCAAAGTGAAAAACTAACTACCAGAGTGGTTCCCAAACTGTGCGCCGCGGCTGCCTGGGGAGCCGTCAGACCTAGCCAGGGGAGAAGCGCACCAGGCCCATTAATGCATTTAATATTGAAGGGTCTGTTGGCTTCAGGTAAATTAATTAGACTTAAATGCATGATGTCGAGGATTTGTAAGTGACATGACTAAAGCTGTAAACGTAGTGCTTAATTGATGGCATGTTGAGGGAGATGACCTCCATGTTTCACGTGATCCCCACGTTCCAACACTCCCAAAGTAAGAAGAAGATGCCTGATTTAATTTGTTAGACTCGTTAATAGTTTTGTTGTTTTCCAAATCCATTTTAACCAATGCAAGTTATCTGGAAAATACAGTTGTCCTGTCTTATAAACACAATAAGTATTATTAATTATTGACATTTGTACTTGAACCATAGGTACTTCCAGTACACATTAATTTCAGTACACACACATTTCCAGACAGGCCTGCTCTTTCCTTGAGCACAGAGCTGTAAAACACCATATACAGCATAATAGCAACTTTTGGAATCAAGAAAGAGGGACGTTTAAAAAGAAATCCGAGGAACTTTTTTTAACTTGCATTGATTTGGAGGCAATTTTAGGGAGGAGACAGCAAAAATAAAGCTGTATGTGGTTAAAAAAATCATGAGTCACCCTGCTGAGACAGGTGTGTTGGCATGTATGACATGGGTAGAAATGGAAGTGCATGCAAATATACTTTAAGCACAGAAACACTTTGGCAATGGGGCCTACATGCATAGGGGTGCTATCTATCACTATAAGTGGGATAAAAAAAGTTTGAGAGGGTACTCTAAAAAAGGCATGGGCAAAGAAGTGTATCTAGGAATATTTTATTAGAGGCGCCACCTTAGTAATACGAAACACCCTGCATATATGATTATAAAACCTTCATCAACTTCATCCCAATTATTTTCAGGACGAAAAATGCCAGTACTCCCGAGGCCGGGCTTACAAAAAAAATAACAGTGGTGAGCCACGGGCAATGTCCAATGGGTCAAGGGAGCCATTAGTCGAAAAAGTTTTGGAACCACTGAACTACCGAAAACAGAAAACTTGGCAAAACAAGACATATCAAGAAAAGGAACAACTTGACATGTACACCAGATAGAAAGCCAACATGAAAATGATGAAAATGACATATCTCCCATCAGACATGTAGAAGAAAGATTATACTAAATGAAATAAAAGGAGTACTCTGAGAAAACTGAAACCTGTTCAGAACAAGTACATTTTGGGGATTGGGAACGAATAAACAAAACTGCCTCAGTGGAATTTAAAGTGAGTCAGCATACTGCAACATTTGTATTGGACAGTGGTGCAACATGCAACATAATGTATGTGTTTGAGGGCAACATAATAATAAACAAGCCAACAATTATACTTTCAATTGTAAATGTGTTTTAATGGAAAGCAAGAAAACCAGTAGAAAACCTGGGAAAATTTAAAGATAACGTCATGGATGGAACAACGTCACTAGAAGAAGAAATAGCAATGCAATTCATTCCAGAAATGATTTCAGAGGTCAAGCCCACAAAAGCAACTATGGAAGATCGCACACTTTGCAAAATAATCTGTATAATAAAGAAAATAGAAGGAAACACGTCAATAATGCTAAGAAATTTTAAAAGGGTGACGTATCTAAAGAGATTTTAGTATTCAAAATTAACTTTTAATATCAGGAAGTGGACTTTAAAGTGGTTCATGAAAGCCACATTGGAGTAGTAACAACAAAACCAAAAATATTTCTAAAGGATAAACCTTGGTTTTCTGGACTGGATGTGCTTGTAGAAAACAACAGTCAGTCATGTGCCAGAGTACTCTAGAAAACATCCACCTGGAGAAAAACTAATTATGCCTAAACTTCCTGAGGCTATATGGGACTTGGTAGCTGTTGATTTTTGTGGTCTAACGGATTCTGGAAAATATTTACTTGTCATGATAGATTAGTTCTCACATTTTCCAACTGTACGACATGTCATCTACAGCATCAATGTCTACTCTTCCTATACAAGATCAAATATTTGCAACATGGGGCATACACACTACACTCAAGCCGGACATTAGGTCACCATTTAATGGAAAAGAATTCCAATGATGTATGCAATATTTGGGAATAATCAGTGGAAAGTCACATCAATGTGTGAACTGAATGGTAGACAGATTTATGAACAATGTATATAATACATTGGTAAACATGACACAAATTACAGATCATCAAACTTTATATCAAACTCTTCAAGATTATAGCAGAACTCCATGTAGCTCAACAGGAAAGACACCTTCTAAGTTAATGTCTGGACATTCACAGTAAACTAAGCTGCCACGGGTGTTGAGAACTGTTAACAATGAATATGACAGTATTTCAAAGAGATATCAGCTTGCCAAATCCAAGATGAAGGAGGATGCAGGTTGTAAGAGGCCTACCAAGTTATTAGACATTGTGGTGGTTTGGGTATCGTGAAACAATTTCAATAAAGGAAAGAGACTGTTGAACTTGCCCTCTCTACAGGGTCGCCCCCAAACCTTTTGCCTTCACCTTTCCTGTTTTCTGAACCCGTTTTTGTTTGCTAGTAGGACTCTGTGCACTTTACCACTGTTAACTAGGGCTAAAGGGCGTGTGCTCTCTCCTTTAAAGATGGTAAATTTGGCTTACTTCCAAATGGTATCAAACATGAAAAGGGGGGGACTGTGGGTGCTTGTAGGTTCAGCATACACGACTCTGGGTATCTATATAGAATAAAGGTATACAGTTTCTAGAAAATATAGAAGGAGAGGACTGGGCGGTGTGGATTATTGTCCAAAAAGGGGGAGAGGGGGTCTCCAACTTGTGGGACTAGGGCCCTCTCACACCAGGCTGGGTGTCATGCTTCTTAAAGGGCATGCTCCTCGTCAGGCCAGTGCTGCAATGACTGACAGGCACCCTCTGAGGGGCTGTTTGTTGGAGATCTTTTATTCCCAATGCTGTTTGATGTGGTGCGGGTGTAGGGCTTTGGGGTGTAGAGGAGTGTAAAAGGTGTAGGTGCAAAGTGGAGGTGCAAGTATTAAAATAAGATTCAGAGGGCCCCGGGTGAAGGGGGGCCTGCTACGAGCCCCCAAAGTCAGATTCCAACAGCCGATTCGTTTCGGAACAACCGATTTGGAAAGGCTGTCTAAATCTGACATCCTAATCACTCAGCTGAAAATGTGCACAATAGACTGCTACAACTCGGCTCAGAATGACTCAGTTACTCCCAATGCCTTTCAGAACCGAGTAGGACAGTTCGAACACTTCCCAGCCATCGTAATAGCTTGTTGGGAAACGTGTCCAGGTCGGTCTGCATGGCGGGCTCCGAATTAGATTCGGACTAATTAAAATGCCATTCGGAGCCTTTCCGGACAACATCGTAATCGACCCCTGAGTGTTTACCATAAATGGCACCAAAAAAAAGGCAGCTAGTTACCAACGAGCCAATAAAATTCAACTTAAAATATAGTTAACACCTAGAAATGTTTTTTCAATTACCAAACGGTATAAAATGCATCCATTATAACGCATATGCCTGTACAACGCATGATATTACAATGCATGGCATTAAAATGCATATGCCATTACAACGCATGCTATTACAACGAAGAGTAAGGTAAGTGCTTTAGGAATGTAGGTTGTTGTGGGATAGTGTATTAATACCCAGGTATTAATTTTAATAGCTAGGCATTAATCAGTATTGATTTTAATTTGACTTTTGCTTATGAGGTTGTAACACTAATCCTCTGAAATGGGATTCAGAGGTATTAGGGGTTTTGGGTGGGGGAGTGTATTGCTACCCAAGTATTAATTGTAGTACCTCGGTATTAATCAGTAATGATTTTAACACCTTGCTTGCTCATGATGAGCTTAGCCGACATGATGCACGGTGGCGCTGAGCTCGTCATGACCGCCATGGCGCTCACAGGCAGGGATAATTCCCCTGCTGTGCTGAACGTTCTGTGGAAACGGGCGTGGTCATGACGAGCTCAGCTCGTCATGAGTACAGCTCCACCGTGCAGCATGATGAGCCGAGCTCGACACAAGCACAGTGGCGCTGCGCGCGGCCCCCCTCCCCCTAGCGCCACAGGGGATTTGCCCTGCGGCAAAGGGGTTAATATACATTGTAAGTAATATAAAAAAATACTTATAGGTATGTAATACCCATCCTCTGGGAAGGGATGCTTGGAAATTTGGGGTTTTGGGTGGTGGCGTATTACTATCCAGGTATTACTGTTAGTACCTGGCCATTAAGTTGTATTGATTTAACTTTTAACTTTTAGTCATCTAAAAAAAAATTAATTAAGGTTTATGTGGGCGTAACACAAATCCTCTGGCACGGTATGCAAGAGAATTATGGGTTTTGGGTGGGGGAGTGTATTAAAATCCAGGTATACTGATTTTAATATTCATTTTGTAGTAATTTAAAAATAAATAAAATAATAACTTATTGGTATGTTATACCCATCCTCTGTGACAGGATGCTTGGGAATTTGGGGTTTTGGGTGGAGGAGTGTAGTAATACCCAGTTAGTCAATTTAATACCTGGGTATTCCTTTTCAGTAAGTACAAAAAATTTAATGAATGTTTAGGAGGGTGTAACACTAATCCTCTGGCACGGGATGTGGGTGGGGGAGTGTATTAATACCCAGGTATTAATTTAAATACCTGCATATTAATCAGTAGTGCTTTTAATATTAATTATTAGTAATTAAAAATAATTACGTAAATAGTTATGGGAATGTTATATCCATCCTCTGGGACAGGATGCTTTTGGAATTAGGGTTTTTGGGTGGTGGAGTGTATTACTACCTAGGTATTATTTCTACTACCTGGGTATTAATCAGTATGGATTTTAATATCAGTTTTTAGTCATTTAAAAATAACTAAAATAAATACTTATGAGTGTGCAACACCCTTTCTCTGGCATGTGATACTTGGAAATTAGGGATTTGGGTGCGGAGTGTATTGATACCCAGATAGTCATTGTAATACCGGGGTAGTAATATTTAATAATTAAAAAAAGACGTTTAGGAGGGTGTAACACTAATCCTCTGGTACGGATGCAAGGTGATTAGAGGTGTTGGGTGTGGGAGTGTAGTAATACCCAGGTATTAATTTAAATACCTGGATATTAATCAGTAGTGCTTTTAATATACATTTTTAGTAATTAAACCTATTTAAAAAATAGTTATGAGCATGTTAAACCCATTCTCTGGGACAAGATGCTTGGGAATTAGGGGCTTTGGGTGGTGGAGTGTATTACTACCTATGTATCATGTCTACTATCTGGGTATTAATCAGTATTGATTTTAATATTAATTTTCAGTAATAAAAAAAATACTTATGAGGTTGTGACAATCTTTCTTAGGCACAGGATGCAAGGGAATTAGGGGTTTGGGGTGTGGGGGTGTATTAATATCAATGTATTAATTTTGTTACCTGGGAATAAAGCAGTTTTGAAGGTAATACTAATTTTAGTAATTTAAAAATAATAAAATATAATACTTATGACAATGTAACACCCATCCTCTGGGACAGGATGTATGGGAATTAGAGGTTTTTGGGTGGGGAGTGTACTAATACCCAGGTATTAATGTGAATACCTTGGCATTGAGCTGTATTGATTTTAATGTAAATGTTTAGTAATTTAAATGTAATTAAAAGTAATGCTTAAGAGGGTGTAACATCCATCCTCTGGCATAAGATGCAGGGGAACAAGGGGTTTTGGGTGGGAGTGTATTAATACCCAGGTATCCATTTTAATAGCTGGATATTAATTTAATTGAAGAAATAAAATTACTTTAATACAATTAAAATATTTAAAATCAATGGCCGACGCGCTTGAGGAAGCTAAACACTCACTGCTCCTGACAGCCGGAACTTGGGTGGAGTTCGCCTAATCACTTTTGCGCTAACTTGCCTAACTTGGCCTTTCACTGTGTGCTCGCTGATTAGCTTTTTAATTAAGTTTTAAAACTGCACTTACCTCCTACACAGCCGGTCACCGGTCCACCGAGGGTTTAGCCCGATTGATGTGGAGGGATTAGGCTATTTTCGGTCACGAGGAGGTTGGCGTTCTAGCGGCCCCTACCTCCCGCGATAAAAACCGGATGTCTTGCAGAACGCGCAGCGGACGCGTGCCAGGAAGCTAAACAATCGCTGCTCCTGACAGCCTGAACTTGGGTAGAATTCGCCTAATTACTTTTGCGCTAACTTGCCTAATTTGGCCTTTCACCGTGGGCTCGCCGATTAGCTTTTTAATGAAGTTTTAAAACCGCACTTACCTCATACACAGCCGTCCCCGGTCCACCGAGGGTTTAGCTCGATTGATGTGGAGGGATTAGGCTATTTTCGGTCACGAGGAGGTTGGCGTTCTAGCGGCCCCTACCTCCCGTGATAAAAACCGGATGCCCTGCAGAACATGCAGTGGACGCGCACGAGGAAGCCAAACGCTTGCTGCTCTGACAGCCTGAACTTGGGTAGAATTCACCTAATTACTTTTGCTCTAACTTGCCTAACTTGGCCTTTCACTGTGTGCTCGCCGATTAGCTTTTTAATTAAGTTTTAAAACCGCACTTACCTCATACATAGCCGGTCCCCGGTCCACCGCGGATTTAGCCTGATTGATGTGGAGGGATTAGGCTACTTCCGGTCGTGAGGAGGATGTTGTTCTAGCGGCCCATACCTCCTGGGATAAAAACTGGATGCCTTGCAGAACGCGCAGTGGACGCGCGCAGTGGACGTGCGCAGCAGGTGCGCCGATGGTGCCAAACCCGTCTGCGCCCATCGTGCCCGGATGGGACCAGGGCCACTACCCCTGGCCAAAAATTATTAAAACACCTTTTTCAAATAAGATATTCCTCCTCACAGTTGCTGACCTATCGCAGTAAGCCGCAATCTGAGTGTGAGTGTCTTGATCCACTGGATGAAGCTATTAAATGCCCTTGCTGTAGCTTTAAATTTGACAAATCACTTCCAAGAGAGCTGAGTAGCTCACTTACTGCAAATATTTCTCCCCCACAGGACAACTGTCCCTCACTACGCTACAAGTCGGCAAGTACGGCCTTCACCTTCTGGAATATTGACTGTTGTTTCCTCCCCAAACATAAAATAGACGTCTTCGACCTATTAAGTAGTGAACAGCCTGATGCCATCTTTCTAAGTGAAACATGGTTGCATACGAGCTTGGGCCCGGATGTGGCTTCTGCTTTACCTTCTAACTACCCTATAGTTAGGATAGATAGAGAACTTAAAATAGGGCGTGGGCTTGCCATAATTTAAAAAAAATCGCATTCATGTCAATTAGAAGCACTCCCTTTTAAGGGATGCGTGGCAGGCCTTTTTAAACTTGTGCTGAACCCTCACTTTACCTTATCTGGTATTCTTGTCTACCACCCACCTGGCCTGTCGGCCCCCTGGGCTTCCTCATTTCCAGAGGTAGTCTCCCCACACCTCCTTAAGGCGGCAAACTTTACTATTCTGGGAGACCTTAACACTCACTTGGACAACCACACATGCTCCATCAGTAGCATACTGATTGCCGACCTTGCAGCAATGAATCTGCCGCTTTGTAATACGGGTCTTACCCATATGGCAGGCCACCTATTGGATCGGGGAACAGCGTTTACAACGCAACTTTAACAACGCAGTACCTTACCGACGCAACCATTACAACGCAAGTCATTACAACGACTTGCGCTGGGGGGCGCTCTAGGATAGGGAATAGTTTTAATTTACTATCCAACACCTTCCCTACTATCCACGGGGACTGGAGTTGGAATAGTAAATTAAACTATTCACTATCCAGCGCCCCCCAACGCAAGTCGTTGTAACGACTTGCGTTGTAAAAGTTGCGTCGTAAAGGCATGCGTTGTAAAAGCATGCGTTGTAACGACGTACATCCACTGGATCCCATATTTTCCAACCTGTCTGATATTCAATGTCTACCATCTCTCCCTTTATGCTGGTCAGACCACTATGGAGTCAAATTTTACTGCACTGTTCCAGTCTATCTGACCTCAGCCACTTCTGGTGCACAGCAGAAATCTAGGAATTGGAACAAATTGGATATGACATCTTTTAATAAGCTCCTTTCCGATAGTGCCCCCTCTATTCCTCAAGTCTCAACCTCCTCCTCAGACACAATCCATGATTGGATTTTCAAAGCAATTGACAATTGTCTTCCTATTTCAATTAAAAAGACATACAATTATCGCTCTCCTGCCCCTTGGTTTAAGGAATAATTAAAATTAGAAAAAACTAAATGCAAAATCCTAGAAAGACATTGGAGGAGAAATTAGGCAACTGACTCCAAACTAAAATATAAGAAGGCCTTAAAAGAATATCAAGCCCTTTGCAAATCTGCTCGCACAAGCTAAGTTGCATCCACCATTTCCAATGAACAGAACTGTTTGCTAACCTTGTTCACATTGGTTAAAAACTATCAGGCTCAGACACTCAACCCACGCCTCCAGCCTTAGATAGATCACAGCGCGATGACCTCACTAATTTCTTTATGAACAAATTAAAGCATATTCACTCCATGTTTAGTAGCTCTCAGACAGTCATGCCTATGCAGCAAAAATACAGTCCAGAGTCCATGGATATGACAGAATCCACCAACAAACTGCAATGTTAGTCAAGTCAAGTTCAAGTCTTATTTATTTATGATCTTGGAACTCCAATGAGATCCACATAAACTAAAAGGCCAACAACATATAAGTAAGACATTTTGTATAGCAAGGTTTCTACAATCATTAACAAAAGCAGACAAAAACATCTCCAAATACAAAACATTAGAATGTTTTATACAATAAAAAAGTTCAAATATCCTTTATGCCCTAAATATTATAAAACATCAGATAAAACCAAAGTTGATAATTATATCCTTCATATAAATCTGTTAGTACATATTTAAAAAAAACACTTAAAAAGTTAAAAACCCTATGACAAAACATTTCATTTGGTGGTTCATAAATAGAATCTGTTAGTGGAGAGGCCGAAAGGATGGATAATTGTAGACAAATTGATCTCATCCATTTAGGCCGATACAATAATAGAGCGGGGCAAATAAATAGCACATGATTAACATCCTGGATAAAATTATTACACAGATTACAAATCGGAGAAGAACCATACCATTTAGATAGTACGTTTTTTAAAGGGAACATACCCTGCCTCAATATTAACCAAAAGGGGCGCACTCCATGGGGCAGCTTCCAAGAGATATAAGCCTGTACTTTATTTATCACACAGGAGTCTATGGCAGGTGGGTACCTCTCTTTAAAATACGAGCTTCCCTATCCCTGGTGAAACTTAATTTCCAAGTGGCCTGCTTCAAAGTGGCCCTTAATTGATATGGTGATAGGGTGAAAAGTACGGATACATCCAGTTGTAGCAAGTCAACCGCAAGTCTAATATTTTTAACTATTAACGACTGCTCCTTTAAACTTTCTAATATTTCTTTCTGGATTAAAAATCTTAGTGTGCCAGGATCACCCTTTACCAGGCTTGTAACCCATTGCACTATCCCTGAAAGACCCTGTACCCAACTACTTCTTAAACCAAACGCTAACCTTAGTGCAGCCATGGGGCAAGTAGAGTTGACTGAGGCTAGGCTCCTTAAAATTTTGCATTCTGTTGTATTTAAAAAAAAAAAAACATTTTTCTATATCAAGTAATTCAATACCATACAACAGGGAAGCAGGAATTTTTGCACGAAATACCTCTAATAAAAGTGCAAAGTGTCTTTTTCTAGTAGATCCGTAAAGGGAGCCCAAGCTTTTCCCCTGTGTAGTAGCTTTATAGATGTTATTTTCTATATGGGCTTTGTCACTTAGGTTGCAACACACTGTTTATCCCAAGAAAATGTAAGATTTTACAAGTTCCAGTTTTTGGCCACCTACAGACCAAACAAAATTCCCATACTGCAACTTTTTTCTTCCATGCATACACATTATTTTACTTTTAGATACATAAATCTTTAAATAGTGGGCCTCTGAAAATGTATGTAGTGCCTCTAGACGACTATTTAATCCCCTAGGCATTAGATCCAATATTAATATGTCGTCAGCGTAAAGTAAACAAGCAATCGGTTTTCCCCCCAGTAATGGGGCGATGCCCTCACTTTGAGACAAAGCGTGAGGAAGGTCAGATAAATATAGGGAGAAAAGTAGAAGAGCCAATAAACATCCTTGTTTTAGGCCATTTTCAGTAGGGACGGTTTGGGAGAGACCTCTTTCCCCTCCCATTAAGACTCTACACCAAGTGTCTGTATGAAGAGCACAAACTAACTCCAAGAGGATGGCCGGCATTCCCAGGTCAGACAGTTTTCTCCACAGCACGAGACGATCTACTTTATCGAATGCTGTGGAGAAGTCTATAAAGGCTGGGTACACTCTTCCTCCTCTAACTTTAACATATTTTTAGTTTATTACCCGTAGTGCAGTTAGGTTATCAATAGTTCCATGCTTTGTCCTAAACCCGGTTTGTTCAAATGATAAAATTTTACCCGCATCCACCCAATCATTAATTTGGATCAAGAGGCATTTAGCAAAAACTTTACCCACTGCGTCAAGAAGTGCAATTTGACGGTAGTTGTGTGGGGCATCTCGATCTCCTTTCTTAAAAAGGGGGACTAATATACTCCCCTTCCAAGAGGAGTGAACCATTTTATTTGCATAGCAATAATTAAACACCAGATAAATAATTTTACTCCACAGTGTACCATTTTGTTTTAAAACTGTGATTGGTAATTCATCGGGGCCCATCATCCGGAGGATCGCATCCCCTTGATGGCCATTTCAATTTCTTTTTCAGATGGCGATCCATACGATGAGGGGTCTTCCTTTAGTGCGATATAATTAATTGCCATTGCATTACCTGCATATAAGTCCATAATAAAGCTAACCCATTTATGCTCCTCAATGGCAATGGGGAGTGGTCAAGATATAGCTCCACATCCCTCTCTCGATAAGAGACCAAAACGTTCATTCTTGGCCTTTAAATGCTGCTTCTCTCAGTTTAATCCAGATGTTATCTTCCCTCTCTTTTCTTAACTTAACCTTTACCCTAGCCCTCCTTCTTTTTAATAGTAATATTCCATGATATCTTTCCGAGGAGTAACTCAAGTACTGTTCCCTACTTTATTTATTTCAAGATTAAACGGCAGGAGGGTCTGGGGACTACTTTAGTACTTTTTCTTTGATTCGACTTCTTTGCAATTTCTATCACTTTAATCATAAATGCATTACAACTGTCAATTTCTATTCCATTCCAACTAGACACGTTCTCTACAGTGGCCTCTAAAGCACTGTCCAGGCCCAAGATGGCTTTGTTATCCCAATGACATCTACCTGTTTTCGTAGCAAAACTAACAGATTCACCGTTTAGTGCCCATGGTTCGTTCAAAAATAAATTTACATTTACAGTAAGAGTTAGTACTTTGTGATCACTCTAGGGAGAATTAAATGACCTTTAGATCTTTCAATAAGAAGAAGGAGGTACTTCCCACTACCCCATATTCTAAAATAGATTCTCTACTATAAGTTTTACAAGTAAAGGTAGCCGGTGTATCCGAAGGCAATCTTCCATTTACTATAATGCCATCAACCTTCGTTAATTCATAAATAAGCATTTCCCCTCTCTTATTTGTTCTTATATTTTGTGGAAAGAGTGTTTGTGGGATCTGCAGAGATTCTTCTTTTTCTTTATTTTGAAATATCTCCAAAGTAGAGTTAGAGATTTTACAATTCAGATCCCCTACCAAGACTATATGAGGGGGAAGTTCTACATCATTAACTTTCTTAATGTAGGAAAACAAACATCTTTAAGAGTACATCGTGAGAGGCATCTAGTGGAATATAAGAATGTATCAACATCAGTGGTGGGCGTTTTACATTATTATCAGGATTATACAATGTTATTGTTAAAAAAAGATGACTAGAATCTTTATAGTGATCATAATTCCATGTTATCCTATTTGACAGTAAGCAGGCCACCCCTCTCTTTGCATGTCCTCTCTTGGACGGGGTTGCTTTGCAATCTAAAGTAAAATAATCCTTACATAGCAGTTCCTCTGTACACCAGGTCTCCTTAAGACAAATCACGTTTACATCTAATGCGCATAAGTATTGTAACTTCTCCCAACTATTCTTTATTCCTGCAGCATTCCAAGATATTATTTTTAATTCATTGCTAGAAGGATGGCTGTTGTGGATGTATATTATTGGATCTGCTCGATAGAACACCAGGTAACCAGCTCCATTTTGAACTCTCTTCTTTGGAGTTCCATTTAAAGGAAAAGGAGGTGCAATCTTTGAGTTTCACTTGTCTGCCATTTTTTGTAATACAGATGTTTAATTCTTCTGTTTCATACGAGCAATCTCTACTGTCTGAAAGTAAGTGAATTGACAAAGACCTATTGTCGAGGGCTCTATTTCGGGGTTTCTCAGAGAATGGAATGACACCAATCCCCCTACTTTGTAGGCCTTCTGACCATTGTAATATAAGGTTTGCAATAATTTTGGAATTAAACCTTACCCTCGACTTATAACCAACTTCTGTTTTTAAGATGGAGAGTAAACTTATATCACTACTTTGTATAAGTTTCAAACTTTCAATCTCCAGGAGACATTTAAGAAGCAAAGTCCTATTCAATATTAAATCCGTATCAAACAGAGGAATGAAATCTAACTGGAGTGTTTCCATTCTTTCCCAGATGCGTTCAACATCAGTTATCTCTGGTTTACCTCTCCTTTTTACAATGTCAGAGAAGGGGACAGCCAAGTGATTAAGTACTGATGGGAGAGGGTTAACAGGCCTCAACTGCTCCGCTGTTATAAGTAACAGATACTAATTTGTTACAATATTATCAGAATCTCTTATGGGGTATGCAATATTCGAGGGGGAGGCCTCATAGGCCATCATTGACTCTTTTGTTAGATCGTTATTCTCTGGGTTCATAGGATCAACTTCATCTTTCTGCTTCATATCATGTGATGTATTTTGCGGAGTCTGGGAGAAAGTTTCCTTACTAACTGAGGCTTCAATGTTTTCTTTAAAGCGAATTCTCCTTTGCTTCTTTTTTGAGAATCTTCATATTGATTTCATCTTTTTCCGTCTATTCTTTTCCTTTTTCCCAATTCCCCCATTTTTTTTCAAGTGTAAAGCTCCTAAGACATTTTCTTTCTCATCACTTAACTGGGTTTTCAAAATAGGGAATACTTCCTTGTCTATCCTTTTCGCTGAACCCACCGAGCCTTTTACTTCTTGAGCTGAATCATAGATAACCTGTATGGGTTCAGGTAAAGGATCAGGGGTCTTCTCTAACATTGCCGCTTTATTCATTTGCTTATCAATTTGGGGATTGCTATCATGAGCAGTATAGGTTAGGTAACTACTAGCATTCTCAAGTATATTCTCTAGAAAATCTTCTACCTTTACTTCCGATTCTACTGTTTAGTATCTATTCTTGAACTAACCTCCCTCTCCTGATTACTTTTTCAACAATACCTTTATTATTTGAGTTACAGTTTCCAACACACAGTCTGAACCTCCTACAAATATTTCAAGTTGAGTTAGGATAGAGGATAATAGATGTTTTAATGATAATAGTGAATCTGAGACTATTATATCCTTCCTTATAATTTGACTGGGTTGGGTATCACTGACATTTAGATCAGGGGTCAGAGAGGGGTGTGAATGCAAGAGAGAATCATTTGATTTATTGGATGGTGTACTACTGAATAATTTTAGTCCTATAGGAACTGTTATTGCTGGAGTATTTGCTAGTTCTGTAATCTTGCTACTATCATGAGAAATATCTCCTGCAGATCTCTAAATCTAGATCGGGGAGAGTAAAATCTTTATTTTGGACATCCTCTACTGTATAGGGACCAAGGGGCTCTTCTATAATTCCGTGAGGTGTCTGTGGTGTTCTGTGTGGAATTACATTTGCTGTTTTAAGAGATGGTATAGTAGGTCCGAAGGATACCTGGAGGGTTGGAGAGCCAGTTAGGTCCCCAGGGCACCATACTGGATGCCTCTGGGATTCTAGGCATTCTCCTCCTCCATGCTTACTACCAGCAGTATGTGATTCAACAACCTCTACCATATCAGGGACATTATTAACAGTATTTACCATTTCACCATAATTCCCATTCCCAATCACATTTTCTCCCCCATTTCCAATAGTTGTGGTATTTGATCCAACTTGGAGAATTTTTTTCTTTCCCTTTTCCCATAGACTAAATAGTTGACTTTTTCCTTTCGACAGCATGCCAGAGACATCCTTGTTACATAAGGGTACAAATGGGGGTGGGGTCGCACACTACTCACACACCGGCGGTGTCGCCCCTAAGGACTCTGGTCAATGTAGTAAAGTGTTCGCGATGCATCATCTTTCGATCTTCTGCTATCTTCGCTGTCTTCGCCATCCATGGACACGTGTTTCGGGGTATTACCCCTCATCAGCAGGGATAGGCCGTGTACTGGGGTTGCCGATGGCTGCCAATATCTGCCAGGTATAGTACCACTCAGGCGCGTAGGTGCGGGATCCCAGGCTCGTCAGCCCGCTGCTCAAGGGAGCTTTAAAGTTACAAATGGGGGTGGGGTCGCACACTACTCACACACCGGCGGTGTCGCCCCTAAGGACTCTGGTCAATGTAGTAAAGTGTTCGCGATGCATCATCTTTCGATCTTCTGCTATCTTCGCTGTCCTCGCCATCCCTGGACACGTGTTTCGGGGTATTACCCCTCATCAGCAGGGATAGGCCGTGTACTGGGGTTGCCGATGGCTGCCAATATCTGCCAGGTATAGTACCACTCAGGCGCGTAGGTGCGGGATCCCAGGCTCGTCAGCCCGCTGCTCAAGGGAGCTTTAAAGTTACAAATGGGGGTGGGGTCGCACACTACTCACACACCGGCGGTGTCGCCCCTAAGGACTCTGGTCAATGTAGTAAAGTGTTCGCGATGCATCATCTTTCGATCTCCGGCTATCTTCGCTGTCTTCGCCATCCCTGGACACGTGTTTCGGGGTATTACCCCTCATCAGCAGGGATAGGCCGTGTACTGGGGTTGCCGATGGCTGCCAATATCTGCCAGGTATAGTACCACTCAGGCGCGTAGGTGCGGGATCCCAGGCTCGTCAGCCCGCTGCTCAAGGGAGCTTTAAAGTTACAAATGGGGGTGGGGTCGCACACTACTCACACACCGGCGGTGTTGCCCCTAAGGACTCTGGTCAATGTAGTAAAGTGTTCGCGATGCATCATCTTTTGATCTTCTGCTATCTTCGCTGTCTTCGTCATCCCTGGACACGTGTTTCGGGGTATTACCCCTCATCAGCAGGGATAGGCCGTGTACTGGGGTTGCCGATGGCTGCCAATATCTGCCAGGTATAGTACCACTCAGGCGCGTAGGTGCGGGATCCCAGGCTCGTCAGCCCGCTGCTCAAGGGAGCTTTAAAGTTACAAATGGGGGTGGGGTTGCACACTACTCACACACCGGCGGTGTCGCCCCTAAGGACTCTGGTCAATGTAGTAAAGTGTTCGCGATGCATCATCTTTCGATCTTCTGCTATCTTCGCTGTCTTCGCCATCCCTGGACACGTGTTTCCGGGTATTACCCCTCATCAGCAGGGATAGGCCGTGTACTGGGGTTGCCGATGGCTGCCAATATCTGCCAGGTATAGTACCACTCAGGCGTGTAGGTGCGGGATCCCAGGCTCGTCAGCCCGCTGCTCAAGGGAGCTTTAAAGTTACAAATGGGGGTGGGGTCGCACACTACTCACACACCGGCGGTGTGGCCCCTAAGGACTCTGGTCAATGTAGTAAAGTGTTCGCGATGCATCATCTTTCGATCTTCTGCTATCTTCGCTGTCTTCGCCATCCCTGGACACGTGTTTCGGGGTATTACCCCTCATCAGCAGGGATAGGCCGTGTACTGGGTTGCCGATGGCTGCCAATATCTGCCAGGTATAGTACCACTCAGGCGCGTAGGTGCGGGATCCCAGGCTCGTCAGCCCGCTGCTCAAGGGAGCTTTAAAGTTACAAATGGGGGTGGGGTCGCACACTACTCACACACCGGCGGTGTCGCCCCTAAGGACTCTGGTCAATGTAGTAAAGTGTTCGCGATGCATCATCTTTCGATCTTCTGCTATCTTCGCTGTCTTCGCCATCCCTGGACACGTGTTTCGGGGTATTACCCCCTCATCAGCAGGGATAGGCCGTGTACTGGGGTTGCCGATGGCTGCCAATATCTGCCAGGTATAGTACCACTCAGGCGCGTAGGTGCGGGATCCCAGGCTCGTCAGCCCGCTGCTCAAGGGAGCTGTAAAGTTACAAATGGGGGTGGGGTTGCACACTACTCACACACCGGCGGTGTCGCCCCTAAGGACTCTGGTCAATGTAGTAAAGTGTTCGCGATGCATCATCTTTCGATCTTCTGCTATCTTCGCTGTCTTCGCCATCCCTGGACACGTGTTTCGGGGTATTACCCCTCATCAGCAGGGATAGGCCGTGTACTGGGGTTGCCGATGGCTGCCAATATCTGCCAGGTATAGTACCACTCAGGCGCGTAGGTGCGGGATCCCAGGCTCGTCAGCCCGCTGCTCAAGGGAGCTTTAAAGTTACAAATGGGGGTGGGGTCGCACACTACTCACACACCGGCGGTGTCGCCCCTAAGGACTCTGGTCAATGTAGTAAAGTGTTCGCGATGCATCATCTTTCGATCTTCTGCTATCTTCGCTGTCTTCGCCATCCCTGGACACGTGTTTCGGGGTATTACCCCTCATCAGCAGGGATAGGCCGTGTACTGGGGTTGCCGATGGCTGCCAATATCTGCCAGGTATAGTACCACTCAGGCGCGTAGGTGCGGGATCCCAGGCTCGTCAGCCCGCTGCTCAAGGGAGCTTTAAAGTTACAAATTGGGGTGGGGTTGCACACTACTCACACACCGGCGGTGTCGCCCCTAAGGACTCTGGTCAATGTAGTAAAGTGTTCGCAATGCATCATCTTTCGATCTCCTGCTATCTTCACTGTCTTCGCCATCCCTGGACACGTGTTTCGGGGTATTACCCCTCATCAGCAGGGATAGGCCGTGTACTGGGGTTGCCGATGGCTGCCAATATCTGCCAGGTATAGTACCACTCAGGCGCGTAGGTGCGGGATCCCAGGCTCGTCAGCCCGCTGCTCAAGGGAGCTTTAAAGTTACAAATGGGGGTGGGGTCGCACACTACTCACACACCGGCGGTGTTGCCCCTAAGGACTCTGGTCAATGTAGTAAAGTGTTCGCGATGCATCATCTTTTGATCTTCTGCTATCTTCGCTGTCTTCGTCATCCCTGGACACGTGTTTCGGGGTATTACCCCTCATCAGCAGGGATAGGCCGTGTACTGGGGTTGCCGATGGCTGCCAATATCTGCCAGGTATAGTACCACTCAGGCGCGTAGGTGCGGGATCCCAGGCTCGTCAGCCCGCTGCTCAAGGGAGCTTTAAAGTTACAAATGGGGGTGGGGTTGCACACTACTCACACACCGGCGGTGTCGCCCCTAAGGACTCTGGTCAATGTAGTAAAGTGTTCGCGATGCATCATCTTTCGATCTTCTGCTATCTTCGCTGTCTTCGCCATCCCTGGACACGTGTTTCGGGGTATTACCCCTCATCAGCAGGGATAGGCCGTGTACTGGGGTTGCCGATGGCTGCCAATATCTGCCAGGTATAGTACCACTCAGGCGTGTAGGTGCGGGATCCCAGGCTCGTCAGCCCGCTGCTCAAGGGAGCTTTAAAGTTACAAATGAGGGTGGGGTCGCACACTACTCACACACCGGCGGTGTCGCCCCTAAGGACTCTGGTCAATGTAGTAAAGTGTTCGCGATGCATCATCTTTCGATCTTCTGCTATCTTCGCTGTCTTCGCCATCCCTGGACACGTGTTTCGGGGTATTACCCCTCATCAGCAGGGCTAGGCCGTGTACTGGGGTTGCCGATGGCTGCCAATATCTGCCAGGTATAGTACCACTCAGGCGCGTAGGTGCGTTATCCCAGGCTCGTCAGCCCGCTGCTCAAGGGAGCTTTAAAGTTACAAATGGGGGTGGGGTTGCACACTACTCACACACCGGCGGTGTCGCCCCTAAGGACTCTGGTCAATATAGTAAAGTGTTCGCGATGCATCATCTTTCGATCTTCTGCTATCTTCGCTGTCTTCGCCATCCCTGGACACGTGTTTCGGGGTATTACCCCTCATCAGCAGGGATAGGCCGTGTACTGGGTTGCCGATGGCTGCCAATATCTGCCAGGTATAGTACCACTCAGGCGCGTAGGTGCGGGATCCCAGGCTCGTCAGCCCGCTGCTCAAGGGAGCTTTAAAGTTACAAATGGGGGTGGGGTTGCACACTACTCACACACCGGCGGTGTCGCCCCTAAGGACTCTGGTCAATGTAGTAAAGTGTTCGCGATGCATCATCTTTCGATCTTCTGCTATCTTCGCTGTCTTCGCCATCCCTGGACACGTGTTTCGGGGTATTACCCCTCATCAGCAGGGATAGGCCGTGTACTGGGGTTGCCGATGGCTGCCAATATCTGCCAGGTATAGTACCACTCAGGCGCGTAGGTGCGGGATCCCAGGCTCGTCAGCCTGCTGCTCAAGGGAGCTTTAAAGTTACAAATGGGGGTGGGGTCGCACACTACTCACACACCGGCGGTGTCGCCCCTAAGGACTCTGGTCAATGTAGTAAAGTGTTCGCGATGCATCATCTTTCGATCTTCTGCTATCTTCGCTGTCTTCGCCATCCCTGGACACGTGTTTCGGGGTATTACCCCTCATCAGCAGGGATAGGCCGTGTACTGGGGTTGCCGATGGCTGCCAATATCTGCCAGGTATAGTACCACTCAGGCGCGTAGGTGCGGGATCCCAGGCTCGTCAGCCCGCTGCTCAAGGGAGCTTTAAAGTTACAAATGGGGGTGGGGTTGCACACAACTCACACACCGGCGGTGTCGCCCCTAAGGACTCTGGTCAATGTAGTAAAGTGTTTGCGATGCATCATCTTTCGATCTTCTGCTATCTTCGCTGTCTTCGCCATCCCAGGACACGTGTTTCGGGGTATTACCCCTCATCAGCAGGGATAGGCCGTGTACTGGGGTTGCCGATGGCTGCCAATATCTGCCAGGTATAGTACCACTCAGGCGCGTAGGTGCGGGATCCCAGGCTCGTCAGCCCGCTGCTCAAGGGAGCTTTAAAGTTACAAATGGGGGTGGGGTCGCACACTACTCACACACCGGCGGTGTCGCCCCTAAGGACTCTGGTCAATGTAGTAAAGTGTTCGCGATGCATCATCTTTCGATCTTCTGCTATCTTCGCTGTCATCGCCATCCCTGGACACGTGTTTCGGGGTATTACCCCTCATCAGCAGGGATAGGCCGTGTACTGGGGTAGCCGATGGCTGCCAATATCTGCCAGGTATATTACCACTCAGGCGCGTAGGTGCGGGATCCCAGGCTCGTCAGCCCGCTGCTCAAGGGAGCTTTAAAGTTACAAATGGGGGTGGGGTCGCACACTACTCACACACCGGCGGTGTCGCCCCTAAGGACTCTGGTCAATGTAGTAAAGTGTTTGCGATGCATCATCTTTCGATCTTCTGCAATCTTCGCTGTCTTCGCCATCCCTGGACACGTGTTTCGGGGTATTACCCCTCATCAGCAGGGATAGGCCGTGTACTGGGGTTGCCGATGACTGCCAATATCTGCCAGGTATAGTACCACTCAGGCGCGTAGGTGCGGGATCCCAGGCTCGTCAGCCCGCTGCTCAAGGGAGCTTTAAAGTTACAAATGGGGGTGGGGTTGCACACTACTCACACACCGGCGGTGTCGCCCCTAAGGACTCTGGTCAATGTAGTAAAGTGTTCGCGATGCATCATCTTTCGATCTTCTGCTATCTTCGCTGTCTTCGCCATCCCTGGACACGTGTTTCGGGGTATTACCCCTCATCAGCAGGGATAGGCCGTGTACTGGGGTTGCCGATGGCTGCCAATATCTGCCAGGTATAGTACCACTCAGGCGCGTAGGTGCGGGATCCCAGGCTTGTCAGCCCGCTGCTCAATGGAGCTTTAAAGTTACAAATGGGGGTGGGGTCGCACACTACTCACACACCGGCGGTGTCGCCCCTAAGGACTCTGGTCAATATAGTAAAGTGTTCGCGATGCATCATCTTTCGATCTTCTGCTGTCTTCGCCATCCCTGGACACGTGTTTCGGGGTATTACCCGTCCTCAGCAGGGATAGGCCGTGTACTGGGGTTGCCGATGGCTGCCAATATCTGCCAGGTATAGTACCACTCAGGCGCTTAGGTGCGGGATCCCAGGCTCGTCCGCCCGCTGCTCAAGGGAGCTTTAAAGTTACAAATGGGGGTGGGGTCGCACACTACTCACACACCGGCGGTGTCGCCCCTAAGGACTCTGGTCAATGTAGTAAAGTGTTCGCGATGCATCATCTTTCGATCTTCTGCTATCTTCGCTGTCTTCGCCATCCCTGGACACGTGTTTCGGGGTATTACCCCTCATCAGCAGGGTTAGGCCGTGTACTGGGGTTGCCGATGGCTGCCAATATCTGCCAGGTATAGTACCAGTCAGGCGCGTAGGTGCGGGATCCCAGGCTCGTCAGCCCGCTGCTCAAGGGAGCTTTAAAGTTACAAATGGGGGTGGGGTCGCACACTACTCACACACCGGCGGTGTCGCCCCTAAGGACTCTGGTCAATGTAGTAAAGTGTTCGCGATGCATCATCTTTCGATCTTCTGCTATCTTCGCTGTCTTCGCCATCCCTGGACACGTGTTTCGGGGTATTACCCCTCATCAGCAGGGATAGGCCGTGTACTGGGGTTGCCGATGGCTGCCAATATCTGCCAGGTATAGTACCACTCAGGCGCGTAGGTGCGGGATCCCAGGCTCGTCAGCCCGCTGCTCAAGGGAGCTTTAAAGTTACAAATGGGGGTGGGGTCGCACACTACTCACACACCGGCGGTGTCGCCCCTAAGGACTCTGGTCAATGTAGTAAAGTGTTCGCGATGCATTATCTTTCGATCTTCTGCTATCTTCGCTGTCTTCGCCATCCCTGGACACGTGTTTCGGGGTATTACCCCTCATCAGCAGGGATAGGCCGTGTACTGGGGTTGCCGATGGCTGCCAATATCTGCCAGGTATTGTACCACTCAGGCGCGTAGGTGCGGGATCCCAGGCTTGTCAGCCCGCTGGTCAAGGGAGCTTTAAAGTTACAAATGGGGGTGGGGTCGCACACTACTCACACACCGGCGGTGTCGCCCCTAAGGACTCTGGTCAATGTAGTAAAGTGTTCGCGATGCATCATCTTTCCATCCCTGGACACGTGTTTCGGGGTATTACCCCTCATCAGCAGGGATAGGCCGTGTACTGGGGTTGCCGATGGCTGCCAATATCTGCCAGGTATAGTACCACTCAGGCGCGTAGGTGCGGGATCCCAGGCTCGTCAGCCCGCTGCTCAAGGGAGCTTTAAAGTTACAAATGGGGGTGGGGTCGCACACTACTCACACACCGGCGGTGTCGCCCCTAAGGACTCTGGTCAATGTAGTAAAGTGTTCGCGATGCATCATCTTTTGATCTTCTGCTATCTTCGCTGTCTTCGCCATCCCTGGACACGTGTTTTGGGATATTACCCCTCATCAGCAGGGATAGGCCGTGTACTGGGGTTGCCGATGGCTGCCAATATCTGCCAGGTATAGTACCACTCAGGAGCGTAGGTGCGGAATCCCAGGCTCGTCAGCCCGCTGCTCAAGGGAGCTTTAAAGTTACAAATGGGGGTGGGGTCGCACACTACTCACACACCAGCGGTGTCGCCCCTAAGGACTCTGGTCAATGTAGTAAAGTGTTCGCGATGCATCATCTTTCGATCTTCTGCTATCTTCACTGTCTTCGCCATCCCTGGACACGTGTTTCGGGGTATTACCCCTCATCAGCAGGGATAGGCCGTGTACTGGGGTTGCCGATGGCTGCCAATATCTGCCAGGTATAGTACCACTCCGGCGCGTAGGTGCGGGATCCCAGGCTCGTCAGCCCGCTGCTCAAGGGAGCTTTAAAGTTACAAATGGGGGTGGGGTCGCACACTACTCACACACCGGCGGTGTCGCCCCTAAGGACTCTGGTCAATGTAGTAAAGTGTTCGCGATGCATCATCTTTCGATCTTCTGCTATCTTCGCTGTCTTCGCCATCCCTGGACACGTGTTTCGGGGTATTACCCCTCATCAGCAGATATAGGCCGTGTACTGGGGTTGCCGATGGCTGCCAATATCTGCCAGGTATAGTACCACTCAGGCGCGTAGGTGCGGGATCCCAGGCTCGTCAGCCCGCTGCTCAAGGGAGCTTTAAAGTTACAAATGGGGGTGGGGTCGCACACTACTCACACACCGGCGGTGTCGCCCCTAAGGACTCTGGTCATTGTAGTAAAGTGTTCGCGATGCATCATCTTTCGATCTTCTGCTATCTTCGCTGTCTTCGCCATCCCTGGACACGTGTTTCGGGATATTACCCCTCATCAGCAGGGATAGGCCGTGTACTGGGGTTGCCGATGGCTGCCAATATCTGCCAGGTATAGTACCACTCAGGCGCGTAGGTGCGGGATCCCAGGCTCGTCAGCCCGCTGCTCAAGGGAGCTTTAAAGTTACAAATGGGGGTGGGGTCGCACACTACTCACACACCGGCGGTGTCGCCCCTAAGGACTCTGGTCAATGTAGTAAAGTGTTCGCGATGCATCATCTTTCGATCTTCTGCTATCTTCGCTGTCTTCGCCATCCCTGGACACGTGTTTCGGGGTATTACCCCTCATCAGCAGAGATAAGCCGTGTACTGGGTTTGCCGATGGCTTCCAATATCTGCCAGGTATAGTACCACTCAGGCGCGTAGGTGCGGGATCCCAGGCTCGTCAGCCCGCTGCTCAAGGGAGCTTTAAAGTTACAAATGGGGGTGGGGTCGCACACTACTCACACACCGGCGGTGTCGCCCCTAAGGACTCTGGTCAATGTAGTAAAGTGTTCGTGATGCATCATCTTTTGATCTTCTGCTATCTTCGCTGTCTTCGCCATCCCTGGACACGTGTTTCGGGGTATTACCCCTCATCAGCAGGGATAGGCCGTGTACTGGGATTGCCGATGGCTGCCAATATCTGCCAGGTATAGTACCACTCAGGCGCGTAGGTGCGGGATCCCATGCTCGTCAGCCCGCTGCTCAAGGGAGCTTTAAAGTTACAAATGGGGGTGGGGTCGCACACTACTCACACACCGGCGGTGTCGCCCCTAAGGACTCTGGTCAATGTAGTAAAGTGTTCGCGATGCATCATCTTTCGATCTTCTGCTATCTTCGCTGACTTCGCCATCCCTGGACACGTGTTTCGGGGTATTACCCCTCATCAGCAGGGATAGGCCGTGTACTGGGGTTGCCGATGGCTGCCAATATCTGCTAGGTATAGTACCACTCAGGCGCGTAGGTGCGGGATCCCAGGCTCGTCAGCCCGCTGCTCAAGGGAGCTTTAAAGTTACAAATGGGGGTGGGGTCGCACACTGCTCACACACCGGCGGTGTCGCCCCTAAGGACTCTGGTCAATGTAGTAAAGTGTTCGCGATGCATCATCTTTCGATCTTCTGCTATCTTCGCTGTCTTCGCCATCCCTGGACACGTGTTTCGGGGTATTACCCCTCATCAGCAGGGATAGGCCGTGTACTGGGGTTGCCAATGGCTGCCAATATCTGCCAGGTATAGTACCACTCAGTCGCGTAGGTGCGGGATCCCAGGCTCGTCAGCCCGCTGCTCAAGGGAGCTTTAAAGTTACAAATGGGGGTGGGGTCGCACACTACTCACACACCGGCGGTGTCGCCCCTAAGGCCTCTGGTCAATGTAGTAAAGTGTTCGCGATGCATCATCTTTCGATCTTCTGCTATCTTCGCTGTCTTTGCCATCCCTGGACACGTGTTTCGGGGTATTACCCCTCATCAGCAGGGATAGGCCGTGTACTGGGGTTGCCGATGGCTGCCAATATCTGCCAGGTATAGTACCACTCAGGCGCGTAGGTGCAGGATCCCAGGCTCGTCAGCCCGCTGCTCAAGGGAGCTTTAAAGTTACAAATGGGGGTGGGGTCGCACACTACTCACACACCGGCGGTGTCGCCCCTAAGGACTCTGGTCAATGTAGTAAAGTGTTCGCGATGCATCATCTTTCGATCTTCTGCTATCTTCGCTGTCTTCACCATCCCTGGACACGTGTTTCGGGGTATTACCCCTCATCAGCAGGGATAGGCCGTGTACTGGGGTTGCCGATGGCTGCCAATATCTGCCAGGTATAGTACCACTCAGACGCGTAGGTGCGGGATCCCAGGCTCGTCAGCCCGCTGCTCAAGGGAGCTTTAAAGTTACAAATAGGGGTGGGGTCGCACACTACTCACACACCGGCGGTGTCGCCCCTAAGGACTCTGGTCAATGTAGTAAAGTGTTTGCAATGCATCATCTTTCGATCTTCTGCTATCTTCGCTGTCTTCCCCATCCCTGGACACGTGTTTCGGGGTATTACCCCTCATCAGCAGGGATGGCGAAGACAGCGAAGATAGCAGAAGATCGAAAGATGATGCATCGCGAACACTTTACTACATTGACCAGAGTCCTTAGGGGCGACACCGCCGGTGTGTGAGTAGTGTGCGACCCCACCCCCATTTGTAACTTTAAAGCTCCCTTGAGCAGCGGGCTGACGAGCCTGGGATCCCGCACCTACGCGCCTGAGTGGTACTATACCTGGCAGATATTAGCAGCCATCGGCAACCCCAGTACACTGCCTATCCCTGCTGATGAGGGGTAATACCCCGAAACACGTGTTCAGGGATGGCGAAGACAGCGAAGATAGCAGAAGATCGAAAGATGATGCATCGCGACCACTTTACTACATTGACCAGAGTCCTTAGGGGCGACACCGCCGGTGTGTGAGTAGTGTGCGACCCCACCCCCATTTGTTACTTTAAAGCTCCCTTGAGCAGCGGGCTGACGAGCCTGGGATCCCGCACCTATGCGCCTGAGTGGTACTATACCTGGCAGATATTGGCAGCCATCGGCAACCCCAGTACACGGCCTATCCCTGCTGATGAGGGGTAATACCCCGAAACACGTGTCCAGGGATGGCGAAGACAGCGAAGATAGCAGAAGATCGAAAGATGATGCATCGCGAACACTTTACTACATTGACCAGAGTCCTTAGGGGCGACACCGCCGGTGTGTGAGTAGTGTGCGATCCCACCCCCATTTGTAACTTTAAAGCTCCCTTGAGCAGCGGGCTGACGAGCCTTGGATCCCGCACCTACGCGCCTGAGTGGTACTATTCCTGGCAGATATTGGCAGCCATCGGCAACCCCAGTACACGGCCTATCCCTGCTGATGAGGGGTAATACCCCGAAACACGTGTCCAGGGATGGCGAAGACAGCAAGATAGCAGAAGATCGAAAGATGATGCATCGCGAACACTTTACTACATTGACCAGAGTCCTTAGGGGCGACACCGCCGGTGTGTGAGTAGTGTGCGACCCCACCCCCATTTGTAACTTTAAAGCTCCCTTGAGCAGCGGGCTGACGAGCCTGGGATCCCGCACCTACGCGCCTGAGTGGTACTATACCTGGCAGATATTGGCAGCCATCGGCAACCCCAGTACACGGCCTATCCCTGCTGATGAGGGGTAATACCCCGAAACACGTGTCCAGGGATGGCGAAGACAGCGAAGATAGCAGAAGATCGAAAGATGATGCATCGCGAACACTTTACTACATTGACCAGAGTCCTTAGGGGCGACACCGCCGGTGTGTGAGTAGTGTGCGACCCCACCCCCATTTGTAACTTTAAAGCTCCCTTGAGCAGCGGGCTGACGAGCCTGGGATCCCGCACCTACGCGCCTGAGTGGTACTATACCTGGCAGATATTGGCAGCCATCGGCAACCCAGTACACGGCCTATCCCTGCTGATGAGGGGTAATACCCCGAAACACGTGTCCAGGGATGGCGAAGACAGCGAAGATAGCAGAAGATCGAAAGATGATGCATCGCGAACACTTTACTACATTGACCAGAGTCCTTAGGGGCGACACCGCCGGTGTGTGAGTAGTGTGCGACCCCACCCCCATTTGTAACTTTAAAGCTCCCTTGAGCAGCGGGCTGACGAGCCTGGGATCCCGCACCTACGCGCCTGAGTGGTACTATACCTGGCAGATATTGGCAGCCATCGGCAACCCCAGTACACGGCCTATCCCTGCTGATGAGGAGTAATACCCCGAAACACGTGTCCAGGGATGGCGAAGACAGCGAAGATAGCAGAAGATCGAAAGATGATGCATCGCGAACACTTTACTACATTGACCAGAGTCCTTAGGTGCGACACCGCCGGTGTGTGAGTAGTGTGCGACCCCACCCCCATTTGTAACTTTAAAGCTCCCTTGAGCAGCGGGCTGACGAGCCTGAGTTCCCACACCTACGCGCCTGAGTGGTACTATACCTGGCAGATATTGGCAGCCATCGGCAACCCCAGTACACAGCCTATCCCTGCTGATGAGGGGTAATACCCCGAAACACGTGTCCAGGGATGGCGAAGACACCGAAGATAGCAGAAGATCGAAAGATGATGCATCGCGAACACTTTACTACATTGACCAGAGTCCTTAGGGGCGACACCGCCGGTGTGTGAGTAGTGTGCGACCCCACCCCCATTTGTAACTTGTTACATAAGGGATTTGACTTAGATTTGCACAGGTCCTACCCACAAGTAATTATCCTTACCTAAGTTTTTTTGCCGTCATATTATTTAAGGCACGTACAAAAGGTGCACTGCGTAATCTTATCTGTTATATTAATGATATATTGTTGTAGACTTATTCTTGTATATTCTTATAGATTTGTCACAGACTTACTTGCAGTTACAGTCCCTCGATTTTTGGCCTAGAACAAATATCGCTCTCTCTACTACAATTGGAACTGAAACTGTCATTTCTTTGCTTTCTTGTTTAGTAATAGAGGGTCCAAGGGCAAAGGACAGAGGTATCAAAGGGATCAAATGGATCAAGGGACAAAGGATTGGGTGTTACACCATAAGTAACCAAAAGAAGCTATAAATATAAAAAACAGATACAACAAATAACGATAAAATAAGACAGTTCACAGATAAAGTTCCAGAGTCATCAAATCACCAACCATACGAAAGATGGACAGGGGGACAAAAGGCAATAGGCAAAAGGCACTGCGGTAATCTGCATGCAAGCAAATTTTCCTTTCAATAGTGTCCCCACAAAAAACTGCTAGCTGCTACTGATCACTGACCACTACTGCTATTGACTTTTTCTGGGCACAAATTGCAGGGTCTTAGATATTGTGGGGTAAACATGAATGAAATGAAATGAAGTGAAAGAGACATTTATAAAGCGCATGGCTACCCGTAGGCCTCCCAGCGCTAAACATAAGGTGCATACCGTGGCATGAGGTGACAAAAGCGTCCAGTAGCATTGGCCTCAGATTTCAAGGCCTCCAGTCTCAAGTCAGCCTCTGTTGTGACAGGAATGTTGCACCGGTGACGCAAGATGCAGCCCAGGACTGGGCCTGCTCAACCTTTGAAACTTCCAAAATTGTGCCAATAGTATGGCTCCTGCAGTCACAGTTTCTGTCTCTGTGAGTAATCTACATGTTATAAACCCACTATGCCCAGGTTCTCAGGTGCTCTCCCGGGACCCCACACATAAAAGAGGAGGGTAAAGGGAAGAAGAAAAATGACAGAGAACAGCACTCCGAGCTCTGTGCAGCTCTGTGCCTCCTCAGTGCTAGCCTTTCCTTTAAACTCCTTGGCTCTTTGCACTGTGAGGCTCTCAACACAGCCCTTCTTTGAGAAACAACCTGCTAAGGGCTAAGGAGAAGGGTGGGTAACAGGAGTGGGAGACTGTCCAATCTACTGTGCCTAAATTACATATATTGCTCCTCACTCCCCTGCTTCTCACACCTCCGTACCACCGCTCCACACATCACCGGTTCCCGACTATGTCTCGCTCACCTCGCTCGCTCAGGCTCAGGCTGCTGTCTGCACTGACCAGGCAGCTCAGGGGGTCCGGCCCAGCAAAACCCAGCAAACCCAACAAACTGGTGGCAAAGGCCAGCAGAAACCAGGAACCGGCAACCACAACTCAGTTCTTTGCTGCTGTTTTCTGCTGCTTGTGACAAGAAAACAGCAACCGGAAGGTCATAGTGCGGCTCCTTGCACCCTGCGCCTTGCAGCTCCGCCTTTGACTCTACAACTTCAGGCACCAAAAACCACAGCACAAACCTCCGGGACCGAACTCCCTGGAGCACAGCCTCAGCTCAGCACAGCACACGGCCGCACTCGGCCCGCACCCCGCCCTCAGCAAAGCTGCTGGGCTTGGAAGAGAATTAAGAACCAAAGCAAAATCCGGGACGAAACCCAGAGCTGAGGCGGGCTTTTGTGGGGAACAATCTTGGTCACTATTAGATATTAATTCATTCAAGAAAATCTTAGGTAGTATTGAATAAGGTTCCCCTTGGGACCTTCTACCTTCCACTGTGTTGCAACAACTTGACACGCCTTCTCTTAAATTAATCATGGACCTTCTTAACGCCTCCATACAGGAAGCAATTGTTCTACATGAATAGAAGCACACCATGATCCTTCCACTTCTGAAGAAGGCCAATGCTGACCCTGCCCAACCTTCCAACTTTAGGCCTATCTCCCTACTTCAGATATATTCCAAAATCTTGAAAAAGCATATCAATTCTCAACTTACAGAGTTTGTTGAATCCTCCAACTTCCTGCATGGATCCCAGTCCGGATTTAGAACCGGCTTCTCAACAGAGACAACCCTACTGGGTGTTATGGAAATGCTGAGACATCACTTGGATATTGGGGATACAGCAGCCCTCCTATTACTTGACTTAAGCGCTGCTTTTGACATGGTGTCTCTCACAATGTTAATAAAATCCCTCCAATCCCTCTGTATTTCTGGCTCAGCATTGGACTGGCTGACATCCTTTCTTCTCACAAAGAACTTTCTCTACCTCTATATTTCAAAATGTACTATGTATCATATATTCAAGTTGAAACACTCTGACTGGACCAAAGAACAAATTGCCTAAAACATGATAGGAAATATATTGATCATTTGATTGATTGCTTTATTTATCATGTTTTTATCCGACATTAAAAAAAACAGTTCCAAAAGTCAAGTATTAACAATTTGTCGCAAATAATACATTAAAATGACAGAAAATAGCTGCAAATATAATCAAATGCAGCAAAGTGAGATCCCAATAAACCACCATTCATTCACAGCATTCACTCAGACTCAGGCCAAATTCATGCCGCACCTCAGATACATACGTCACACTTATACCAGAGACATACTAACTGTACATTAGGGCACCACCCACCAAAAATTCAGGTTATCAATTTGCAAATGCTTAGATTAACACATCATAGTTTTTATTATATTACAAATTCAAAGACATCACATTTGAAGGGTGTTTTTATGTGTTTACAAGAGGGGGCCTCATTCAACTAATTGTGCACTTCAAATTTTTCCTCTGCTGACAACTCCAAACCTCATCTTTGCCCCTATGGGGTCACCCAGGGCTCTATTCTTAGCCCGCTGCTTTTTAATGTCTACGTCAAACCATTGGCGACCATCTCCGGGTTGTCCCTTTCTCTTACGCGGACAACACCCAGATTATCTTATCGCTTTCTGCTGAGAAGGCATCTGGTCCATCAGTTTTTCAGGACGCCCTAAGACAAATTGCTTCAGAAAAGGGGGTGGTGATGAACAGAGTGCCTGAATTAAGCAGACCACTCTTACCCAGTCCAAAGATCAGGGCTTGATCCATCACCGTTTTTTAGCTCACTGCACCATCCCAGCTCAGAACTTGGCTATATGCAAATTAGTCTGTTCCTGTCCCAGTGCATGATGGGAACAGGGCAAACCAAACTACCAAGCCAATTCTTATACTGGGAAGGAAACAAGCTTCCGGGGACCGGTTTCTGCCATTTCAGGCGTCGTCGGCCCGGCTTGCTTGAATCCTGATGGTGCAATGAGCAAGGGACTCACATCTGAGTATACCCTTCCACGCTTATGGTGGACAAAATGATTCAGAAAAGGGGGTGGTGATGAACAGAGTGCCTGAATTAAGCAGACCACTCTTACCCAGTCCAAAGATCAGGGCTTGATCCATCACCGTTTTTTAGCTCACTGCACCATCCCAGCTCAGAACTTGGCTATATGCAAATTAGTCTGTTCCTGTCCCAGTGCATGATGGGAACAGGGCAAACCAAACTACCAAGCCAATTCTTATACTGGGAAGGAAACAAGCTTCCGGGGACCGGTTTCTGCCATTTCAGGCGTCGTCGGCCCGGCTTGCTTGAATCCTGATGGTGCAATGAGCAAGGGACTCACATCTGAGTATACCCTTCCACGCTTATGGTGGACAAAATGATTCAGAAAAGGGGGTGGTGATGAACAGAGTGCCTGAATTAAGCAGACCACTCTTACCCAGTCCAAAGATCAGGGCTTGATCCATCACCGTTTTTTAGCTCACTGCACCATCCCAGCTCAGAACTTGGCTATATGCAAATTAGTCTGTTCCTGTCCCAGTGCATGATGGGAACAGGGCAAACCAAACTACCAAGCCAATTCTTATACTGGGAAGGAAACAAGCTTCCGGGGACCGGTTTCTGCCATTTCAGGCGTCGTCGGCCCGGCTTGCTTGAATCCTGATGGTGCAATGAGCAAGGGACTCACATCTGAGTATACCCTTCCACGCTTATGGTGGACAAAATGATTCAGAAAAGGGGGTGGTGATGAACAGAGTGCCTGAATTAAGCAGACCACTCTTACCCAGTCCAAAGAGCAGGGCTTGATCCATCACCGTTTTTTAGCTCACTGCACCATCCCAGCTCAGAACTTGGCTATATGCAAATTAGTCTGTTCCTGTCCCAGTGCATGATGGGAACAGGGCAAACCAAACTACCAAGCCAATTCTTATACTGGGAAGGAAACAAGCTTCCGGGGACCGGTTTCTGCCATTTCAGGCGTCGTCGGCCCGGCTTGCTTGAATCCTGATGGTGCAATGAGCAAGGGACTCACATCTGAGTATACCCTTCCACGCTTATGGTGGACAAAATGATTCAGAAAAGGGGGCTCACTGCTCCATCAGGATTCAAGCAAGTCGGGCCGACGACGGCTGAAATGCCAGAAACCGGTCCCCGGAAGCTTGTCTCCTTTCTGGTGAAGAATTGGCTTGGTAGTTTGGTCTGCCCTGTTCCCATGATGCACTGGGCCAGGGACAGACTAATTTGCATATAGCCAGGTTCTGAGCTGGGATGGGGCAGTGAGCTAAATAACGGTGATGGATCAAGCCCTGATCTTTGGACTGGGTAAGAGTGGTCTGCTTAATTCAGACACTCTGTTCATCACCACCCCCTTTTCTGAATCGTTTTTGGCCACTATAGGTGTGGCAGGGTATACTCAGACATGAGTCCCTTGCTCACTGCTCCATCAGGATTCAAGCAAGCCGGGCCGACGACGGCTGAAATGCCAGAAACCGGTCCCCGGAAGCTTGTCTCCTTTCTGGTGAAGAATTGGCTTGGTAGTTTGGTCTGCCCTGTTCCCATGATGAACTGGGCCAGGGACAGACTAATTTGCATATAGCCAGTTTCTGAGCTGGGATGGGGCAGTGAGCTAAATAACGGTGATGGATCAAGCCCTGATCTTTGGACTGGGTAAGAGTGGTCTGCTTAATTCAGACACTCTGTTCATCACCACCCCCTTTTCTGAATCGTTTTTGGCCACTATAGGTGTGGCAGGGTATACTCAGACATGAGTCCCTTGCTCACTGCTCCATCAGGATTCAAGCAAGCCGGGCCGACGACGGCTGAAATGCCAGAAACCGGTCCCCGGAAGCTTGTCTCCTTTCTGGTGAAGAATTGGCTTGGTAGTTTGGTCTGCCCTGTTCCCATGATGCACTGGGCCAGGGACAGACTAATTTGCATATAGCCAGGTTCTGAGCTGGGATGGGGCAGTGAGCTAAATAACGGTGATGGATCAAGCCCTGATCTTTGGACTGGGTAAGAGTGGTCTGCTTAATTCAGACACTCTGTTCATCACCACCCCCTTTTCTGAATCGTTTTTGGCCACTATAGGTGTGGCAGGGTATACTCAGACATGAGTCCCTTGCTCACTGCTCCATCAGGATTCAAGCAAGCCGGGCCGACGACGGCTGAAATGCCAGAAACCGGTCCCCGGAAGCTTGTCTCCTTTCTGGTGAAGAATTGGCTTGGTAGTTTGGTCTGCCCTGTTCCCATGATGCACTGGGCCAGGGACAGACTAATTTGCATATAGCCAGGTTCTGAGCTGGGATGGGGCAGTGAGCTAAATAACGGTGATGGATCAAGCCCTGATCTTTGGACTGGCTAAGAGTGGTCTGCTTAATTCAGACACTCTGTTCATCACCACCCCCTTTTCTGAATCGTTTTTGGCCACTATAGGTGTGGCAGGGTATACTCAGACATGAGTCCCTTGCTCACTGCTCCATCAGGATTCAAGCAAGCCGGGCCGACGACGGCTGAAATGCCAGAAACCGGTCCCCGGAAGCTTGTCTCCTTTCTGGTGAAGAATTGGCTTGGTAGTTTGGTCTGCCCTGTTCCCATGATGCACTGGGCCAGGGTCAGACTAATTTGCATATAGCCAGGTTCTGAGCTGGGATGGGGCAGTGAGCTAAATAACGGTGATGGATCAAGCCCTGATCTTTGGACTGGGTAAGAGTGGTCTGCTTAATTCAGACACTCTGTTCATCACCACCCCCTTTTCTGAATCGTTTTTGGCCACTATAGATGTGGCAGGGTATACTCAGACATGAGTCCCTTGCTCACTGCTCCATCAGGATTCAAGCAAGCCTGGCCGACGATGGCTGAAATGCCAGAAACCGGTCCCCGGAAGCTTGTCTCCTTTCTGGTGAAGAATTGGCTTGGTAGTTTGGTCTGCCCTGTTCCCATGATGCACTGGGCCAGGGACAGACTAATTTGCATATAGCCAGGTTCTGAGCTGGGATGGGGCAGTGAGCTAAATAACGGTGATGGATCAAGCCCTGATCTTTGGACTGGGTAAGAGTGGTCTGCTTAATTCAGACACTCTGTTCATCACCACCCCCTTTTCTGAATCGTTTTTGGCCACTATAGGTGTGGCAGGGTATACTCAGACATTAGTCCCTTGCTCACTGCTCCATCAGGATTCAAGCAAGCCGGGCCGACGACGGCTGAAATGCCAGAAACCGGTCCCCGGAAGCTTGTCTCCTTTCTGGTGAAGAATTGGCTTGGTAGTTTGGTCTGCCCTGTTCCCATGATGCACTGGGCCAGGGACAGACTAATTTGCATATAGCCAGGTTCTGAGCTGGGATGGGGCAGTGAGCTAAATAACGGTGATGGATCAAGCCCTGATCTTTGGACTGGGTAAGAGTGGTCTGCTTAATTCAGACACTCTGTTCATCACCACCCCCTTTTCTGAATCGTTTTTGGCCACTATAGGTGCGGCAGGGTATACTCAGACATGAGTCCCTTGCTCACTGCTCCATCAGGATTCAAGCAAGCCGGGCCGACGACGGCTGAAATGCCAGAAACCGGTCCCCGGAAGCTTGTCTCCTTTCTGGTGAAGAATTGGCTTGGTAGTTTGGTCTGCCCTGTTCCCATGATGCACTGGGCCAGGGACAGACTAATTTGCATATAGCCAGGTTCTGAGCTGGGATGGGGCAGTGAGCTAAATAACGGTGATGGATCAAGCCCTGATCTTTGGACTGGGTAAGAGTGGTCTGCTTAATTCAGACACTCTGTTCATCACCACCCCCTTTTCTAAGACAAATTGCAGCATGGATGCAGATTAATATGCTCAAACTTAAAGGCATTAAGACTGAGGTCCTCGTTTTGGGACAAAATAAAGATCTATGGGGTCCCCAGAATTGGCCTAAGGAAATGGGAGCGCCACCACTACACACCAACAAGGCCGTAATCTGGGCATTATTATTGATGATCAGCTGTCTATGGGACTGCAAGCAATAAAGGTTGCGGCTACCTGCTTTACTGTATTAAAGTGGCTAAACAAAATTGTCTGGATTCTGCCATACTCCACCCAAAGAACTGTGGTCCAGGCGCTCGTGACCTCAAGAATAGACCATGGTAACATCCTCTATCAAGGAGCCAACAAGGATGTATCACGAAGGCTACAGATGGTACAGAATGCTGCAGCTAGAATACTATGTTGAATTCCCAAAGCTACTTCCATCTCTAGCTATCTACGCGATCTTCACTGGCTGAAAGTGGAAAGCCCAGTGAAGTTCAAAGCCTTGAGCGTTTTATTTAAGATCAAGCTCTGCACTGCTCCTCAATATTTGCATGCCTAAGCCCAGGCCCACCAACCTTCACGTCTGTTACGCGCTACAACCCAGGAAAAGTTTTTGGTTCCCAGGGTTAGACTTTCACGGAAGGACGGCCGCTCATTTGCCTTTCACGGCCCTCCTCGGTGGAACACTCTTCCCGCATCCGTTCGTCACGAAACAAGCTTTGCATACTTTCGCAAAGGTTTAAAGACATGACTGTTCAACCAATAATACCATCACTGTCTTTTTCATTCATCTGGCTGGCGCTGGGAAACCCTTTTTGGGTGGCTGTGCGCCTTACAAAAATAATTTAACATAACATAACAGTTCTGCGGGCTTAGCACTTGCAATCTGCCATGGAATGTAAGAGAAATAGGGATTTTGTGTAGGGGTGTGCACTATTTTTTAAATATTATTTATGAATTTTAGTAAAGAATAAAACATTTAAAAATAGGTAAACATGGATACATGTACAATCATACAAATGTATAAAAAGACAGTAAATAATACAATACGAATTAAAAATGAAACAACTTTTAAATATGACAAATAAAAGTTAATAATAAAAATATTTATTTAAAAAAATATATAACAGTGAACTAAAAGCTAAAAAAATAATATGTTTCAAAATATTTATTATTAACACAAACGTATTGATTACATTTAAGTTTTCTTTACATTTATTCAGGTTTTTTTCACACTTTTCCAATGATGTCAATGGGATAAATTGTCCTTATTACTTTTAGAGATAACTCTCCCGGTTGAGTGACTGTTGGTGGAGCGTCGCAGTCAAGATCGGAAGCAAGGGAGAGCTGCGCTCAGGTAAGACAAATTAAATGTAAAAAAGAGAGGTTGTCGGTGGCAAAGTTTATTGTAAGGAGAGAAGAGGGATGTAGTTAGAGATATGTTAGTATTTTGGTGTATGTTTGGAATGTTTTAACCAACATTTTCATTCCCATGCCCTTAGCAAATTTATTTTTAAGGTTCCCAAATAATGTTTTTTTCTTTAAATGTGTTCCGTTTAAAATTTACACTTACTTCAGTCAATAGATGGCAGTGTTTGAAGTTGAAGCTCTCACAATTCTCCTCCTTCTCAAGATGGGTGTGGTCACCAGGGAAGTTAGTATACCACTGAGCACAAAATGGTGGTCAGCCGAATTTATTCATTTGTTTGCGGCTAACGAAAATTTTAAAGAAAATATGTTTTAGAATCGATTTTTCCACGTGATTCAGAGCCTGACAGAATACATATTTATTATGTTGTGTGGGAAATGTTGGTTTTAACGTTCCATTTCAGAATGGCAGCCATTTTGATTAGATGATGGCTGAGCTGTTGTAGTGGAAATAGTTGAAGCACACCATGTTTTTATGCTTTGCATGTATAAGCTTGTGTTGCCAATGATTGCACACAGTTTTTTTTTAAATGTGAAGTACATTCCGGAAAATGTTATGTTTGCAAAAAAAAGAAAATTGCTAAGTATAAAGTTTGCAAATGTTTGTTTTTCCCCCTCTTTTTCACCCGTAAAATCTGTTGACGTTTGACATAGCTTATTATGCGTTGTTATGGTATTTTTTATATTGGTATAAGTTGTAATGGTATGTATTGTTATAGCACTTTTTATGTATGCCAATCAACATGTGTTGTAATGGCTTGCATTGTGAAAACATGCATTGTAATGGTAGTCACGTTGTGAAATCTGCATTGTAACTGTATGAGTTGCAATGGTATACGTTGTAACGTCATATATTCCAACGGAAAGATATGAGGACAGCCCTCAACCCTTAATGATCACACTGAAAAAAATACATTTTCTTTTTACTAAATGACAACCACAATAACAATGAAAAATAATAAATTATTCTATCAAAAACAATGTGTTGAACAAGAATTAATGTAACACATTGATGATGAATGGCAGTTTTAAATTATGCAGAAATGTAAGGAGTCCCAGTTAAAAAGGAACTAATATCCTCAAGCTAAACACAAACATAGGAATTAAAATAGAGAGATGCTAGTGCCACAAAAATCAATACCCCACTGTGGATACAACATATTACATGAAAAGAGACAAAGAAATATTATAACTATCATAATAAAATATATTCTTCATTTTATTCAATACAATATACATCAATTTTCATATCTCCCAAATGATCAAACACAATAAATAAAAATCACATGATAAAAACACATTTCTTGTGAAGTTACAACATTCGAGAAGTAGTTGCGACAACTACTTTTCGAATGTTGTAACATCACAAGAAATGTGTAATCTTTCTTGTCTCTTTTCATGTAATATGTTGTATCCATAGTGGGTTATTGATTTTTGTGGCACTAGCATCTCTCTATTTTAATTCCTATGTTTGTGTTTAGCTTGAGGATATTAGTTCGTTTTTAACTGGGACTCCTTACATTTCTGTGTATTTTCCCCTCGTCCCACATTGGATTAGCTAGGGGACCTCCCTCTTTTTTTGAGTTTTAAATTATGCTCACCACCATTCACTCAAATATGTACAATGCATGGTCAATATTACAGTACAAACATCAATGTATTCACTGTTATCTAACAAACAAAGTGCAATTTACAATGAAATATACACATATAAAAGCTAAGCTTATACAAGCTAAAAACAATAACGGACAAAAAATCATCATAGATTTTGAGTGAGCTATAATTTCAGCCATACTTAAAATCTACGCTCACACTGCAATTCAAGTGTGCTACTATCACTTCAAATAGAGCATATGTAGGCACCTCTAAAAATCTACCCACAACATTCAATGTACAAAAAAAATTTAATTTGCACACGTACATCCCTGTAAGAGGAGTCACCGAACAATATGATATGCTAATAGAATCCTCCTATTACCAACAGCATGAAACCAAACTAGCACCACAAATGGATTTTTTTGATGCTACTAGGGGTGTGCACATTCCCCGATTAGGCCACAGACTCCAACCCAAGTATCACATTCAATAGTTGAACATCTATGACAGCAAGAATCAAAGACAAATTAAGAGTGAAAGGGTGGTGCCATTCCTCCTAGGAACACCCTACCCTCTACCAAATCCTAGAAATACTACAAAAAAAAAAAAAACACCAGGAGCTAAGAATGGACCAATCCCTAACTCAACTTAAACAAAAACTGTCCAAACAAACTAAACAAATGCATGAACTCCTAGCATTCAAAGTAAAACATTTTACTGACAACCTGGGATTACCATTTTGTGACGGGGCGGGACACCACCCTGACACCCCCAGGGATGAACTCGATATCAAAGACTGGTGGTCAGCTGTTCCCTTGTCACCCCTTTCTGTTTCTGACAAACAGCCGAACTCGCCCTGGCCGGAGGAGTGGACTCGCGCAGACTCAGAGGAAGGGTGGGGAGACGAAGGCGAGAAGGAACACGGCCCCTTTAACTTCACCGTCGAAGGAGACGAGACACCGCCCCCCTGGGACGCCGCGGAGCCAAAAGGAGGTGGATCCCGGAAGACTGTGGACGGCGTTTCCCGAGGAGGAGAAAGCGTGAGCAGCGGGAGAGCGAGAGCGGAACCGGAGTGCGGCGAAGAAGAATCTCGGACGAGCCCAGCTGTGGACGGCAAGCCAGGAGGCCAACGGTCCGGTGATTCGCCCCGCCACGCTCCCACGGGAGGAGCGTGGCTTACAAAGGTACGGGGCAAAGTGGCGGGCTGGGTTGCTCGTAGTAATCTCACAAACGAGTGAACGACTAGTGTAAATAAGTGTAAAGTCTCCTTAACCCTTTACCCTCACGAGCACTAAAGGCACAGGATCGACGTTTAGAAATACACATATTCACTTGGTGTCCCTCACTTACCCGGTCCCTAACGTCCTACGAGGAACATCAGTGTGACTCCTTGCTTTCTCCTTTTCTTTTGCACGCACGACCTGAGTTGAGGACCTCGGCCCCGACGACCACTACTGAACTCCCGGTCTGGAGGGCTCTCCTCTACGGCGTGGTAGAAGCACCCTGGAACTCCCCATCTTCCCCAAGGGCGTAAGGACGGAGCCGGACGAGTTTGCTCAAATAAGACTGACCAGTAGAAGAAGAAAAGCGTATCTAAAAATAAAACCTTCTTTAAAATCTCTACTCACAGTGTCAGACTCGCTCCCTCCCACCTCTCCTGGTATCGATCCCTTACACATGTCTAGACTCAAAAGCAAGATCCCTACTTTTTAAAATTATACTAAACAACAACAACATGTAACCTCCCCATAATCCAAACACTCATTTTAATAATATTTTTTCCTAAATATTAATAAGTAAAATACCAAGACCTAAGAATGGACCAATCCATAACTCAACTTAAACTAAAACTGTCCAAATAAACCAAACAATTGCATGAACTCCTAGCACTCAAAGTAAGACACTTTACTGACAACCTGAGATTGCCATGTCTAGACTCAAAAGCTAGAACCCTACTTTAAAAGTCTACTAAACAACAACAACATTTAACCTCCCTAAAACACAAACACTGATATTTTATTAATATTTATTTCTAAAAATTATTAAGTAAAAACCAAAATACCAATCTGGAAAAAATGTATCAACATTAATTTAATATAAACTATTCACCACCTATAAAATTCACTTTTCCTACTCCAAATATAACCACATTAGGGTAAGTGTTGCACTTTGAGGCCGGAGTTTTAGTATTCCAACTCTAAAACTTGACCACATAAGGGAAAGTGGTGAGAGGGTTCAGATTTAATAGTCTAACTCCAAACCTAACCACATTGTGGTAAGTGTTGGACTTTGAGGGGTTAAGATTTTTTATTCCAGCTACAAACATAACCACAGTGAAGAGAATGTTGGACTTTGGGGTTGTCAAATTCACTATTCTAACTCTAATGTAGTGGTACTGGGACTTTTAAGATGCAAAAATGTTGCTTTTATGTTCCATTAACCTCAGTTTCACTTTTCTACTTATTTTTTCAAATACAGCCCACACGCATGCTTTATTATATATACAGGTTTTCAGACTCACATTTCGTGAATTTTTTTGTTCACGGATAGTGTACAAAAGTACCTTTATAATATTTCCGCAATGTATGCAGAAATGAATTCCTTTCTTTTGAGTCTGTAAAGTTATTTGTTTCAGTTCGATTCATTTCTTTCCTAATGATTCTATCACTTATATTTGGTCCTGTCTTTTGGTATTGAATACAGAGCAGCAAAGAGAGGTTTAAAATCTCCTAAGGGTGTATCTAGTCTGAAGTCACTGTGACACTGCATCTGTGATAACGTTCTTTAGTCGTCTCCATTTCCTCCCAGTGCACTCCGTTTGTTATGCTAAAACGAAAAGGAACCTGGAACTAATGATAAAAGTAGACTAACTTGTCTTACTGCTTTCTATAGTTCATTTGGTCTCAGTATCTGATGTTCACTCTGTCACCTCTTGTACAATTTCTCTCTTAACTGTGTCTTCTTTAAAACGCGAATCATTCCTGATTATAGCTAATAAAGATGTCATAGGATTTGCAGATTTGCTAAATATTTTCACTTTTAAAAACGTTCTGTCTCCACCATACCTAGCTTTCTGGAAGTTACTTTTCTTAAGTCCTTCCCCAGGGTGTATTTTCTTATTTACATTAAATCTGAAAACAATGTTACACACAATGCAAATTGCATTCAAAACCTTAACACATCACACTCAGTTTTATAACCTGTTCTCGCTAGGTGTGCAAGCTGAATTTTAAAGTCAGCTTCCTTTATATTAAATCTGGTATTCACGTCCTGCTCAAAGATCGAGCTCAAACATTTCAATCTTTCCAGGGATATAATACCCTTGTGTCTTCTGTTCTTTGTAGTTGCTGAACACTTCAGGGAGATCGTCACTGGTGCTCCACTTCACACAGGAAGCTGTTCAGTGCTAAAATTCCCATGTGTAGCCCAGAAAACGCCTTCCTTGTTATTCTCTTCTCAACCACAAGGTCTGGAGCTCCTCACATGTACGTTTCCAGTATAACAGGCACGTTTCACTGAGTGGGTGCAGTTTATATAGAAATGGGCCCCCATCCAGGGCCCTACGTTCTTGGGGCTCAGGGATGGTTTCAGGTCCCAGTTATAAAAAGAACGGGAATGGGGGCCGATCTTTCCGCTACCTGGCTGCTAAACAGTGGAACCTGCTTCCACTGGAGCTTTGGATGGAACAATCGGAAAAAAACTTTCGGAAAAAGCTGAAGACATGGCTTTTCCAGTCATAGAGCTTTTTTTGGTTTCTGCTTGCTCTCTGGTTTCGCATCTCATGTAGCAGCCTCTGGCCGCAGGGCGGGGACACACTAGTTAGTGTAACCAGGCGCTTTACAAATTTCTTTACTATTATTATTATTACATGGGTCCTGCTCATATGAGATTTTTGGTAATCTTGTGAGAGCTAGTGATTCGTAAAAAAACACGTTTTATCTACTGTGAAACAGAGTGTGCTGTCTGCAGTTCCAGCAATTGTGCTCTTTAAAGTCACAGGGAGCATAGAGGGGCTGAAAAAGAAGAACAAGTCATACTTTAATCCCCTTATGACTTTTCTCAAAACTTTTGGGGCTTTTCAAGGGGGCATTGAGCCCCTAGGGTAGTCTTCTGTGGAATGGCGGGCTTTGAGCAATCATGAAACCTTGAACAAGTAATGTTCCACCACTACTATTGCTTGTTCATGGGGGAATGATGTGTACAGTGAGGTAAAATCAAGAGTACAAAGGCATATTTATTTTCTGTACTTTATGCAAAAAGCATGACAGCTCCAGTACATTCACCTTAAGGATCATTGCCCAAACTCGAAGGTTGTCCTAGGGATTTTTACATTTTTACAAATTTTAGGAAAGAAATACAATATTAGTATACATGAACAGATTTGCATAAGAACTTTTTTTGTGTTTTCTGTAATAATTCCACAGAGTGTTTTTGGATTTTAATGTCGCATCCCTTTCTAATAGTAAAGATGTTTTTTCCTTACTAACTGATGTTTTATTCATACTGAAAAGTGTCCCCCAGCATTATTGTTGCACATTTATCTGCCATTTTGATTGCAATCTTTTTTTGTATATCCAGACAGACTGTTTCATTCAGGGAGAGGCTACAGTTTTTCAGTTGCAATTTTAACAAAAGCATGCGCAATTCTCTGAGTACATTATTTTCATAGAGATCTAAATTGTTGTGACTGATCAGTGACACAAAGTTTGACTTCAGTTTAAATTCCCTCCAACCACTGTCATTTTCTGGAACCGTATATTCCTCTCTGTTTCTAAAGAGACATATTTTTAAGTTGTATGTTTCTCAGGAATCTATAAACTTCCAGTTCAGTTTAGTTTCATATGAAACAAAACTGAGTTGGTGGGGTCAAATGAAGTTCCATTTTGAAAGACTTAGGTTTAGTAGTGTTTTGTTAGTAGTTTGAAATATTCACCATGAGTACCCATTTTGTAAGACTTCAGTTTAGTAGTGCTCAGTTTGTAGTTTGAAATACTCACTATGAGTTACTTCCCTTGTTCACATATGTTGGGTCTGCATCTCCTCACACATTTCTTAAAAAGGAATTCCTGGTGTAATCATCATTGTGTCTCTTATGTTAAAGGTCCATGTCATACAATTCCCAGTCTCAAAGGTCACTGTTAACTTCCCATAAGCAGCACACTGATCTACAGTTTGCTGGTATCACACATCAGCTTCACCAACATCTTAATAAACTTCGTGACAACACTCGCCCACCACACTTTTTATTTATTTTTTATTTTTAAAGTTTTCTATAGGCCGGACCAGACCCAGGGTAGCCATTACAAGTAAGGGGTAAACCCAATACAAGTTTGTGGACCTGGGTACAGTTCGGTAAAGAAAACAGTGGTCCTCAAACCAATCACTCCTAGAAGCAAATTAATTGCAATTTCATCTGTCTTTTGAGCTTAAATTAATTCCACGCTCTTGGAGAGAAACATTATTTCCATGTAAAGAAAACAGGATGTGCAGCAACTGAATTAGTTGTGAAACAAAGTCAATTTATTCCAATTCATAAATTTAATTTCAGCAAAACAGTTTTAAAACAGGTTGCTCCAAAGGGAACGTGAAAAGGAAAGATGGTGCTCAAAGGTAGGTTTGTGAGTGGGAAGATAATTCCAGAGTATAGATAAAGGAAAATTAGGAAGGTTCAAATGTGGGATTGATTCAGAGTATCAATCTTTTGGGTCCTGGCCAATCGTATATTACATGGTCTATTTATATTTACATTAACTTTTCACAATCACAGATTGTTTTTTAGGCACATAAATGAGGGGGTGTATTGGATGGGTCCAGGAATGTGGGTATGTATTCGTCGACGTTTCGACTTGGCTTGTGGCACATAGGGAGGTTGAGCCTTGGCCTGCGAGTCTTCTTCAGAACGGGGATGTGGGGATTTTGGAGGCAACCAACTCGTGGTTTAAACCTCATCTAATGGAAAAAGAGGGTGGCTGTCAGTACACCATACAAGCTAAACACATCCATAAATCAATGACTGTACATTCAATGTTAGGCTTACTCGCACATGCTTATTTTCCCAAATTGGATGTACCAAGTACCAAGTCCTTCGCACTTCGTCATTGCATGTACTGCATAATCCATGCGGGTCATAGACTGCGTAGGAGACGCTTCACTCTGTGGTTGTGTGCTGTTTGGGGGCTGACAGAAGGACTCCAAGCCCCAGGATGCTGCTGGGCTTGCAACAACCAACTCGCCCCTCCCCCTTGTGACCGGGGGCTACTTCAATCTTTCGCACCTCCCGCTCCGCGGGAGACGCTTCACTCTGTGGCTGTGTGCTGTTTGGGGGCTGACAGAAGGACTCCAAGCCCCAGGACACTGCTGGGCTTGCAACGACCAATTCGCCCCTCCCCCTCGTGACCGGGTAGGGTAGGGTATCAGAGCGCTTTACAATAAGAGCACAGTATGAATGAGACAGTTAGCAAAGCATAGCATACAAAGAATCAACCTAACATAACATGTTTTGATAAAGTTTGGAGGGTCGTAGCATAGTTCTGAACTCTAGGTACAGGTTGCGAGGCGAGGGTATCCTTACTGGGATAGAGGAGGAAAGTTTGAAGATGTGGAGCTGGAGTGTAGAACTGGAAGGGTCCATGTGATTACATCCAACTCAAAGACAACAACTTCTACCTAACAGATCACGCAAACCCCTATTCAAAAGCACTCATTGAAGAGCTTTGAAGCCTGGGCATCACCCAATGGGTAAAGGGACCTACCCACATCCCCAGACACCTCCTAGACCCTATTGTCACCACCTTCGAAAACAATGGAGTCATCCAGCCCATACTAGTTGCCTGGATAGACCACCAGACCAGCACACTGAAACTGGAACAGCATCACTGTCAAGGACTGGAACCCTGCTCTCAACATCCAACAACCCGAACACAGCAACAGCCCTGGCAGACCTCATCAAATGCAGAATGAACTTATCCCGTGAAGCAATGCTAACTATATGGTCCATCATCACCCCAAAAGAAACTTCCGCCACCATAGAGTTTATCCATTAGGAGCCCCATCGGACCCCTGCCCCCACCCCGCTACTCTAGCGGACTTCAACTCATCAGCTCCATGCTCATTCTGAATGCTTCCACTTTGTCCACAAATTTTCTCAGTTGACCCTTCAAGGCTTGCCAACTACAGACACATTTGCCTGCTACCATTCCTGGTCAAGTTCTTATAGAAAATCATCAACAGATGCCTCATTGAATGCCTCAACCACCACCAACTCAACACCACTCAGTCTGGTTTCAGACCCAACAACAGCACGGATGTTGCCCTCATCGCTGCCACAGATGAGATCTGCATGACTCAGGATGGAGGAGACACAGTGGCCCTCATCCTCCTGAACCTCTCCACATTATTTGACATGGTCTCCCAACCCCTTCCTCATCCAATGCCTACACGTTATTGGAATCTAAGGACATACTCTCCAATGGACTGCTCGTTTCTGACTAGAAGGACCCAGTCAGTCATCCTGGCACTACCGTGACTTCATCTGTGGACTTCCTCAAGGATCCTCCATGAATCCGGCCCTCTTCAATACATACAATATTCCTCTAGCTAGCGTTATCCACTCCTGAAACATCTGTGTCCTCTTCTATGCCTACAAAACACAACTCATTGTTTCCCTCATAGACAAGACACCCAGTATCAGGATCAAGTTCAATGCCTGCATGACTGAAATCGCCCGCTCGATAAAGACCAACTGTCTCAAACTCAACACTGATAAGATCAAAATTGTGACCTTTGGAAAGAGCACTTCCCTGTGGGGCTCCACCTGGTATCAAAAAGAGCTAGGATTGACACCCACCACACAACTCATGCCAAAATACCTCAGGATCATCATTGACAGCAAACGTAACAACTGAGTAACCATGTAAACGCTGTCACAGCCTCATGCTGTAGTGTAGTTCCTATATTCCCAATAGGCTCTGCGCATTGGAATAGTATATCCTATAGATTAGACGTAGGACTGAGGTCGACTAGGTCTCTATCGAATATACTAGACTTAATTGTGTGTGCCAGCTAGCTCAGAGGTCACTAGAAACTTTCTCGAATTCACAAGACAGGATTAGTCTCCGGCATAAACATGACAACTTTGTTTCCCCAAGATAAAACGTATCTTCAGAGTCGTGGAAACAATAGATAGATATTTCACTCAGTCAATCGTGCATGCTTCGTTTCACTAGAGGTGCAGAGAAAGTAGAAAGACGGACATTTTCAATAAAAGGTTTTATTGAACAGTCTTCTTTCTCAAGCATATGAAATGAACTGCTAAATTCGTAACACTGTTTGTAAAATATAATGCGTACAGTATAAATAGTAGAATAAAATAATACTGTAAGAGCATTGTATTGTTCCTAAAGCATATATAAATACATACATAAATAAGAGAGGCTAAAAGTACTCAACTGGTGCTTCTAAAATACGCCTACCCTGGTGTACCTAGCCTGAGCTTAGCACGAGGGAGGAAGTAAGTGAGGTGCAGCAAAAATGTAGCATTCTTTTGCCAAGAATCTCACAAGATTTCTCTAAGGGTCTAATCGGCTCCGTACCTTAGTTTAGAATGGAGAAGGTCAGTCTCGGACTTGATTTCCCAACAACCCGCAATGGTAGCTTGGAAACACTGGAGCTGGATTTCTCGGCAGGAGAAAAGACAGTGTCTCTCTCAGTGCATCTGCTGGAGGGTCGTCTTCCTTCGGCACTTGCTGTAGCAGGGCGCGTCGGGCAAGTAGATAGTGGAACTGCTCCAAACCACCGTGTATTTGCTTGGGCGAGTGTGGGCATATTTATACCTTGAAGGTGACTACTTTGACGTACAGTTGGACATAATAACTTCATCAAAGAGTCTCAGTTCTTTGAAAACTCCATGAGTTCTTGGACAAATCAATATTCAAGCAAGTGGAAGTCCCCGGCTGCTGAAGCTGAGTTTTCCTAGAAATCGTTGTGGATTTTCGTAACTAGTGGAAGTAGCCCTGCCGTATTTGGACTGCATGAGCTATGCCTAAATATGGTTCTGATTTCAATGCCTATATAAGGATATGATGATTTATACCTATATAAGGGCATGAATCGGGAAACTTACAATAGGGTCCTAAAATGATATATAACACCCACTCCACGTTATCATGTTCATCTAAGTTCAAGCACTAAAACATATAATCTAGAGCATGTGTTTACAACCCCCATAAATCATTAAAAATGCATTTTTAATGGTTGCACACGAAAAATTGAGCATTTAGTATAGTACACATTTAAGGGAAATGACTTCATTGTAAGCATATGATATTAGCAATGCTAACTGAATGAATCACGAAAATTATATTTATGAAATGGCTCTTAGTTACAGAAGAAAAAGGTTGAGACCATCCCATAGCACAATGTACAAACTGTTTTGGTTTGTGGATTTGGCTAATATTGTTTCTAGGAAGTGTTCAAGGAATTCTTTTTCTCTAAGAATAGTTCTACTTTAAGCAGATTACTTCTGTGCCAAAGTTCATTTTTTTTTGTTTTTTTGAAACAGTCAAATAAATCTGTCATTAAAATAGAGTTTCAAACTTGGTAACTATTGTTTTGAAAAATCGAAGGTCGAATTTCAGAGTTCGAAAGAATGCTGTGTGCTAATTTCAAAAGTTATTCTCGGTGTCAGGAGAAAACATTAAGTCATCAAGGATGGCAAAGGAATCGTCTTCCACAGTAGATGAAAGTTTAACTACTTCATTAAAAAGGTCAATTGTTCACAGATGCGAATCATCGCCGTCAGCGTCAGCCGGGTTAGCAATGTTCATATCAGATGGTACCTGTGTGCCTGTTGGTCCGCGTATCTCACCTCCAGTTGGATTTGCCGGTGAGATCTCAATGAATGCCGTCATCAGGATTGGTAGCCGCTGGGGAAAACACAACACATGAGCCGTTTCCGGACCCAGTAATGCGTCAGCATCCGTTGGCATAACCGATGGTAGTGTTAGACAGACATCTAACACGCATTCCTCTCCACAAAGCCGGCATCGTAGAACAGGTAAGATGCAATCTTGCCAGATTGGTCTGAATGACAGGAACCATGTGGTATTCAGATCTCTCAAACGAGCCAAGCCAAGGATCTGTGTTATTCTTTCACGATACCTCATGGCCTATAGCCCATTTTCCATGCTGACTTGGGTATCAATGGTGGCCGGATTTCCCATTACGGAGCAGGAGAAATAAAAATAAGATCCCTGCTACGAGTCCCAAAATGAGAGGCAGGCCGCCGAACACAGAGTGGACGAAGTTAGGAAAAATGCCCAGGAATGCTTCAAAGGGTGCTAACAGTCCCGAAAAAATCGTCTTAAATACATGTGCAATACCGCTGGTATCAGACATGTTAAAGATACGACCTAACATTTCTGCGAAATGTATTGGGCGTTTGTTTATAATAATGCATGTATCTCTGCAGAGGACCTTGCAACTTGCAGATCATACATCTCTCTGGACGAGGTCAGTGGCACAGTTTTTTGCAAAAGAATGGCTTTCATTCTGCTTAAAGTATCATTTCGTATAGAAGAGATGTTCAGTGAAGGCCATAGTGGCGACTCCCCGTCTGTCTTGGTTTTAGGAAACAATACTTGCATACAACAAGTGACCCTGGCTAACACAGTAACGAGATAGCTTATTCCTGGCATCATTCCACAACAGCTGTGATCATTTAACATAATGTAGCTACCATTGGAAAGCTGCCTGAAAATTGGATCTATCACCGCTGTGGGCAAACCCTGCCGGTGGCAAGAAAGGTTACTGGAAGAACCTTCACAGGCTCCGTGTAAATTAATACCTTGACACAATAGTGTACCGCTTAGTGAGTGTTCACAATTTTTACCACTCAGAAATACTTCCTTTCCCCCACTCCAACATTTGTTTGTGTATGGTAAATCCCAGGTCGACTCAATGTATTCTTTACCCAACCTTTAATACAGGCCTGCTGGTATGTGTTTTAAGCAATACTGAAACTGGAAAGTCGTCACTGGTATCGTGATGGTGCCATGTATTATCCATTCAACTGATGGTTTCTCAGAAACGGTCAATGGTAATCTCTCCAGTTTTTCAATGGTCAGCACCGTATAGTCTGCTCCCCTCTGTGCCAACGAGATTTGTTTATCTGTAGGGTTAAATACAGTAAACAGTGACGTAGTGTTGATTAAACGCCAGGGCACGTAGCCAGAATGAAGGTTTTACGACGTCCAGCCTAATAGCATTATAGAACGTAATTGAGACTGGCCATGTTGTAGCATTAGCAAGTCCTGTTCCATTATGTCTATGGCAGATGATACAATGCTGTCCAAAGAGTAAATTCTGGACGACAGAGTTGTTAACCCATTGTCAACTACAGAGAGTGATTTCTCTAAATTAATACGATCAATTTCTCGTATTCTTTCAGCTGTTTCCATTTGCGTGACTTTCCAAGCTTCATTGTAAGCAGCGTGTATACCGGCGAATGTGAAACGTTTATGACGTGGATTACAAGGTCCCATTAAGAATTCTCGTAAATCAACGCCATCTTTAAGCAAAGATAAGTGTTGTGTTATTTTTGGAAGTGTGGATTTCTGCAGCCATTCAAGCCATAGTTTTCCTACACAATAAGTTGTTATTATCCCCGGATGTTGTCTTTGGATATATCTTGGATCTGGCCGAGTAACTTTAAACCCTTGTGTCTTGTTCAGGAATCTATCTTGACAGTTATTCGTGTTTGTGGGCCAGATTAACCATTTTTTCCATTCAGGATTTGTTCTGTTCTGTTGTAAAATATAATTTAGGTCTACCTCCTCATCTGAAGTTAAATTACTATCAGGTGTGGGTTTAGGTATGGACAGTTTGTTTAAATCTTTTATCTTAGCAATGCCAAGACAAGATATCTGTTGAACAATGTCATTTAGGAACATCATTTGTTCTGGGATGATGCAGGCTCTGAACAATGCTTCTAAACCTTGTACCTTCTAGTCTTGTGTGCCCCAAACAGTTTTTGTCTCAATGTTGTCTTTCCAAAAGTCAAAGCCTAAGGTGGACAAGTGAGCATAAAAGGCAGCAGAATACATTTGTTTAGTATTTGTCAACATACTTTTCATGCCTGTCTTCTTCAAATTTTTAAAGTAAAAACTTTCTGGGTTTGTAACATTAAAACCTGTGAAATATGGAAATATTTTAAGAAACGTTTTAGAACTACCTTTTGGTGGTGTTGGACAATGTTCCCATTGATTATAAGTTAAAATATTTCTAGGGTTTGCAGATTTATGCAAGTAATGATGGCCAAAATGATTAAAACAATACATTTCTTCATAATTTGATGAACCTTCTAAGTATTCATGTTTTGTAAATTTTGCTGACATTTCTAAGTCTGCCATCATGTTATTAACAGTCTCAAAGTCCCAATCATAAGAAAATGTGCTAGGTGAGACGAAATCACTCAAGGAAACCTTAAATTGATGAGGAATCTTTAGCAGCTCAACAGGGCCATAAATGTCATAATCAGTTGTATTCCATGCTATTCCACCAGGTAGTGGGACCGCTGTGATGTTCACTGATGACAGGTCTCGTTGTTCATGATGAGATGATTTGTGTGGCTTAGGGAGCACGTTGATGTTCTTACTTGCTGTGTCCATTTTAATGTGTTTTCCTTCTATCAGCTTTCCCAAACTTAACACAAGAATGAGCCATAGCAGGAGATAAAGTACACCTACCACAATCCAAAGTTCAACCCATGGTGAAACCAGATATGTATTTGTAAGCTCTTGACCAAGTTCCTTTACTTTTTCCTTGAAAGATTTGTTTGCTGGCGTAGTTTCAGGTTCACTGGGATACTCAGAAAAGTTATCGAAGTTGATAAAATAGCCAGAGGCAGTTCTGTCAATTGTTGGCCTCCCAGAGAGCACTTGTTGCTCTCTGGGAGGCGCTCTCTGCCCGCTAGACTCTGGGGACCCCGGCTGGACTCTGTTGCAGCCATCTTGGCCCTGCCCCCATATGGGGAACCTGCCCACTTGGACTGGCCGAGTCTCCTCTTTCACTGGTGTCTCTCGCAGAAGATCTGCGTCATTGGAGCAGCCTTCCTCGTCTTCCAGCTTTCTCTTCTTTGGCTCCTTCGCGGGGCTGTTGTTGAGCTTTTTTGGGACACGTTCTCTTCTGCTGTTCTTGCCATGCTCCCGGAAACCCTTGGCAAAGGGGTTGTTTTCAATCTTGAGTTTTGTCACCATCTCATTCTGATTGTCAGTGACCACGGTGAAGGCCGTCTCCGGGAAGGTGAACATCTGGAAGACACCCCAGCGCATGCAGTTTTGTTAAGTATTGGGGTACCTAACATCTCTATTAGGATGTTCTCCTCTGTTTTTATTCTCATCAGCACACCCCTTCTTTTTCACTTTCCTTTTCTCCCCCTCTCCTTCTACCCCTCTCTATCCCTTCTTTCTCCCTTCCCTCTTCTCCCTCACTCATACCTAATTACTCTCTTTCCTCAATTCCCTCGCCTAACTGACAGACAATTTTTCCCATTGTAAATTATTACTCGCCTTGCAATGCTGTGTAAATTTTACTTGCTTCTTGATGTTTATCTGCTTGTAAAGCGCTCTGATACTCCTGGGTCCAGTAGCGCTATATAAAACCTTCAAAATAAATAAATAAATAAAGTCGGTATCACATCCGGATTCTTTGAAATCGCTGGAGCTGTTTTTTCCTGTGACATGTTTGTATAGTCAGATGCTACATCATTGTAGATGGGAGTTTCTTGACGAACTGTTATTTGGGTTTCAAGAGGCACACGTTCCATGGCTTTATTGCATAGTCCTTCTTTTCTCACTTTAGAATCTTCAAAGGTGATGAGTCTTTCAGTTTGAACCTCTTGGATAGTAGCAAGATTCGGTCGTCTGCTACATCTTGGGAGTCCACTGGGCCTACTACTTATTATCGGCCACATGGGTGGTTTTACCAGGTCAATTGACACAGACCGGTTCTCCTTTTTTCCAGCAAGGGGCGGCAGTAGTACTGTTCTTGATCCGTGGATTGCTAGTACAGGTACTGGTTTTCTGTAAGAAGGCCAAAATTCTGCTATTTTCTCCCTGACCAGATCCCCAATCTTTGGAATCCAGACAGGTCTTGCTGGGACAGGTGGTTTTTCTTCAGTGGTCGTTGGCTTTTCGCTTGTATTGCTCAGACTTCTTCTTGTTTCATTTAAGTCCTGTAAAACAGCCAAACGATCTTTGATATCAAAGGGTTTTTGTTCCACCACTGAAGTGTGACGATCGAGGTCTTCAACCAACATTCTAGTACCAAAAAGGATTTCATATGGAGTGATTCCACCCAGCGAATTTCTTGGCAAGTTATTAAGACTAAGTTGGACATTTATTAGATGTTTGACCCACTCATCACCCGAACCTAATACCCTAGCTGTTATAGATTGCTTTATGTCACGATTTATTCTCTCCACAACCGAATTTCCCTCAGGTTGGAATGGACTCGAAAATCGCAATGCAATGCCCAAGCTGGACATGGCCTCCTTGTAAGCCCTAGAGCTAAACACAGGACCCTGGTCAGAATGTAGCGTGCCGATTGCGTATGTGCCGATAAAGACTCGCAAATCTTTTATAATAGTTCGGGCGTCAGCTGAGCGCTGAGGCCACATCCAAATGAATCTCGAGCATGAATCCACTGCGACCATGATATATTTATAGTTGCCATCCCTTTGTAAGGGACCACAGTGGCCCAGGTAAACACACGCTAGTGGTTTATCTGAAATCAGAAGGGGCGTCTGCGCCGGGTGTTTCACTGTTGAAACTTCCAAAACATAGTTTCTGGTTTGTTTCCGCATGCGCGGCCACCAGTATCATTGTTTTAATAATGAAACTGGCGCAGAAACACCTGCGTGTGCAGAGGCAAGACCTTCGTGTGCTGCTAAGATTAGTCCTAACCTGTGTTCCATGTTTTGGATTTCTCTATCCCCCCACTCCAGGGATTCGAGAAAAAGGAACATTATTCGCATCAGTTATATATGAGTACTTGAGTGGAAAGCCCTTCGGTAATGTTTTACCAGTGTATTTTATTGAAGCAGTGACTGCTTGTATTATTTCACTGTCTATTTTTGTTTTTGACCGAGTAATAGCAGCTACGGAAGCCGTTTGCACAGCTGCCTTTGTGGCTTCATCAGCCAATGAATTCCCTTCAACGTGAACGCCATCACGCTGATGACTCAGTGTATGGATCACGTGAGTCTTTTGTAGTTCTTTCTGTAAAAGAACTACCTGTTCCCAAAGCATTTTATGCTTGGTTGTGCCACCTTTTGCGTCTTTAAAACCATTTTGAACCCAGGTCTGCAGATATTCATTGTAAGACTGGACGCAGTAATATGAATCGCACACTATGAGTGTGGGGAATTTGCGATCGGTATTTTCCAGCGCCATCTTGAATGCTTGGAGTTCAGCTCACTGAGCTGTACAGTCTCCTAGTGATTCAGTTTTTGTTACCATAGGTCTAAATTTACCATCGCGCCAGCGACCTTTAACAATTGCGCACGCAGCACTTTAAGCTTGTTTACCCCCAATCGTGGGCTGTGCTGATACGTCTGTATATATTATACAGCCGTAATGTTCATGAGGTAGAATTTCAGTAGGCAGAAGACATTCTTGTTCCCATTGGAGAAATTCTTGTGTCTTCAAGTAAGGGTCAAAAACATATTCAATGTCTGTTGCAGCAAGAGAATTAACCCATTGTATCTATCTCGGATGTAGAGCTTTTGCATTTGGAATGCTTGCCTTTGTCACTGCCTCTAAGGCAGGTACAGGTGTAACAACTTTAATGCGTTTACCCTGTGCGAGGGCTCTCTCCTTTGCTACAGCAGTCTGAACCGCTGTCAGAATTTTTTCTGTTGAAGTGAATTTCATTTCAGCTTGTGTGTATAAGTGTGATTTGTAAGCTATTGGTACCTTTTCACCTTCATTAAAGGTTAGGTACGTAAATCCGCATCTCCCTGGGATGATTCGGATTACAAGGTTTTGTACATTGTCGCGTGTTTGTAAGTGTGTTGTTGCCAACATGTCTGTTTGTACTGAGCATAACATTTCTGTGTGTTTTTGAGTCCAATTAGTTGGTTTGAAATCAGGTTTGATTAGTTCGTAGAGAGATTTAACCCTTTCTGCGTAATTCAGAATGTAAATTCTTCCGAGGTTTAATAATCCTAGAATTAACTTTAAGTTTTTCAGCATTTTTGGAGTTCGGAGCAGCGTACATTTTTCTAAAAAGTTTGCTGCCAGGCTTTTGCCTTCACTCGAAAGTTCGTATCCCAAGAATAGGACGTTGAGGTGGGCAATTCTTGATTTTTTAAAGTTGAATTTATACCCTTCTGAGGCGAACCCAAGTATTATGGTGTTCACCCTGTTCAAGTGCCTGTCCAAATCCTCATCTGTAAGGTAGATGTCATCGACATAAGATAATGCCTCATCATCATACGTTTGTAGTAACTCTGTTACTCTGGCTGAAAATAATCCAGGACTGTTCTTGAATCCCTAGGGGAGACGACAGAAGTGTCACTGTGTCCCCATTATTGAGAAATCGGTCATGTACCTGCTTTCTGGTGCAATGTTATTCATCAGTGCTGCACTGTGTGAATTTTGTACTGCAAAAGTTTTGTAACAAGAGTTTAAATGTCTGTAATCCAAAACTAGACGATATGTTTCGTCTGGTTTGGAGACAGGAAACAAAGGATTGTTCATTGACGAGGTGCATGTTTCAATCACCCCTTGGTATTCAAGTTGATCTAAGATCTCCCTGACTTGTTTTATAGCTTCCTGCTTTACTGGATACTGCTCTGAGCAGTAGGTTGATTTTTAAACTGGATTTTATGGTGAGAAGAATCTTCATCCCATCCCACATAATTTTTCTATAATGCTGGAGCCTTTGCCACAGCCCATTTTTTGGCATAGGTGTATTTTTTATGAATAGGAATATGATTAGAGAAGGCTGGCATAATGATCTCTTCGCCATGTGGGCACTCCCTGATAAATTCAGGTGGCCAGTCTTTTTCAGCTAGAACGATGTCATAACCTTTCGATAATTTTTCCCAAAAGAGTACTTTTATCTTCCTAGTTATATCCCCCTCTATTCGGAGTGTTACTTCATATAACTTATGGGGTACACTAACCCTGGTGTCAACAGTTTCAACCTGAATACATTCATTCAGATCCACTGTCTCCAGATGATCTTTCAGGATCCTGCGAGCTATGGTGACCTCTGCTGCGCTGTCCAGCATTGTCTGGGCCCACTCCCCGTTCTTGAGTTGTGTCCTCAAGATCCTCGGCATGTCTGATTTTAATACTTGCTACCTTCTTTTTGGAGAATTGAGTTTTCCTATTTTTTGGAACGTGTTGATCGTCTTCGGACTTCACACGTTCTTCTTTTTGTTCTGATCGTCCTCTTCTTTTAGATTTCTGCGAGGAAGTCTGAAAGATACGAGAGGAACGTGTATCAGTATCTTGATATCTATCAGGTTTTCTTAAATTATCCCTATTTCTAAGGTTATATCTCTTTTCAGAGTGCTCCTTTTGAGGAGATCTACCTCTGGACTGAAAGCACTTCTCTTTAGGAAGTGACTGTCTACTACTTTTCCATTTATTTTTAGGAGTAGTTAGATTGTTTTTGATAAAAACTTTTTCAGGATTTTTTGTTAGTTCAAGCTTTACAGGTTTCCCTCCCAAACTATCTCTTCCTAGTTCTTCCTAGGATTTTTCAATAATTTTGGCAAGTTCATACGGTTGCTCAGTAATATCAAGTTCTTTTAATTTTGGGCGGATTGCCACTGATGCTGCTTCACCTTTAATGTTAGCTAATAAGATAGCTGAGACCTGTTTGACATTTTTCAGTCATTTCATACCTAGATTCAAGGCCGGTTCTGGACCGTATTCATTTTGAATCTGTCTCAGAACGTCTGATAATACCGCCATAGATGGGACACCATGTGTTTTTGTGTAGATTGAAGCAAAGACTGTACCCCAAGTGTCACAGTCCTCTACGTGTGGTTCAATCCCCAATGGTAAACAGATAGTTAGAATCATGTGTTTCTCATGAGGTGTACCATTGGGAAATACTGCCTCTATTTGAGTAATTTTCAGGGCTAACCAGAATGGAATTTGTTCCCTTTTTGCGGGCAACTTATCAATTACTGACTGTATAGTCTGTGGTGTGATTTTGTTTGTGTTCCCCTGATGAGGGGTGTGCTGTGGAAATCTCATAGCAGCTTGGACCGTTAAGGTCCGCATGACATATTGTACCAATTGTCTATGTATTTTTTTTTTAAACCTTTATTTTTTGTTTTAAGGAAAGAGGACATAGAAAAAACCAAAAACAAAAATAATGAGCGACAATTCCGCACAACTTCCCACACAGGGGGCAATCAGAGAGGCAAATCGCCAGGACGTTAAAGGCAAAAGAGCGGACACCATGCAGCTCGGAGGAACAGACCAGGAGGCAGCAAGACAGTCCAGGCAATGTCTTAAGTGAATCGCAAGTTAAGAGTCACAGCGGGGAAGAACGCTCATTTAGGTAGGATAGCTACATTAAGAAACATCACCTGTTGCGGAGGGCCTGCGCCTGCCTCACTTGTCATTAAGAATGTCGCAAGAATAACAAGGAACAAAGAACATACCCCTCCTCCCTCCCCCCTCCCCGCAGTGGTGGTGACAGCATTCGTTTTAGCAGTCATTCCGGATACAACACTCATACCTGAAACAAATGGAGGGCCCGAACCGTGGCCGGACAAACTGCGGATGGTAGACCTCTGGAAAGGAAGCGTACCAAAGGTCCCCAGCGAAACATAAAGTTTTTGAAGTTGCCTAGGAAAATGTCTGCTACCCGTTCCATGCTCAGCAGTTTCCACAACCTCGCGTGCCACAGGGAGATCACCGTAGCCTCCGGTTTCTTCCAGGCTGCAGCCAAAGTGAGTTTAGCAGCTCCGAACATAACCATAGTATCTTTTTGTCTGCTCGGGTCTGGTGTTCGAGCTCCGGGTCTCGAAGACCCAGCAGGACATGAGCCATTGAGTCAGCGACGGGGTATCCTAGAATCTCTCTGATATGGGACAAAATCTCCTCCCAGTATGGGCGGATGATCAGACAGTCCCACCAAATGTGGTTTAAATCCCCCAGCAAACCACAGCCCCTTCAGCATCTATCAGAGGAGGACGGGAAAATGTGATGTAACCTGGCGCGGTAAAAGTACCAGTCCATGAGAGTCTTAAGGTGGGCCTCTCTGAGTTCCACTGAATGGTTATGCGCGGTGATGTCCCGCCACAGGCGCGACCACTCCCCGTCTGAAATGTCTCGCCCGAGGAGGTCCTCTCAAGTACTCATGTAACGGGGGCGAGGCGACACTGCGGAGGTAAGCAGAAGGTCATAGAGGAAGGAGATAACTCCTATCATGGAGGAGGTTCGCAATAGGAAGGCCTCGAAGGTGGAGGGGGGTCTCGTGGCCGCGGTGTTGACTGCAGGGGATGTGGCCCAATGGAGCAGCTGGACGTGACGGAAGCGCTCGGACAGCGGCACTCCGTAGTCCCGCATACAGTTGTCAAAGGTAAGTGGAGCATGGCCATGGAACAGATGCGTGAGAGCACGGCATCCCCCTTCTCTCCAAACGTCGAAGGGCCCCTCTTGTAACGCCGGCGGGAAGGCCGGGTTAAAGTGTATTGGCGTAAAGGGAGAGGGGAACGTAGTCCAGCGATCATCACCAGCCACTGTGTCCCAGACCTTTAGAGTAGTGCCGGTGGGAGTACTAATGTATGTGTTCTTGGGCCTGTCCTTTTTGGGCTTCCACGCCAAATCCCAGATCGATCTTCCCGCTACACTTCTGTCCATGTGCAGCCAGTGTTTCTCCGAGAACTGTTGGGACCACTCCACTAAGACCCGCAACTGCACGGCTTTGTAGTATAAATGCATGTCGGGGAGGCCCACCCCTCCCTCCCTCCGCGGCCGGCGGAGAGTAGCAAAGGAGAACCGCGCCCGACCCCCCTGCCAGACGAACCGTAGCATCTGGGTCTTGAGACGCCAGAAGAAGTCAGTCTCCAGTGGTATAGGGAGCGCCTGGAAGAGATATAAGAATTTGGGGAGAATAACCATTTTAAGTGCGTGGATTCTACCCAGCCACGATATGTACTTCGGTTTCCAGCGCTCCAGTTCTGACCGAATCTGTGCCAATAACGGGGGAAAATTTGCAGAATACAATTGCCCAATCGAGGGAGTCAGCCGGATCCCCAAGTACAGAATGGAGTGGGGGGCCCACGACAGGGGCGTGATTGGCCGCAAACTATCCACCTCTGCTGAGGAGAGCGTAAGATTAAGGACAAAAGACTTATCGTAGTTTACTTTGAAGCCGGCCACGTCTTCGAAGCGCAGCAGTACCTGCTGGACGTGCGGGAGAGAATGAGCTGGGTCCTTAATAGAGAGGAGGACATCATCGGCAAATAGGGTAATCTTATGCTGCTCTCCCGTGAATGGAAGACCACGTATCTCTTCGTGCTCTCGTACAGCAAGTGCCAGCGGCTCTATACTCAGGGCGAAGAGCAGGGGGGAGAGGGGGCAGCCCTGCCTGGTGCCTCGCGAGTGCGAGAAAAATTCAGAAAGGTGGCCGTTTACTGCCACCCTCGAGCGGGGGCTGCTGTAATTCGCTCTCACCATCGAGAGGAATTTAGCCGAAAAGCCGAAGGCGGCCAAAGTGTGAAATAAGAAGCCCCAATCCACCGATCAAAGGCCTTTTTGGCGTCAAGGCCTACCAGGACCGCCGGGATCCTGAACCTGTGGGCCTTCTCAATCAGATGGATGACTCTCCTCGTGTTGTCATGGGTCTGGCATCCCTTAATAAATCCAGATTGATCTGGATGAAAGAGTGCCGGCATCAGGTCCTGGAGCCTCCCTGCGATGATGGAGGAGTACAACTTGGCGTCGATATTGAGGAGGGCTATCGGCCGGTATGAGGGGCATTTGGAAGGGTCTTTCCCCGGTTTGGGGATAATCGAAATCACGGCCATTGAGTCCGACGTTTCCCCGGCCTCCGCCAATGCATTAAAAAGGGAGACCAGAAAATCGCTCACTTCCGACGCGAAAGTCTGATAGAATAGAGCAGTATAGCCATCTGGCCCAGGCGCCTTATGAGGCTTCAGGTTTTTAATAGCATCCAGGACTTCCTCTCTAGTGAACGGGGCCTCGAGCAACCCATTCCACTCCTCGGAAACCCGGGGTAGCGGAAGACCATCCAGGTAAATCCGTTGGCTCTCAGGGTCAGAGGCCTCCCCTCTATAGAGCGCTGCGTAAAAGCGTCCGAAGAGATCAGCCTTGACTTCATCCCGATGGTGCAAGGTCCCCGCCGCATCTTGAATACCCCCTATATACTCCCGTTCCTGTTTATCCCGGAGCTGGCGAGCCAGGTGTCTCCCCACTTTGTTCCCCTGGGAATAGGAGAGGTGTCGAAGTTTCAGTAGAGTGAACTCCCCTTTGTTGTTGTAGTGGGCTCTAAGCTTCCCCCTAACCGCCGTCAATGGGCGAAGGGTCAACCTAGAAGGGTTCCGTTTATGTTCTTGTCTAAGAACAGCGAGTTCCCTCTCCAGCTCCTCACGCTCCTTACGTCTCAATTTATTAAGATTGGCATTGAGGGCCAAGCAGGTGCCTCTCATCGACGCCTTAAAGGCGTCCCAAGTGGTGAATATCGATGTATCGGGCATGGGATTAAGATCGAAAAATTCTCGCATGGCCTTACGCAGTTCCTTACATGAAGTCTCATCCCGGACAAGCGAGGCCGGGAGTACCATTTGTGTAGACCGTCACCCCTCGCCGACCAGCGCAAGCAGAGCACGAGTAGGCTGTGGTCAGAGACAGAGAGCGGGAACATACGGGCTTCGCGGACATCCCCCTAAGGGATTGGCTTAAAAAAATGTGGTCCAGACGGGAATAGGTGTGATGGACGTGGGAGAAGAAGGTGTAGTCCCGAGATTGGGGATGGAGAGAGCGCCACCCATCCACCAGCCCCAAGTCACCTATCAGGCGCTGCGTTGCAGCGGAGAACACACCAGTATCTGATCGTTGACTATGAGAGCTATCCATTTCCTTGTGGCATACCAGATTAAAGTCCCCCAACAAAAACAGGACGCCCTCCACAAAGTCATCCGCCTTCCGCATCAGGTCTTGGAGAAAGCTATTCTGGCCCGCATTCGGAGCATACACTACCACAAAGGTGCACATTCTATCATACAGCAACCCCTTGACCATCAGCCAACGACATTCCTTATCGCTGCGCACACCCAGGGGCTGAAAGTGAAGGGCAGACCGGAAGAGAAGGGCCACCCCCCTATGCTTTGTGGTAGCCGATGATCTGTAAATAAGGGGGAAGTTTTTGTGTTTGAGGCGCAGCTCGTCCTTGCGTGCCAGGTGAGTCTCCTGGAGGCCCACCTCATCCAGCTGGTGATCATGCACATACTTCCAAATTTTCTGGCGTTTTTGCGGGGAATTCAAACCTTTCACGTTCCAAGTACCTATATTAAGCGGCAGTGCACAGTGAAGACCTCTCCCCCCGCTACCCGCACACAGCAAAGAAACCTCTCAACCCTCCTCACCTAAGGCAGCCACGAGTCACATCGTGCCAGCGCTCCCCAATACGCACAACAGCAGAAAGTCCAATCCAGGGGGACGTATGACAGCTCACACCCCTCTGGGCCTCCCCCCACGTCTCTCGGCCACCATGCTCCCCGCAACCCCAGATCCGATGGGCCTAAAGGCAAAAACACATCATTCCACCAGCTGACATCCATCCGCATGCATACATCTTGGTCACCACCACTGTCCCCCCAGTCCCCAACTTCCCCACCTCCCTCAAGAGCCCACCCACAAATCTCCCCACCAAACCCCTTAAGCCCCACCAAATAACAACAGAACAGAGGGAAGCAATGGGGAAGGTCGAAGGAAAATCTCACCAAACAGTTCAGAGGAATCGACAGTTCCAGAATGTGGACATTTACAGGTACCCTCAGGGAACGAGGGCCGGGGTAACAGTCAGTGATCCCCCAGTGGTCCGGTCCGGGGTGTCTTCCCAAAAAGTACATAAGGACCCACGGTACCTGAATCGGAGGTGTCCCTCCGACGCCATCTATTCAGCCGGCCAGGACTCAGGCCGCTCTGGAGCTGCCCTGCGACGAAGCCACCATCACTGTGGTCACAGAGGCAACCGCTGCCCCCCTCTCCTGGAGGCTGGTCGTGAGATCTGGTCGCCTCAATGCTGTTGCGTTGCCCACTCTCTGCCAGGATGGAGAGCGTTGTCTCCGCCTCGATGGGGAGCTCCCTCCTCTCGGGGGGGCCGCGTCATCCAAACCTAGGAGGTCCTTGGCCACCTGCAGGGAGCGAATCTGAACCAACCTATTTTGCCATCTGAAGATGAGACGAAAGAGATGGCCCCAGGAGTAGGCCACATTTTGATAGCGCAGAAAGGTGGTACCAGGCCGAAATTAGCGCCGCTTCTGAAGCGTCGAGGCCGCCTACATGAAGTTTCGTAAACTCCTGAAGACACATCTTTTCCCACAATAGCCATAAATTCTCCCGTCATCCTTCTGACCCTCCCCTCAGACTTCCACTGCACCCTCAGCGCTGGGACGCTCCCGGGCAGCCATGCGCTGTATAAATCTTTTTTTCATTTTTCATTTTTCAAGTCCTGGAACAGCTGAGGATGATGATCCCGAAATTGCAATGAGGGAATCCCATTGCTTTCCTAAGTATGCGTTCCTTCAGTTGGAAGTCGTGGACGCAAACGTGAAGATCCTCCTCTCCCAAGATCCGCAGGAAAAGGGCCTCCACATAGCCCCGCAGGTCTCCAGCTTCTCCATCCCAGGGCACCGCTCGGATGCGGATGTTATTCCGGTGGGGCCTGTTTTCCAGGTCTTCCGCGTGGGCCTGGAGGTCTAAATTCTGTTCCGTGAGGCGGATCACGTCCTGCTGGAGCTGGTGCACATCGCCAGCCATCCCCAGATCATGGTCCTCCACTGTGGCCACTCGCTCTCCAATGTCATCTACATCCCTCCTCATCTCGCGGAGGTCCGAAGTGAGTTGGGAGCGGAGCTCCGAGATGTCCTCCTTTATACCGGAGAATAGTTCTAGCATGAAAGCTTTAGTGGCAGGTGCTTCATCGTCTCTCGGTTTGGGCGAGGCGCTGGGGCCCGGCGACGCCGGCTGCTGAGAGCCTCTCGGTGGGGCGTCCTTGCCCGGTTTCTCTTTACGTGGCCTGTTGGACAACGCCTCGACGTCGTCTGAACCACCACACCAGAGGGAGCGTCAGGGCAGTGGCCGCGCCGTCGGATGGGGCTGTCAGAAGCTTCCCCGAAGCTCCGCAGTCGTCGTAGCCCACTGCAGGTCCCAAATATGGAGTGGGGCAGGATACCCCAGGCGGCGAAACCTGTGCGGTCCCCAGGTCGCGTGTCGGGGGGAGAGGTTCCTCAGAACAGCCCCATCGCAATATTGCCGCCGATGCCACAGAGGTCCAGCATACTCGCCAAGCGGTGTGTAGCCAGGGGGAGTTCTCCCGGCGAAGTCAGGAAGCGATTCAACCCCCCCAAGGAGGCAGCAACAGCAGTTCGCGACCCCCCTATAGCTCGCCGAGCCCAGGAGTCTGGGGTGTGCCAATTGTCCGCACCAGCCGACAGCTCGTCCAGGTAGGTGCCGCCTAAGTCGCCCTCCAGTCTCTCCAGGGGGCAGAAGGCCGGGTCCAAGCAGGGGAGATGGTGAGGGCCACACAGGCGGAGATCGCGGGGTGCGGTGCCGCAGCAGTCCAGGGCACCGGTGTCCCGAAGGCAGTGCGCGACCCAAGCGGGGCAGGGGGGGGAAAGGCCGGCCCCAGTGCCAACGCCAATGCCAGGGGCCCCGGAGGCGGGAATACAAGTCACAGCTCCGCACCTCCCTGGAGTCGGCACCATGCAGCGGAAGGGCTCACAGGCCAGAGATCCCCGGGCTCAATTTGTATAGTGATCCGGACAGCTAGGCGTGGCAACAGCGGGCACTCACCGCAGCAACTCCGGCGTCAGGCGATCCCCTCCACTGGCGGTCCGAAAGGCAGGCCGCCCACACCTCGGTCGAGGTCCGCCAAGTCGCCGCTCATTGCGTGGGACCCCCGCCTCTCTCCTACTAGCCGCTAATCACAGGGCGAAGGACAGGGCGAGCCCCCAACAGAGCTCCAGTTCAGCCGGGTGGGCAGCACTACCCAGCAGGAGGTCTCCTCGGGCCGCAGGCGTTCTCGGTACTCCGTGCAGACAAGCAGACCCTTTCTCCGGGCTCCGGCTCCTCAGTTCTGCCCCGGACGGAGCGAGAGCTCCGCTCCCACGCCCCGGGCCTCTTGAAATTCCCCCGGCAAGGGCTCAAGAGGCGCCAAGAGGAGGCTCCGGTCTCCGGCAGCAAAGATCGTGACCACCCCTCAGCCGCCGCTGCGCTGCACCATGGTCCGACCAGCAGGCCGCCGGGGTGGTCCGAGTCAGCAATGACAGGCCCGGCCCGCTCTCTAAGCCCCGGCCTCAATTGCAGCCAGTCGCCAGCCTGCCGCTAACTCCCGGACCGAAGGCACACACCAGGGGACAGCGGCGAAGCCGTCAGGGCAAATGCGGGCAGCAGAGATGTCAACCGCTTCCCCCGGATGCCGTCCAGGAGCCACAGGCATCGGCCGCTGCTGTCGTAGCAATAAAGGGCCCCACAGCCTCCGCAGCTAGTTACGCAAGGTCCTGGCTTCAGCGGTCCAGCCACGCTGCAGGCCTCTAAGCGTGCAGGGGCCAATCTCCCCTCATGCAAGTCCGTGAGAGTCCGCAGGCGGCTCAAAAAAGCTCCCAACTGGTACCGGAGCTAACGCCACTGGACGGATTCGTTCAGGCAGGGCTCGGGAAGGTGCTGGACAAGGCTAATGCAGGTGCGGCGTCGGAAGGACTGAAAGCGCGTCCTACTCGACCGCCATCTTGGACACGCCCTGTCTATGTATTTTAATTAATTGTTTTAGCTGAGCTAACAGTTCTACATCTGACATTCTTTCAATTTTAGGATGTTGTGTATAGCTGGCTAGTACCGGCCATGTAGCTCCTGGTCTACCTAGTGGACCGAGCCTGGTAATGTATTTTTGATGTTGTAGGGCGCCTTCAAACCAGAGCTGATGCTCTTGGTAAGTAAGTAGAATTTCAACGTCCTCGAAAGGAATGTATTCCGCTGGATGTTCCTCCATCTTGTAGAAGTGGAACACATGTGTTGTTGAATTTGCCTGTGGAAAGACAATCCATGAATAGAATACCTCTGTCTGCCGATATTCATGTGCCTCTATGACAAATATAACCGTACCACCTCTCGGCGATAGGCCATTTTCTATAAGCTTTATAGCTATGGCTTTTCTCACGTTTTCCGGGATGATTATAGCATCCGGGTCGTCTTGTGGAGACCTGTAACGTCTAAAACTGGTTGGGCTGCAGTTCCTGCAGGTCCACCACTCTCTTCGTCACTATCTTGCATTTTGTTGCAAGTTTTGCAGAGAAGGTTTCAAGAAAATAAAGATAAGGTGCACAATATTTAGACTTAATTGTGTGTGCCAGCTAGCTCAGAGGTCACTAAAAACTTTCTCAAATTCATAAGAAGGGATTAGTCTCTGACAACCGCATAAACATGACAACTTTATTTCCCCAAGATGAAACATATCTTCAGAGTCGTGGAAACAATAGATAGATATTTCACTCAGTCAATCGTGCATGCTTCGTTTCACTAGAGGTGCAGAGAAAGTAGAAAGACGAGCGTTCTCAATAAAAGGTTTTATTGAACAGTATTCTTTCGCAAGCATAAGAAATAAACTGCTACAATAGTAACACTGTTTGTAAAATATAATGCGTACAGTATAAATAGTAGAATAAAATAATACTGTAAGAGCATTGTATGGTTCCTAAACCATATATAAATACATAGGTGCCGATTATGTTTGCGGTGAATCCGCATCCTCCGGGCCGGTGGAAGCTCACTGCTGCGGTGTGTGTGAAGACCCCCCGCCAGATTAGGATGGCTGGGGGGTCATCGGTGGACGGGTAGACCGTCCGCCGCTTTTCCGCCGCGAGACCGCGGCAGAAAAGCTCTAATATGGTGGCGGTGTCTATCAGACACCGCCAGCCATATTAGGATTTGCCCAGGGACATGCCTTTCCGCGGCGGCAATGCCGCCACGAAAAGGCATACGGTCTTTTCTTTGGGGGCCCGTTGCGGGCCCCCAGGGTGAAGGGGGGGTGCACATGGGGGGTACCTATGCTTCAAACAGCACCCGCCGCAATGTTAAAAATACAGGATGTGACCGCCAGGGTGGCGGTCACATCCTAATTCGCATGGAGGGACCGCCGCTGCCCCTGCGGACGGTCCCTCCACCTCTGGGGTGGCGGACAGACACAGGTCGTCCGCCATCCTAATAGGCCCCATAGTTTTCAACTGGTGCTTCTAAAAGACACCTACCCTGGTGTACCTAACCTAAGCTTAGTACTAGGGAGGAAGTAAGTGAGGTGTAGCATAAATGTAGTATTCTTTTGCCAAGAATCTGCACAAGATTTCTCTAAGGGTCTAATCAGCTCCGTACCTTAGTTTAGAATGGAGAAGGTCAGTCTCGGGACTCGATTTCCCAACACCCCACAAGGGTAGCTTGTAAACACTGGAGCTGGATTTCTCGGCAGGAGAAAAGACAGCATCTCTCCCTTCGGCACTTGCTGTAGCAGGGCGCTTCGGGCAAGTAGATAGTCGAACTGCTCCAAACCACCGTGTGTTTGCTTGGGCGAGTGTGGGCATATTTATACCTTGAAGGTGCTGACTTTGACGTACAGTTGGACATAATAACGTCATCAAAGAGTTTCAGTTCTTTGAAAACTCCATGAGTTCTTGGACAAATCAATATTCAAGCAAGGGGAAGTCCCCGGGTGCTGAAGCTGAGGTTTCCAAGAAATCGTTGTGGATTTTCGGAACTAATGGAAGTAGCCCTGCCGTATTTGGACTGCATGAGCGATGCCTAAATATGGTTCTGATTTCTATGCCTATATAAGGATATGGTGATTTATACCTATATAAGGGCATGAATCGGGAAACTTACAATAGGGTTATAAAATGATACATAACAATGCTTCCATACCCTGAAGATGCTGAGGAAACTGTTCAAATTACGCTCAATCAGCAACCGGAAAACCATCATGGATGCCCTAATCACAAGCTACCTGAACCACAGGAGCACCTTCTATTCAGGGATCAACAAAGTTCTTAAGGCTCACCAAGTCTGGAGCTCCAACAGACCCCTGTCTCGTTAAGGTGCTTAAAGAAACTGAAGGAAGAATTGTTACTCTTCTGGGTTCATTGTTAAACAACCTCATTAAGGTTGGTTGTTTTTCCTATAGGTTGGAAAAAGGCCATCCATCCTTCCACTTCTCAAAAAAAAACAAATGGAAATAAAACTATTGCCCAATTTCGAGGCTTCCTGCACCAGCAAGAATCCTAGAGAGACATCTAAACATTACACTCTCTGAATATCTTGACCAAAACAACATCCTGGACACACCAAGTTTGGCTTTAAGAAATCCCACAGCACTGAGTCAGCTCTGGTAGTAGTAACAGAGGAGATCATCTTGGACAAAGATGGAAAGGCTGCAGTGGTCCTGTTGGACATATTTGCAGCCTTTGACACTGTGAGCCACTCAGTGCTTAAATAACAAGTGGCCAAGATAGGTATTGGGAGACTACCTCTAAGCTTTTTTCACTACCCATTCGTGTCCCGCAAAGGTTTTTTCTTAAGTCGCATGCTATATAATATATGTGTGGCCTCCTTGTGAAAATTGATCAGTTCTTTTGGGTTTTCAACAACTTCCTATGCCGATGATACCCAAATTGTGGTATCAAATTCCAGTAGCAAACAGGAAGTGGCCTCTTGTTTCATCAACTGTATGAGACAGGTACTTAACTGGATGAGTAGCCACCATCTAAAGATAAATTCTGAAAAGACTGAGGCACTCATTTTTGGAAGTGACACACCTGTTTTGAATAATTTTTGGTGGCTGCACATCCTGTGCCCTCTTCCAACGCCAGTATCAAAAGTAAGGAATTTGGGTATCATGTTTGATTCCAAACATACTTTTACAAAGCAGACTAATCAACTGTTGTCTTCTAGCTTCTTCATTTTAAAAACATTGATACCCCTTGCCCTGCAGTAAACATTTACAAACACAAACTCCCAGTTTCTATCAAGGCTGGATTATTCCAATCCCCTTTATAGGGGGGCACAGCAAGAAATCTTAAAAAAATGTCAGCGACTGCAGAGTGCTGCACTCCATCGCCTTAAGAACATAAGTAGATTTCAACCAGCAATGGAGAAACTTGTAAGGCACTCTGTACAGCACACAAAGCTCTTAATCTCACGGGCCTCGATTTTCTCAAACAAAAATTCACTTAGTATTTTCCGTAAAAATGCATTCGATCAGCACTTGAAAAACAAGTATCAGTTCCAAAAATCCTAAAAGCATCTTGTGGAGGCAGAATTTTTGTTTATGCCACCTCCCATCTTTGGAACCAAATGCCATTGCACTTGAGAAATCAGCCGATTCTGCAGATTTCTAGAAATCATCTCAAAACCTGGTTATTTGGTCTTCCTTTGTAGACTTTTCTAAGGGCCAATATCAGTTATTAGGCAGACGCATAGCACCAAGACTTCTCAGTGACCACATCCCACGCATACACAAAAACAGATCCAGTGATCGCACCTTCTCCTACATTGCTTCTAAAGGATGGAATGACCTGCCTCTACACATAAGAGCCTCCTCCTCACTGCTTAAATTTGGCAAGATGCTGAAGCTCTGGCTTTTTGAGTAGTTCTACTAGGCCCTAGGTTTGGCTAAACTCACACCTGCTCAGCCCTCGGATACCCTCCCTTGTGATGGCATTTGGAAAAAATATCAAGTATTAAATATCATCATACATAAATATCATCAAAAAATATTTTTAATTAAAAATGATCATGGTACAGAATACTATTGATAAGAATATCATTTTGGGGGGGTAAATATTATTGTTGTCAAGAATATAGTTGTTTTTAATATAGTTTTTGTTATTATTGTTGTCAAAAATATATTTTTGTAAAAATTTATGTTTTAGTTAATATATTGATTTTAAGTATTAGTATTGTTACTATAATTATTATTCATTTATGAATACATAGTTTGTAATTTTAAGTGTTATAATGATTTATTTTTTACATTTAATTAGTTATTTATAGTGTAGTGGCCAATTGTTGGGTATGTAGTGGAATGGGGTAGAAAGTTAATTAAAAAAACAATGATTTAAATGTGATGATAATTTCTTTATATTGTAAATTAATTGTTTAATTTATGTTCAATTATGTTAATTGTTTTATTGTTAAATATAATATTTAAATTATTTACTTCAAATGTATATTTTAATTGTAGTGTTAGTATAGTAAGTTATATTTGAATAGCAGGGTGTTGGAAATAGAAGGGGTAGCTAATTAAAATATAATGAATTTATATTTAATGTAGACTTATTTTAAATTTCAATTAAATATTTGATTGAATATTAAATATATAAATTACTATTTTTAATGTTGTTTGATTTCTGAATTTTCTATGTGTAGTTTCATGCGGTTATGTTTATAATGACTGTATTGTTTCCACTTTGTTATTTTTGGTAGTGGTATAGGGTGTGAAGATTTTTAAGTTATAATATTTTGTGTATTAATTGTATTTTTTTATGTAATGGAGTGATTGATAATTGAGTGTGTATAATTTGAATGCTGTAATTTGTATGTTAATTATTAGTTTTTTTGTATAGTTAATCAATTGATTTATAAGTGTTATTGAAATTGTATATGTGGAATGATTTGTGTAATTTTGTTAGTAGTAATTTAAATATTTTTTATTTTTTTATTTTGTAATTTGGAGTTAGGTAAGTGAATGTTATTGTTAGTTTAAAAAATATATTTTATTTTACACATTTTTGTTACAAAATATACTAGTAATTAATATACGTCCTATAATTTATTATTTTTATTAATTATTGACTGGAGTTGCAATAGTAAATAAAACCCTTCCGAAGTCTAACATTTTCCCTATTGTTGCTTAGAATGGAGGGGAGATACTAAAATCTAACCTCTCTGAAGTCCAGTGCTTTCCTTACTGGAGTGGTAATAGTGAATGTAATCCTCCAAAGTCCAACACATTTCCTTTTGTTGCTTAGAGTGGATTTTTAATGATTGGTAATAATGATATTTATTTATGAAAAAAATTAAGTTTTGAAATGTTTCTTTTTTAGAGTAATGTTTTTATAGTTTTTATATTTTTATATTAGTTTAGTTAATTATTATTTATGTATATAGTTTTTACTTCCATTTTTTTCTCATTATTATTTTTGAACAATTCTACATTATTCAAAATAATATTAATATATGCAAAAAAATCGACATTTAGGGCCTGATTCTGATGCAGTTATGAAATCATTCCCACCTAGGGCCTGATTCTGATGAGGTTAGGAAGGCCTTCTAACGGCATTTGTTCCTTCCAAATCGGATCGGTAACATGTCTTACCGACCGATGGCCCAATTATGATGCGGTTAGGAACATATGCTCCCATTGAAGTCAATGGGAGTCCAGCCAAATTGGATCGGGAAGCATCCGGATGCATCATACTCCGTCGGTCGGACTCTCCCGATCCGAGTGGATTGGAAACCATTTCCAAACCGATTCGGTAGGGAAGCTTTCCAACCCGCATCAGAAGCTGGCCCATAGAGATGGTATAAATATATCAACCTAAATTTAATATGTTTATTTCAATATTTTAATTAGGTTACATTTTTCATTTGCTTCTCTACAGGTTTGTTAATTCTTATTTTATTTTACTGTTAATATTTACATTATAAATATGTAAAAAATAGATTATTTTTGAGATTTTTTTAAATAATATATATTATAGATACATAAATGTATAATCTCTCTCTCTCTCTATATATCTATATATATATATATATATATATATATATATTTCCAAACGTTCCAAATAACGTACGCTCTCGAACATTTGCAAACATTGAATACCGGCGCGCTCCGCCGGCATGTACGCCAATTCCCGCGGGCCCTGTGGAATCAGAAGATCAGAAGGAGCAAGGAGTTGGAAAATATATATACATATATATATATATATGAAAGCTCCAAGGTGCCCACACGGCAAGGTAGCACTCATCCAGCAGCACTGCAATTTCAAACGGGTAAAAGACATCACTGCATGCCGGTCTGAATATCTCATGTCTCGATTTGAAGCCTGACGCGTTTCTGAGCCTTCGCTCGTCTTCAGAGGCTCGACTTGAGTTTCTTTGACGCATTTGACACTCCCACTATTTAAACAGTTAACCGCCCGCAGATGGGCAAACTCCCATGAGTTTGAACGCACTACTTTGTGGGACTTGTAGTCTGTGTCTCTTTCCTGTATGGGTACGTCTCATTCTGCCATTTCATAGCCCTGGATGGGCCCCGGGATGCAGGTGTCCATTGATCCCTCAGCTGCTGCTTCACTACAGAGGCTCGGCAACTTCCGACCCCCGTGACCCCCAGTCTTCTTGGGGGGGTGCAGACCTTCGCGGCTGGGCTGCCGCATGTAAATGAAAGCTCCGAAGTGCCCACACGGCAAGGTAGCACTCATCCAGCAGCACTGCAATTTCAAACGGGTAAAAGACATCACTGCATGCCGGTCTGCATATCTCATGTCTCGATTTGAAGCCTGACGCGTTTCTGAGCCTTTGCTCATCTTCAGAGGCTCGACTTGAGTTTCTTTGACGCATTTCACACTCCCACTATTTAAACAGTTAACCGCCCGCAGATGGGCAAACTCCCATGAGTTTCAACGCACTACTTTGTGGGACTTGTAGTCTGTGTCTCTTTCCTGTATGGGTGCATCTCATTCTGCCATTTCATAGCCCTGGATGGGCCCCGGGATGCAGGTGTCCATTGATCCCTCAGCTGCTGCTTCACTACAGAGGCTCGGCAACTTCCGACCCCCGTGACCCCCAGTCTTCTCGGGGGGGTGCAGACCTTCGCGGCTGGGCTTCCGCGTGTAAATGAAAGCTCCACGGTGCCCACACGAAAGGTAGCACTCATCCAGCAGCACTGCAATTTCAAACGGGTAAAAGACATCACTGCATGCCGGTCTGCATATCTCATGTCTCGATTTGAAGCCTGACGCGTTTCTGAGCCTTTGCTCGTGTTCAGAGGCTCGACTTGAGTTTCTTTGATGCATTTGACACTCCCACTATTTAAACAGTTAACCGCCCGCAGATGGGCAAACTCCCATGAGTTTGAACGCACTACTTTGTGGGACTTGTAGTCTGTGTCTCTTTCCTGTATGGATGCATCTCATTCTGCCATTTCATAGCCCTGGATGGGCCCCGGGATGCAGGTGTCCATTGATCCCTCAGCTGCTGCTTCACTACAGAGGCTCGGCAACTTCCGACCCCCGTGACCCCCAGTCTTCTCGGTAGGGTGCAGACCTTCGCGGCTGGGCTGCCGCGTGTAAATGAAAGCTCCAAGGTGCCCACACGGCAAGGTAGCACTCATCCAGCAACACTGCAATTTCAAACGGGTAAAAGACATCACTGCATGCCGGTCTGCATATCTCATGTCTCGATTTGAAGCCTGACGCGTTTCTGAGCCTTCGCTCGTCTTCAGAGGCTCGACTTGAGTTTCTTTGACGCATTTGACACTCCCACTATTTAAACAGTTAACCGCCCGCATGGGAGTTTGCCCATCTGCGGGCGGTTAACTGTTTAAATAGTGGGAGTGTCAAATGCGTCAAAGAAACTCAAGTCGAGCCTCTGAAGACGAGCGAAGGCTCAGAAACGTGTCAGGCTTCAAATCGAGACATGAGATATGCAGACCGGCATGCAGTGATGTCTTTTACCCGTTTGAAATTGCAGTGCTGCTGGATGAGTGCTACCTTGCCGTGTGGGCACTTTGGAGCTTTCATTTACACGCGGCAGCCCAGCCGCGAAGGTCTGCACCCCCCGAGGAGACTGGGGGTCACGGGGTCGGAAGTGGCCGAGCCTCTGTAGTGAAGCAGCAGCTGAGGGATCAATGGACACCTGCATCCCGGGGCCCATCCAGGGCTATGAAATGGCAGAATGAGACGCACCCATACAGGAAAGAGACACAGACTACAAGTCCCACAAAGTAGTGCGTTCAAACTCATGGGAGTTTGCCCATCTGCGGGCGGTTAACTGTTTAAATAGTGGGAGTGTCAAACGCGTCAAAGAAACTCATGTCGAGCCTCTGAAGACGAGCGAAGGCTCAGAAACGCGTCAGGCTTCAAATCGAGACATGAGATATGCAGACCGGCATGCAGTGAAGTCTTTTACCCGTTTGAAATTGCAGTGCTGCTGGATGAGTGCTACCTTGCCGTGTGGGCACCTTGGAGCTTTCATTTACACGCGGCAGCCCAGCCGCGAAGGTCTGCCCCCCCCCCGAGAAGACTGGGGGTCACGGGGGTCGGAAGTTGCCAAGCCTCTGAAGTGAAGCAGCAGCTGAGGGATCAATGGACACCTGCATCCCGGGGCCCATCCAGGGCTATGAAATGGCAGAATGAGACGCACCCATACAGGAAAGAGACACAGACTATAAGTCCCACAAAGTAGTGCGTTCAAACTCATGGGAGTTTGCCCATCTGCGGGCGGTTAACTGTTTAAATAGTGGGAGTGTCAAATGCGTCAAAGAAACTCAAGTCGAGCCTCTGAAGACGAGCGAAGGCTCAGAAACGCGTCAGGCTTCAAATCGAGACATGAGATATGCATACCGGCATGCAGTGATGTCTTTTACCCGTTTGAAATTGCAGTGCTGCTGGATGAGTGCTACCGTGCCGTGTGGGCACCTTGGAGCTTTCATTTACACGCGGCAGCCCAGCCGCGAAGGTCTGCACCCCCCCGAGAAGACTGGGGGTCACGGGGGTCGGAAGTTGCCGAGCCTCTGTAGTGAAGCAGCAGCTGAGGGATCAATGGACACCTGCATCCCGGGGCCCATCCAGGGCTATGAAATGGCAGAATGAGACGCACCCATACAGGAAAGAGACACAGACTACAAGTCCCACAAAGTAGTGCGTTTAAACTCATGGGAGTTTGCCCATCTGCGGGTGGTTAACTGTTTAAATAGTGGGAGTGTCAAATGCGTCAAAGAAACTCAAGTCGAGCCTCTGAAGACGAGCGAAGGCTCAGAAACGCGTCAGGCTTCAAATCGAGACATTAGATATGCAGACCGACATGCAGTGATGTCTTTTACCCGTTTGAAATTGCAGTGCTGCTGGATGAGTGCTACCTTGCCGTGTGGGCACCTTGGAGCTTTCATTTACACGCGGCAGCCCAGCCGCGAAGGTCTGCACCCCCCCGAGAAGACTGGGGGTCACGGGGGTCGGAAGTTGCCGAGCCTCTGTAGTGAAGCAGCAGCTGAGGGATCAATGGACACCTGCATCCCGGGGACCATCCAGGGCTATGAAATGGCAGAATGAGACGCACCCATACAGGAAAGAGACACAGACTACAAGTCCCACAAAGTAGTGCGTTCAAACTCATGGGAGTTTGCCCATCTGCGGGTGGTTAACTGTTTAAATAGTGGGATTGTCAAATGCGTCAAAGAAACTCAAGTCGAGCCTCTGAAGACGAGCGAAGGCTCAGAAACGCGTCAGGCTTCAAATCGAGACATGAGATATGCAGACCGGCATGCAGTGATGTCTTTTACCCGTTTGAAATTGCAGTGCTGCTGGATGAGTACTACCTTGCCGTGTGGGCACCTTGGAGCTTTCATTTACACGCGGCAGCCCAGCCGCGAAGGTCTGCACCCCCCCGAGAAGACTGGGGGTCACGGGGGTCGGAAGTTGCCGAGCCTCTGTAGTGAAGCAGCAGCTGAGGGATCAAAGGACACCTGCATCCCGGGGCCCATCCAGGGCTATGAAATGGCAGAATGAGACGCACCCATACAGGAAAGAGACACAGACTACAAGTCCCACAAAGTAGTGCGTTCAAACTCATGGGAGTTTGCCCATCTGCGGGCGGTTAACTGTTTAAATAGTGGGAGTGTCAAATGCGTCAAAGAAACTCAAGTCGAGCCTCTGAAGACGAGCGAAGGCTCAGAAACGCGTCAGGCTTCAAATCGAGACATGAGATATGCAGACCGGCATGCAGTGATGTCTTTTACCCGTTTGAAATTGCAGTGCTGCTGGATGAGTGCTACCTTGCCGTGTGGGCACCTTGGAGCTTTCATATATATATATATATATAAACACCAGACGCTCACTTACATCAAAATGAGCCCGACACGCCAGGAAAGTTAAAAACTGGATTTATTTCAGAGAGTCTTTGTAGCGCGTTGCAGGTATTTAGAAACGCTGTGGCAGACGCGTTTCAGCATTGGCTTTCATCAGTGCCTCGTTTCTGTTGCAGTTCTAACACCAAGGGCTTGCATCTTTTTAAGAATAGTTCCTTAGCCACTCCCACGGCGAGATCGTTATCAGGTGCGCTGCATGGGTTCTCGCGCTGACCTCGGTTCCGTTGCATTCTGGTGAATGTAGTGTAATCCGGTAACCCATACAGTGAGGGGTATTACCAAAACCAAGTGGCATTTATCACAACTTCCTTCACCTTTGGCTTCGGACACCAGGAGACCAGTTCTTACTTGACACCAGTTTACTTTCCCCCGTAGCAAATCTACATCACTCTCTCCCCGTGTAGAAACGACGCACAGTGGCTTTGTTTCCGCCTGAGGGGGTGACAAGCTAGTACCTTCTAAGTACGGGTCCAAAAAGTTGCTGGTTTGCTCTGTCACTCCAGACCGAGAGGGGGTGTCGGTGACCAAGACTCCAGCTTGCTTGGTCTAAATACAAACACCAGACGCTCACTTACATCAAAATGAGCCCGACACGCCAGGAAAGTTAAAAACTGGATTTATTTCAGAGAGTCTTTGTAGCGCGTTGCAGGTATTTAGAAACGCTGTGGCAGACGCGTTTCAGCATTGGCTTTCATCAGTGCCTCGTTTCTGTTGCAGTTCTAACACCAAGGGCTTGCATCTTTTTAAGAATAGTTCCTTAGCCACTCCCACGGCGAGATCGTTATCAGGTGCGCTGCATGGGTTCTCGCGCTGACCTCGGTTCCGTTGCATTCTGGTGAATGTAGTGTAATCCGGTAACCCATACAGTGAGGGGTATTACCAAAACCAAGTGGCATTTATCACAACTTCCTTCACCTTTGGCTTCGGACACAAGGAGACCAGTTCTTACTTGACACCAGTTTACTTTCCCCCGTAGCAAATCTACATCACTCTCTCCCCGTGTAGAAACGACGCACAGTGGCTTTGTTTCCGCCTGAGGGGGTGACAAGCTAGTACCTTCTAAGTACGGGTCCAAAAAGTTGCTGGTTTGCTCTGTCACTCCAGACCGATATATATATATATATTTCATATACATACTTCATGTATGTATGTATATATATATATATATATATATATATAATATATATGTAATATTTAGAAAAACACATTCCCTCCAATATATAACCAATATTTTACTTTTAAATAATAAACTTCTTTAAATATATTGCATTAAAGTTTATATATATTGAACAAAATTATATGTATGCCTGTTTTAGTCGCTATTCTTGTGCACTCATTTGTTGACACAATATTTGTGGATTTTAGATTATAAGTACAGGACCACAATATATATTTGCTAATTATATTTTTACATGATATTTTTATCTTTCAGTATTAATGTTCACGATATTATGTCAGTGATCCCTTGTGATTGTCCGCTCTATAAATCTGCATAGCATAACATGTACAGTATTTAGATTTTACTCTCCAGATGCCTTCTTAGCATCAGTTCTCTTGTCCTTAGATGGCAGCTATTTGCCTTTATGTTTTTGTGTTGCTTCAAGAGCTTGATCACTGTCTATGCATTTGTTGAAAGTTTGTCTCTCTTTTTCTTCATCACCACTCGTATCTGTAGTTTATGTTTCTGTATCTGTTTTGCCATGTCTTGATGCTTAATAGTAGTGCCATCGGTAGACAACATCTATTTTATGGTCTAAAGTGTCCCTTTTGAACCTTCCATTTTCCAAGTCTTTTTTGGGTCATTTTCATCTTTTCAAGAATTTGTATTCAATGTTTTTTCGTATCTGTAACTGTAATGAGTTTTTAAGAATGTCTATTTCGAATTCCGAGGATTCTAGAAGTTTGGCAATTTCCGCTACTGCTAATTAGTATAATGAGATACAATGAACATTTATAATACAGAGTATCATTTATTCAAAAAACCTTTATTTCACTACAAAGGGTTAATTTAAGCTGTATTCACAATCCCCGTGTGTTCTTTATGTTCTCTAATGCCTAGCCAGGGTTTCAGCATGTAATTGCATGCTTATCTCTCTTCTGAATAAATAATTACCTTGACATGGACTTTCTTGAGGTTCCTTTGTAGTGTTTATGGCTTTCTCAGTTGATTCTTTTAATAATAATAAATCATTATTTACATCATCTTCTGTTTAGATTGTGGCTCATCTGTCCATCAATCCTTCACTCTGTTTAGACAGCATTCTTATGTCAGTGGTATTCAATTAGCTGATGCTGTGTCATCAAAACAATGTCCAATCATTTTTACTCATTCAGATTTCAAAACTCTCAAGGTTTTGATTCCCTGTACAATGATAGTTTAATTATTGTGATTACAGTCATGTTTCTCTCTCTAAATCTTTTATTGTTGTGTCACACATCTTCTAGGTGTGACATTCTGACACTGCAATATCCAACTTAAACACCAGCTAAATATTCAATGAGTCTACTTGAATGCCACCATGCACTTATGCAATACTAAGTAGGACTTGTAACCATTCATTTTCTTAGATTTTGACTTTCCAAATTAAACCATTCGTCTGAAGTCTGTGATTTCGATTTTGGTATAAATGTATATTCTTGTCACTTTTAATCAAAATATATATCCTCCTAATAGAGCGCGCAGGTCACCAACTCAGATTACCATACTCACCTGGGCCCATAAACACCATATGATGAGATTTTAATCAGGTAACCTGTGCACTTACTCTAATTAGTGATTTATAAATTTCATTTAGGACCTATACCATTGTCTTACCAATCTTCGTCATCGGTACTTAAAGTCCTAAGGGATCAAAGGTGTTAGAATAATAGGTAGAAAAATAACATTTGCACTCATGAAATAACCACAACTCGGGAAAGGTTTAAACTCTTTATCTAAAATCTTTAAAATGTCATAATCCAAGCATTGAATAATAGACAATTCTCAATTAGGAAAATAATGATTAGTATGAAAATATGCAGAGTTCTTATAAAGCAGTCTTTACGCATTTGACAAAGTTGCAACGCCTGCATTACTCCCTCTCTGCAGCTAACAGCCAGAACCCGGTAAAGGTTATCGATTTCTCCAACAAAGTGCTTCGCCAGCACTTCAGCTTGCAAACCCCAATCTGGTTTTCGAACCTTCTGACAGAGAGCTCCGCCAGCACCTCTGCTCCCGATCACCTATTGAGTGCGTTGGGTCGGTGACAGGTCAGCTATTCGGGCAAGTCGGACAAATTAACTAGCTAAGCCTCCCCTAGTTATACTATTTTTCAGGTCAGTGTACCACCCCCCAATGTTGCAAGTGTAAGGATCTCCAATTTTGATTGGACAAGGAATAAGGAGAGGTCATCGCACCATACTAAAATGAAACTTTTCTTTTGAATATTCTATTAACGTTCCCGCCCATCAATTTTTATTTTCCCATGTATATTTTATTCCACCCGACAATGAATGTTCCGATATTTGTTACATTTTAGTCCATTTTGGAACTCTAGTTTCCTCTGTAGGGTCAAGAAGTAAGGTTCCCACAAGCATCTTCTAGCAAGTTGGCTCTTTGGCAGCGTTTCAAAGGTCACTCTGCTTCATGGACTTTGTGATTCATGCGCAGTCGCAATTTTCTCCAAGATGGAGTTCAGCAATAGGCGTCAGGCCCAAATTGATTTACATGTAAGAATAGAAAAGAAATAGTTTGAGAACACAGAATAAATGAATGCACTGTATACCACTTATCTCTACTCTATTCCCATTACTTTATATTTAACTATTGCGTTAGTGTTAAGCAGAACGAACAGCTTAGCAAAAGCAGCAGTGCAAGCTTCAGGCATGCTGTAACACAGAGCTGTCATTGTAGTTCTATTGTGCAGAAGCGAAAGTTTCCCTCCAAGCGAAAGATACGTCATGTCACGTGAGTGTGACAGACGCATGCGCAGTAAGAAATCCCGCGTAGCAGCAGCCATATTATTGCAAGCGGATTAACATTAGTAAAAGCACATATGCAAGCTTCCCTCAGATATCGTGTAATGCGATATTAATAAAACAAACATGTTGATTAGTGTATTACAGTTATGTCGAGAGGACTGATTACAGGTAAGTTGCATTACGTACAAATCCTTGCTCCATCACTCCTTCATTTAAAAAAAAAAAAAAAACAATGTTCCAAAAGAAGTCCATACATTTGGCATACAGTGCCCACTTTTTGCACATTATGGCTCTTCTAGAAGAGCAGAATGTACTCTATTTATGTTACCACACTATATGAGATAAGCATTATCATCACTTGAGAAAAGAATCAGGGTTTAAATTAATTACAATCACATAGATGCTAAAAGCATGTCCCTCACATGTGTGTGGGGCTGCATTTGAAACTAAGCTGTCTGTCTACACTCTCTACATAGGAAGTTAACTATTACTCCCTGGAATTAATAGGTGTAACAGGTTTCTTTCATAATCTGTGCCTCTTTCCCATGCTCATACACTCGTCAGTCTTATACTCTGGTCTCATAAGTGCTGTGCTCATGCCCGAGAAAGATAGGATGGTAATGCACTACAAATGTTGGCTCCACTTAGTGACGAAATACGCATTGGCTCTGAATGCAAAAATCAAACACTACATTTCCTATAAGGCCAGTAAACCCTCCCAATGTTCCAGAAGTGGCAGTCGCTGCCTTTGAACACCATGAGGAGGGTGGCTCTTTTTAAAATGATGGTGCTTCCCTGCTTCCTTTACGTTCTTCACAACACCACTATGTGTTTTTCTATAACTTGGTTCCGCGAACTGGATGGTATTGCCAACAAGTTTTTGTGGGGGAAGGGTAGGTCCCGTATGGCGCTAAATACCTGCAGCATCCCTTCGTTTGATGGGGGTCTAGGAATGACTCATCTAAATTTATATTATCTCTCCACGTGACTTCTCTCCATACACGACTGGTTCAACAGGGGTTGGTCTGACCCAGCTTACAGACTCGAACTGGGAGATTTTGGGCCTTGTCAGGATTCAGTCAATGTTGTATGGGCCCCCTATTCCTTCTTGCCTGCCAGAGGTGACGAGCTCTGTGTTATTGGCCTGGCGGGCTGCTTTGCGACACACCAAATGGACACACAAACTGACCCAATGTACACCCTTGTGGCATAGGACCTGGCTCAAGGAAGTTAATGAGCTGCAAGGCTTCAGGGCATGGGACCTGATAGGTATTTCACAATTGGGCGACGTGTGGGTGGGGGATCACATGCGCTCCTTCGGAGACCTCAAGAATAGATACTCACTGCACCAATCACAATTTGACAGGTATCTGCAACTGCGACACGCCTTCCATACACACCTTACAACAGGCACATGGCTTACCGACCATAGCCCTCCCGAAGCTCAGATAATGTTTGGGGACCTGGGGAAGGGAGGCATCGTATACTGGTCAATAATACCCCTACTTCCTTAGACTGACTGTGGGCTCGTTGGGAGGACTGGGTTGGCCCCTTGGAGGAGGAAGACTGGTGTGACGCCCTTATGGCTCCGGTCACAGCAACCGCTAGGCTGCGCCTGGTGCAGCTCTGTTACATGCACACTGCATATCTCACCCCGGTGGGCAGGGTTTAGTTCGACCCCAGCCTGCACTAGGTGTGGTCACGACCCAGGCGGCTTCCTGCATATGGTGTGGGCTTGTCCCCCCTGGTGAGGTTCTTGAGGGAAATTGAGGAAGAACTCACCGAATTCTTGGGGTGGGAGGTCCCCCACGACCGGAAACACACGCTCCTGGGCATCACTGATGGGTTGAATGGGTCTCGGAATGAGAAGGGGTTTTTAACTACAGCTATGGCAGTCGCCAAAAGAGACATGGCGGCCTCATGGAAGCGCCCTGAACCCCAGAGTGTCAGGCGATGGCAGACTGGGGTGGACTGGTGCACCACACAAGAGAAAGTTATGTATGAAGTTCGTGGGTGTCCCAAGAAATATCACAGAGTCTGGGGGAAGTGGTTGGGGGGGTTTAGTCATAAAAGGGGTTTGTCTATGTTTTACTAATGTCTGTAGACGGGTTGCGCAAATTCCTAAATGTAATCCTGGATTTTCATGGGGTAGTGCTGAATGGCTGGTGTATTCTTTCTGTAAATCAATAAAAATGTGTTTATAAAAAAAAACTCCCAATGTTTGGATGTAATAGTGGCCATCTCAAAGATGTTGCATATAAGTTTCTGTGTGGCCAGTGTTCTTACTAAACAATCAAGTTACTTTATTTCTGCAGTCAGGACCTTGTTACCGGGTCTTGTGAGTTGAGAACCTGAGTGCAAAGGACGGATTCTAAGGAAATAAGGCCCTTATTATGATATTGGGCAGACTAGTCCAGGTGCTACATGATAAGGACATGTGGAGATGGGGGACAACCGGAGCACAGTCTGGCTGCTTAGCTGAAGGCATCCTGGCCCCACACCCAAGTCATTAAGAATACCTCCTCTGAGGATACAGATTGCTGTGACACACCCGCTATCCTTCATACTTTACTCTCTTCAATATGCGCCTGTATGGTGCACAAAATTCTGCTTCAGGAGGGGACATAGCAGACTATCTAGATGATGTTGTTTTGGCATGGCTATCTGCTGGCTAGCGAGAATATGTTGCTCAACCTATTACAATAGATGATATAAAAGAGTTTGCCGCTATCCATGCATCACTTCTCTACGCAGTAAATGAAGAAGCAGATAATAAGCGACTCTTACACCCCTTCCTCAGGGAAGCGCTAATGATTGACTACTGAAACCCGATAAGGCATAAAAGTACTGTTAGTCCTATCAACCCCTGTCTCTAATCAATACAGATGTAAAGATCCTTGCTAAAATATTTCCGACCCAGCTGCTACCACTCCTCCCTAGCTTAGTGTTGACAGATCAGTCTGGATTTATCCCGGCATGCTCCAGTACAATTAATTTGCATACAAGGTTTGCATTATTACATCAATTGAACCCCTCCCTGAGCCAGCGACGTTCCTCATGGAAGCCACTAAAGCACTCGATAACATTGAATGGGAATATATATTTATAGTTCTGAGGTGCATGGGAATCCGATGACCTTTCTGCAATGGATTTGCTTGTTATTAAAAAACAATTGCTCAGATACAGATCAACTGGACTATGTCTGTGGTGATACACATCCATAATGGCACTAGGCAGGAATGCCCTTTATCCCCGTTGTTATTTGCGATTGTTCTGGAGCCACTGCGGGGTGCCCTCCGCCAAAGACATGCAGCCTCCTTATTACAATCTATGCTGCGGGCCTCTAAGTATTTCACTGTATGTGGACGACATGGTGTTGTACATGAAATACCCTGTCACTTACTTGGCACCCATTTTACGTGAATACATCCGCTTTGGTCATTATTCGGGCCTGATTATTAACTGGTGCAAATCCATTATTTTCCCCTTGACACCGAACCCCATCCATTGGAATTCCCCTTAATGTGAAGCATTGACCTGTTAAATATTTGGGGATCTTGTGCTTCAATACAATTACATCAGAACCATGTCACAGCTTGAGGATCAGGGCACAGATGCTCGAGTTTATAACTGTAATGGCAGACACAGTGGCCATCATCAAAATTGTGATCCGACCCAAGTTTCTTCGTCTGTTTATTAACATCCCTATTGTGCATTTGCAACACTTTCAAAATGTTCAGAAGACACTTAATAGCATCTAGCATGGGCGAGAAAATGACGCAGGATTCGGTGGGACACTCTCACTTTACCATAAATGCAGGGGGGCTTTTGTGCATCACACTAACTCTATTACTTGTGTGTGCAAGCCGATTTCTCACATTACTGGTACCTTCCCCATGATTACATTCCACACCTAGCTACTGAATATGATGATGCAAGCATACTCCCACTAAATGCTATCCTGCCACATAAACACATTCATATTGCTTGGACTGAATTCAACAACAATCATTGCACCAGGAAAGCGTGGCATCGACTTGGGGCATGCTCCCGCAAGGAACCCCTGTACTCCCCAGAACTCCCATTGATATTCCACCTGGCCATATAGGTTACACAGGAACCACAAGCCCTGGGAATCATTGCCAAGGCATGTTTGAAAACCATGGAGACGCCTACTCCGGGAGGACATATATCACCCTAGAAGACATCTCACACATGCAGTATCACACTGGATATACTTCTGTCTCCAAGCCAGCATATGAGACTTATACCCTCAATTCCAGGGGAAACCCATTATGCTCTGTGCATTGCAAGCCTACTGACTAGCACCACACACAAGGAATTAATTATCAAGTTGTATGTCTTGGTACAAAATGATAGGCCTACAGCCCCTGACTTGGTGATGGATTCAAGCCAGCATATGAGACTTATACCCTCAATTCCAGGGGAAACCCATTATGCTCTGTGCATTGCAAGCCTACTGACTAGCACCACACACAAGGAATTAATTATCAAGTTGTATGTCTTGGTACAAAATGATAGGCCTACAGCCCCTGACTTGGTGATGGAGAAATGGAATGCGGTGTGTGACCCATTGTTGGAACCGATACTGGGCGCACTGTTGTGCACAAACTTGCACGCTTATCCCTACCTGTCATCTACATATATTTCATTTCGAATACCTCCACCAAATGTATTATACACCTGTTAAGTGATGCAAATTTGGTCTGAGAGAGGATGCCAACTGTTTGAGGTCTTACATCTGGTGTGTTCTTGCCCCCTATATGGCACTTGTGGACACAGGTCACTAAGGGCCTAGCTGAGATGGCGCTGGAGCCAGTGGTCTGTTGCCCGCACCTGTGCCTTCTTGGTTTAGTTAAATATCAGCAGTCAATGAACCGTAGACTTATAGCAGTGGCACTATTGAGGAGAGTTACGATACACTCGGGAAAACATGTGAGACCTACTAAATGGCAATGGCTAGCGTATTGGTGTACTGTAAAGAGCAATTGGAATTATATTCTGAGGAACTGCTGGTGTCCTCACGTCCTAAGGACATATGGTGTCCACTAGCTGCTTACTTCCGGACCATCCTGGACCTCTCTTTGGGGTTTTGGGTGTAAATGCGGTTAACTCCATTGAATCATACTGTTGTAGTGAGTATCTCACTGATGTACATAAAAAATGGATTACATGTACCATCTGAGATATGCAGCACTGTTTTGTTTATGTTGTTTGTAAATGCATGCTGCACAAAATGCTAATAAAAAAACTTGAATGAATTTTAGGTAACAGACTAAGATTTGAAATAAATGCTTGTGGAAGGAGATGCAGGGAAAGCTTTTTCAGAATGGGAATATTGCAATTGAATTGTTTTGTCTTTTCGAGCAGCGACTTCTAGAAGTACCAAGAGAATCCATTTTCTCCTTCTGATGTGGGTAAAGGTATAATAAGAGCAGTCATTTATAAGGTAGATACTTTGCAGTGGGACTTGATTGGTGGAAACTGGGTTGGTACCATGCTATTTTGGAGCACTGAGAGTCAATGTAGAAGCACATAGTTTTGGGTCAATAAGTGACTATTGGTCTTCTGGGGAATAGAGAACATAAAGGCAATACAAGATTAAAATCTCAATTTTGGTGTAGTTCAGTCTCAAGTAGATGTATGTCATCTAAGTTTGTGTTAGGGAGAAACTTGTTGTAAGTGGATGGTGTTTGTTAGCAACACTTTGAGATAGAGCTGTCTGTAATGAGAATACCACTGGAAGGATCCTTTCTAGTTAGTATGTAGTACTCCCAGGCATTCAACTTGTAAACTGAAAATCATGGTTTGATTGTGGAGGGTTAGGCTATCCCAATGGATCTGGCAGAGGGTACTCCCACTATGCTGTCAATAGTATAGGTAGTGTTAGGCAGGAGTATGATCACACAGTAATGTACAACAACTTGACTTATAGAGAAAGAACTGCACTCGAAACAATTGCAAATGATCCCTCCCTTGTGGTTAAAGAGGTAGACAAGGGAGGGAATGTCGTTATGATGGATAAAGTCAAATATGAGGAAGAGATTTTAAGTCAACATTGGACAATGTAGCTTGGTATGCTAAATTACCACACAATCCTATTTTTTCTATAATTACTAAAATTAATGACCACCTAAAACAATGGCATCTGGAGACCCTCTTAACTGAGAATGAGTATAGATACCTAACAGTACACCGGCCGAGGTTTCCATGCTAATACACCTTACCCAAGGTTCATAAGGATCCCGTCTCCCCCCCGGTAGGCCCATAGTATCGGGCATAGGGGGCCCGACAGAGAAACTGGCAGAGTTCGTGGACATTTTTTTACAACCGTATGTTTTGAATTTACCTTCCAATATTAGGGATACCAAACATGTCCTCAATATTTTTAATGATTTCACTTCGGAGCCAGATATGATGCTTGTCACCATGGATGTGTGCTCTTTGTACACAAACATTAATCATGACCTAGGCTTACAGGCCCTCAAATATTTTCTGTATAGGAGACCGGTCGAACTACTTGACCATACAGAAATGATACTGACAATGTCCAGACTGATTTTGGAACACAATGTGTTCTTGTTCAATAAACAATGGTACAGACAAACGTGCAGAACCGCGATGGGATCCAGCTGTGCGCCGTCCTTTGCCAGCCTCTTTATGGGGTGGGTGGAGGCGGTGCATATATGGGGCCCGGGCGGGGCGCGTTGGCACTCCTATATTAACTATTATGGGAGATACATTGACGATGTACTCTTTATCTGGACAGGTGGTGATAAGGAATTGCTAAAAAAATTTGCACATATGAATCAAAATACATACAATATGACATTTACCATCAATTACAGCTGTGAGAAGATTACTTTCCTAGACCTCGTCAATCTGGTATATACTTTCAACTGTTAATTCACATCAATCCTTTCTTCCCATTCACTAACAATCTATATCGAAGTAGTAATCTATTCAATTTAGTGGCCGGGCAGAACAGCTCCTCCTTATAGACAGCCGGCCAAAGAAACCACGAACCATTAAACATCAGGCCATCCTTCCCCGAGGACTATAGAACATAATCAATCCCCTCATATATGGTTTGGGAAAATAGAGGGATCTAGAACAAAGTAAATTGTCAAAAAGTATGATTAGCCATCTTGTAAGGAATCGTGAACCAAGTTGATTTCTTCATATGTATGTATTAGAATTGTTAATCTACTGGTCAGGATACGGCACATTGTATGCTCTGGTGCTCTTTCAGCTCAATATGTCGCACCTTGAGCAACTAACCTGTTCACATAGAAGCTAATGGAACAGTCTATTATCTATACGTATAGTAAGGTGTCTTGATAAAGGTGGACAATAACTTGGAAAACCACCGAAACGCGTCGACGCTTCACCCAGTATAATTCAGGATCTCGACATCTTCGCTGAAATATTGTATTATAGTACATATAGCTTAGGTGTTCACAATAGAGTCCGAATATACAATAAGTATTGCACAAATTTTATGTCTTACTGTTTTTTCTGTCTTTTGTGATTCAATCTTGCTGGCCAAAATTGAAACCTTTTTTATTGTTTTATTGTTTTATTTATGCTGAGTGGGTTCCATTTTTGGACCACTCTCTTTTTAACATTTGTATATTTTCAATAAATTGTAAGAATTCTTTATATATACTTGTATTGTGGTATTGTTTTTCCCTGACCCTTTTTGGCTTCTCCTTATCATTCTCACTCAAGGGAATATTCCTAGTTCATTGGTACTTTCCTAGACCTCCTATTATTTGTCGAAAATGGGAAACTCTGCAGCAAACTGTTCAGAAAACAAACATCTTGTAACTCTGTGTTGCACAGTGATAGTGCACATCCAAGATCACAGGTCAATGCCATCCCCTTTGGTGAATTCTACAGAGCACGTCGCAATTGTAGTGAGGATGCTGACTTCATGGTTTGTGTGAAAGATATTGAAAACAGGTTTCTGTCCATGGCTGCGATGTTGTAACCAGAGCTAAAAAGAGGGTTTTAAGACTGGCTAGGAAAGATACACTACAACCTAATAAAATCAAAGGGCAAACACTCAAAAATCCTGTGAGACTAATTACAAACTACAATCCGTGGTCTTCTAGAATTTATCAAATCCTGAAAAGTACTGGTTCATGATAAGCTCTGACTCCACCATACGGCAATATATAGATTCTCATCCATCAATCACTTACCGTAGGGGCATGACGATCAAAAATATGATTAGTCCCAGCTACCCTAGATTGAGAGAACTTACTCCGACATGGCTAGACTCACTCAACAAAGGGTCCTTTCGATGTGGTAATTGTAATGTATGTAGATTCTCTATGCATGGTACACTACAATTCAGCTATAATGGATCTAAGACATTTTACATCAAAACACATATTGACTGCAATACCACATTTGTAGTGTATGCTGTGACATGTAGGTGTAATAGAGTGTACATAGGTAGCACCATCAGGAGATTGAGGGATCGTATGGGTGAACATATTAGGGCTCTTAAGAACAGAGACAATAGGTACCCGTTAACACTTCATGCACTCAATTGTGATTCGCAATCAGAACATCTAACATCATTTCACGGTGTCGAGACAATGCCTCTAGATGTGAGAGGAGGCAATCGTGAATTAAAATTACGCCAATTAGAGGCGCGTTGGATTCTGAAGGTACATGCAGTCGAAAGAGGTTTAAATTTTGATAATGAACTACAATATTTTCTTGGATGCTAAATAGGAGACATATTGCATTTTATGTCTAATTGTGGACACAATAAGATGTATCTTGAATGCAAATATTATGGTTTCTGTTTGTCTCACTTTTAGCCCCACCCCTAAACACTGACAAAATGTATAAAAGTAGTGTATCTGTTTGATCTGCTTCATTTACATCTGCTAAATATTACTTCGTATCTCCCTTATGACCCCTTTCTGTGCTGTTTAAATATTCGATGTGTTCCTTTAATGGTGCTTATAGATGACTGATTGAATATATGTGACTTACTGATGACTATCGTAAAAGTTGATTAATTACGAACATGTATATGTTAATTAATAACATACCTATGAAATAGAGTTTGATTTAATTACGAAATACCGCCACTGTTAAAATAGATGAACTTTCAGTTGTGATATGATGCTAATACTGTCTATGAGAACTCTGTGACTTATTGTACTATTCGGTTTTATGATTGTTCTTTTGACTCACCGTCTTTTAATATATATGTTTCCTTCGTATTACTCCCTCCACATTTCCTTTTCCTCATGACACTTGGGCTGCAATCTTGATTTAAACTCATGAAAGGGAATATGTGGTCTTATAATAACTGGTACGCTGCCATAGGCTCGTTATACCCGCTAGTGATATGCTTTCTAGAGAAGAATACAAGACTTGATGAGCATGAACTTGCATTAGAGCACGATTTGTTAAATACGATAGATCATAAAGTTTTATTTTTATGTAAACCAACATCATAATCCACATGATTGGTTTTTGTTATAGTTATTGGTTTATCTGGTAACGATTAATATTGTGTGTTTATATTTCCGGAATTATTGGTGAGATCGCCGTGCTTACACAAGATGGCGCTCCGATAATATCAACGAATAACTATGATGTGTTTTAGATGGTTTGTCCGTTTTTGATGGCTAGTAAATGCCTTACTTAAAGACTTTACCAAAATGGCGGCGATGCTACACGCCGGTTTCTCGTGCACGTTGTGTTGGTCCGTACCCGGTTCAAGGTGAGTCTCAATTTTAGGATTTTTATTGACAGCTGGTTTGTGTAAATACAGAGACTCGACAGTGGTATCTGATGGTTATTAAATGTTTGGACAATGATGATTAATGTCGTCAATTGGAATTTTGCTATAGGAAGCATATGCGATATGATTGTTTTAAAGATTTGGGGTTTCGTTACTTTCAAAACCAATGAATTAACTGATAGAGTTGGTAGTGTGCATATAGATTGTTCTGACGTCACTAGTCTTTGCTTCTTTGATTAGGTCATCGTGAGATCACCACATTTACGTTTTTGTTTATGTCTACTTCTTGCTACTAGGTTATTTTGGGCAATTCCATGATATTGGAGTCCTTCCAAGAAATTACGAAACTCAGAATTGGAATCTGGCATGAACATTATGTGAATTTTGGGATTAAAAGAACGTTACACGTGCTTCTGTGTTTTTTGTAATATTTCAAGTCTATATTGTGGCCAGTATAGCTAACTACCATATTTTGTGGTTGATTGGAGTTTAGATCGAGAAGAGGAGTGACAATAATTAATTGACAACATCTATATGAGGATAACAATATGGTAGCCTAGCTATAGGTGAGTTCCCTTAGGTTTATAATTAACACACATTGGGTGTGTGGTTTTGGATACTTTGACCTCACTATTTTATTCACGGACTAGGTGACCCCGGTTCATATCTTGAGTATTACTTTTTCTTTCTAATCACGATGGTTCGACACAAATTTTACTTTGTTGTCTTTATTTGTGACACAATGGTTGTGGTAACGCTTTTCTTTCTGATTAGATCACTCTTTGTGACCTTTATCTGGTGTACCTTTTTTTTCTTTTTTCTGCTTGTAGTCAATGACGGTTGGCATATCCAACTGGTTTGTTTTCAGTCACCCTAAAGAAGCTTATTCTTTGTATAGAAAATCTGTTGCCAAATTGAATTCTCTGCTTGTTGCAAATTTGGTTGTGTTTTTAGTTTATTTTGATACAAATATTTGATTGTACATATTGTGATATTCTAGCCCTGAAGAAGTCTGTGGCCAGAACCACGATAGACGAAACATGTGTTGGCGGCTAGACTGTGTTTGGGAAGACTACACATTTGTGAATAAAAGAAGAAACGAAGAATTCTCGACTTTTGCTTGATTGTATCGATAACTTGTGTCTTAGCTCAGGATATATTGTGATTTTGTCACAAAGTAATGTTATCATGGTTGAACTGTTTATCTTTTTTACCATTCTTGTAATGCTAGTTATAATGCTTTGTTTTTTCTACCTAATAATCACAGCATATTCTTTCTATACAAGAATATTATTGTTTCAATAAATGTTTGCAAAGCCAATTCGCATATTTCTTGTATTTACCTTGGGCCTGCAAAAGTAAACAATGAAAGGGGAAGATCTGTTTCCACAATTTCCTTGGGGAATAAAGAGTGGTCATGCTCGAGGTTGCTGATACCATATAGTTACTTGAGAAGGTTAGGGGTTCAACTGGGGCACTGTGAGCTAGTTAGGAACTACGCCAACATTTTCTGATGGTATGTGTGACTGAGTCCCCATATTCTGAAGCTTATGTTGTCCAGATACACATTCCTACTTAATTTGTAGAAACTGTATAACAGTGACATTGACAAAAGCGCAAGTTGGATCACTGCTGGATTTCATTGGTAATACCGCAGTGGATACTACTGGATGGGGGTGGTAGAGCTGGGGGGTGTGGAGGAATTACATTAAAAAAGGCACGTTTAATGGCCGGCCGACGCCTATCCTCCATCCTCGTTCACTTTCTCTTCCTATCCAGACCAGCAGCAGGAATCACCCGGGCAGACAGGCTCCCCTGAGCCAATCAAAACGCTGTAATGCCGTGTTGTGATTGGTCTGAGCGCCATGGATCGGCGCTCAGACTGTAACAGGGAGCCTGGGCATTTTCCTGGCCAGGCTGTGTAATGCAGCCTGGTAGGAACATGTAAAGTGCGCATGGGGGCTGGCTAAACAGTTCATGCGCACTTAGGGCCTCATTACGATGTCGGGCCGAAAGCTGACGAAATTTCCTGTACCGTGTCAGAACCCTTCCGACCGACTCGGTCAGTTTACAATCCGACCGACTGATTACGATGTTCACGGATGGAAAGCAGTCCGTGCGGTCATTCAGAATCATTCCTGGCTAGCTCTCAGAGATTTTGTGTCGGTCGGAACTGCATTGTGCACCTCTATGAAGTGCATTTCCGACCGACCGATTACGATGTCGATCTTCAACAGCCTTTCTGAGTCGGCCTGTCTGACACGAAAACGCTGTTGGAAAGTGACTTTGGGGGCCGTAGAAGGGCCTCCTTCATCCTGTGGCCTCTGGTTGTGGGTCGATGGGGTACATAAGAGATTCCCCTGTACAACCCTGCACTGTGTGGCAGGCATTGTGGGGTGCCTGCAACAGGATGCAGGGTTTTCCACACACACCCCATTTCCCCATAGGAGACTGTGCGGAACACGGGCTCCCGTAGGGAACAATGGGATGCTGACAGAACTGTGTTCTGTCGCATCGTAATCATTTGGGTGGAGCCTCGGACCGTGAGTCAGTCAGGTCCCGAATCCGAGAAGTGTCGGGCAAAAAGTTTCCGGTGACATCATAATGAGGCGCTTAGGGAGTGCGCAGCCCTCCTCTCCTGCTCTGGCCAGACCCACCCAGCCACTGACTGCAATAGGGAAAATAAAATGATAATAACGATATGTTATTATCATTTTATTTTTCCTTTTCAGCAGTGGGGTGACGCTCCTCCTCCTGAGCGGAGGACCCACCACTGAATACTAAGCAGAACAGATAAATTGTTCATGATGAAAAGAAATTAAATTGATCCACAGGCAGACATGCATTCAATTATCTCTGTTCTGTTACATTAAAAGGACCCTAGGTAAAAATTAAAATTAGGTATTCCAGACTTTTGAAACTGTAGATTAAACACCATGCTGCCAATATGCAGAACTTTGAAAGATATTAAAAGAATCCTGGTTCATACTGCGATCAGTATGGCTCTCATTTGGCCTACAACAATAATTTAGGAATACGCTGTTACAATGTGAAAACGCCTGAGTAAGAGAGGCTAGGTTAACTAATAGATGACATTATTGTTAAACAATAATATGATATAAATATGAGCTGTACCTATACTTTTGAGAAGATTACAGCACCGCCGAAAGTAAAAACCTTATAGAGACACTTTAAAAGTAAGCTTGAAGTCAGTATTGCTCTAGAATAATATAAAAAAGAATACTATCGTGAAACAGGAGGGAAAATTAGGTTGCACTCTATTAGATGTTCAACGAATGCATTAAGCACATTATTACACAATTCATCCATCCAGCTCACTAAAATCACACAACTTTTGTATTTTTATTTCATGCACACGGCTAAATGAATGCCAAAAACAAGTAGGTTTTAAGTTGCTCACAAGTCAACAAATGCAATGTATAGACATTACACGTTATGTGAAATGTTAAAAGAAAATCAGACAATGTAAAACATCAGCACAATCTAAATACCAAAACATGAAATTAATCAGTTAACCCCTTTGCTGCTTTTGTCGGCCAACGACCATCGCGTGCACTACCTCCGTAGTGCTGTGCGCCGTCTGTTGGCCGACGCGGCCTCGCCCACTTAATGGAACGCCCCACAAGGCGGCGGAATTGCCGGAGCGGTTAAGGCGTTAGCCGAGGTCATTTACCCCCCTCCATTGTCTCCATATCTTGTAGAGATGAAGGTTTATAAAATGAACAGCACACTACTTTCAAGGAAAAGGAGCAAATTCACAAGATCTTTAAAAAAGTCAAATAGTTTCAGGAATTTACTCCATTATGGATACTCAGCCTCTGATGTTTGTGAATTATTGCTACTAGCAGCCCCTTTGTATGTTTTGGGAGTGAAGATTATTGCAGTGCCCTCATGACTTCAAATTTTTCGGTATGTTTAAAATACAGCTGAAACATTTTGGATTTTATCATTACATAATATGACGTACAATCTGCAAACTATTAACTAGGTTAGTCAGAAACCGTAAAGCTTTGGCAGAAGCCAAGGTTCTAACTAGAAAGACATTTTTTTTCTTAAATGTGTTGGAAAGATCCATGAACATCTGAATTCCAGGTAAATAACTGCCTAGAGCAATTACGTTTGCTTCACTATTCGTATTTTCATAGAAAAAATCCAAGCTAGGAACAACTGCGTGTTGTGCTTTGATGACTACATTGAGAATATTCGAGATCTTGTACACTAATCAGGGTAGAAGAAGGTGGGTTCTGTCTGTATTTATTTTAGTCTGGGTGGGTTGTGAGAGAAGGAAAACCTCTTATTAGTGACAAATGAGATTATTCTGAAAACGATGGACCAGATTTACAAACCTGGCGTACAATGCAGGCAAAGTTGCAGTGCTGCATTGCATGACAGAGAGAAAGCGAGAGAGTGTATCTACAGATATATGGCCATATCCTGCTCTCAGGCTGCCGAGCCCCATGCACACACCTTTGCACCATAGTGAGAAAGTGTCTACGTGAGTCTAGCATAGGTTTTCTTCCCGAAGGGCACCCTTCCAGTATAAAATACTGTGACTAGACTAACATGCAAAGTGGGAAAAGTTAGAAGAAATAAAAGCATTTCCCCTTTTTAACACCTGCGGTGGTAATTTTTACACCAAGTGGTAGTAATTTTTAGCACACAACCCTGTCTATTATTGTTAGTAGATAGGGATTTGCATAAAATACCATAGGTAGCTGCAAGCGAATGCCCATGTACAACACAAGGTATGCTCCATTGACGCAGATTAACTCAAAACCGTGCTTTGCGCTGGTTTACATTACTTTTCCTTACAAACCATTGCAGACACAAATTTGCATTAGTTTGTAAATCCTCAAAAGGATTTTGCATTGGGTCTGCGTTACAAAATGAATTTAAACCTTATGCGAAATCTTTGTAAATCTGGGCCGATGTGTTTTCATCTATTTCCTGAATGGTGCGAGTGCTGGAGTGCGACCGATATAAAGAGGGATTCTGTTCCTGATCATGTATAATTAGCTTGAGATGTCCTTATTATACAAGTTTATTCTCTTTTATGCATGTGTTCTCTTCCGTTCTTGTGATATCCTTGTTTGTTGTGCTCTGCTGCACCCTCGTCCCTTGAGATGTTCATTTTTTCTTCCAGGTGTGTGAGTGGTAAGGGGGGATACAGAAAGTCACAAACAGCTTTATTTGTGATGCTGTGGATCTTGAAGAAGGCTCTGACCTAGTGTACATACATCAGAGTGGAAGAGGTGTGAATACATCTCTTCTGTCCTTTGACTAGGCCTGCAGAGACTTGGAGCTTGGTCTTCAGTAGAGTAAGGGATTTGGTGATATGAGTCTTATTGTAGATGTCGCCATAAATCGTGGACATAGGTATTCATAATCATTTGGACAAAGGTAAGTATCTACTATATACCAGGCTTAAATTGAACAACAATTAAATATGAAAATCAGAATCAGGCATGATACCCTCAAGTCCAGGAGGCTTAAGGACTTTGGACAGGATTCATCCCAAGTCCTAGAGCATAGCTTACAATCGAAATCTGGAGATGGGAATCAATAGAGTGTCTTACTGAAGGATTACACAAGGTAGACAAGCTTCGCAATGATAAGACATACAACTGCTACAAACCAGGTTGAAGGCAATCCAAGGACATCAAACATAATTAATTCAGAGCCAAGTGGCAGTTCACTGGCAGAATCAGCAGGTATAAAAGTATCGGCCTAATTTAGCAAAACTAGGCAGGATCTTGCAGAGCGAATCTGGGTTGGATGTAGGATATAGGGATCTGCAGAAATCAGGTAAGATTATGCAAAATAAAATTCGTTATAACCAATAAATGTTTGCATCTAATATATGGGATCATGCACTTTGTATGAGAGAAAAAGATCTCTCTGACACAGACTGTGACAGGGTCTGTACTTAATTTGAGCTGGTGTTTGCAGGTGTTGGGCACCTGCCACTCACATTTTGGACTTTTGACCCATAGAATGAGAGAGAAAGGCAGGAACTGGATAAGGAAGGAAGAAGAGAAGCAGAAAAGAACTGTGATAAATTCAGAAAGCTGGGATGTAAATGGAAACTGTAAGGGTGAGATGAAGAGAAAATAACATTATAGTGGTGGAAGACAGGGGCAGAAGATGCAGGAGATGCTTGTAGTGGGCTCCTATAAAAACTCTGGGTGACTGCATCTATTTTTGTTTTACAAATTAAAGGCTATACAGGGCAGTTGCCTGGATGTAAGAAACAGAAACTTGAGCCTAGGTTTAGCAACCTTTCACACAACGCACCACAGCAAGATATCTTGCTGCACTGCATGAGAGAGGCAGTAATGCACTATATTAACTATTATATGGCGCATTCCTGTCCTCTCGTTGCGCTGGCACACAATGTGCTGCCTTGCGCTAAGGCAGGCAACTTTGCGCCATGTTGCAAGGGTGCCTGTGTTGGAGGCAGGATTGTTTTGTGCACAAAGGGAAACCTGCCTGCACAAAAAACAATCCTCTGAGGTTTTTTCATCTTTCTATGTGTGCTGCAGAATGCAACACACATAGGAAGTGGAAAGATCTAGGAGAAATAAGCATATTTCTCTTCGTTATGCGACCCCAGGAAAGGCATAGCGTTTTGACGCAGTCCTAGGTCTACCACTCATGGTAAATCTAGAGTCTGGCCCAGAGAGGCAGAGGCAGGGGCAGGGCCAATCACACACCAACATGGCAGGCTTACTCTCCCCATATCACACGCAGTCGAGGCAGAACACACCAGTGATACCAGTTCACACCGACACGATAGTTGACCAATCTTCCACCAATGATATTGTCGTCAATTTGTCCAATCACACATTGTCACAGGATGAATCTAGAGTACTAAACAAAGGTTTAGGCTTTGTGCCAACGCCCCACCATGACGTCTTTAACTGCAGACAGAAATTTTTGAAATAATGAGAAAAAAAAAATTCTAAAAAATGTTAGTGGAAAAGAGAAAGAGCCTCAATCTGTCTTTTTGACTAATTTACGCCAACCATCTGGTTTTTGTCCTCCAGTAGGTCCTGAAGTCGCTGTATGTGAACGATTAGTGCTACAAGATATAGAGGCACTGGAGCAGACACAGGCCCAAATAACATGAGTAGGAACGATTGGGCAGCTGTTAAATCCCTACAGGACAATAAGTCCATCACAATTAAACAGGCCGATAAGGGCGGGGCGGTAGTAGTGCTCAATACCAGCGAGTATGAAGCTTAGGTTGTTGGGGTGTCGTACTAATTATCATCCTTTGATGCGAGACCCTACACCAGATTTACAATGCACCATCAAGGCCATGGTGGGGGATGCGCTGGGGAAAAAATGGATTACCAACAAGGAGGCTGACTTCCTAGTGAATCAGAGACCGAGGGTACCGGCTTTTTACATCTTGCCGAAGATTCACGAGCCCCAACGCCATCCACCTGGCAGGCCTATTGTGTCGGGCATTCAATCAGTATTGGAGCCCTTGTCTCAATTTTCGGATTTATTCCTCAGGGAATCTGTCATCACGCAGCCCTCTTTTGTGCAAGACACCACAAATATATTAAATATTCTAAAAACAGTGTCATTTGATCCTCGTAACCAATTTTTGGTTACGATCGATATTGAATCTCTATCCACCAGTATACCCCAAGATGCCACGCTGGTGGCAGCAGCACAGGATTTTGAGGTATTGGAATGGTTTTATGACACTCCACAATCTTTTGTATTGAAGTGCATTGAGTTGGCCCTCACAAGAAACTTTTTTGAATACCAGAACCAATTATATCTTCAGGTGTCTGGAACTTCATTGGGGGCAACCTTTGCTCCCAGTCTGGCCTGCATCTATGTGGGCCAGTTTGAGGAGAATGTCATCCATCACACTTCTAATCCCTTCAAAGAGAATACTTCTCTTTGGAGGCGATATATAGATGATGTGTTTTGCATTTTGACTGGCTCGGAAGATCTACTGTTGACAATTTTTGCCTGGCTCAATCAAGCTGACGGTTGTCTGCGTTTAACCTGGTTCTATAGTAGGACGACTGCCGTCTATTTGGACGTGGACATTACAGCTGCTGAACATGGGTTGGTCACCAATGTCCACCAGAAGCCCAGTGACAGAAATTCCTTGCTTCACTATCGTTCTTACCATCCAAGAGCCCTCCGGGATAATCTCCCGGTGGGCCAATTTTTGAGATATCGACGTAACTGCTCCTCGACCGAGAAGTTCATGGAACAATCGGATGAGTTGGTGGTAAAGTTGAAAGCAAGGGGTTATCCAACAAAGACTATTAGACAAGCACGTAAACAAGCTCTTAATACTCTCGCCATGCATTACTGGAGAGGAATATAAAGACTAGAACAGACTGTCTTCCTGTGGTTACCACATTCGACCCATTATCGACCAAAGTTAGACAGATTGTGCGGAAACATTGGTCCATCCTTGATACTGGTACTAGTAAGATGCCTCCTCCACGCTTTGCTTTTAAAAGGGCCCCTAACTTGAAGGATAAATTAGTGTACACGCGTGCAACATTGATATCACCAGCATCTAACCTCCCCTCTGGGCAATATCCATGTGGGGGTTGTACTGTATGTGGTCTCACAACAGTGACTAAAAGTGTTACACTGGAAAGTGGCAGAGTGTGGCACCTTAACAGTTTCAGTAACTGTAATTCCAGTAATGTTATCTATAGGTTAACATGCAATTGTGGACTACATTATATTGGTTTGACCTCTAGGAAGGTCAAGGTCCGTATACAGGAACACCTGAGTACTCTCAAGGCAAAGAAATTAACAACAAGATTGGTACAACATTTCCTAGAAAAACAGCACAACCCCAGGGATCTGAGGTGGACTGTCCTTGAAAGAGTCATGGGTGAAACCCACAACATCGAGTCCATTTTGGCCAGGAATGAGGCAAAACGGATCTTCTCCGAGAAAGCAGATAAGCTTGGACTGAATGATTCCATTGAGTGGAACAAATGCACGAGAACATAGTTACAGTGAATGTATGCATTTTTCAACCGGACCTTTATTCAGGGCTCTGAAATGGTATAGACTGGGTTATCTATGCATGTTGGCACTGGTTCGTTAAGCATTGTATTGCACATGATGGGAGCTGATTGAGATGATAAACGATAATAGGTTTAAAAACTAAAAATGTGGTTTTATTCTTACTGGACTGCTTTAAAAAGTAGTATGGCTTCAATATGTCTATATTTAACATCTAGCCTGAGGATTACGAATAACCATTCCTGTGACACATATTGTTGGAAGAAATAATATAGTCTACTATAGGTGACAGTGATTATTGGAGCCTAGAGTGGGTTGGCAACAAATGTGTGATCAAGTGCTATAATAGAAACCATAAATCGTGACCCCTTCAATATGCACTCGCGATTGATTACTGAGATTGTAACCATGACTATTCGGTCGGATTACTCTATACAGTGGTAGATCTATGAAGTTATAATCATTGGACACAGGACGTGAATGCCTTTATGCATGGTATATAACCTGGAAATAGAATAGTATAGGGCAAATAATGCGTTATTAATTAAAGTTCTCAGCAGGTTTAAAATAACATTTGATTATGTGACATGTTAGAATGCATAATATTTGACTCTTTTAAGATGGCCGACAGTGTTTTTAGACAATCAACACTGTTCTAAGATGGCCACCAAAGTGGAGTGTAGCCGCATGAATTACGTGGTGGGCGGGGCTTGTAGCGCGATGACAATCAGGATTTATGCAGGCTGACCATCCGGATCCCGGTAGAACCAGAGTAGAAACCGGACGTTTCCGGTAGCGGTAAGCGCGCATATGCAATGCAGACACCAAATAGAAGGGCCACGCAGCGTGTAACAGCTGACAGCTTTGTTAATTCACGCTTTTTTAACGCGAGGGTCCTTTGCTCTGAACAGTGGGGGAGCGCAGTTGTTAAGAAGTATGAATGTGAGCTATTTCAGCTCTGAAATAGATATGCGAGCCCCATGGCGGTTTGGAAATGAGTTGTTCCCAAAGGAGAAGGGGTTAATAAGCTGTAACATACTCACGACATACCTACTAGATTAACTTGGGTGCAAGATGTATCTAGGGAACGAGACAGCAGTTGACATCAATACAAGGTCTCTGTAGATGGACATAAGGGATCTTACAAGATAACACATAATAATAATTTTTTTACACACATTTGTTCGAGATGTGGTTATAGAATGAAGTTTTACATATTTTTCGACAGGTGAAAAGACCTAGGGGCAATCACTGCTGAGAACTGCGATTTATTGACGCATCTAAGGTTCTCCCTTTAAACATGGTTGCAGGTATATGTTATGGATGCAGCCATATGGTACGGGTATTATCGAAGATTATGAGTGATAATATAGCAAATGTATGTCAAGTGGAGTGTATTCACAGTCGGCGCTTCTCTCTTGTTTTATATAAAATCATAGGTTTGATGTGAACCTACCATGAGACATTGAATTGGAACCCCAACAGCCCTGATGAGGTTGCCCGAAACTCTTCCTTGGCAACGAAACATGTCGGCGTAGATTTATTGATCATGGTTTGAAGGGAACCATTTTTAATCTGGGGAGCTAGCAGCACCAAATAAAGTTAGTTTTAGCTAGTTAGCTTTACCAAGTTTTAGTGGTGAGGATTGCTTGCTTTGATCTTCATGGGGTCCATTGGTTAGACATGTTATTAGCATGTTATCATGTCTATGTTTTTATGGGTTTTGGTTCCATGGTTTTGATTTGTTAAGACACAAACACATTTTCTTATTTTCTACGGAAAGGTGGTAACCGATGATGATAAGTGGACTTGCTGACGAGTACCAGCTAGCAGTCTTCTTGGTGTTACTACCGTGAGGTGCCTCCTTTCCGCTCCACACTTTTTTCATGCACATTGGGCGGACTATGATGGTATAGATATTTTTTTAGAATTTGAATACACCACAGCTGAGGGACTTAGTTAAGTCCGGTGGTGAGCTATAAAGTTTAGGTGACCACTCCATGGCTGGATACACAGAGTTCGGTGTAATATTGACTGATTAGGGCTCTTGTTGATTTATATTACGTTGAGTGGGGGGCAGCCTGGTCTCTTCTTTCCCCCTGTAGCTCCTACTGTGTGAAAAATCTAGAAATGCGCCAAAATCCATGGGTGGATAAGTGGGAACATCCACGCTCCACCCAATGAATGCCTCCCTGGCACAGAGTAATGCAAAGCAGCACCTTGCGTTACTCCTGATTTACCAAGCACCGCAGGCCCACGCAAGGTGGCCTTGCGTTGCTTGGTAAATGTGACTTTACTGTTGCGTTGCCCTTCCATTACCTTGCTTGACGCAAAGGCAGCACAACACTACAATAAATCTGGCCCTTGATTGTTGCACAGGCTCACAGAGGCAACAGACAATCTATGTGGAAATGTATTTTCCATGAATTGCACAGTGCTTCCCCAGAGTTTTTTAAAGGCCAGGGAAGCAACACCTTAAGGGTATGTCAAATAAACTGCCAAGTCCCACCATACTGCAAAGAGACTCAGGAACCTTGGGCCACACCCTACCCAAAGGTACGCAGCTGTATAATGGTGTCCCAGGTAGACACCTGACAAATTCTGTGCAACCCATATTCAGTTCACATTTTTAGACAGCCTTTGTTCGATTTGAAATCAGATACATGTCATATTCTGTGAATCTGTTTGTCTCTTCACAATCACTTTCAGGGACATGCATCAAGCTAGATGGCGGTCACAAACGGGCAGATTATCAGAATCTGCCCATTTGCGACCGTTATTTTTTCATTTGGGATGCAAATGCAAAAATCACAATTTAAGAAAGTTACAAAAATAGTGATTACTGTGTGTGCGCAACATGGGTGCACACCACAATTTCAGGGATGCGAGCACCATTGGTACTCCCAAATTGCGCATGCAATTTCCCATTAATTCCTATGGGCTTGTAGGCCCATAGGAATGAATAGGAAACCATACCTTAATAACCACTCGCAATTTGCGAGTCGCAATTAAGGACTCGCAAAAGCCTATGCATGTAGGAATCACTATAAAAATAGCGATTCCGGAACATTTCTTAATTGCGACTCACAAATTGCGACTCGCAATTAAGGAATGGTAGGCCCATAGGAATGAATGGGAAATTGCATGCGCAATTTGCGAGTACCAATTGGTACTGGCAAATTCAACATGCAGTTTCAAGGGTGTCAAAAGGAAATCTGTTTCACCTCTGAAATTGTGGTGTGCACCCATGTTGCGTACACACATGCCCCAAGGGCATGTGTGTGTAACCAGAAATTTTTGCAAATGACCATCAAGTTCAAATTGATGGTAATTTGCGACCCCTATTTGTGAAATCGCTATTTGCAATTTCATCATGCATTGCATTCATGGAATCGCAATTTGCGTTTCCCTAAATGCAATCGCAATTAAGTAATCGCTATTTTTGCATCCCAAATGCAAAAATAGCGGTCGTAAAGGGGCAGATTCTGAGAATCTGCCCGTTTGCGACTGACATTTAGCTTGATGCATGTGCCTGTAAGATTGCTTGGTAAAACCCATTTGGTTTGACTCATCTTTGCAGTGTACTTTCTTTGTGTATTTTATTAAAAAGATGAGATTCAGGTTCGAACTAGAAAAAGCTGTCACATTAACGTGTTTTGCTGCCTATATTACTGTGTTGAAACCAAGAGGAGCCGTATCCAAGTTGCTATAATGTGTTCCTGCATTTATTCTGCTTCCTCAAGAGTTTAAAGATTGGCAAATTACTCTTTACTCTCCAATTGCTACATGAATTAAAGATGATTTTTTACACTGCATTTGTTGTTTTTTTGGCTCGTGGATCTAAAGCAGTTCCTCGTTTGATAAATTGTTTAGGATCACAGTGACCAAGACGATAGCCTCCATCTTAGGGTGGGTCGCCTCTCACGGCAGTCACACAGCTTCTGCACTGGTAGCACCTGTACCAGAGCTAGGAATGCAAAAAGAATAATCACTCCTCATTCAGAGAGAAAAATGATGTCGGATTTTTCATCGTTGGTGAAAGGACCTCGTAAAATCAGAATCAAAAATGAATATTAAGGCTAATGATAGAATTGACTGTGAATTTAAAATAGCAGTCTCAGGGGCACACTACAAACTATGTGGAAATATGTTGCAAGTGGATTATAAGGGTCTGAGATTCAGATACTAGCTAAACTGCATTCAGGTGTGGAGACCATAAAAGGTGCTGTTCTACAGGTAAGGCGAATGCTTCACCAGGTTCCACTGAGGTGGGCAGAAGGGATGGATGTGCAAATGAGGACTCGAAAAGTGCAGAGCATAGGATCAGGGCGGCTGCAGGTGTAGTTACTATGCAATGGGATGGATGTGCAAGTGAGGACTCAAAAAGTGCCGGGCAGGGCATAGGATCAGTGCGGCTGCAGTTGTAGTTACTATGCAATGGTTTGTTTGATATTCTGGTAGACAGAAGTATTTGCGAAAGCATCAGGTGAGGCGAAAGGGATTTCGGATGAGCAACCAACCCAAATTAAAATGAACTGCCCTTGAGAGTAGGTGTATCAATATTATTTTGCAAAACTAAATTGATACCTAAATGCATATCTTACTAGTGTTCGGATATTTCAGGGCCAACCTTTCCAATACTTTTTGCCACATCTCAAAAATAAAACATGGCATAATGGCAATTTAAGAAATTAAAGGATTCAGGGGACTAAAATGTGAATGGACTATTAAGCAAGTAGTGAGAATTTATTTTTTAACCGAATAGACTAAGATCTTAAATTGTTGCCTAATATATTTGGTGATTGAATTGCACATTTTGTAAGCTTCAACATGACTATTTTATTGGTTTTATGGGGTGGGTTTACCAGAAATAAGCTATAAATAAATAGTAATAGTCAACATGAATGTATGATGTTACATCGCAAACATTTACAACATTTGCTTTTACAACGCAGTTTTTACATCGCAGCATCCATTACAACGCATGATTTTACAACGCATGCCATCACAACGCATTTTTAGGAACTACATTTACAAAGCTTTCCATAACAACGCATACCATTACAACGCATAATACTTTTAAGGCAACAGTAGGGTAAGAGTTGGATAGTGTAGGGCTAAAATGTACTATTCCCACTCCAGCGAGTGCAACAGTAGGTTAAGTGTTGGATAGTGTAGGGGTAAAAATACTATTCCCATGTACCCCAAACCCCATACCCACCCTAAAACTTAAAAAATCCCCATTACTTACCTTATAATGCATTAAAATGGCATGCGTTGTAGTGAAATGCGTTGTAATGGCATGCATTGTAGTGATATGCGTTGTAATGGCTGCATTGTAATGGCATGCAATGTAAAAGCAGTTGTGTTGTAACAGCCGTATTGTAAAGGTAGCGTTTTAATGGATGTTTCCTGTCAAGATGAACCACAAGCTCAGCTAGTGAACCAGGTGAATTGGAATGGCTGCAGTGTCCTTTGTAATTAAACAGAAGAGGGTTACTGAAGGTCAGCTGCAGGTAACAAGGAAGCAAGAACTGACCTGCAAGTTTAGTGAACAAGCTATACTATTTGGGGGTATTTCTCTCTGAAAGAAAGTGACTCTATAATAGGCTGAGACCCAAAGAGGTGGTTTAAGTAATAGAGGGCTGAGGGTGAAGGGAATAGTTTCTATGGGAGAGGTTGGGGGGAAACAAATGGATATTATTATCAGACAAGCTTCAAGCAATCCTCTCATCCTAAAAATTCTTCTGTGCAATTTTTCTACTGATAATCTATGGATCCCTAAAGACTTAAAATAGTTAATTATGCACAAATGTCAAAGTGTATGGAGACCAAAGGAAAGGTAGAGAAAAACAACATTAAACTAATAAAGAGAGCCAAAATACTGGACATAAAGGATTGGGAAGTGGAAAAGAAAAGAGAGAGAGAGGGGAGAAAGTAAGCACTATCTTAGGCACAGAAAAGAAATATATTTTTTAAGGACAAATTAAAGATGGTGGCACAATAGGGAATTTATTGTTTGTGGGTCATTACAATAGAGGATGTTTTTCAACGCCAAGTGGGAGGTGGAGCCAGACAATGCGGTGGTGCAGAACACACAAAAAGCAAGGGACAGTTCAAGCTTCATAAAGCATGAGCAGCTACAAAGAAAGCTGCAAGGTTTGGCACAATGCAGGTAGATGGCAAAGAAGAATGGGATTTTCATCCATGCAGTTGCTTTGAGAGTGTGTTAATGGGCCTTTTATTGCCTGCGCTGTACAAGGTTTTGAAATAAATGGGGCTTGCTCATCTTTCTTTATTGTTGGAAGAGCGATGGAAACATTGTGTGTTCAAATGATTGAAGAGGGATTATTGTACTGATGAAGTGAAAGAAGATAATTACTAATGCCCAAAAGATATAGAAAGCTTCATTTATTCTAGATATTAAAAAAATAACTCCAATGAAGAAGTAGAGCTATTATCATTGAAACATACTGAAAAATCAATCGTGTGTTTATCTGAAGAAATGCAAAATGTATGTTTAAAGACGAACTTCTTCACTTGTACCTTATTTGATCTTCCCTCACCTGGACCAATGGAATAAAAAATCGGTGAGACCACTGGAGCAATTCCATGTTATTTCATGGAATTTAACAGGAGCTGTTTACAACATCTAATTATGGTCCAGCAGAGCATATGATGTCACCAGAACCTTTGGATGGCCAGTCATCATACCTGCCCCAACCTGAAAAATGAGGATTTCATCCTAACCAGGGCTCCTTACTGTGTTTTTACTCAGGAGTGGTCAGTAACATATAAAAGCGGTGAGGCGAGCAAAGTAAACCACCACCAGCATCCCAAAACACATTTAATAAAACAATACAAAATAAAGTCACTCGCATGCACAACAGTTAGATTAAAAAAAATAAACGCATTTACCTGGGCAGCGTCTTCTGCGTCATTGCAGTCTGTGGCTCTGACGTGCACCAGTGGAAGAGCAAACTTCCCTAACCAATCCAGACGCTGCTCTCAAGCAGCATGAGAGAAGCTCCTTGATTGGATGGTGCATCTTGGCTGGGTGCTCCTTTAGGCCCTGTAGGCCTGTGCTTGGTCTTCACCCAGCTGGCTAAGACAGCTGGGTGGAGACCTTCAAAGTGCGCAAGTTTCTTTGGCCGGCTTAAGACAGCTGACCAAACTGACTGGCGCACTTTTGCAGTGTCTAGCCAGCCACATCACCAGTCCTCCGTGCAACAGAGGATACACCCCAACCTCATCTCGGCTCCTGGGCAGGCTGACGGCTGCGGTGCACTTTGTGAATGCAAGGCCAATAAAATAATTTTATTGCCATTTGTATTGTTTACTTTGCTTTAGCACTGTTCACAGCGGGCGGGGGGGGGGGGTGATGTTCCCCTCGCTCTTGAAAAAAATCACAGCTGTTTTTACTAGGTGTTGTGTATGCACATTGCGTGTATGTGTTGTGTGACTTAGGTAACGTGTGCATGCCGGGACCCAGTACTCCACTGATGGGCTGGGCAATAAAGCACCACTGCACTGCTAGCAAGCTCCTGTCTGAGAAAATAGATGAACTCTCCTTCCACCCTTAGTGATATGATGGACGTTCACTAATAACCAGATAAAACTTGATACGGAAAGACTATCTAATGTCGAACCCAATCCATGTAGTTAATCATTTGCTACCAACTCCAACCCTTTGTTCTTGAATTCCAGCAAAGTGTACTCTTTCTTAATTGAATGAAGTAAATTCATGATCATGAAATGAAGGCAAGTGCTCACTGATTAAAGCTAGCTTAGAGAGAGTCTACAGGGTAAACAGCTACCAAGGTGCCACAAAAACTTGTGGCATGCATCAAAGCAATGGAAATAGCAATGTAAATGCATAGATCTTGCATACTACAAGCCAAAAGGCAGATTGTGCCTTTTTTCAGTTTTTTTAATGTAAAGTAAGATATAATTACAGTTCTTCATTATGTCACTTTAAACTATGCTTTTTTTCAGTGAATTTCTGTTTTTTTTTTAACATAAAGTGATATTTTATTACAATACGTAAAGCGTGTGTGCATATCAGTTTTTTATAAAACAGATCTATCATCTTTCTCCTTAAATCACAAACATTTTTAACCTAATGCACATTTCAGTAATTCTCCAAATGCAATGTTTAATAATATTGATTATTATAAAAAAAAATGTAAACCGTTTTAATGAACAAACATGTCTGCGAGTCTTTCTTTTAACATAGTTTTTATCATTGCATTTTCTGGGCTGAAAAATGTTCAAAGAAAGAGTTAGGGAACATATTTTTTTAATAGAAACATGTTGCTGAGTCCTTCTTCCAACATTTTTCAGCCCACAAAATGCAGTCACTAATATAACCACAAAAGAGCCTTGCACTCCAGCTGAAGAGCACAGAGCTCCAGATAGGAGTGCTTTGAAAAATATGGGAAGTTCTCCTCAGGTCATGGATTTAATGACCCAGGAGCCAAATTTTTTTTTTAAGGTTGCTGAGGGTTGAAGCTCTCCCTGCAGTCCCAAAGGCATTAAAAGAAGGCTTGGTGGTGCCCTTCCCTATTTCAGGGGCACCACCAAACTCAAAACAATGTACACAAAATAGCCCTCGCAAGGCAATATGGGATGCTCCTTCAAAGAGCAGTGAATAATTAATGAGTGGCTCCTGCCGCTCATTTATTATTCATTTGGTGTCCCGTGCCCACCGGGGACACACATATTTTTTTTAATTTTGCCACATGGAGGTCCCTCTGAGACCCACCCCAACCAGGCCTAGTGGGGCACAGTATCCGTACCCTGCCACTTACATCTATTTTTTACATTATTGTGGGACTCAATGTAGTGTCTTATAATTAGAGATAACACTGAAACTCTGTTAGTTTCCACTGTACACTGTATGTATGTATGTATTTGGTATTTGTTAGGCTCGTATATCACCCATAGGTCTCATAGCGCCAGCAGAGTACTCAGAGAAGTCGAGAGTGGGGACTAGGCAGATCCCAGGTTTTAAGGGTTTTTCGGAACCTCTTATGGTCCAATTCCAGTCTGAGATGTAGAGGTAGAGTGTTCCAAGTCTCAGGGAAAATTTTAGAGAAGGATCTGTCCCCATTCCTTACTGGGCGAACTTTAGGGACCGTTAGAAGATATTGACTGGTTGAACGGAGATTTCTGGCCGGTTGGTGTTTTGACAGCTTATTAGCTAGATATTTTGGTCCTTTGCCATTCAGAGTCTTGTGGACTAGGCAGCATAGTTTGAATTTGATGTGGGGGAGGTTTAGGACCAGTCTGGCCGCAGTGTTATGCAGGACCTGAAGCTTTGTTAAATGCTCTTCATTTATGGAGGTGAGTAGTGCGTTGCTTTAATCTAGACAGCTAATGATTAGTCCCTGTGGGCATGCACGAGGGAAGAGGAATCCATTTTAATATTTTTATGTGATCTGCCATGGAGAGTTTATTATCTAGTGTTAGCCCCAGATTTCGAGCTGCTGACTTAGGTGGAGGGCAGGGTACCTAAGCGGGTGGCCACTAGTCATCCGTCCACAGTTTTAGGCTCATCCCCAAAGAGTAATATCTCAGTCTTGCCCGCATTAAGTAGTAGGTGGTTGTCTGTCATCCAGTCGTTTATGGTTATCATGCACTGTTTAAACCTAAGTTTGATAATAGTGGGATCTGGCCCTAGGGTGATTAGTAGCTGTGTGTCATCCGCGTATGATACTGTTTCGAACCCATGCGCTTTGATTATTTTTGCTAATGGGGAGACATATAGGTTGAAAAGAGTGGGGCTTAATATAAACAAACGTACACTCAAAAATTGCAACATACATTAATTAATCTCATTAAAGAATGAGGCATATTCTTTAATGAGATTAATTAGATGAATTGATAAAGCAGACTATTTGCAGTATAGGAATTGGCAATGATCTGTTATTTTGCTTCTTGAATGAGTTGTATCGAGTAGCAAGTTCTTTTTTTCAAAAAGAAACTTTACTACACAAGCATAAATTAAGCGCTGTGTTTTTTCATGTATGTTGCAATTTTTGAGTGTACGTTTGTTTATTTGTCATAATTAATTTCCTTGTCTAAAGTCATTTATATGTGTTTTTGTATTCAATGTGTACTTGTGGTAAAAACTGTATGTTTTTCTGAAAAAGGAGAGTTTCCCTATCAAAAAGAAGTATTGAAAATAATAAAACAAGAGGTTAAATAAATAACCCCAATCACAAAAAGAATATGGTGTTATTGATTTAAAAATTAAAAGTGGGATTCCAGGTATTATTTCTGTTTATAATGAAATAGAGATCAGCACGGTGTTTGTGAAGAAACATTTAAGCACAAAGCTGAGCTGTCCCCAAACGAAGCAGCCCACCACCAAAGCTGCCTCGTGGGGGCTCAGAACAACTCCCTTGACTGTCATAAAATAAAGTACTCTAATGGAGAGCCAGGGTGAGGTCCAAGCTCCAAAAGTTATTAAGGCTGACCCTGAAGCCAGCATGTCACAAGGAGCTAGAGAAGGTTTATGTGAGTCAGCACCACAAGAAGCGCATGAGAGACCCTTACTCTCCACCGAATTGTATACAGCTGCTGCATTCTTAAAACTGTCATCAGCATATGATACTGCCAAAAAAACACAATATTGGCAATAGATAGACTGCATGGATAGAGACTTTTGAAGATTTCATAGATGTAATAAATGAAAAGGATGATAAAAAGATTATAAAGTATCTGATGAACACGGCTGGTGATGGAGTGCAAATAGCCATAACAAATGTACCGCAAGTAGGTGATGTGACTTACGATCAAATCAACACACCCTTGAATGTCATGTGTAATTCAGTGCCAAATGTAGATTATGAAAGATATATATTCAGTCAAGAATGCCAGAGACCAGGTGAAAGCATCTATGAATTTGTTGCGAGACTGGATGTTCTGGTGAAGCACTGTAAATTCAATGAATTTCATGATGAGTAAGCTACCCGCCTCAGAGTTATCAATGGATGCCTTGCAGATTCCTTTTGACAATGAATGCTGAAGGAAACTCTGAACTTAGAACAAGTCCTCAAGCCTGCTTGTGCTGGTGAGCGCGCTGATCGTCAAGTGGCTGACAGGGAGGCCGGAGATGCCCAAAGTGCATCAGCCCTGAGCATGAAATGAAAAGTAAGCCTACATATAAGGCAGAGAGGCACAAAGTGATGTCTCCACAGTAAAAGAAAACGTGTTACAGATGTGGACTGTCATTTCTACACAAAGGTAAATGTCCTTCCTTTGAACAGATATGCATCTCCTGCGGTAAAGCGAACCATTTTGTGATGACTTGCAAGGCTTGGAGAAATGTAAGTGCGTTAGAATGTGAAGACAAAATGGCTGACTGAACGCTACCTCAGCGAGGTTCAATGCGCTCCTACAAGGCCAAGCGGTCACACCAACTGAGGCAAATCCACACCAATCATCATCTGAATCATTGACAAAGTGTTCCTCAATGTTGGTTTACAGTGAACGTAACAATGACAATTGTGCAATGTTGATGTTTACTTAAAAAAGGCATGCACATGTGGGACTAGTCGAATGTGAAGAAAAATTCAAAGTGAAGAAAAATCGACATGAAAAAGCACCAAAGACTTTCAAACATTGCCCGAAGATTACTCTATAGATAAATGAGTCTTCGATACAGTTCATAATTGGATTTGGTGCATCGATAAATATCATGCCTGAGGAGAACTATCAAGAATTGTTTGCGTTACCATCACTTACGAAGTCGAAAACTGAAGTCTACACATGAGCTGCCTCAATGCACTTAAAAAGTCAAGGTTCATTTGTAGCCACGATGAAACATAAGAAAAAAGTGGTATAAGTGCCCCTTCATGTACTTCAAGGATCGGCTTTAAGTGTCTGTTTGCTCAGTTTCTGCACTGCTGCTGATATGAGACTGGTATCAGTGAATTACAATATGAATGCTCATCATTAAATTGTAAGTCAATTTCCTTAATTATTTCATGGGTTAGGAAAACTCAAAACAATGAAAGTAAAGTTACATATAAACAAGAATGTTGGTCCTGATGCTCAAAGACACAGGCAAATTGTATTTCACTTGCAAGAAGGTGTTGAAAAGGAACTTAGGCCTGATTTAGATCCTGGCAGATGGGTAACTCCATCACAATGATGATGAATATCCCGTCAACTGAAATATAAATCCCATTTGATCCTAAGGGATTATATTTCGGCAGACGGGATATCCGGCACCGTTGTGACGGATTTACCGTATACCAAGTTCTAAATCAGGCCCTTGGTTTGATGCTTAAACACAGCATCATTGAACGCTCCACTGGTCCAACAATATGGGCTTCTTCCATTGTGGTAGGGCCTAAAAGAGACAGTGGAGGAGCTGTACTCATATGCGTTGACATGCGTCAGGCCAACAAGGCAATTGAGAGAAAGAGATATCTAGTTCTGCACATTGTTGATGTGATAACTCAATTGAATGGTGTGACGTTCTTCTCTCAACTCAACTTAAATAATGGATATCACCAATTGGAACTTGAAGACAAATCCAGGTACATTACAACCTTTTCTACGCATGTTGGTCTGTTTCGTTATAAATTATTGCATTTTGGTGTATCCTCTGCTGCAGAGCTTTTCCAAAACATCATTCGATGTATCATTCAGCCTTTAGTAGATGCATTTAACAATAGTGATGTCATATTGGTTTTCAGAGCCACTCAGAAAGAGCATCACAAAGCTCTCATGCAAGTATGCCGTTTGCTGAATGATGCAGGCTTAACTCTGAATGCTGACAAATGTGAATTTGACAAGAAAAGATTGAAAGTCTTTTCTGATGGGGGTATGAAACCTTATCCAGCCAAAGTGCAAGTGTTACCTACTGCAAATCTCCCACAGGACATTTCTATGTTACGATAATCTATTGGAATGGCCAGTGGCTGTTCTAGATACATACGAGAATTTGCTACAGTCAGTGCACCGTTGCCAGAAGTGACAAAAAAGCATGTGTCATTTCATTGGTGACGTGAATGTGAGAAGGGCTTCCAAGTAATCAAGCAAGCCATCGAGAGTGCCATTGAAATGGTCTGTTTAGATCCCAAACTTCATACAGAGGTTGTAGTTGACACTAACCCTGTCGGGTTATGTGGAATTCTTGCACATCACAACAGACAGTCAAATACTCTGAGACATATCGTGGAATACACCAATCAAAGCCTGTCACAAATGGAATGTGATTACTCGCAACCTGAGAAAGATATTTTGGTAGTGGTCTCGGCTTGTGAATATTTCCATGTGTTCTTGTATGGAGAGCCTTTCACACTAGTGACTGATCATCAAGTACTGTTGACGATATTTGTCAATCCCAAAGCCAAAATGCCTCCTTGAATTTAATGTTGAGGTTTGAGGTTACAAGAATACAATTATACAATTCATCATCTTCCAGGAAAACATCAGAATCCTACTGATTATTTTGCAAGAGTGCCATTGCGGTGCCCCATCTAAGACAGCGGAAGCCTACATCAACTTTATTGCAAAATCGAGCACACCAGCTGTCATGTCTTTAAAATAAATTGTCACTTCCACAAGCCAAGATAGTGACATGTTAAAGTTAAAATACATTATTGCTCACCAATCATGGAACCAGCACTCTAGACCCCTCACGAATGGCAGTGAGTATTTAAAGTAAAAAAATGTAAAAGATGAATTATCAGTGATTTAAGAAGACCTCATTCGGTGAAGTACACAAACTGTTATTCCAGAGAGTGATCGACATCACCCATGAGGGACATCGAGGAAACCTGCAACAAAGAAAGCGCTCTCTGCGACAGAGTCTGGTTTCCTTATCTCGATGAAAGGGTTGAAAAAGAGTTGAAGGCCTGTTATGAATGCAACTGCCTTTCATTTAAAGTTCTTCAGCACCCTTTGAACATTTCAGAATTAACATATGCTTCTTTTTAGTGAATTGCTGCTGAGGTCCTGGTCCTCTTGAGAATAAACATCATCTTCTAGTCATTGTTAATAAATACTCCCATTTTCTATTGGTAGAAGACCTTTCACCCACTACACATGAAAAGGTTATTCAAAGATTAGATGGCATATTTGCAACATGGAATGTACCTGTGGTCTTAAAATCTGACAACTGCCCAACCTTTAGTAGTCGTAAATTCAAAGACTTTCTAAATCACCTCTATATAAAGCATCAGAAAAGCACTCCTCTTTGGCCCCAGGTCAATGGCCTGGTAGAATGGCTCATGAATACTCTAAAGAAAGCCTTACAGCGTGCTGCAGTGGATAAGCTCGACCTTAATATTGTTCTAAACACTATTCTATGATCTTACTGTTCGACCCCTCACTCAACGACAAGGGAAAACCCTGTAACTCTAATGCTTGGAAGAGCCATGACAACCAAGCGTCCCCAATGGATCAACCTCAGATCCAATACTGAGGAAGACATTCATACTAAGGACTTTGGTCGCAAACGAAAGATGAAAATATATAGTGACAAACAGCGGAGGCGTGCCTATGGCAGGACCGTCTGCGCCCGTCCGTGCCCAACCGGGCCCAGGTGCCTGGACCCCTGGCTGTGGGTTACACCATCACAATGTTAAATACACAACAAATGAGCTAAAGAGCCTGATGCCACCCATTATGGAGGCATGTAAACACAATTTACATGGAGACAAGGAGGAACTCTCCTGAGGCAATTGCAACAAGGACTTCACCTCAACAATAATGAATACTCAACATGGAGAAGGACTGTCCTTCATCCTGCTGAACTGTAGATCCCGATCTAAACATAAACATGAAATTCATAATGTACTGGAAGAAAAAAATCCTGACGTCATGTTTTTGACTGAAACCTGGCTCAATGACAGCTCTACCCCTGATATCCTAGATGCCTTACCGGAAGGCTACAGGATAGCAAAACAGGAGCAGGTTGGACAAAGGGGGGGGGGGGGGATTGCTATACTCTATAAACAAACAATAAAATATGACATTAACAAATCAGACCTTGACAAATGTGAGGGGATCTTTTTCACGCCATCAATAGCAGGTAACAATGCCATAGCAGGTTTCCTGCTTTACCGTCCTCCAGGACCAGAAATTCAATTCATAATCAGCTTAGATGAAAAAAATCATACACACAGCCATACGTCACAGCAAACCCCTCATTCTAGGGGACCTTAATATACACTTTGATGAAACTACTAGACCAGAGGCACAAACTGTGTGTAAAGACCTCATGATCTTCAACCTTGCCCAAAAAGTTAACATACCTACACATCAAGCAGGACACATTTTAGATCCTATTGTCACTAACATAACTGACATGGAAGTGGGAGCATCTTGGCCAATCCCATGGTCCGATCACCACATAATCCTGTTTCAGATCCCACACACAAACCCAAGAGTCAGCTTACCCAAAAAGTCAGTAACCCGTAGGAAGTGGGAGAAGTTTAATCCTGACTCGTACGCTCAGGCGCTACAAGAAAATGAGCAGAAGCTAGACAAGGATATTAGCCTAGCCAACAGACAAGTGGGATCATGGATAACCGAAGCACTGAATGAAATAGTGCCCTGGTCGACCAAAAATACAAGAAGGGGGAGCATCTCAGTTGCATGGTTCAATGACACCTTAATGAAGGCCAAACAAAAGTGCAAACAGTTGGGTCGCAGGTGGTGTAAGAACTACTGCGCAAACATTAAAGGAGAATATAAACAACAACAAAAAACCATACTACGCTCTGATAATGAAAATTCGTTGTGAGTTCTACACTGGGAAACTTGAAATGGCCAGAAACTCCTCAAAAGAGATGTTTGCCAAATTAAAATCCCTACAGTCAGCAGATAGACTAACAGAGCCCCCCCTCCACATTGGAAGAATCCTGCAATAGAATTGCTGACTTCTTTGCAGAGAAAGTGACAACGATCTATGATACTTTCCCTAGAGAACCACACCATGCCACTAGCTCCAAAGACACTACATCCACAGTAGTAAAAGTTGCAACCCTAGAGGAATTTATAATGCCAGAGCCAGACGTAATAAGGAAACTAGCAAATGGAATCAAATCAGGTTCATCTAGGGACCCAGCCAGTCCCAAAATCTTATTACAAGGAGCAAAATGTATTGTACCTTTCATATCAGAACTTATCTACCGCTCCTTCCAATCGGGAGAAGTTCCCTATGATTGGAAGCAAGCTATGGTCCGCCCATTAAGGAAAAAACCACACATAATTATGAGGTACTTGATAATCTACGCCCCATCTTGCTCCTACCTTTCTTTGCCAAAATTGCAGAAAAAATTGTTAACACTCGCTCACAAAACACAGCAATACTAATGACCTACTACACTGCTCACAATCAGGTTTCCGTGCCGTACATTCCACTGAAACTGCCTTGCTCCTGGCCACAGAAACTCTAAGACAACGGGCTGATAAAGGAGACACAGCTGCATTGATCTTGTTGGACCTCAGTGAAGCATTTGATACCGTCTCCCATGGCCTCCTCTTACAGAGATTAGAATCTTGTGGAATCAGGGGTAGGGCTCTGAGCTGGATGAAATCCTTCCTGGCGGAAAGAAGTTTCCAGGTTACACAAGACACATTCACGTCCAAGAGCTCTCCCCTATTACAAGCAGTTCCCCAGGGGTCAATACTGAGCTCCACATTGTTCAACCTATATATGGGACCGCTTGCTAATATAGTGGAAGGCCACAAAGTATCCATTGTATCTTACGCTGACGATACTCAGCTTATCTTCACACTATTGCAAAACCCAGAACATAGTGCACATCAATGTTCCCAATGTAGGGAGGAAGTAACAACATGGATGCAGACCACTGCTTAAAAGTAAATGGCAGTAAGTGATGGTAATGGGAAGAGCGCCTTCTATCTGGACATCAGCTTGGTGGCCGGAAGCACTTGGCCAGCTCCCAACCCCTAAACCCGAAGTCAAGAACCTTGGAGTATATCTTGACCCCAACCTGACATATGAAAATCAAATCCGAAAAATAACAGGCTTATGTTTCGGAACAATGAAAACCCTACGGAAAGTCATTGACCTACTACCGGATCAAGCAAGAAAAACTATAATACATGCAGTGGTCACCCCTCAGATTGACTACAGCAATGTTCTATATCTGGGTGTAGCAAAAATAAGGCTGATGAAGCTGCCATCAGTCCAAAACGCCGCTGCCTGGCTAGTGCTGATTCTACCTAGAAGATCGTCCAACACAAAGGCCCTGGCCAAATTGTATTGGTTACCTGTGCGCAAGAGGATCCTGTTCAAGGCAATCTGCTTCTGCCATCAAATCCTAGCAAATAAAGGCCCAAGTTATTTACAATACATGATTACACCCTACACCCCCAATAGAAGCCTTAGATCTGAAGGAAAGTCATTGGTAATAGTACCCAGATTTAGGAAGGCCAGGCTAGGAGGCTGTTCTTTCAAATACCTGGCAGCAAAACATTGGAATTCATTACCAATGGATCTGAGGAAAGAGCCATGTGAAGCTGCCTTTCGGAAAATGCTGAAAACTTGTTTTTTTCCCACCTATAAACCTGAATAGACCTTGAAACATTACAGCTAGGGCTCTCCTACCTATCTCGTGTCATGTCTGAGTTTTTGCTCAGCGCGGGGACACACCGTTGGTGTAACCAGGCGCTCTACAAAGGCTGATGATGATGATGTAAAAAGATGTCACCATTACATGAGGAGCTCTACTGCTTGTCAGACAACCCAGAAATAGAAAGTCTGATCCTTCTTTTGAGGCTGAATCATATACTATGGACTGGGTCCAGACAGACTGTTGATGATTCCACTTCACCCGACCAGATCACTGACACTTCGAGCGCCAGCTCCCAGTTTCCAATGACCTATCAGGATGTGTGATTCAGGCGCCAAAACAATTAGTTGAAGAATTGTTATTACTTATATATCTATCATCAATTGTGTATTTTTGTATTTTTTAATCTATTTTGAAAAGTTTTAACTTTTTATTTAACAAAGCGGGATTCCCACTGTACACCGTAGCCCTGTGATGTAAGCATTGGAGGGATGAGTTGAAGACAGTCTTAGAATTTTGAGCTCTGACTTACACGCAGTGGAATAAAGATGTGTAGAATTACTCTCTGTGTGTGCGCAGTTTTTGCCGAGAACCTGGGCTAGTAGAACGCTACACTCCTACGATGGCTGCGGCCACATCTTTGTTGATGTGGTGGCACCCAATCTGAGCTCCTCTGGAGATCTAACGGTCCACAGATCCTCCATGGGCCTCAAGTGTTCAAAAACTGCTGAACGGGTGTACACCAAATCGAAAAAAGCTAGCTTTCTGGACCAAGATCTACCATTCTGCCAGATTTGGTATAATTCCATTCAACAGTTTTTCCTATATCCACGAAAAACACAAAGGTTAAAGGGTGTTATAGTTAGGTGAAAATGTCAGGTAAAACATTCTTTTCCACTTTTTAAACTGACAAAACCACTGAAATTCACCAGGTATAGTTATAGCCAGTAACTGTAACTCATGCCATAAAGTAACAATAACTTGAGCATTCACTGTCCACTGCAAGTTACCTCACATATTACATCACTCATGACATCTTCTATGACACCTTTGATAACATCAATGCAACATCTGAAATTACATCATTGAGAGTAACACTGTGCAGAGTGGTGGTGCAAGTTATAGTTAATTTAGGGCAGCAATTACTTGAGATAACTATGTCTGGTGAATTTCAGTGATTTTGTAAATTTAAAACGGTGTTAAAAAAATGCATGGTGGTGCCCCTGCCCCTTCTAGGGACACCACCAGACTCCAAAAGGGCCCTTGAATGGCATAATGGGGCGCTCCTTGCATGGAGCAGTGAATAAAAAATGAGTGGCTCCTGCCACTCATTAATTATTCATTGTATATGTTTTCCTTTTAATTGTAAGCATGTTTGGGTGCCCCATGCCTTTTTGGCATGTTGGGGGCATCAGGGGAATCCAATAGGCCTCGCAGCCCCAGCCGGCTCCCCACCAGCAACCACACTAGTGGGAGGTGGCATTTTTCTTGTAAGTGAGTGCCCCAGTGCCCACCTGAGGCACCCACAATGTAGACATCTTTGGGGGCTGCGGGGATAGCTTTGTGGTCCCTGACGCCCCTGCTGGCTCCTCAGCCAGCATGGATTGTTGTGTTGGCAGTAGCTGGGACCCTTCGCCATTGCTCCCGCGCAGGCAGAAACAATTGATGACCCTCCTATTGCCCTCGTAGGAGTAAAGTTGTGTTTTCTGGCCAGAAGTCTGCCTGCACATTACTGGGAAGACAACTAGCAGTGTCCCAAGGGATGGGGGTCCCCTGGGCACTGCTTAGATCTAACCCCAGAGGATTGGGTCCCCAGGGGTTAAACTCAGCTCAGGGAGAAAGCCCACACCCACTCCCCTTCTACAAATGTACCATGCCCTAGAAGATGGGTTCCCCCAGCCCAAATTTGACTTGGGAAGGAGCCTCATGCACGACCTCCTCCCTATAATTAAAAAAAATTATGTGGTTTGACCAGCAGGCCATGGCCCACCCTGAGGGTCATTTAATAATAAAAAAATAAATGGCAGCCATTTTGGTCCTTTTTTTATACGACCCCATGGGAGTACTGTCTGATTGCAGCAAAAACACATTTTCTTTTTACTTTTAGCCCCAGGGTGGTCCCTCTTGGACCCTCTCACAAGAGCTGGAGGAGAAGAGTATCCCTACCCAGCCCTCTAATATTCCTCTTTAAAACTTTTTCTGAACAGGAGACTAAGTCCCCTAGTCGTTTTTCTTTTTTTTTATTGAGATTTTTATAGTTGCACGCAAGGGTAGCAACAGTATACATCAAGATATAGTCTGAACATCTCAGAATATAATAACAAAAAACAACGTAAATGCAACATCAACACAATACAGAGTTCCTCCTCAATTTCAAGTACAGTTATCACACCCATTCGCCTCAGTGTACACTATGACCGTGAGCATCAGTCACAATTTCAGGAAGATCAGCAATTTAGCTTGTATCCCATGCTGCAACCACCCCTCTCCAAGAATCACTTCACAAGTTAAAAAACACATTATTATTATTATTATTATTTTTGAAGCTTGTAAAGCGCACGGCTACCCCCAACGGGGGTGTCCCGGCGCTATAGACTGCAGACTTAGAAAGGAAAAATGACACTTAAGGGATAGTGAACAACCAGGTTTTCAATTTGCTCCGGAACAGTGATTCAGAGGAAATAAACCTAAGATCCAATGGAAGGCTGTTCCAGAGCTTAGTGGTCATTGCGCCAAACGCTCTGCCACCAATTCTGGAACGGCGAAAGCGAGGGACAACCAGGAGGCGCAAGTTGTTCGACCTCAGAGATCTAATCGACTGGGACAGTTTGAGTCTCTTTCTCAAGTATCCCGGGCCCGACCCATTGAGGGTCCGAAAAGCAAGAGTCAGAGCCTTGAACTCAATGCGACGGGCAATAGGAAGCCAATGTAGCTTCCTGCGATAGGATGCGACCGAGTGGCGGTAAGGAATATTGCCAATCAATCTCGCCGCCGCATTTTGTACAATCTGAATTCGTTCAATTTGGTACAAGGGGGCACCAACATAGAGACTGTTGGCGTAGTCAAGGTGTGAGGTGATCAGGGCATGAATGATGGTTCTACGGGCATCCAGCGGGAGGTACGGGAAGATCTTTCTAATCATGCGCAGTTTGCCGAAGCAAGCTGCCGTGACCTTATTGATTTGTGGTTTGCAGGATAGAGCATTATCAAATTGAAAGCCCAGATTTCGAACTGTTTGGACTGGAGAGGGAGGAGGATTGAGCACAGTCAGCCACCACAGAATGGCCGGCAGCGAAGTTTTCTGATTAAACAATAAGACCTCCGTCTTATCAGTGTTAAGTCTGAGATGATTAGAAGTCATCCAGGAGCAGATATTGCTAAGACAATGGCCAAAATTGGTAAAATTAGTGTCAGAGTGATCTCTAAGTGAAAACACAAGCTGAGTATCATCAGCATAAGAGATCACTCTGACCCCCCAGGATTCCATTGCAGTAAAATGCACAAGGAGCCCCTCTCTGTTTGGTTGGTATGTGAGTCGCTGGTGTTAAGGGGTCGCAAGCGGCGCATAGCTCCGCCCCCACGAGGATGTGCTCAGCGGGCCTCTTGTCTCATAATGATTTTAGTCCATCTCCAATGGATATGACTGTAAGTAGGTCCTCAATGGTTGCCAGGTGTTTTTCAGGCGCGCAGCTGGGGGTTGTAATTTGGCATATATATCGCTGGTGATGTTTCAGTGTATCAGATCGCGGAACCAGCCCTGAACCATTGGGACCCGGGTACTACTCCAATGCAATGAGATCTGTTGCTTAGCCACCAGCAGGGAGATGGCGGCAAATCGACACGCTCCTTTTTTTAGAGGTTTAACATAGCCCAGCAAGGCTATCAATGGTGTAGGGTGTATGGTGTCTTCCACCATCAGGGACAGGAGCCGAAAAACCACCACCCAATATGGGGCTGCAGCTCCAGGCCAGGTGAGATAACCCCACCGGATCAGCAGCACATCTGGTACAGGAGTGTGGTGTGTTCGGATCTATCTTGGCCAGAAGTCGCGGTGTAATGTACGCTCAATGCAGGTACTTAAAATGTAATAGTTGGGCCAGTAATTATTTGATACATATCTTGTTCGTTCGCAACAGTATGGCCCTATTTGATCTGTGAAAGGGAATCCTAAATCCTCGTCCCAGGCTTGCCGTTCCCTGCCCCCAACAGCAGGTCGGAGTGCTAGAGCTGTGGGGAAGAGTCGCGACACTAAATGCACTCCGAAGTCCCTAGTCATTTAATGGCCTTTGCAACTCTTCTTTTTATTTTGTGGCCAGCCAATCAGAGCACTCACTGTGATAAAGCCCCCTCAGCCAATTAGAAGGCTTACATTTTGGCCGACTTAAGACAGCCGACCAAACTGACTTGCGCACTTTTGCAGTGTCAAATCACCAGTCCTCAGTGGAGCAGAGGACACACCCCTACCTCATCCCGGCTCCTGGGTAGGCTGAGAGCTGCAGCACACTTTGTGAATAATAAAATGGCAATAAAATCATTTAATTGTCATTTTTATTGTTTATATTGCTTTATATTGCTTTAGCGCAGTTCGCAGCAGGCGGGAGGGGCTTCTGTTTCGGAGAAATTGCTACGTCTACTGATGCTATCTTGTATGTCCTGTGTGAACATTGCTTACGTCAACGATCAACTTGTGACTTTTTGCTTTGTGGTTTGGAAGTATAAATAGAGCTGATTCATCTCCTCTGAGGTGAGCTGATCTCCCCTGTAGTGACTGATCCTCAAACAATATTGTAATAAACCCATATTGTATTGTCAACTTGCTTGCCTTGGTGTTTGTTCAATAGATTTTTCCTTTAACATATTGGCAAGCTGAGCCAGGATTTCTCATCTGCTACCATATCCTGAAATACCTCCTGTCCGCTTGAAATGATTTGCACAACTAAAAGAAGGTAAGAAGATGCATGTTACAAAGTCTTCTCTTTTCTCTGGGATGGGTAGGACTTGGGAGTTGGCATTCTTAAAAGGTAGGAACAGTGTGAATGTCAGCCATTTTAGGTAGTATGTTGACAGTAGAATATGTTATATGTTATTATTTTATTTTTCATATGTCGAGAAATGCATGCATGATTGTGTATGGACACAATAATAAGGACTAGAGCTCCGGTGGTAAGTCCGAAAGATACTAGGGGACCTGACTAAAGGTAGTCAGAAGTGGTCAGGAGTAGAGTAGCGCTTGAGGCTGGACAGCCAGCATATGTTCTGAAAGGCAGAACACTCATATCTTCCCAGACCTTAAGTCTGGAAGTCACAGTTTGTAGTTACAGGCAGTGAATATTATCCTCATTGTGAGTCCGGGAGAAGTGACCAATAGTAGTAGTTTTCTGCCCTAGTAGGTCGTTTTAAAGTAGATTAGTAGTTTTTATAGTATATTAGTACGTCTTTGTAAATGTGAATAGAAGTGTGCCCACAGATTAATATCATGTTTTAGTTTTATGCTGTTTATGTTATGTAGTTAGGATTTCCTATTTTGTGGAAATATTGTAGAATTCTAGAAAAGGAATTTATTTAGACAAATGTCTCAAGGGTACCCAGGTAGTCAATCACAACAGGTCCCTGAATTAATTGTCCATCTTTATAACAGTAAGGCTGTAGGCTTTTCTAATGGCACTGACCCCAGTAGACTACCAATACCTGTACCATCTAATAATCCCTTAATGGGAGAAATCCTTGTGCGCCTAGGAATTGATACCAAATCACCTTTAGGTCTAAGGACAACATACATTGATGTAATAAGATTAGATACTTTATAAGATTAGATAAGTGTTCCAAAGAATTAATTGGAAACTTTTTAGAACATCCTACAGGGACATAGATGCTTATCTTGAGGGTATACAGACAGGCATTATTTGAGAATATTCTCTTGTCGCAGGACTCAGTAGATTAAAACTGCATTATAAAATTGTCCTTTTTGAGAATGCAATCACATGTTAATATAAATATAAAAGTAAAATAAAATATTTGTCTCGCTGTGTAGAGAGTCTAAGACGTTAGACTAGTCTCTACTTATAGTTTCACCAGCCAAAAGAAACTGGATTATTTAGAAGAATGTATGAGAATAAGTGAGTTGAAAGGGAAGAACAGCTTGTGTTAATGAAAAGTATGCAAAGAGTAGGAGACGGATGGATCTCCAAGATAATGAGAAATAAGTAGAAGGATATGATCATAAGAAAAAAATCAGGAATTTAGGAATATAAACAGTTTAAATAAATGCAGGTATTAACTCAACAGGCCTACCTATCTGTCAGAGGCACGGCGGTTTTGGAGGTTGGGAAAGAGAGGTGGGCGATTTATTAATGGAATAGATATTGATGCATTGTCCAGTGTAACCTCTATATTCAAACATAAAGACAAGGTCCTCCAAAGTGCTATGGGGTCCCCTGTAGAACGCCTGGTTGAGGTATACCCTAAAAACAGAGACCAGATAGGAAACAATTGTATAGAATGGCACAAGGCTACTAAATACCACACATACCCATGGCCTCAGGAGACTGCCAGTCCTCACATTCAAAAGAGACTCAGAGGCAGACCAAAGGGCAGTACAAAGAAAATCCACTCACAGAAACAAGTAGTAGATGCATAAGCCTTGAAGGGACCAAGTAGGAGACCCCAAAAATGGGCAAAGCCAGAGGGTCCTAATGATAACAAAGCAGAAGAAGGGACATTGAGAGAATACCAATGTCCTCCTCAGTTGACTCACGTCAAGGTAGTTAAGTGTCAAACACAGCTGCCTTCTTTACATACTCCCTTTCAGATACATGCGATGATATCCATGACTGGGTCATATATACTCCAGATGAGTGTAGCCAAGCAGAAAAAGAACCCATTCCAGGCAGTGTTGTATATTTTGTAGATGGGTTCCCACAGTAGATTAGGACACAGGATTGAGGCACACAGGTGCAGTAGTGGTCAAACCCATGGAGCATGACTCTTCAGATATATTGCTGATACCAGAACAGATAACGTTGCCACTTCATTACTTAACTCAGGCTGCACTAGTAATTTTTTTTATATATATATAAATCGTTTTATTAACATATTTCCAAAAAGAAAAGAAAAGGCATCAGGTGACATTCATTACTTTCACATTAATCAATATACATTTTCGTATTTCAAAATGATTAACAGGATAACGTTTAGGGATCACTGGGACTCCGACGCTACTTCCACTTCTCTAACCTCTGGAGGTGTGCAGATATCCCCTCTGAATCCATTCCAGGCACCCCAGACCTTCCCCCATTTCCGGGGGCAGCCCCTAGCAACATATACGGACCTTTCCCTAAACATGCTCCAGTCCAGATCCTCCATCCACTTCCCAATCTGAGGCACCTGACTGGCTCCCCACAACTGAGCAATGTTACGTTTAGCAATCATGCATGCCAGGGTCACCCACAACTTTCCAGATGAGCTCAGGTCCGTGGGTCCCCAAACATTCAGGACACATCTTCGGGTCTCCAGCGCCAATTCCACCCCCATAACTTCTCGGATTTTCTCGTGAATTTTGACCCAACAGTCCTGGATTTCAGGGCAGTGCCACAATATATGCATAAATGTTCCGTCCTCCCGCACCCTCCCTGACATTCCCCGTTATTCGCCAGACCCATTCGTACCAGCCGGGGCCCCGTAGTGTATGATCGGTGTAGGATCTTTAATTGGACCAGCCTAAGTCTCATTTGGACGGCTACTACTTTTGGGGAGGAGACCGCCTCCCTCCAATCCTCATCATCTAATACTAGGCCGGCTGTGCCCCACTGCTCCCTACGAGACGCCAATGGATCCCCCATGTGGTTAATTAGTTTTTTGTATATCAGTGAAATAGTTTTTTCTGGGAGGTGACCATCTAGTACCCGGTCCTCCAAAGGGGAAGCCTCAGGGGGCATGACACCTCTGGGAATATTTGCTAATAAGGCATGTCTGACTTGAAGGTATCGGTACTGCTCCCTCTCCTGCAGATGATATTTTTCCTTTAGGGCGTAGAATGTAAGAATCTCATCTTTCCCCCAGACATCCTTAATCTGTGAGATCCCTATGAGGTCCCATTTATCAAAGCCATTTGTTTTCCACAGGCTACCCAATCTCTCTGAATTCCACACCGGGTCGCCAAAGTTAGTTTACCGTCCCACTGAAGGTTCCGGTTGGCAGCATGCCACACATGTACGGCATGTGCTAGAGGCCCAACAAGGGGAAACCGACCATTCCTAGCATACAGTGCTCTAGTAAGATCTCCCCCCGGTATCTTACCGCGATCCATCGCAAATCCGGGGTCCAATGGGGACCCATAAACAGCGTGGGTAACTGCTGCAAGCTGAGAGGCCCAGTAGTACTTCCGGAGGTCCGACAAACCGATCCCCCCGTCATACCAGGAAAGAGTAAGCTTGGAAAAAGCAATACGCGGCCTGCCCTCCCGGAGAAGCTGTCTTTGGAGGGACTCTATTTCCTTAAAATATGAGGAGGGTACCGGATACATAGAGTTCTGAAGCGCATATAGGAAGTGGGGAAGGGCCATCATTTTAAACAGTACAGCTCTACCAAGAAGGGAGAGCGGCAACGATCTCCATCTCGCCATATCTCTGCGGAACCTGGACTTTGGGGGCCCCAGGTTGTTATCATATCTCAGTTTCGGGTCCATGGTCACATATATGCCCAGGTAACGAAATCCCACTGGCTCAACCTGCAGTGGGCATGACTCCGGGATCACTGGTGGATCTCCGCTGAGGACGAAAAGCACTGATCTTATCTTCCCACTCGGGAGTCCAACGCAGCCCTCTAATCGATCTGTCCCACCGGACCCATGCCGCCAACGGCTCAAGGGCCATAGCAAATAGTAATGGGGAGAGCGGGCACCCCTGTCGTGTGCCTCTGCTAAGATTGAAATCAGCAGATATGTGGTTATTCACCACTACTCTGGCAAGGGGACTTGCAAACAAGATGCGGACCCATCCTATGAATTCATGGCTGATACCAAACTTCATTATACACAACAAATATCTAGGAGTCAAAGAGAAATAGAGCTCTATTCAAAGAAAACCAAAGACATAACTAATGTCAATTTGTAGTGAGTGGGAACCACGAAATCTATTAAGTGTGATAGATATAAGTCTAATATACGTGGTCATGTGAATCTGGGAAAGAAAAACCTCAAGGGTAGGTGAAATTTTCCCATCAGTTGCCGATCTGTTCCGCCATTTTTTACATCATGTGGGTTCTCCTTACCCAGGAGACAGGACTTTCACAGTCGATGGGATATGATGGGGACTGTGGAAACCCTATGACTCAAATATCAGTTAATTGGTGGTACAGATAAAGAATAAGTGTAAGTAGGCAACTGAAAAGCAGTGCAAAAAGTGTAAGTGGTGATAAGATAAAATTGGATAAAGCTGAGTAGAGGTATAATTTTAATATTCTCTCAACTTCTCCAAGTCTAAAAATAAAGTGAAGAAAAAACAGATTTAACAAAATATCTGTTCAGCAATTATTGGTCGACATGTTTCTGCAAAAGTGGATAATGTGCCACTGCATTCGTCAGGACCTAGATGTTGCTACTGCTGTGGAATAAGTGAAAAAGAGTAAAAAAGAGGTATTATATTACCTGCATTTCAGGATTAATATTCCACCAAACTCCTATTGTAACGTCATGTCATAGGTAAAACAATAAAAAGAGACAAAAAGAAATTATAAAGGACAATTCATAATACATTCATATGTAATGTATATGTTATTTCTGAAACTTATCAGATCATCTTCAAATGCATATTAATATATAGCCACTCACCCAATGTTTGTGGAAGTGGCACCTCACCCCACTTGGCTGCAGCTCAGGTAATGAGGAGCACCGCTCTGTTTAAAAAAAGTTTAATACATATAATCATTCATTTACTCATAATAGTCCTGACAGTGTAGCCAGAAAAATTGTACTCAATCGATGGTATTACTAGCGAACCCTCTGTTCTCAGAGAAGAGATTGTAGTTTGTAAGATTAGTCACAAGGGTAACCCATTAATGGTCTTCAGATCTATAGACCGACCTTAAAATAAATCAAAATAATTTTCAGATAATATCACGCATACATGTCAGTTTCGTGATGCCCTCATGTTTGGAATCCTAAATAAACATACATGTCCAAACACTCATAGGACTGAATGGCTAAAGATGCCGGTGCCGTTCGTGTGAGTGTAAGGGTCACACAACCACCAGAACTAACTGAGTAGAGCCGAAGTGATTATAGTGGTTTCACTCTAAAAGTGCCTCTCTACGATTGAATTGCTCTGAACGCCACTTCGTTCGTGTAGAAATCAGAGCCACAAGTTTGTAGTGATTTACAAAGTGACTATAGTGGTTTCACTCTAAAAGTGCCTCTCTACGATTGAATTGCTCTGAACGCCACTTCGTTCGTGTAGAAATCAGAGCCACAAGTTTGTAGTGATTTACAAAGTGACTATAGTGGTTTCACTTTAACAGTGCCTCTCTGCGATAGAATTGCTCAGAACGCCGCTCCGTTCGTGTAGAAATCAGAGCCATAAGTTCATAGTGATTAACAAAGTAAAGCAAAGAGCGGTATCGCTCCTTACCTCTCCGTCGGTGTCTCCCAGCGTTCCTCTGTGCTATCTGGGGAGGCACCAAACGTTTCCAGAGAGCCTATTTTGTTGAATTCTCCTTTCCGCACACGTGACCTCACCTAAGGATTGTGGGAATTGTAGTGAAATGTTACATATACCGTAATGAGGACAGTTTAGAACATTCCTCTGTTTGTTTGATATTAAAGTATTTATTCCTGTTAAAATTTAACAAGAAGTGGTATCATTTCACTGTATGTTACGTAATATAAATGCCAAATAAAAATAAAATGACGAGTGTCTCTAAGGTGGACTAGTGATAATAGACACCACTCTTCTGCATAAATGACACACCTGAAAATTTTAGTATAAAGCCCCAGATAAAATTAACATTTGAGGCTATCCAATGTCCAATATATCAATCCCAACAAATCCTTAGCAATGAGTGAACGCTGTCACTTTACTCTATGCTGCTTAATGTACATCCAGTGACACAACACAGGAACAGATGTAAATATAGTAACCTCAGAGGGTATAAATGTACACAGGTCCCAAAGCCAGATCGATAGTGTAATGGGCTATAACGACATCCAAGGTATCGGCTCGTTTTTGTTCTATCTTGAATAGAAATTTGCTTACATCAGGGCAATGGCTTGGAATCGTGGGTTGTTCTAGTACCATCCAAGTGAAATCATTAGGACCATGGCCCGCTTCCAAGAAATGTGATGTTAGGCGAGTAGCTTGTTTACGACAGCGCACAGTGCTTTTATGTTCACAAATTCGAGTCTTTATTTTTCTTGTGGTCATGCCTACGTATCTTTTAAGGCAGGGACATGTAATAAGATAGATGATATTTTCACTATTACAATTTGTGAACTTTCGCTGCTGCCATGGTCTACTTGTACCGATATCTACAGTGGTGGATTTGGAGGTTTGGGGACCGACGGAACAAGTGCCACAAGGATGATGACCTTCTACTGGGGGAAGACCCCACAGTGTTCCAACTTGTTTGGTGACTTTGTTCTTCGGTCTTGTATGTTGTTGGTCTTTTATATTCTGCCCTCTTTTAAATGCAAAAAGTGGCATAGGTAAGGTATCACCCCCAGTATTCAAAATGGACCAGTGTCTTTTCACAATCCTCTGGACCTGATTCGACTTAGTATGGAAAGTATTTACAAATGTGATCCTATCTGTTTTCTCTTTAGGTACAGCCAGTTCAAGAAGGGCATCGCGGTTGTTATTGGATGCTCTTTTCTTGGACTGGCGTATGATCTTATTAGGATATTTCTTCTCTCGCAGTTGTTCAGTCAGTTTTGCGGAATGGACCCCGAAAGCCTCTTTGGTAGAACAATTTCTCTGCACCCTTAGAAACTGCCCAAAGGGCAGATTGTTCCTAAGTGCCCTGGGATGGCAGCTCTCGTAACTTAAGAGTGCGTTGCGGGCCATGGGCTTCCTATATAATTCCGAGCCCAAACCTTCTGACGTAGCCAAGATGGTAAGATCTAAAAAAGGTAAATCTACAAAAGGTAAGTGTGTCTTACTGAATTCAACCGTAAATTTCAGATAGATGTTCCGAGAGTTCAACCACTTGTGGAATCCCGTAAGGTCTGCTTCCGAACCTCGCCACACTACAAAGATATCATCTATGTATCGCTTCCGGGGGCGTGGCCAGCACCATGACTGGCTAGGACGTGACTCTCTGGAGCTCCGGCTGGCTGCCTAAATATCCGTCACTAATACCATTCCAAACCACACCAATCTGATACCGGAGGTGCCCCTGACCGGCCTGACCTGGGGCAGCACACCGTTTCGTGGAACTGGCCACAGATGACAGCACGGCGCCGACTGGAAGAAGAACCCCCCGGGAGCCCTGCGGTCCTCAAGATGGCGGCGGCATAAGCGAGGGTCCGCGATCGGCGCTGCCCGGGACCCCCCGACCCGAGGGACTCACACTGGCGTGTGGCGCCGCTTCCTGGCTCGTCTGCAGGTGACCATACGGCGTTCCAAACCCATTGGGAGCCGTGGTGGGGGTGTCGGGAGGCCCCGCCAGGTCCGGTACCCTTTACCAACATGGCGGCGGTCCCGGTGCTGAGGAGCTGAGGCCGTCCTGGAGATCGCCGCGCGCGCGAATCCTGTGGAGCACCAGTCGCGGAGGTAGGAATGGCTTGGTGGACCCCGAGGGCAGTAGAGACTGTTGCGGTGAGCCTCCTGACGGCCTCTGACTGCCGGCGCCTTAACCAATATGGCGGCCGTTATCGCAGGGTAGTGTGTGGCGCTCCGAGGTGTGCTGGCCGGCAGCCGCCCGCCCTTCTGCAGCGGAATAATCAACACCACCTGAGGCTGGAACTGCTTAGGGGGGGAGCCATCTAGGAACGGGGAGCCCCGCGGGGGGGGACGAGGACGCCGGTGAGAGTCGCTCCTGGGGGTACGGAAAGGGAGTGCCCAGAACTATCCGACGGACTTATGAGGGCCTGTTGATGCTCCGAAGCAGTCCCCCCCCCTCTGGCGAGGTGGCTTCCCATCGTGCGCCCGCCTGCCCTTGCTATTACCTGGCCCGGGAGCGGGGCCCACCGCCGTGATCCAAGGGACTGCTAGAGGCAGCCAACAGACAACAGCGGAGACAGACGGTCCTTCCTGCCGCCACCCGCCGGAGATCCAGCTAGCTGGACAAACGAGAAGGAGACCCCGCGTCCCGTGTGAACAGCGAGCTGAGGCTCCTTCACCCGACACCCTTGGGCAGACGCGGAGCCGGCGGAACATCCTCCAGGCTGTGAGTGGGGCCCGGGACGTGGGGTCTTCCCGGTCCGCCCAAGATACTCGACGACCTGACCCAGCGAGCCATGGGGAAGAGAGATATCCCACCGAAAGTGCCCAAACAGGGGACCATGGACAATTTCACTGCCCCGCGCACAGCGCCGGTGGGCCCCCACGACACGTCAGGTGCGCGCTCGGACACTGCGCTGCTGATGGAGGCCATCCAGGCCTCGCGAACAGATATTCAGGAGTCTAGAGCTACCCTGGAAATAAAAATAGGAGAAGTATGTTCGGAGGTGACGCTTCTGCGACAGGACTTCCGGAACCTATCCGACAGGGTTAACTCTGCAGAGACGCGGATGGGTGAGGTGGAAGACTCGATCACTACCCTGCGCAAGGACATGGCGGAGCTGCAGGCATCCCATCGCCAACTTCTATGGAAGGTCGACGACGCTGAAAACAGAGCACGACGGAACAACCTCCGCTTTGTTGGCTTTAGAGAGGGAATTGAGAAAACTGATATGGTCTCCTTCTTACGCACGTGGCTCACGGAGACTTTCCCGACGGTGCAATTCTCCCCCTGCTTCATTATTGAGAGGGCAAATAGGGCCTTCCTGGCGAAACCTCCGGAGGGAGCAAGACCGCGACCAGTCATAGCACGCTTTCTTAATTTCGCCGACAGGGACCTTATCCTGAAAGAGGCAAGGCAACTGGGCGGAGATACGTCTGGAAAATGCTCATATCATGGTCTTTCCGGACTACAATCAGGAGGTACAGAAACAACGCCGCGCCTTCGACTCCGTGAAGACGAAACTCAGAGACTTAAAGCTCACGTATATGCTCCTCTTCCCAGCAAAACTTAAGGTGATATACAAGGAACAGTCACTTTTCTTCACCCACCCGGAGGACGCCTGGCAATGGCTGGAGGAACGCCCGATCCTAAACAGCAGGGAAAGAGTCAGCCAAGACACGTCAGAAAGATCCCTACGTAGTGCAACCAACTGGGAACTACCGAAAGCACAAAGGCTGAGACTGTCGAGGAGGCAAATCCAGACGACACCCTACCATGGCCGTGATATGGGACCTTCGCGGAAAGGGCGTTCGCCTCGCCGACAGGTACTGCCGGGACGGGCTCACGATTTGCTGGACTACGATCGACTGCTCGTTCGGAGGACGGAGATGAAGATGATCCGGTGGGCCGTACGTCTGGAGAGGAGGAAGTAGATGAAGGAAGTCAATCCGCACACCCTCTGGTGGAAGAGATTCGAGTGATGGAACAGGACTTCTCTGGACACCTAAGTGCGCCTGAATCAGAGACGCAAGACTCCAAATCATGAACTGCCGGGATGTGGACCACTGAGTGTACATGGTGGGGCACAGATGTCCCCACGGTGACACGCTCTTTGAACGGCGGTGTGCTTGGGTCATGGGAATGGCAGCCAGACAGTGGAGAGCACGCAAGTTGACACGCTTCCTTGTTTTACAAGTTTTCTTGTTCTTTGATTCTTTGTTACCTGGGTGCTTGATAGGGAGGGTGTTTGTGGGTGGCCGACAGGCCTACTCTTACGGAAAGTTATGTCCTGTACAAGGATAAGACTGGAAGGGGAGGGAGGTGGGGAGTGTGGTGGGAGAGGGGGTTCTCAAGTTTGTTCGGATGATGGTCGGGGGGGAAAGTTGGGGGGGTATAATTTCACTGAAATCATGCAGCAACGCACACTGAGCTCACGCATCACCTACACATGCCAGGGCCAGGCCACATGCAGCTACCACATAATCCAATGGCAAGTACCGTAGACACTCCACGAGGGGGAGATAGTAGATTGAGCATCCTGACATGGAATGTCAATGGTCTGGGTTCTAAAATCAAAAGAGGCCTGATGAACGCTTACATTAAGAGGGTGGACCCAGACTTTACCTTCCTGCAAGAAACACACCTCAAGGGTACCCTGTGCGCCTTTATCGCTCGGGGGAGACACAGGGTTTTAGCACATGCGGGATATACCTCTGACTCTAGAGGGGTGGCAGTCCTCGTTAAAAAAGCCTCCCCATTCTGCATTACCCGCACCTGGCTTGACCCACAAGGAACATACGCCGGAGTCCAGGGCACCTGGAACAGACGCATCTACACGCTTGTCTTGGTCTATGCACCACCCAAACTGCAGCCCCGTACACTCACAGCGCTTACCCATATACTCTTAGAGACCTCTGATACGATACAAGTGGTGGGAGGAGACTTTAACGATGTTATGAACACCGGACGCGACAGATCTGGTGACATGACTAGAGGAGATCACCAGACCACACTCTGCAGCCAGATGTCCGCCATAGGACTTACAGACATCTGGAGGTGGCTTCACCCGACACAACAGGCATACTCATACTACTCGGGGGCGCACAAGGTGTTCTCGCGACTCGACTACATTTTTATGTCCCGCCAATACCTGAGAGCAGACGATATTGCAGAATACAGGGCCAGGGGCATATCGGATCACTCGCCATTGTATGTGAGAGTAGGACGGGACCAGGGTAGACACGCGGGATCTTGGCATCTGGCGGCCTGGGATTTGCAAAACGCGACCATACTTAGAGGCATCCGGGCTGACATTAAGGTATATCTGGCAGAAAATGAGGGTTCGGTAGACTCAAGTGTTACTCTGTGGGAAGCCCTGAAGCCGGTACTTAGGGACAGGATAAATTCTAGGTTGGGTGAAGAAAGACGGAGACTCCAGGCTGAGGTGGCCGCCCTGGAACAGGCTATCCTAGAGAGGGAAAGGGACTATTTGGCCCAAAAAAACGCAGAGACCCTTAGAAGGCTTCTAGATGCTCAGAAACAATACAGGGAACTGGTAACCGACGAAGCGAAGACCTAGTCCCTTGCCACCCTTCACAGGCTGTACGACGTGGGGGACAAGTCGGGGAAGCTCCTGGCGTGGCTCAGCAGGAAAGAACGGGCGGCGAGGTGGATTGACAGTGTATAAGCCAGAGATGGTGCTACGGTCAACACCGATGCGGAGATAGACGAAACTTTTGCCACGCATTTTGCAGCATTCTATGCAGCCCGTGATCTTGCTACTCAAGAGGAGGCACTACAGTATTTGGATGCTGCAGTCCTGCCGACCCTGCCCCCCGAGTCCATGGAAGCCCTAGAGGCGGACATAACGGTAGATGACATCACCGTGGCCATTGCCAGATTGAGACCGGGCAAAACCCCGGGCCCTAATGGCTTCCCGGCAGAGCTCTTTAAGCGAGCAGCGGACCTACTGTCACGTCACCTTGGGGGCCTCTTTGCCGGTGCCTTTGAGGAGGGAGCGCTACCCCCTGACCTAGCTAGGGCTACGATTGTCCCAATCTATAAAGAAGGCAAACCACGAGAGAGTTGCGCCTCATACCGACCCATCTCCCTACTGAATACCGAAGTGAAACTGTTAGCCACCATCTTGGCTGCCCGCTTGAGAGCAGTTATTACAGGTCTGGTTCATCTAGACCAATCTGGCTTCTTACCAGATAGAGCCACTAAATTGAACCTTAGAAGAACCCATAACTGGCTACAAGAAGTACGGGACCGCAGCGACCCCCATTGGTTCCTCTCCCTGGATGCCGAAAAGGCATTTGATGCGGTGCACTGGCCCTTCCTATTTGCAGTTTTACGTAAGTTCGGTTTCGGGCCAAATTTCATTCAGTGGGTACAGCTCTTCTACACTGCCCCGAAAGCCAGGGTACGGGTGAACGGGACACTATCGCGCGAGTTTCAGATTCAGAGAGGCACTCGACAGGGGTGCCCCTTGTCCCCCCTCCTGTTCACGCTCACAATAGAGGTGCTCGCCACCAGGACCAGGCAAAACAATGACATTCGCGGTTTTACGATCAGCGACGCTGACTCGATGCCAGAAAAAATCTCGCTATACGCAGACGATGTACTGCTCTATGTAACCGAACCGGAAACCTCGATCCCAGAGCTCTTCCGAGAAATAGAACGCTACGGCGGGATGGCCGGACACAAAATTAACTGGCACAAATCAGTACTCTATGACCCCGGGGGTCGCAACCGATGAGGGAGCTTACCAGAAAACCTACTGACAACCACCGAGGGTTTCCAATACCTCGGGATCTATATTACCGTGAGTGAGACCCTCTTCTTCTGTAGAAACTTAGAACGGATCATACTTAACGCGGTGGTAGATATGAACCGGTGGAGACAGCTCCCGCTGACGCTCCTGGGCAGGGCGGCCATGTATAAAATGGTCACCTTGCCGAAATTTCTATATGCTTTGCAAAATGAATACTAGCAGGTACCGGCATCGGTCTTTCACAAGATCCATGCGGACCTGCGATCCTTCCTCTGGCTAGGTAAGCATGCCAGGGTGGCTTTGTCCACGCTCCAGAGGCATCAATACAGTGGTGGGATCTCACTTCCTAACCTAGAGGCATATTACTGGGCAGAACACCTAACGCCAATAAACGATTGGCTCCATGCCATGGTGGACCACCCGACATACGCTCTGGAAAGAGCGAAAATGTCGTCCAAAAACGTACTATGCTTTCTTTATGGAACCTTTAGAAGAACTTCCCTCCTCCCGGCCACGGCCGTAACACTATCCGCATGGACGAAAGCCAATCGTCGCATGGGGTGGGATAAGAAGCCCACACGACAAACGCCATTGTGGCATTGCCAGTGGTTGGCGGAACTTCACAAACTGCGAGGTTTCCAAAGATGGGACGACATTGGCATCTCTACTATAGGGGATGTAATTGCCAAGGGGGAGTTCAAATCTTTCCAGGTACTTAAGTCAGACTTCGGGCTCCATGACACACAACAGTTTAAATATATACAACTACGGCATGCCTGAAAGGCCCAAAATATCGCGCTCATAGATATTCCTGAATACGCACCTCTGGAGCGGAGGCTCCTTCAAGAGCAGATAACGGAAAAGGCGGTCTCCCTGACATATAAAACATTAACTAACCATATGCTGGGGGATCTGGCAAAGCTCAGGGCCACCTGGGAGGCGGAGGTAGGCGAGATGGAGGACTTGGACTGGGACACAGTACTGATGCATCCCCGGGAGGTGGCAATCAAGTCCCGACTGCGACTGATTCAGTTGAAGGTACTCCATAGAACTTACTATGACAGACAGCGGCTATGCAGAATGGGGAAAGTAGAGGACCCGAGTTGCCTTAGATTTCATCAAGGAGTAGGGGATTTCTACCACACGATATGGACTTGCAATGTCATACAAACATACTGGACCCAGGTGTTCAAAGAATTAGAGGAGGTACTAGAGGCCTCGATCCCACAGGATCCCAAACTAGCACTGTTGGGCATGACCAACGAGGTGGATCTGACACGTCCCCTTCTTATATTTCTGGTCCTAGCACTGGTAGTGGCGAAAAGGTACATTGCAAAGCACTGGGGAGCGCCGGACCCCCCAGACCTGGAGGAATGGAGAAGAGGGCTTGATCTCTACATGGCAGCCGAAAGAGTAACCTATAAGGCCAGGGGATGTCCCAAAAAATTCAGCAGAGTTTGGTCTAAGTGGAGACACTACCATGGGCTGGATGGGGGGCTGTGAGGGAGGGCTTCCCTGGATGGGTGTGGGACGGGTTATCAGGACGAATGGGTCACTGACACTGAGATGGTGTCAAACACTACTGCACTTGTGGACTATCGTAAGATACCTGCGATTTGTGATTCAGAACTATGAAGGGCATCACTGGCACGGGAGGGGGGGGGGGGCGGGTGGGGAAGTGTGGCTGCTGCAGAGTTTTGTATGTAATCTGATGGAAGTAAATACCCTGTGTTTTATTGTTCATTGGGGGGGGGTTCAGCAAAAGAGAAAAATGCAGATACGCGGAATGCCCCTTGAATGCTCAGACATGTATATTGGTTTGCACAAACAGCGCTCTACCAAAACTTGCCGCCCTACCTCTGGGGTGTGGGCTAAATGGCTGTGTATCCATCTGCTGATAGTGAGATGCGCTGTTCGTGGCTATTGTTTCGAGTACCTGAGTGTTTGTTACTGGATCACTGTGAATCTGCAATAAAAATTTCCCCCCCCAAAAAAAAATCTATGTATCGCTTCCAAACTTGAAGCGATACATAGTAGGGGTTGTTAGGAGTTAAGACTTCAGCCTGTTCAAATTGATGGACATAGAGATTAGCGAGACTCGCAGCGAAGACACTACCCATGCTAGTCCCTGATGTTTGTAGGTAGGTAGTGTCCTCGAACATAAAATAATTCTCTTTCATCGCTATCTCTGCCAAAGTCATTATGAATGGTACTGGTGTCATGGATTGCAAATCCCTACGTTGTAGTAGGTTTTTGATTACCTCCAGTGTCTCAGTCTGGGGAATGGACGTATACAACGATTCTACATGATACCAAACTTCCTCAAGACGGCAAATAAGTAGGGCCACTCAACCCTATCAAAGGCCATGGTCACATCTAACGACAACAGTGCCGCCGGTTCATGTATCTTTGATGCGCCTCCCAAGATATCGTGCAGCCTCCGTAAGTTCAGGGCCGTGTTTCGGCAAGGCATAAATCACGACTGATCTGGGTGGATCAGATTGGTAATGACCTTGGCGAACCTGGTCGCCAGCAGTTTTGCCAGCACCTTGAGTTCAGCATTTATTAGCGAAATTGGCCGGTAGGAAGAGCATAGCGTCCTGGGCTAACCGACTTTATGAGTGGCAATAATGTTTGCCACTCACTGATCATAGGGAAGTTGGCCCCTCCCCCTGCTCTCTACAAACATGGCACGATGAAACGATGCTAGCTTACTCGCGTTGAGTTTATACAGCTCAATGGGGATTCCGTTCAGGCCCGAGGCCCTCCCGGAATGGACTCCCC